>NC_137581.1:101191455-101791455 GCF_963210335.1 Falco punctatus
TTGCTGAAATCAAGGCCCTCCAAAAGGTGAGCATTGAAACAGTCATGGGAGCGATCAAAAGAAATGCTGGGCCCGCTTGGTTCAGCCGGGAGGAGAGTGTGCTCAGCACCTCACGAAAGCAAAACAGTAGCTCACTGCATAATTAATAGGCTGTGGCGTTTTAAGCTTAAATGAACTGAACGTGTTCTGTTGCTTTTTCACAAACAACTTTTTGCTAGAGGAAATCACAGGAGGTTTGGCATCTCGCCTCACAAATTCAGCAAACTGGGCTTCTCTGCCTATTCTCTTGTGCTGCCGTAAGGCTGCTCTGGCAGATTTCATGGTTACTTATTAAGATATCTGCAAGTTATCTGGCTATTATGCATTAGTGGGATGTATATGTCAGAACTAGGTATTGCATCAGGGTCCAAGTGTAGAAATTATGTTTGTATAGCTGTCTAAACTTAAAAGAAATAATACCTCCAGGATGAACTGAATCAGCACTCCTAGAAGCCAGCTTTTGCAGGTCAACCCCACTTAGAAATAAACACACACATTCCTGAGGGCAACAATACAAAAATGAAAAAAGATTTCACTGTATTAAAAAAAAACCACCCAAAACCCACAAAAACCCACCAACAAAAAACATCCTAATCTGAAGAGCAAAAATTACAACAGACCACAAACACAAACCTGTATAGAGCTACAGCTCTCAAAACAGGTACATTTAGACTCCAAGATTTCAAATGAGAGTTTTCGCTTTTAGACTTTGGCTTAATTTGAAATCCGTGCAGCACCAGGGCCACACAGGGCTGCACAGGCAGAGCATCTGCTCTCGCAGTTTGGCAATTCTACTTAACTGACTTAAACCCTTGGGCTATGTTTAGTTTTGACCTTTAAGACACATGTCTATATGTTTATAAAACTAAGTTAAATCTGCTGGTTGTTTGGAAAGTTTTCACCCTTTTGGTCTTTGCTCCAAAAGTGGCATTCAGAGTTTTTGCAAAGTCTGAAAATACTCTCTGTCACATGTTTAAATTCCCTACAGAAATCATTAAATAGCTGGGGAGAGATAATAGGTCGACACGTTTTTCCAATAATAGAAATATGTTTGTCATATCGAAAGGTTTACGTGCTGACATCTCCATTCACAGGCACTTGAGTACTTTCTTAAGTCCATCGTTCATCAAC
Source organism: Falco punctatus (assembly GCF_963210335.1). Lineage (NCBI taxonomy): Eukaryota > Metazoa > Chordata > Aves > Falconiformes > Falconidae > Falco > Falco punctatus. Next base: position 101,192,626 of record NC_137581.1, read on the forward strand.
AAAGTAATTATGCAAAGGCTTAGCTTTGAAATCAAAAGTATTCAAGTGGCTGTCTAAGTGCTTTGCTGAACCAGATCCTTGAATCCCACATAATGAGCTAAGTTCAGTGGGAACACCTCTGGAAAAAACAGCACAAAACTTGCATCAGAATGCTTAGAAACACAAGTACCTGTGTGGCTTAAATGCAGTTTTGTCTGCGCTGTCTAGAAGCCATTTCAGTGCACTTAACACCCACATGTGCTATTTGTCTGTGACATGCAGGCAAATCTGCTAAAACCTTTTCAGTAATAACGAGTGTTAAATACACTGTCCAAAACTTTGCATTGCCCTGTAGATCCAAAGGATGCGTCCACTCACCCTCTGAATTTTCAAATGTGAGTCACACATTTGTAGTAAGACGTATTCAAGGTTTTGAGCTCAGGTTCCTGTAGGCTGATGAGTTCACTGGAACCGTACTGATGGCTCTGCTTCTGCTTGGATATGTCAACAGGATGCACGGGGCAGGTTTCTTTTGTAAGGTATTTCTGCCAGGTAGCTTGTAAGCAGAATAGCATTCTGCTAAAGATCTCTGTTTAAATAATTGATTAAAGTATACTGGCAAAAAGGGATTCAGGAAATGGACAAAAATACTAGTATAGCTTGCTGGGAATGTAAGAGGTTAGTATCACAATGAGCATTAGCTCAGAGATGCAATGGGGCTTAGACCCAAGGATAATTCCATTTGTCGTGTATCATGGCATACATCCCCTTCACAGTGTGTTACCATTATAAATGTTAGCTGTGCATCTGTGAGATTATTGTTTAAATCATTTTATCATACTACAGCTCATAAAAGCATTCTGTGCCTAAAACCAGTCTGTGGTATCAGGAAAGGCATCTCTCAGCATCATTTTAACATGATTGTTTTGATGATATTGTAACAGGATCAGAGCTGATGCCCAAAGCTCTTTCTACCAGAATAGTTGGAGGAATATGGTGGTTTTTCACCTTAATCATAATCTCATCCTATACTGCCAACTTGGCTGCCTTCCTGACTGTGGAGAGGATGGAATCCCCCATTGATTCAGCAGATGATTTGGCAAAGCAAACCAAGATAGAGTATGGGGCTGTTAGAGATGGATCCACAATGACCTTCTTCAAGGTAAGATGGCATCAGCTAGCTCTGTACAGTCAGACTGACTCATGGCCCTCCAGTGATAAATAGTGAAGCAGAATCGCAACATTTGAAAGGATTAAAGTAGTAGGTAAATACCTCACTTGCCCAAATCCATAGAGGATCCTTCAGCAATAATAATTTAAAAGATGGGAATTTTTCCCCCCAAGATATATGGAGAAACAACCTGATGCTATACTGCTGTGAGGAGCAAACCCGTGCCTTTGATCTGAAGGGAACCAGGGCATGGACCTAGGGACATTCTCCTCCAGGTTGCTTCTCGGGGTGGGATTTCAGCTTTTTCCAGTGACTTGGCTAAGATCACTTTTGAAGGTCACATTTGCATCGCAATAATACAGCAGGCAGTCAAAATGCAAGTTTGTTTGTCCCTTTCTGAAAATGGTCCATGGTCAATATTACACAGAGTAGTAATACAGGACACATACACACCAAACACATCTGTAAGTAAAAGACTATTTTCTGTGGCTAGTTGTTTTGTGAATAACTGTATTTTTTTCTTCACTATTAGAATTAATTATGTATCAAATGGGTTAATCTCATAAAATGTCAATGTAAAAGCCAGCAAGCTATAAATATAGAATATATGCACAAAAATCCTCTGACAATTAGAATTAATTAGCAGCTTCAACAGCAGTCTCAGCAGGGAAGTTAAGCATTGAATGAACTGGTACCATGCTTTTCACTGTAACATATAAGGATGGTGTTCATAGATAGCCCAATATGCAGTGCCTTTGAAGAGAATGAGGCACTGTGGGGAAGCAGTATTTGGGGCAAAATAACCCTCATGCCATGGACAAGCCCTCACCCCTGCTGCTCCAGCCCGAGCCCCCTGCCCTGCTTTAACCACAAGCCCTTCATGCTTCCACATGAGGCAAAATGCTTACACAGAAAAATGATCTTGGCTAAAGTATTTGGTTCATCTCTCAAAACAAATAATGCTCATCAAGGACATTTCAATCACGTAACAGATCTGATGGCAGGCTATCCCTGCTGGAGCTGTCAAGGGTGAACTGCCCTTGTAATGGCTCTCCTGTGGCTGAATAGAAATGTTTCCATGCTGAAAGAAATGCACAAAGTACAGTATTTTTCAGAGCCTTGTTATAGTCAGTTCTTGAAATGATGAGCTGACGTTTCCATTAAGATATGCCGGGAAACCCAGCTGGAGATATTTCTGGTAACTGTGTACGGCAACTACCGGACTCTCATCGGGAATATAAGGTGGGAGGAAGCAGCCATGCCACCTTCTGAAGGACTCTGGGAAACTCCCTTGGTCTAAGAGCTCTTCACTGCCAAAAGATGGTTATTGCCATTGCTATTCTGAAGTTAAATCCAATGTCAGAGAGAAAATTGAAAAGTTGCTTCCATTTTTTTTACAGGAAGTAGCTTCCGAATTTCAACATGAGATGTTCAGAACAAATTTCTAGAGCTGTTTCCAGATTTACACTGATATTTTATTTTCACCATTAACCCCTGAGGTTAAAATTTCTAGGCTTAAAAGAATGTAAGCCTTTAACAAAACCCAACAAAACAGGCAAGGTGATTAAATATTTATATGCTATACATGCTAGCTTACTTGTACCTGAAATACATGTGTCCACAAACACAAGTGAAAGGACACTGTTTTTTACAGAATGGAGATGGATTCTCTGGCAGAGTGAAGGTGACATAATGAAAGATGCATGAAAAATACAATTTATCACAGTTGTAAACCAGTGAGACACACACAGTGTTATGTAAAAGGTGTTATTTTTATTACAGAGGCCCTTCAAGATCCTCACAAAATTAGGATTTCTTTATGCTATCCAAAACTTAAAAAAAAAAAACAAAAAAAAAACACACAGAGGAGGTCTTGGTACAATAAATACAATAGATGCTTATGTATGCAAAAGGAAAACTGTGTGCTCTGTGAGGGCATGACTTTCCCTCCCTCGGACTGTAAAATACTGCATATACTTCTTGAGCTAAGTAAGCGCGCACACACACACACACACACACACACACACATCAGTGAGAGACCTGGAATTGGGAGAAGGCAGGAGTGAGGGCTTCTGGGCAGCAGTTACTCCTGTTCTTGCACCGCATGTGCATTACCGTATAGTTTAAGAAAAAGCACCTTTGCCATAACAGTTCTAGAGAAGACACCTGAAATAACTCTGCCTCTTTTTGGCAAGCTGTGAAGTCCTGACCTGGTCTGGACAGCTTCCCCTGGGCTGCCCCATGCCGTGATGGACTCTGGGAGTGCTCCAGTGCCCAGGGGTACTCCTGGACAGCCATGCCCTGTAGTTCGAGGGCTGGAGGAGCTGAGCTGGGGGGAAAGTTGCTTTTCACAATGGGCAGCCTGTGCTGCAGAGACAGTCCTGCCCCCTGGGAGTGCTGGTGGGATGGAGATAGGGAAAGGAAGAATCAGCACAACCAGTTGCAACAGCAGTAAAGATGTCCCGCAGGAGTGTAGTGCAGGTCTGGGTTGCACTAAGGATGGGTCACCGTTCCAAGTGCTTCCTGTGGTGCAAGATTCGATTTATCTAAGGACTATGCCAAGAAATGCCAAGAGAAACAACAGATTCTTTCAGACAAACATTTTTTTAAAGCAAACCCATGACACTCCAGGCATTCGTCGCTATGGAGGAGAAAGGAACGCGAGAGTGCCTGTGGTGTGGGACATGATATGAAGAGATCAGATGAGTCTGATTTTCAGGACCATAAGAGACACACATGGTAAAAGGATTTCTGAAGACGAAGTGCAGAGAAAGATCCTGGCATGAAGCAAACTCCGAAGAGCTTTGGTTTAGGACTTTATGCTTCCAGTAGCAGCAGGAAGCCCCTGAAAGATGTATTACACAGTGTTCCCATGGATGGGATGTAGGTTGGGAATTATACAAGAAAAGCAAGGTACTTCCACTGCTTTTCTGAAAACTCTTATTTATTTAAACTTACATCACTTATTATTTAGTCTTGTTTATATCGTATATACTAACAGTTGTGTTTTTCCACTAATTTTGAATGCCTTACACTAGTATCCCTGTTGTAATAGTGTCCCCAGAAAAACTATTGCTAAAGAGGCAATATTTTCAAGAAAGTTTCTGCAGTGACTGTGCCTTCTAGCCCGGTAATGGGGGGAATGAAAACAAAAGCAATTGAAATCATTTGTGGGGAAAAATGGGAGTTCTGACTTTGAAGGAACCTCAGAGTCAGCCTCCTCCCTGTACAGAGATCCCAGATCTGTCCATACCAGATGAAAATAGCCAGAAAACAGGGCCTGGACACTTAAGGAGTCCTCCAGTGAGGGGATGGGGTTCTAAGCAGGCAAGCCTGCAGGATCTCTCAGCATTCACCACCTGTGTACACATCCAAATCTGGGAAAAGTCCAACTGAAGGCAAGGTGTTTGTGACACACTCATATTTCTCCAGACTGCTGTCCTGCTCCGTTTCCAACACATCTATAAATCTTGCATGGCTTTCTTGCCCCTCTGTGATAATAGATCTTAATCTCGTGTTACAACTGTTGCCAGCTCCTACCTTCTGGTGTGCAGCCATGTTTCCCCTAAAATCAATGAGGATCCAAAGGCCAGAATTTGGTATATGGCCTATCCTGAAAAAAATGGGAATTGGCAAGTCGAGAAGCTAAGATCTTTCTTTCAAACTCATCTGAATAAAGAGCACATCCTTCTCGTAAATTCAATATCAGACTCCATCTACTGCATAAACATACCATCAATTTCAACAAGTATTCCCAACTGAGCAGTAAAAGTGGTTTCTACCAGGAAAGAGCCACTTAACTGCATTCAAAGTTTAGTGGTATCCTGTGACTTACCAAACTTAGGCAGGATTTAGCTGACATTCACAGGTATTGAATTTACAGTTGAAGCATATTAACATTTAAAGCTCAAAGAACCAGAAAATCAGCTTCTCACAGGAACGCCCCAGACACTGGAGTTTAATAAGTACATATGGCCTCCACACAGTGAGCCTAAAATTAGCTACAATAGCTGTAAACCAAAGATAAGGCCCACAATGGAAGTGAGAGTATATTGCTCCAGAAATGGGGAAACATTAAGCATGTGGAACATCCTCAGCTCATATTTACATTAAAAAGCTGGTTTGTCTGGCTCATGCTAGGCCATCCTGAGACAAACTCCTTTCTGTTGACAGTTTCTGATGGTCCAGCAGTCTGTAGGTCTGCCTTGATATGTTATCCAGAAGTGGCATTGTGTTTTCAATGTTGTTTGAGAGCATACAAGGAAGGGAGAAGTTTAATCATGTCAGTACTGTGTCAGTGTCACAGTGCTCTCCAAACTAACCGGCCACAACAAGGTCTTTTACTACCACATAACAACACACTCTTTTACCATCTCATACCAATGCACTCTTCATGCCAGTCCCTCTGCTGCCTTCTCCTAGTCTCTCCTCACCCAGGGCCCACGCTCTCTCTCCTCTTGCTTCTTCCTCTTCTCTCTTCCTCAGCTGCTCCCTCTTCCTTGGCTGCCCAACCCCTTAACAGCACCAGCCACAGCTGCACCTGATCTACATCAGCCAACCCGACACCCCTGAAGCCAGCCCACAGCTGTGTATTATCAATGCTAATTAACCCAGCTTCATCCCTCTGCACGTGAGCACTTGAAGATTTTGGGGTTTGTAGGCAGCACATCTTGAGTATAGCAGGCACAGGGCTCCAGCACATCCCTGAGCAGGTTCAGTTTTTTCTTTTTGTATGTCCCAACAAAGGCAGAAGTGGGAACAAGGGGCCACTGGCACTGTCTTTCTCTGCAGGGTGCCTGGGTCCTTTGTGGGCTTCCCCCAGCACAGAGAAAGGAGCAGGGAGGAAGGGATGTTTGACACTGTATGGAGGTGGCTGGGACTTCCAGCATCTCTCTTCCCTGTGCAGATGGGCATTGACACAGGACACGTACACTGTCAGGATTCCTCCTGGCAAACACCTTAGTTTCGGTGGGAGAAGGATGAAGTCCTTGAGTCTGATTGCAAGGAAAGCAGAAAGCAAAAGTCTTCTTAGGAGCTGCTTTGGCTTTGTTTCTCAAGCTTTACCCTTGAAGTGCATGACTTCTAGGCAAGTGATACAATACAAAAGAGCCAGTACTTTATTCATCATCAGGCATTTGGAGTAGTGTGTTTACCCTGACAGGCAGAAGCGCTGCTTCTATGAACAGCAGGATGCAGCTGTGCTAATTTAGCTGTGTTATGTGCTGTAATCCATGTAACAGCATTAGCCCAAAAAACTTCAAAGCACTTCACAGTCGTGCCAGTAATGAAGTTCCTGGCACTGCAAAGGAAGTGAAAAAAAGAGATTCCTCAGCACAAAGCACAGTAAGAGAAAAAGGCCGTGGGAAGGAAAACCCTGCTACCGATTCTCTTGTGTTCAAGATGTGCTATTGGCATCAGTCACAACAAAAGGCTGAGGAATATTTTACAAGTGTAATTTGGGTGCTGGTGTGATTCTCTGCCCTTGTTTTCCCTCCTTAGAAATCCAAAATATCAACATACGAGAAGATGTGGGCGTTCATGAGCAGCAGGCAGCAGACAGCGCTGGTGAAGAACAACGATGAGGGAATCCAGCGTGTGCTCACAACAGACTATGCACTGCTCATGGAGTCAACCAGCATAGAATACGTGACTCAGAGAAACTGCAATCTCACCCAGATCGGGGGGCTCATTGATTCGAAAGGCTACGGAGTGGGAACACCTATAGGTAAGATGCTTTCCAGCGTGGGTGTTGTGGAGCACACCCAGCAATGTCCCCTTCAGAAGTTTAGGTGGCCGTTTGAAACATGTCCTAGTCTTTCAGAAACCTTTCTCATCGAGCAGACCCTAGGAGCCTCCTTTTAGGCAAAACATCAACTCTTGCCCAGCTCATCTGCAAGCAGTCTCTGCAAGCAAGAGGGAACGTGACAGTGCAGGCTGCATCTGCAGAATGATGTCGAGTGACCTGCTTGCCTTCTGGAGCATCCCATTTGTAGCAAAGTGGGTATCCTCTGCGCTGCTCGAGGTGCAAGTTGCTCTACTGAAATCAAATTTAGTTTGAGAAATCACATAGTGTCTCTGGGAACGTGGAAGTGGGCAGGATAAATGTTATGTCCCATGTATGCATCCCAAAGAAAGCTGCATGAAAATAGACGAATTTCTGATCTATTTACCTCAGAGCAACACATAAAACCAGCGAGAAACAATTGCAAGTTTTTGCATCTGTATCAGGGATTTCAGTGTTCTGATCTAAGAAGAGTCTTAAGATTCTCGATCTCCATGAACTCTTTCCAGTAGACCTTTTTTAGCATATCCAGTGTCCTTTTCAAGATCTTGTAAAGAATTAGAAAGTGTTTCAGTTTTTTGTGCTGTGTTCTTGTGAACAACTGGCACTGGGCAGCCAGATCTCTTTCCTGTGTAATATACTTCTCCATACTGCTCAAAAACGCATTTACTATGCCATGCTTAGTTAAGAGCTATGCAGTTTTATTGTCTTCAGGGAAATTACTCAAGGCAATATCAGTTTACACAGATATAACAGGTGAAGTATTTGGTCCATCGGTTGCTTGGTAGACCAGATATAAATAAAAGAGAAACACCACTGCACTTTGAACTGTGATTCTTTATGCTACTGAGTACCTCAGACAGATTGTCATATAGATAACATTTAAAGTATATCTTTCCACTGGCTATGTGAGAACAGGCTTCTCACCCTGAGGAAAATGATACGAAAGCTAAAATCCTGAATAAAGACAAATGTACAGCAAGAGTTTCATTGCAGTTATAAAGCTGCCACAGTTTAAACCAAGAACAATGAAGGAATAATTGGAACAGATGGTAATCCTCAGAGAGAGTGCATCCATTGGAAATACAGCTGTGAAATATATTTATAAGATGTTTCTCAGATGATAAATGGACCTTATTTTTTTTTTCTTAAGGAAAACCAGCAAAATTCAGGGGAATAGATATATCCAAGAAATGTGGAATAACGCAGTGCCATCAGGCATCTTAAATTCTTAAATGATGGATTTCATAAAACAAAATAAGCCATGGAGATTCTTCCACTATTTAAATGGACCCTAAAGGCTCTGTTGTTTTTCTCATAGCATTCAAGACTAGTGATTGCAGAAGCTGTATGAAAAAGAAAAGAAAAAAAAAAAAAAAAGACTTGTTTGTAACCCTTAACAGCAAAGTTTCAGCATGTCTTAACTGGTCTGTATTTGTTCCTTCAGGAAAATGCACAAGCACATGGCTAGAGTTTGCAGTAGCAAAAGTATGCCTTGCACTGCAAAATTTCCAGTGAATGAGCTGAATATCTTCACTATTTAGCTTCCAAAGAAACAGGAAGGTGAATTTTCAAAAGTTCTATAAATCCAAGAAAGCTACTATTTTAGCAGAGCATCTTCTGCAAGTAAAGAACTGCAGGTATAGGCTGTCTTCCTACTTCTTTGTGCTGAGTTAGGATAAAGGGGATTTAGGTGTATCAACAAACATCTCCATTTATGTTTATTACGGAGCCGATGGGTTGCAGAAAGGAAGGCTTTCATCAGATTCTTGGCAAAGACCATTACTAATGAAAAATCTGCAGCGATGGTTGGTGCTGAATTTAATGCACTCTGGAAATATGCAGTAGCAAAGGCACCTCTAAGCAAAACCTATGCAAAATGCCACCCTGGGAGGAATCTGGTTGAAGAAAGCAACATTATTATAGATGTCAGGACAGGTATTAATTCCAGTATCACTGCCAGTGCTGATGCTAGTAATTCTAACACTAAAGCTATTGCCAGTTACTTGGGAGACCGGTAAGAAAGTAAATTGATGCGCTGCTTGGCCTGAGAGGTAGGTTGTTAATAGCTCAGAGGTCATAAATGATACGCTGAATATTCAAAGAGATTTGTTGAGATGGATTTGTGTGTGGTTTTAGTGCTCACCAAGAGAACATCACCAATCCAGCACTCCAGGCACACCTGACAAACTTTAAAAGCATGTGTAGAAATATAGATGTACCTGCTACCCTCAAGATGAATTGTGGTAATCCTGCTGGCAACATAAACATCAGAAGAAAGAATGAACGTCCCCACAAATCCTGTGTTGAGATTCAGGCTGCTTCACTTTACCTAACAGCTATGGCCTTTCAGACAAGGGAAAATAAATGAGTCCTACAATCTAACAGACTCTAGCTGTAGACACAATTCTGCTCTTTCTTCCGAGAGGCACTGCTGTTTTCAGTGTGAATAGTTAACTTTTTTCCCCCTTTTTTTTATTTTTATTTTTTTTATTTTTTGTTTTGAAGGTGTTTCTGTTTTGGGGTTTTTTTGTGCTTATTTTTGGTTCTTTAATAGCATACATAGAAATCTTCTATTCTTACAGCAGGCGTATTTTCCTTTCAAAGCTGGTTCCCTCAAGGAGTGGCTGCTGATTGCTGGCTTCCCAGATGGACTTTGTATAATCTGACACATGTCTCTTGGCATCTGTGGTCACAGCATGTCCCAGTGCTGGCAGTAAGATACACTGAAAAATAGCTGAGTGTTGGCGCAACAAATGAAGAACTGCAATGTTTTTCACACTGACTCTCCTCAGACAATGCTGTAGGCTAAAGGAAATGGAAAGCAGAGAGAGGGACTTGTATTCATGGTACAATTATTTTTACTAATGTCCTGCACGGCAATATAAGGAAGAAAACAGAAGCTGTGAGGTCAAATTTCCAAGGCTATTTAGATGTGTATTTTGTTTACCTTGATCAGATTGAGACTTGTAACTGCTTTAATTTGCAGGAAAACGTAACTTTTCACTATCGGTGAAATAACAGCTTAAGAAGATAGTCTTATTAATGCACTAAAGGAGACAAAGGGATGGATGGTAGTTAGCTACATGGGCAGAGGACTGGTGACACCGTATTTCAGCCCAGACACTAAATGCTTCCAACTGTAGGAAGTCCAACATGGCAGGATCTGGGGGCACATATATGCCTTTAGAGCCAAACAGCCTCTCTTGTAAGCCTCTCCCGCTTACCATCATAAAATCCTTGCCCCATAAAGAAAAGTCTCTCTCTCACAATGCCGAAATCAACTTCCACTTGCCTATTATAATTAATAACAGGATTACTGCTATTATCGTTGATAACTTTGGCTTTTGGCAATGTGGGAAAAGACAACCGTAGCAATTTCCTTTAACCAGGCGCTGCTCCAGAAGCGGGGCAAGAGGCAAGCCTCTCCTTTGTCCCCCTTTAGGGCTACAGTCATGTGCTTCTGCGACAGCACGAGTTGGCTGAAGGGACTTAGAGGTGGCAGAGATTCTGGAAGATGGAGAGCCAGAGCTGAGCATGTGAGAGGCAAACCTAAACAGATTGAACCGCCCAACGTGACCCCACTATTTGCCAGCTACTGGCCCATTAATGCTGCTGAGCCTGAAGAGACACCGTTTAGCAAGCTGCTGGCCTGCAAATAAAAAGCCTGAAATAGTTGCTATTCTCAGCTTGCAGTGCCAATATTGTTGCAAGTCACAGAAAAGAAGACTTGGCCGTCTTGTGTTCTTACAAGCTGTAAGGCAGCTGAAGTGGATTTGTGGGCTCATACAGGTATAAATGAGAAGAGAATGTGTCTGACTGTGGGCTTTTCTTAGCTACTCATTTTACATGCAGTAGGAAAAATAAACAGATGTTGAAGTAAATAGAAAAGATGGAAAGCAGAAAGTCTCAAAGGATGCTCAAAGCAATATTCAAACATGATCTGGAGGAATTACTTGGCAAGAAAACCCACTGCCAAGGCTTAAATAAACCTCAGCAGGAGACCCTAGAAATTATAATGAATTCTCAAACAAATAACCACACGGAAGCAGCCTTCTCTTTCCAGTCCCGAGGGCAGACACCAACAGAAAGTTTTCTTTCCTTCCAGGTGAAAAGAAACCAAGACTTTTTAGCTGGAAAAATCAGTCTTGTGATCAGGGAGTACTTTTACTTCAGATAGCAGCAGCTTGATCCCTCCCTGCCTTCGGTTTGCTGCAACGAGCACTGACGGGTGTTGCTCTCACTTTGCAGGGTCTCCTTACAGAGACAAGATCACCATCGCCATCCTCCAGCTCCAGGAGGAGGGAAAGCTGCACATGATGAAGGAAAAGTGGTGGCGAGGCAACGGCTGCCCCGAGGAGGACAGCAAAGAAGCCAGTGCTCTTGGGGTGGAGAATATTGGGGGCATCTTCATCGTGCTCGCTGCAGGGCTTGTTCTTTCCGTGTTTGTAGCTATTGGTGAATTTATATATAAATCAAGGAAAAACAGCGATATTGAGCAGGTGAGTCATCCATTTCCAGCTTGCTTATGTTTCTGGGGGGATGAGGTTTGTGGATGTGGAGGTGACTGCCTTATATGTCTCTTTGCTGGAGCGCAGATTTTGTATTGCTGAACTCTCGCCATGCATTTCTGGCACTAAAGATAAATAATTTATTAATAAGGGTAGGGAAGTACCTTACCCACAGTCCAATTAGTTTTGCTTAGTATGGCAGTGCAGAACAAGAGCAATTAGTTTCTCAAACAGTTTCTGCTTGATCTTTAAGACTTCAAGTAAAAATTACATTGGAAAGGAATAAAACACAACTAGATTCTTTTTTTATATGGCATTAGCATCGGCTCTTGGAGTGACAACAGGAATGTACTTCCAAATCCACAAGTGTCATTTTTCTCTTGCTCTAGAAAGCATTTTTTTTCACAGCCAGGGGTTTACACGCTGTGCTGAAGCATGCATTTCAAAGCAGGGAGACCTACTGAAAGGTGATGGATGCCACAGTAAAGTAAGATTATGGAGCCAAAGAAATTCTAGTTATAGCTCCACTGAAGTGTAATGAGCAATTTAAAAGGAGAGAGGGAAAACAAAGGAAATGCTGTGTATAAATCATGCCTTGAGTATTACAGCAGTTTGTGAGATAGAATCAATCATTAAAATAGAGTGTAAACACCCGTTTACTGAACCACCAGCTGCTGTAAAAGAAACAAGGCATGAGCAGCAACTTGGAGTCTGTTCTTGAAGTTGCCATCCAACCCTCTTACTCTGGCTGCCTTCCCTAGTGCTGGTTTGGTTCTGGCCATGTCCTAGACCCTAACATGGCCTTGTTTTGCTCAAGTGCTATAGCTGCCCTGATCCTCTTCACTTCAACAGGACTTGTCATAGGGACAAGGGTCACATTGCACTGCAGGATTGGCGACCCCTGATGCAATCACCAAGAGCAAGGTATCACCTAACTTCAGGTTTCTAGGCATGAGGCATCTACTTTGGAGTGAGCTGTTGAAGCTCACTTTGACTTTTAGATGGCAAAGGCAGTTGTTTTTCCACAGGCAGATCATCCTTTCATCCAAGGTGTAATCCTGCAAGGCTGATAACATAAATGTCAGAAATGACTGTTGAGAAAAATAGTCTTAACAAAAGCAGCAGGGATGACTGGGAGAAGGAGATCATTCTCAGAGGTGCAGTTTACACTGCATACAGCAGTGGTGCTGGGATATGAGAGGGATTAACATCTGGGTAAAATCAAGCAGAAAAGGTAACATCTGATTTTGGGTGGGAGAAATCGCCTGTATCTTCCCGCTGCCAGAAAGGGATCAGTGCAAGCTGAGGCTACACGCCTGCTGTTCAGGCAGCTGAAAGGAAGTGAGCTGAATCCTACCACACATCCTCATTTTCTGAATGGCACTTGGTGTTATTCTGTGTCCATGGCACCTAATGCCAATGTCAGTGGACTTGGTCCTCACAGTATCTTGCAGGAAAGAGTAGCTCCTCTCCATGCAGACACCTCCTTCACATGTGCCTGAGCAAGCCCTCATTAAAGGCAATGGGACTATCTATGAATAACAGGTACAGCTCCTGTGGAGCAATTTTGCAGGCCATATTAATCAAAGTGTTCCTGTTCTGGAATAAGCCAGAGATAAAGAATGAATGTATTTTGCACATATTGCAGCTTTCTGATTAGTACTTTAACCCTATAGAACAGTTTTAGCACAAAATACATAAAGGAAGTATCAATATCTTTGTTTAATTCAAGTCTCAGGAGATCTTTCATACAAATATGTTTTAGAGAACAGTTGCAGTCAATTAAAATGTTTACTATAAATGCCAGTACAGTGCAGAATACCCAGGAAACTCTTCAGGAGTCTGGGAAAGGCAATGCAGCCCTGAAATCATAATTAAAGTAGATATGAAGCTTTACATCATGTAATCGTTAATTTACTTAGCAATATGTTGGGTGAATAACATAATATTCAGGAATACATATAGGCATATATACATATACCATTTCCGAAAGTGTACTACTGTTTCACAGAAATGTGTTGCTTATTATAAGCAGACTCTTAAGAATTGAAATCTTTAAGTGAGTTAATGTGGCAATATCATACTTGTTTTCAAGAGGTAATTTTACAGAAAGTAGAATACTAGCAATTCCAGTGTAACTTTCTGATTTCTCTCAGCTTGTTTTATTTTCATTCTGGTGAAATAAGAGGCTTGGATGGAAAATGCTATACAGTGTATATTATCACTAAGCTAATCCAAAGCATGAGTTGAATGCGATTTATGACTTTTCTGTTTCCATAAATAGAATATCTTTTGATTTAAATAGCTTTTGAATTTCATTTTCATGTTTGTTTTTAATTTTACTTCTTTCATTTATTTATTTTTCTCCATTTTTTTTTTCTTGCATGCAAGGCCTTTTGTTTCTTTTACGGACTACAATGTAAGCAAACCCATCCGTCCAACTCCACCTCTGGCACCACCTTATCTACGGAGTTAGACTGTGGCAAGTTAATCCGAGAGGAGCGAGGGATTCGAACACAGCCCTCAATTCACACTGTATAGTCAGGAAAGAAAAAAGGTGTGTCCAATGTAAAAGATTAAACTTAAACAGCGCACATAATGGCAAAGGTTGTACTCACCAACCCATACTTAATGACCACAAAGTGCCACTTGCTTCAGCAGGAGATAAGCTTATCTAACGCAAATTGTCAAAGTCCTAGAAATTTGGGCAGTTTAAATGCATATCACAGAAAATAATTACACCTACAGCAAAAAGTGAGTGTAATAGACTGTAGCAGATTTTAAGAATTATCACAGTCTCTATGTACAATTGTCATCTTGTCATTTTATGGGGTGATTCACCTTTCTCAGGTAAGAAAAATTATTTACCTCCTTTTCATCTCCTACCAAACCTGAGTAAACCAATGACAGTTTCATTACAGAAAGCATGGAGAAATATTTAGCTTGGTCGCTGCTGAAGCATTCAGCAAGTGGGCCAGCCAGTTCTTTATAAACCTCAGAAGATAACCTGCAGGGCTCCATTAACTTTCTGATCCCCTGTTATAAGCAGCCAGAGATTTTTAGCTGGCATATCTTATTCCCAGTGTCAATATTTAATGAATTTTAATTCATCCATTTAAAATTCATTAGCCAAAGCCTCCAAGTAACTATCACAGCACAAAATCGTATCTATCAGTTACATTTTATGCCATGCAACCATTAACATTTAAGAACATATTCAATAAAAGCACCCTCAGGCACCCCTAGTACACACTGTTCACAGAATAACTCCACTGGCTTGAGCAATTCATGATGTTCACTATTGTAAGGCTCTGTAACATAGAAAACTCCTTTGTGGAGAAATCAGGGTATAATTTTATATTAAACAGCAAAGCCTAGGCATTGCTTTGCATATTGAAATGCACAAAGAAACTTTTGTGTAGGAGGTTGGTACTGGATGCTTTTTAAATCCTGTAAGGATAACTCTGGCAGGATTTCCTCTGGTCCTCAGCTAGTCTGGGGACTTATAGGGAAGGAGACAATGGATTGGATCTGTTGTTGCCACCAGGAAACATGACAATTTGGGATATACAAAATGTATAGAAATGACAGCTCACAGGATGTCATGAACTGTGGCAAACAACCATGTTTTCAAAACCTGATTACCTTTTATCTGTATGTCATTACACCCCAGCTTACCACCAGTTTCACCAGTCCATTTCCCATCCCTCACACCCACTTTATGTTTTCTTGCCCACTGCAGTTCCTCCTCATGAAACAAGTTAATGATCTGTTTCATTGAGGGTCACTTCTGGACTCTACTGCAATTAGAAAAGTTGTTTGAGTGGATTCCTTCACACTCCATCGCTGAACTGCTGCGGCAAAGCTTTGCGCTCGTCTTGAATTTCTTCGTTATACCTCGCTCCTGAGAAAAGCCAGAGCGTACAGTGACCTGTATTTTTCTTCTATCCATGTTATAATTTTTGGTCAACATTATTTATGCTGGCAGTAGGCTTAAGTAGTTTTTGTGACTATGACGTATTGCTCATAGCTAGACTATACCAATTCTTCTCTGTCAGTGCTCATCCATGTACATGAGTGCTGATGCTATATTCCAGATGCTGCAAGAAATTGTCTTGCTCAAAATGGCATTTTAACTTGTTTGAATAGGTCCTTGAAAGCTTTGGTTCTTCATAAAGAACACTCATAAAATGAGCCTTCCTACCAGCAAAGACCTGAATTAGATCTTCTGTATATCTGGTTTAAGAAAGCACTTTTGTATGCAGTTTCCCAGTAGAAGAGACTTAAAACTAATTAAATTCAGCTTCTCTCAGCTCTCAGAGGAGAAGGAAAATTTCTAATGTGTTTATCTCCATCATTGCTCTATGCAAGAAATCTGCTGGGTTGCAGCTTTGACCAGTTTTCTAATCACTTTTTAGATGAATGAAGAATCCAGAAATTTTCTGTCACTTTTTGGGTAAACATTTTCATATCTGTCAAGGAAACAGTGGCATTGTTAGTAAGTCATCGTTTCCCTGTATCTAGCTGTCCCCACAGACAACCTCACAGACTTTGTCTTGCCTGTGGGAATTACAAAGCAGCTTCTCCTTTCCCTAATGGAGCTTCATACCTAGCTACAAAAAGCGTTATTAAAAAGCCTTACTTGCTTCTTAGCACCTATGCCAGAAGCTGATGCAGTGAAGAGCCAGCATGACACCTCAGTGCTAACAGATCTATGCTTGTAAAGGCAATTTTTGCAAGGTTTGCTGTGGCTGCAGGAAAATACAGGTGCCCTGAGGTTAACAGCAAGATTTGAGGAAGGCACAGTCCATAGCGGGGGTCCTCACACTTTTTAACCAGGGGGCCGGTGCGCGGATGCAGTGGCAGGCCGTCACCTGCGGCTGCTTGGTTCCCCCCCCAGCCCCCAGCGGCAGGGGGGGGACAGGGAGGTTCTGTAAATACCGGGGGATTGAGGACCCTGGGGGGCCGTATCCAGCCCGTGGGTCGTAGTTTGAGGACCCCTGGTCCATAGCATCTCCCATTAAGTGTGTGACACCTGGGAAGACTCCTGCATAGACATAAAAATCTTCAAGAAGTCAATTCAAAGATTTTCTGCTTATCAACTTCTAAGCTTCTGTAACTGCTATACTTTGAAATTTGGCCAGAAAAAAAATATTTATTCACAAGTACAAATAGTGACCATTGCATCTGTTACTATCTGCATTACGTGGTGGCAAGTGCCAAAAGATGAGCCAGCGGGGAAGAAGACCATCCTGGGTGAACAGCAAGCTTTGGCTGGAATTCAGGGAAAAAGGAGAGTTTGCCACCTTTGGAAGAAGGGGCAGGCAACTCTGGAGGACTATAAGGAGATCGCGAGGTTTTGCAGGACGAAGATTAGAGAGGCGAAAGCCCAGCTAGAACTCAGGCTGGCCCCTGCCATAAAAGACAACAAAAAATGTTTTTACAAATATGTTAGAAACAAAAGGAGGGACAAGGGTAATCTGCATCCTTTATTGGATGTGGGGTGGAACATTGCTCCAAAGGATGAGAGAAAGGCTGCGGTACTTAATGTTTTCTTTGCCTTGGTCTTTAATAGCAAGACCAGTTACTGTCAGCTCGCTGAGCTGGAAGACAAGGATAAGGATCAGAATGAAGTCCCCACAGTCCAGGAGAAAATGGTCAGTGACCTGCTGCTCCACTCAGACACACACAAGTCTATGGGGCTGGATGGGATTCACCCAAGGGTACTGCAGGAGCTGGTGGAGGAGTTCATGAGGCTGCTTTCCATCATCTATCATCAGTCCTGGCTCACCGGGGAGGTCCCAGTGTACTGGAGGTTAGCCAGCGTGACAACCATCTACAAGAATGGCAGGAAGGAGGATTCGGGGGGGTACAGACCTGTCAGCCTGACTTTGGTGCCAGGGAACATTATGGAGCAGATCATCCTGAGTGCCATCACACGGCACAAACAGAACAAGCAGGGGATCAGGCCCAGCCAGCATGGGGTTGTGAAGGGCAGGTCCTGCTTGACAAACCTGATCTCCTTCAATGACAAGATGACTCACTTAGTGGATGAGGGAAAGGCTGTGGGTGATGTCTACCAGGACCTTAGCAAAGCCTTTGACACCATCTCCCACAGCACTCTGCTGGAGAAACTGGCTGCTCATGGCTTGAATGGGTGCACTCTGTGCTGGGGAAAAGCTGGCCAGATGGCTGAGCCCAAAGCATTGTGGTAAATGGAGTTACATCCAGCTGGTGCCCAGTCACAAGTGGTGTTCCCCAGGGCATAATGTTAGGGCCAGTTCTGTTCAATATCTATATTGACAATCTGGACGAGGGGATCAAGTGCACCCTCAGTAAGTCTGCAGATGACACCAAGCTGGGCAGGAGTGTTGATCTGCTTGAGGGTAGGAAAGCTCTGCGGAGGGGTCTGGACAGGCTGGATCGATGGACCAAAACCAGTTGTATGAGGTCCAACAAGGAGAAGTGCCGGGTCCTGCACTTGGGTCACAAAACCCGCACACAGCGCTACAGGCTTGGGGCTGGGAAGCTGCCTGGAGAAAAGGCCCTGGGGGTGCTGGTGAATGGCCGGTTGAACATGAGCCAGCAGTGTGCCCAGGTGGCCCAGAAGGCCAACAGCATCCTGGCTTGTACCCAAACAGCGTGGCCAGCAGGACGAGGGCAGTGACCATCCCCCTGCACTGGGCACCAGTGAGGCCGCAGCTGGAATGCCCTGTGCAGTGTCGGGCCCCTCACTGCAGGAAAGACACTGAGGGGCTGGAGCGTGTCCAGAGACGGGCAACGGGGCTGGGGAAGGGTCTGGAGCACAAGGCTTATGAGGAGCGGCTGAGGGAGCTGGGGTGGTTCAGCCTGGAGAGGAGGATGCTCAGGGGAGACCTTATCGCTCTCTACAACTACCTGACAGGAGGTTGCAGGCCGGTGGGGGTCAGTCTCTTCTTCTCAAGTAACAAGAAATAGGACAAGACGAAATGACCTCAAGTTGCACCAGGGGCAATTTATATTGGATATTAGGAAAAAATTCTTCACTGAAAGGGTTGTCAAGCATTGGAACAGGCTGCCTGGGGAGGTGGGAGAATCACTATCCCTGGAGGTGTTTAAAAACCATGTAGACATGGTGCTTAGGGACATGGTTTAGTGGTGGACTTGGCAGTGCTAGGTTAATGGTTTGACTTGATGGTCTCAAAGTTCTTCTCCAACCTAAATGATTCTATGATTCTATCTTCCTAACTTGCAGCCTTGCAACTACATCCAGGACCTAATATTCAAACCAGATTGTTTCTTAGGTGTGTGTCAGCATGGAGACCTTGCTGTGCAGTCAGCACAGGACCACCAGCTCTGTCTGTGATGGATAAGCCACAACAGACTCCATCAGTTTCTGGTGCTGCAGTACCAGTACAGCATAGCCAGAGCTGTATGTGGAGAAAAATCGCTATAAGCATGCCCTTATGTCATTTTATATTAATTTTTGGTTTGCTGTTGCTACATTTTACTCAGAACTCCCAAAACATTCAAATTAATAAGTGTTTGCAAAAAATGGTATACAATTTGACACGCAATAGCCACCTACCCCTGAAAGCAAACGGGCTGTGAATAAGCTAGTCCGAAACCATTACCAGTTTTTTTTGGCCGGGGTCGGTGTGCCTGCCTGCCTTTATTTAGCGGCAGTTCCTGCCCTCATCAAACAGTCTGCAAAACAATTAGGCAAAGATGCAGAGAGGAGGGAGAAAGGACTAGAGAAGAATGAGAGGAGCAAAGGCAACACAATCACCACTTCAGAGAGCCAGGAGGGTGCGTTAACAGCACACCTGCGCCACGGAACCACACCAAGCAGAGCAGGAACACTTGCCACAGCTAGGCTGAGATCTGCTCAAAGTCCTGCCATGGTATCATGTGCTTGTGCCACCTCTCTCGGATCAAAGCCTTGAAGCTTCACATCTTTAGCTCTTTGGAAACAAAGGAGGAGAAGAAAGGGGAGAAGGAAGAAATCCCCTATCTCGGTCAGGTTCTTGCATAACAGATTTTTTTGTGAAGTTGTCAGGCCTGTAAATTCCCCCTCTTCAGTGAACATCAGCTTGAGCCCCTCCATTTTCAGGCCGTAACCCCACCTTCAAACATCACTGTGGCCATCTGTGCCTTCCCTGGGCAGCCCATGGTTTGGGAGATGAGCAAACAGCTTTACTGATGTTTTTTTCTTGTAAACAAGAAAAAACAGTTTGTATAACTGAGGAAGAGTTAAAATAATCCATGGATTATTATCATACTGTTTTGACAATCACTGTTCAATAGACTATGAGCTTAAAAGACTTAATTTGGTGATCTCCTCGTGCAATTACCCATCAGTGACAGAATACTCAGATTCTTAATGTGCCACAACAGCAGTTTGCTCACTAGGAGAAACTATTTGGGATATTCTTCCTCTCCTAGGAACAAAAAAATCACTTTTCTTTCAGCAGAAGACATATGTCAGTGTCCCAGCTATCGGTCCTTCACAGTGACGAGGGCACTGCAGAAGAAAAAACTTGACTTCTGCACTTCTTCCTCTGTGCCTGCACAGGTCAGGTGTTCTTCCAGAATAAAATCTGGCCCTCATCCTTTGATTTTCATAGTTCTCAGTTCTCCAACACAGTGCACTGAGGTTTGGTGTTTGGGTTTTTTTTATTTGTTTGGTTTTGCAAGGTGTTAATAAAATGCAATCAAAAAGCCTTTTCCCCAGCAGTGGCCCAGCAGCATAAGCAGAAGATCGATAAATACTGACTACAGATTCTTTTTTTTTTCAGTCTTGCTTCTACTTTATTAGATGTTATTTTTTAAAAAATTCTGACTATAATTATCTTAAAGCTTAATACAGTCTCTTGTATGGGAGTGTAAGGAGGGATTTGGGAGTTTTATGACCAAGCTTTTATAGCCTGCTGAAATGGCCAAAGAGCAGAAAAAGTGTCTCACATCACAAGGAAAGCAAAATCTATTCTGCTTTTAAAGAATGACATTTTCTTCTAACCTCACATGCCATGTCCTGCATTTTGACACTGCTAGAATGAGAAAGTTAAGCTGACTAAAAGCAAAATGTTTAACTTATTACTCTGTTGTTAAATGTACTGCTCTGTGCCTACTCTGCTCTCATTCTGGGCAAGACCTCAAAAGTGGACTTAACAGCATGTAAAAAAAAAGCTTTTTAAAGAAACCTTTTCAATCTGGCTATCCGAATAGGAGACTAAAAGAACAGTTTATTACCCTTTTAAATGGAATTTTAATGTCACCATCCCCTTTTTAAAGGCTACTGTAATTATACTGCAGACATGGTGCTGTTCAGAGGGTCATCTTGGGAGTCCCCACTGAATGTGTTCCTTGTCCCTTATTTTCCCATAAATCTTACAGCATTCTGGCTGAGTTTGTACTCGCTCTGCACCACAGCCTTCTACTGCTTGAAAAGTTCAGAGCAATTCAGATTTTCAGACATCTGTTCAGTTTCCTAATTGCATGCACAAGCTTGGAGATAAATAGGATTTTGAGCTACACTTCCTGGGGCTCAAAAGAAAGATCACATATAAGTGTCCTTCTGAATGATTAACCAAACCCCTGAAAGTTCACAAAGTATCACCTCAGATTGCTCTTTTAGGCCATCTGAAGCTCTGTGTGAAGGAATATGCATAAAATTGGTCAGTCGTAGTTAGGTCCGTAACCATTGGAATATCTTTGAAGGATCAGTCCAGGACCTTAAATCTACATTTAATTCATTGCTTCGGGTTGACAAAAATCATGCCAATGGTGTTTTAAGTCCCTTGGAACTAAGTGTAACGTAACTGTAAAACTGCTTTTGTGGTTTAACAAAGCCAGGAGCAGGAGCTGCAAGGTGTAAGACCCAGGAATACAGCTATCACTGTCTCTGCAGGATGGCCGAGCCCACTCCCGTGTGTGTTGTGTTTGTGTTTTGACCTCTCTCGAGGGTAGCCAGCCCACTGGGGCCTCGCACTGCCAGGATGGGATGAGAGAGTCTTGGTAAGGCAGAGACCTGTCAGATTTCAAATGCCTTACTTCCATACTTTGTTGGGTGCGTAAACATGATCAGTTTACAGAAAAGTTCATCAACAAGAACAGTAATGCTTTTATATTCGGTATGTAACTGCTATTGATGAACATTTAGACAAAGGTTTAATTCTCAGACAAGACCTAAACATCAAAGTATTCCTAAAAATAGCTTGAAGTCTTTCTGATAATATTTATTTTAAAATTCAAAACAGAGTTGAAGTGGAACCAGTAGGCACTTCACAAATCATGTGCTCAGATATTAAAAACCTCACATATTTAATGTCAGTGATATGTTTTAAAAAACTAACTGCAGATGTAAAATGATCTTCATGGGACTATTTCGTTGATATGAAATTGAAAGGCATTATGGTAATTGCATAGTCTGAATAATGTGAGTCAGTTTGGAAAATTAAAATACATTAATGAGTCAGTAAAATGTACTATTTTATCTGCAGAAATCATCCCTGCATGCACATTGCAGAGACTGATGGTTATTATTAAATATATAACATATAGGTTAGTAAGAACAACAGGGAAAGAAAATAAAAATAAACCTGATCAATCAGACAAATGGATAATATGATCCTTTCCTTATTTGCCATGGAGTTCTGGCATTGCTTTGTAATCTAAATTTTGAAAGCTCAATTAAAAAGATAGCAGAGATAAATTATCCATGCTAAGTCAGCCACTTAGAGCATGCTAAGTAGCACTTAGAGGTGCTACTTTCTAAAAAAAAGCCTGAAGCAATACAGAAATGATGTCTGTGTTAGGATACCTGCTTCACACGCTGCTTCCAGAGAGCATGGGGCTGCAGCAGATACCTTTGACTCTAACTCCACTAATGCTGCAAATCCTATATTACATTGTCAAAGAGGATATTTAAATGATAATTGCACCAGCAGATTCCTGGATATTACCAGACAGTAATTTGAAAAAAAAGCAGTACGCTGACCTGGCCTGTGTCTGTTACATTTTAGGGCTGGCATGAATTAATAGTAGTTTAATTTGCATATACTTAAGAATTTTAGATGAACAAAATTTAAGCATCTCAAACAAAGAGTATATTGAACTATAGATTTAACATACTATGGAATCTTAGTCTGTATGCAGCCCACCCCACAAATGAGCATGATGACATACACAAGATCATACACATTTAAAATACACACACATGCTGATGCACTGATGTCTTGAACTCGTTTGCAGAACCAGGGTTACACACATTATAGGGAGGGTTTATACTGGAGACAGAGGAGCACAGTCTGTGGGATTCACTTCTCTGGGATTCCTTTGCTACCTTAAAAAAAAATTGTTTAACCCTGATCCAGGCTACCCTCATAGTCTCTTGTGGCTACTAGGAAAGCTTGGGGCTTCTCCTTTTTGAATCATATATCTGGTTTTACTATTCTTTAGCCCTGTATAACTGAGGCCACTATTGGATTATTGCTGGTTAGGAGCTGAACGTTGCTTACCTTCCACTGGAATTACTCTAGAAGGGAATTTGTATTTGATACAGAGAACCATGTCTGTGTGCTGTTGCTGTCATTTTACAAGAACTGTAGTTTTAACCAGTTCTTTTAAAGCTGCTCAGTTCTGCAGTTCTAGAAAGGGTTTGGTAGGAAGGATCTCTTCAACTTGACAAAGGTAAGGTGGTTAAAGCTTTGTTTCACTCTGCTACCATCACTTCATTTTATATATACATAATCTATTTATACATGTTTGCGTGGATCAATTTTATGCCATTGCTAGATACTTCCACTCAAAGTTTCTTTTTATTTTCTTGTGTTGCATGTAATTATTTCAGCTGTAGAGTTTAAAGGATGTTTCCACTTGCCCAAAATGTCTTTGCTAACGTTGCGATGGTGGGGAAAAAGATTTCTGCTTTCTTTCTAAGCTAGTCAGCTACCTTATTCTTGTGGTAATTTTCTCCTTTCTTCAACACAATATTTGAATAAGATTCTTTCCAAAGAAGGAAGAGGATTGAGAACTGTGCTATATTTTAGAAACATCTGTTAATTTTGTGAGGGGGAAAAAAATGAACCACAAAGAAATCTTCAAAACTGGTGTTCTTTATTTTCTTTAGTATACTCTTCTTCTTTTTTTTTTTTTTTTTTTTGTGGCTAAGGTACATGTGATTTAAAAAAAAGAGATCTTTTTTCTTTTAAGGTCAGGAGGAAATTTACCAACTGAAAAAAGGTAAGTTTTATTATATGAAGTCACCAAAACATCACAAATGCATCTGTGTAGAATTTCAGAAACATTCATAATCAGCTTTATTTAAGCCAAAGTTAAATTAAATTCAGTGGAAGCCAAGTTAAGCAAAAACCATGACTTACACAGACTCACCTATGACACCTTAGGGGCTTATTCAAAGCTGGCAGACTGAGACAAAACTCAGCAGAGAAGCTTTCTGTGCCCGCCAGTAAGAGCTCAGGTCCTTGCTTCTAAAAGCCCCCATTTGTGCAAAGAGTGTGGTTGAACTCTGCCTTCGAGGAGAAATGCTTAATGCCATTTCTGTCTTCCACCAGTGTCTTTCTTTCAATGCGATAATGGAGGAGCTTGGAATTTCACTCAAGCATCAGAAGAAGCTAAAGAAAAGGTCAAGAACTAAGGCGAAATCTTCATTCACAAGTATCCTTACTTGTCACCAGAGGCGGACACAGAGGAAAGAAACCATAGCGTAAGCAAGAGAGACCCCTTTGAGGAAATACCAGGAACAAAAAACATAACAAAAATGTTGTTGCCTATCAGTTGATTGTGGTGGGATTTCTGAAATATAGACATTGACCTTGTTCGTCAGAAATTCTCTGTGGTTTCTTTTTTTAATCTAGAGGTACAACAGTTTAAATGCTCACACAGACTGATGTACTACTAATCATCTGGGAAGTGTCTCACTATTTCTTTTGAGATGGATTTGTATGCTCACCTGTTTTGCATCTCTCTTCCCCTTCCCCATGCATCGCTGTATGTGCTTTCTAAATAAATAAATAAACAAGAGACAGGGTTCTTTTTTCCAATAATCTGGGAGTGGAACTTTTTTTTTCTTTTGAAGAAAAGATTGCAGTTCTACTGAGCATAGTTGTTTAGAAACCAGGGCCCAGACAAACAAAGTCAAAATTAATAAGATTAACTCTTAAACAATGACTACAAAAACATACTAAATGCAAAGGTATCTAACAATGAGTTATTTTTATTTTCCTGATATTGTAAGGAACACTCTTTGGGTTCTTTTCTGTGAGAAACTTGATTTTCCTTATCTTTTTTCTTTCTCATTTCTTTTAAAATATGATTATTAGGCAATGCCATGGCTCCAGGTGCTAGATGTTCAAAAAGAAAAACCAAAATCACACAAGTAACAATCAGCGGACAAGGGAAGGCGACACTGACATCCTCACTCTGCCGTATCCTCCAGCTTCTGATACCAATAAAACAATTCTTCACTTCAAAATGAAAATCCATTAGAAATTAGAGCCAAGAATATTCAATTGATAACAAATCTGACCACAAAGATAACAACATCTGACAGGAATACAGCAATGCTCGGGAACTGAAACCTTTTCTTGCAACTGCCGGGGGGCACCAATAAAATGTTTTAACAGTGAAGGAAATATTAAGGGTTTTTTGTGAAGAAACCTCTGTCTGAAGAACAGTGATGCGTTATAGCAGCAGATCCTTCCTCCCCCCAAACGGTACCTTTATATTGCAGTGAGGTGAAGCACATATTTATTGCTATGTTGTCTCTGTGATTAATTCTGTTGTTCCTGTGGTTTTTATTGGTGCCAGATGGTTAGCTGAGGATGTCTGTGAAAGGAAATGGGTGAAATGCGGGCACATCCACACTTCAAGGGACAAGGGTGGGTGTAGGAGGTGGGTGCCCCTTGCACCCAGCACTGGGAGCTGGGCATCTGCCTTCCTACACACCGGGTTATATATTACAGATCTGGTCTGTCCAGGGCTATCCCACCACTATGACCACCTCTAATCATAAGGCAAGACTGGAAAGAGGGAAACAAAGGACTGGAGCCACAGATTGCTTTTCTGTACAGCACACGGAGCTGGGTGAGCCTCAGTTGTATCAACAGCATTTGCTTCAGCTTGTGGCAAAATCACCCAAAATTTTATTTTCCTTCTCATATTCCCCCAGGAAACTTAGTGCTTACCACTGACTACCTTTCCCTTGTATCCATGGCTATTTCCTCTGGAAAAGGAGAAAGTAATGTGAAAGCCTTCAAGTGGAGAAATCTCTCCTCCACCTTCACCTCACACCGTCGCTCCCTATAGCCCCCTGTGAGCTTTTACATTATGCTGCATGGCAATGTCAATCTGCAATGAACAGTATTGCATTAGAAGAACCCCCTGCATTAGAAGTGGTACATTTTAGTATAATTATAGACTATAAGACACCTCTGTTCATTTAGCCATTCCATAGGTATCAAGCTTTCTAAACCTCTCGCCATTACCACCACTTTCCCCAAGGCTCTCTGTAATTACTCCATATCCTTCTCCAAACACAATGCCCCAAACTAGATTGCTTTTCCACCCATGTTGAGTTGGCCAGAAATATCTTCTTGTGTCTTGAAGGCTATAATGCCGTTCACACACCATGTGAGGACATCTCCTTGCCTGAATTGGATAAGATGGGTGACCCCTCCATGATACAGCCAGTGACAATTTCTGCCTGAGTTTAGGGCTGTCACCATGTGGAATTGAAATTTTTGTGGCGCTTTTGTTTTTTACCAAATTGTTTTTCCATTTTGTCAAGATCAGTCAGTCCCCAGTCATGCTGGTTGCCTGAACCAGTTTGGTGGTACCTGAAAATTTAGCAGACGTACTCTCTAAAAACCATCCATAAAGGAGCCTCGAATGGTGGACAGACCCCTGTAGATCCTCCCAGTTTTGACAGTGAAGCTCTCAGAGTTAATAGGACAGTTAATACCACTTTCAGCTACCGTACAGTATATGTCACCTGGCCTATTGCCCTACTTGTTTATGAAAATGTCATGAAGACAGGATCACAAGGCTTACTAAGGATGCCTTCCCTCACCCACAGGGCCTGTTAAGCTGTTAAAGAAGGAAATTAATCAGATTAACAAGACCTGGTTTTGACAGATCCCTATTAACTTTTGCTCATTTCCTACCAATTACTTACAAAATAGTTATTTCATGCAAGGGTTTGCCAGGCAACTGAAGTTGAGCTGGCCAGCCCAAAACTCCCTGGATTCTTCTTTTCCTTCCTTTGAAGACAGGAATTATTATTGCTGTTTTCTAGCATTTCTTCTGGACTTGGTCTGTCCCTCAGGAGTTTCTCTCAGAAGGTTCAAAGCAGTCAGCCTCTGGGAAAGGAAGGAGAAGGGTCTCTTTTAAAGTGACTACAGTAGGAAGCTCTAGCATCTGTGCTTGCTTTTGGGAAGTTTAGTCTGCTACGTTCTGCAGTGACACGTTGGGCTGATAAGCAATAATTAAGAAAATCAGCCCCTGGCTGTGAGAGCTCATAGAGGATCTTATAATAAGGTGCTTTCGTACTTCCAAAGGTAGTTTCATTTATTTATGTCATCAGGGTACAAACAGGCCATTCAGACCACCAGCACCAGCACTAATAGTGTGATTGAAAAGCAGGTTATTATTTTTCAGTCTGTGTAACTCTATTGCTCAGCCATCCACAGCCTTCAGCTAAGATATTTTTAAATTAGTAAGTTCAAAGTGATAAAAGATTTATGATCAAACTCTGCTTTTTTTTTTTTTTTTTTTTTAAGGAACACTTCTGCGGCTTAGACCTTGAGGTTAAAGGATTCCAAGTTCAGTTTTTAAAAAATCTACTGTGTTCCTGAAACTAAAAGACAGTACTTTGGTTACTTTTACATTTCAACTTTCCCATCAGTGTTAGTAGTCTACCACTTATAAAAAGGTGCTGGGAAAAAAAATGAAGCTCACTGTTGTGTGGGAAGAAATATGTGACAGTGGAAAAACAGCAAATAAAGCACATTTGGTTCTTCTTTGATTTCTTTTCTTCCTTTTTAGTAGCTTCACAGAGTCACAATATATCAGGAGGTTTCTGTGTTAAACTCGGGTGGCAGCTTGATAATCTGCATTTGCTGCAAAGGAGCTAACTAACCCGCTATAATTTCACGAAGCAGTACACCATGATGAGTGGCTTTGCCTTTCCCTCCCAGCTCCAGGAATGCAGATTGGTAACTGGCTACAAATTCCCCCCAATATCCGCCCCCGCCAATATAGATTTTCCCCAAAGTCTGGATGGATTTGAGGTGTGAACTACCCCATGAAATGTGTCTTCCCTAAGACCTCCAAGCAGCCACAGACTGGCAGCCTAACCCACGGTTCTGCTTTCTCCCTTGACATTTGTAGTGATCCAGAGATGGGTTACCCTATCAGTCTGGGGATTCTTCTTGCCCCAGGCAAGATTTTATTTGCTAGCCACTATATGTGTGTATATATATATATATATATATATACACACACATGTGTAGTATCAGCAGTACAGCCCCACTTCGGTGGCCTGTGACTCTCCTGCTAATTATCCTCCTTTGGGAAGGATTAAGATGAGACTGTGAAGGAGTTCAAAAGACACTTGATCCCAGCTCTTGCTCCCGCTTCAGGCCAGCAGTGACCTGCTGCTCTGCGGGGACCATTTTCCAGGCTCACAAGTGTCCCCATGCCCCCCAGCATTGGCCACGAGTGCAGCTCAGAGCACCTACAGACCTGTGGGGAGCTTAGGACCAGTGTCTCCCACCTTGATTCAACAGAATATTTTATAGTTCAGCTAGCTAAAATTGTAGCTAAGGAAAACACTTAGGGATGAATTTCAGTCCCACCGTTATTTAAGGATTCAGCCAAGTGCTTTCCTGATTTGGAGCTGTGACCTTTATACCCTTCTCCAAACGTGTTTAGGTCACTGGCTAGGTGACTGTTTATGTCACTGATGGGTATACACCCCCTGGACGGGTCCGAGCTCCACACAGCCGTGTACATACAGCCACTGTGTCGGCTATATTCACAGCCATGCTACTCTTCATATTTTCTGTATGTAGATGCGTTTAAAGCAAAACCAACTCCTTTCCCAAAGCACCTTCCGTCCTGCACACTAAGCTGTGTCACTAGAAACGTTTTCCTTGACTTCATAAGCTACTTGTACATTCACTTCATGACTGAGAAAGCTACTTTGTCTTGAGGGAGAAGGGACATGCACAGGGCAATCACGTACTGATGTAGTAGCAGATATGATTACTGTGTCCTTCTCACTGTATCCCAACAAATATTATTTTCCTGCCTTTTTTCCTTTGTGGCAGCATGCAATGGCAGAGAAGCTTGTTTACAGTTTATCCATTAGGAAAGCAAATGTCCTCATTAGATGTTTATCTTGACAGCAGCAGGCACGCATCCTCATTGTTTATAAAAGAGAAATACAATATTGATGGATGCTGATGAATGGCTTTAATATGTTTCATTCCAGAAATGGCCTTGTTTTAGTGTCAGCTGATCTTTCCTATACAGCTATCCACCACCAGTCTGTGGGCTTAGTAAGGATTATTTAACATCCTTTAATTTTCTTGAGAAAGTGGGAAGACTGGCTCAGTAGAAAAGCAGCAATATTGGAAATATACCAGTGACTGTTTAAGCTGTGTGCTCAGGCCCCAGCTCAATAGCATGATTGATAAGCTACTGCAGAACAAATGAGGATCGGCTTACCGTCTTTTGGGGCCTTTGTCAGAGGACTGATTCTCATGGGTCTGCCATGAACCTGTAATCCTGTGGGGCATTTATTGACTGCTGAGCTTGTCCCTTAATTACTCTCTGTCAAGCTTGCAGGAGTCAGGATTTCTCAGTGGTCAAAACTGCCACTATTTAGAGATACATCACTTACAGCTGTCAAACGAATGCAATTTTATTTTAGCCCCATTGATTGACAAAGATGCAAATGTTTTTGCCTGCTGATAAAATCTGACTTGAGCCACTCCTGTTCACCTCCCGTCACCTCCCCCAAATCCAAACTCTGTTACTGTTAGTGCAAACTTTATACAGCTATCAGTGTTAAGATGTGATGCTTTCCAATTTCTGGAGTTTGACAGCAGTCAGACAGCCCAGGAAATGAGACCTACAGTCTGGCAACCCATTTATGGTGTGTATGTACAGCCCAGACCCACATGCAAGCTCAGAGCTGGTGGCATGGAGGAGCCTCCCAGAAGCTAAGGTCTGGGGGGAGCTCAGATTTCCAGCCTGACCCTGATTACCATGAAAACCACAGATATCCTCAGCAAGGACTAAATATCCTTAGTCCTTCCCTTGCCTGTGAGTGGAGGACAAGTGGTTCACTGGGTAGAAAAGACTCGCTGCATGGGTCCCTGTGGCAGCCGTGCACTACCGGGAGCAATGCATTGTCAGGAGCAATCCTGCTCAGGCAGGATGGATAAAACTCATCACACTGATCATGCCCCTGACTCATTTAAAGGCTGCTTGCAACAGCACCTTCAGTGCTGCAGAGGCCAACAAGTACATCGCAAAGAGACTGCAAAAGAAGGAAAAAATCTGGAACCGGCCAGTACAGCCGTATGCTTCCTATCACAGCTGAAAGCACTGACACCAGCCCAGCAGGAGCACACAGGTGCTAGCCACCCAACGCTGTGGTTATCCTAATGAATCACAATTACAGAAACACCTGAACCAGATAATGCTGTGCTCGTCTGCTCTAAAATGCATAAAAGCGTGCAGCAGCATATAACATTTCTCAGCTCCCCAGTGGTTTCAGGTAAGGTGCTGTTTGGAAACTGCTAGGGTTTTTTTTGTGTCAGACAGACCTGCCTTGCGTGGTGCAGTACGCATCTTTAGCCAAGGCTTTCAAAAGCAAAGGGGAGCTTGGATACTTTTCCCAGGAGCTGGACTTCCATGAAGCCTTGAGTGCAGCTCAGGACAGGGGCCCTCCAAGTAAGTGGCACCCAGAAACCTTCCCAACTTTGGGGAAAATGCAATCAGCATACTGACTTGGTACAAACCACAGTTGACTACTGGTGGTATTTCTGTTCCTCCATCCTGAGCCCCCTGAGGGGCAGAACATATTCACTCCCAAGCAAACATGGCCACCTGACAAGTTTCCCCGTCCCACCCTGGATTGCTATGCTGTTGGGATTTGGGGAAAGCTGTATGTCTGCAATCCACTTTTCCTTCCCCAAGCAATCATCCTAGGAATGAGGACGGGGCTAGCCTTGACCACAGGGACTCCCCCAGTCTACAACCATTCTGCTTTAGTGCACAGTGTGTCTCACCACCACCACCAAAAGGCAGATCTTACAGGGCTTTGCATTGCTAGAGGTGTATGTTGTACCCCCTTAGGTGTCTTATTGAGCAGGCCACCAAGTAGGTGTCACATTCATGAAAGATTCAAGTGCTGGCTGTCCCTGGGGTGCTCACTGGGACTCTGGGGAAGTGCTGAGTCCCTGGGCATGGGGGAAGCATTGCTGGGAATTGCCAGGGAGGTCTCACTCCTTCCTTCACCACCCTGCCAGACCAGGGCAGCTGTGCCTCTTTCCATGCAGGTTTGTGTACCCCTGGGGCACAACCTGGACTGATGGATGGGAGACAAAATTCAACAGAGAGGGACAAGGGTAGATCTGATTGTGGCAGTTTCCCTTATTTTAGAACCATGCAGTTCTGGAAGCTGCAGGCACACAACACCTGGGCAGCCAAACCTGTGTGTGGAGGCTGCTGCGACAATCCTGCACCTCTAGCACCTCCACTCACAAGTGCACTTGAGCATCTGTTAAGGAAACGGGGATTTTGTTATTAATAGCCCCAGAACATTTAGAGCAGGGAGGACTGTTCACCTTGAAAACTGCAAGGAGAATTACAGGGATGTGCTAAAAGCTGGGATGCTACTCAGCTTTGCAGAGGGGTAAGATAAGGAACACTTGAAAGGTTACTGGGTCTGCACTGTCCCCAGCTTCCAAATGAGCTCCAGCCTGGTGAGTCATCATTCAGAGTAGTAATTGGTTCAAATAACCCAATTACTCATCAGTTGACCCATTTTATCTCCTCTGGGTTTTGCCCACAAGTGACATC
Source organism: Falco punctatus (assembly GCF_963210335.1). Classification (NCBI taxonomy): domain Eukaryota; kingdom Metazoa; phylum Chordata; class Aves; order Falconiformes; family Falconidae; genus Falco; species Falco punctatus. Next base: position 101,224,163 of record NC_137581.1, read on the forward strand.
AGACTATTTATAAAATATATAGTAAAGGAGATATTGTAAGAGGCTTAGATATATATTTTTTTTCCCCCCAGCATTGGGTTTTCTACAAAGCAATAGCATGCAAAGCTGCCATGTCTGGTTTAGGGGTTTTGGGGGGTATGGGTTTAGGGGTGGGATGGGGAGGTGGAGGTGGGGGTGCTTAGTTTTCTGCAGAAAAGCACATTCCTGCACCAAAAGTATTCTGTGGCTTTCGAAAATTGTGAGAAAAACCAACCCTGCTCCAAAGGTGTTAAGATGTTTTCAAGTGATTTCTAAGGATATCCCAAGAACAAATTTGGATTTCCATCCTACAGCTGTCTACCATCTCTTCCTGGAAAAAACAACACTAAGGAAATATTCTGATCTCAAAAACCAGTGAGACAGGACCAGATGAGAGCACGGTGGATGAAGTTTTAACCGTGTGAAGTGGTGTAGCAAACTAGCACAATTAGAGGGAGAAAAGCCACGTACAGGGAGAATTGTTCCTGTTTGTTGCAAGATGGCAATGGAGATGATAAAGACTTATAAAGCTTTGCTCTGGCAAACTAGTCAGGAGCTCCTTAGTTTGCAAGCAGTGACAGTAGAAAATTTTTAAAGAATTATCCACAGATGGAGTTGAAACTACTCCCCACAGGCTTTTACTTATGCACACAGCACCATGCTGCTGAAAATACTGACTAGAAAAACTGCTCTGAGTAATGTCCAGAGTGCCTTAGTCACACCACATGAACCCTTAACTCTTTCTGTCTGTGTAGGGGAAAAGATGCCTTTGTTTCAGTGGGCATGAGCCATAGAAGGCTATCTAGCAAAAGTCTCTGCTAAATCAAATGTGAGCTATGACGCTTCCAGAATTTAGAAGCCCAAAGATACAGTTAGGTCCTAGCAGACTATTCAAAAGCAGTTGCTTAAATCAAGGTTGTCGGGAGTTTTTTTTTACCTCAAAATGACACCTCTGAGTGTGATTTAACTTAATTCTAATTACTTACCTATTACATCTCTGGAAAGGGAGTAGCGTGAGAAATCACATTTAATGCTGCCTGTTAAATGTATCCCTAATCCATCCTCTATGAAGCTTTTTGGTTGTTTTTTTTTTTTTTTTTCCCCTGTTCCTCATTCCTTGTTTTCATTTTTTAATCATCATTATTCTGTAGAAAAAGGGAACTTGGTATAAACACAGGTATCCCCAAAAGCTTTCAGTTCAGGTTTCTACAAAATAATTTTACTTCCCTTTCATTTAATAGTTACCACATTTTCAGGTTTTATGCACATGTGCTTAGAGCAGTAGGATGCTGAACTCTCACCTGGCATTTGGAAAGAGATGCAGAAAGATTTGCAATAATTTTTATGATATGTTTTATAAAACTCCTGCTTGCCATCTCAAAGCAAAAACCAAATACCATGTCTATACTGCATTAAACTAGTCAGTTAATTTAGCATTGCCTACTAATGCATGTATCATCTTTCAACAATTATTTTTTAAATTATAGCTTTGCAAGTGCCACCAGAGGAGATTACTGTAACCTTTAACATCCTGCGGTAGATTTTCAGTAAACAGCTCAGAAAATTGTGGGGAACCCTTTGATCTTTACAGCCACATCCTTTCTTAAAAGCTCTTGTACCCTACCTAACAAAATGATAAAGCCAAAGAGAGGGACTTCTGCTCTTTATTGGAGCCAGCACCAAATTCCCTTTTCTTCAAAGAAAACCGCATCTTTTGAGAAGGCAAAGCTTTAAATGTCCAGACAAAGAAAAATGGGTTACCTAACAAGCACAGAGCAAGAAATACTGCTGTCAAAGTTATCTTAAGCTTCAATCGCCCTTCTGCTTGTCAGCACGTTTACAGTTTTCTAATTGCTAGGGCAGTAGTTTTTCATGGGCTACCAGCTCTAAATGAAAATGGAGGTTTACATCTGAAGGAAGATGTCTTTAGCAGTTTATCTCTCTAATCACAAAGTTTCCTAACGGCTAATCTAGCATTTTGTTATCCAACAGGGATTTACCCCATTTCATTCAATCAGATTGTATGTTAGATTAACAGCCTACTCAGAAGGCAGGGGCTGGGTATCAGTCTCTCATGGGCCAGCACAGAGGGATGGGGAGAACATCTGCATCTTGCAAATCCTTCCAGAGGATTTCACACTCTGAGGTGTTGAGTAGTCTGCCATTTCTTTTTAACAAACATTGTGTACACCCATCTCCACCAGAACAAAATTAAGTTGTTCCACTTCTATTGAGAGGAAAGAGAAAGCACAAGGATCAAATTTTACATGCATTTGACAGACACTTCTCTTGTCAAAAAGATGTCACCACATTAAGTCCACAGAAATGACAGCTTTCTTGAGAGGCATACTTGTTTTCTGCTACCCCAGCTTCCCTTTCAAAATAAATAGAAAATTGCTTATCTTTAAAAGTTAAAATCCAGGTTCAGGATAAATAATCTTTCGTGATGATTAAATCAGTCTGAGTATCTCTAGGGGATGCTCTGAGGCTTGAGGAAAGATTGTCCAGCATACTGTCACTTTCCCTACATTTCCCAAATTATTACCTACCTCTCTTCATACAACAACATTACCCCAGTCAGACACTGAACCCTGCAAGGTGATCTTTGCTATCCACTAGGTGTCTAAGTTATCTACTCATTTCAGTGCATATCTGGAGCTCAGTAACTGCAATCTGTTTAGAAGATCCTCAGATAGGGCAGTGATATAAAGTCAGATATAAAGCTTTATCTGACTGTTTAATTAAAGACAGCAAACTTATCCAACTACTGATGGATAAATTATCTTTTCCAGTTTCTGTTCTTAACATGCAAAGTACCCACACCTCCACAAACCTGCGCAGAACTTGACTGTACACCCCAGAGCTAGCACATTGGTATTATAAGGGTCAAGATTTGCTCACCTATAGACAAAAGTGAACTGGAAGACAATCCCTGCTGCTCTTAGTGACAGCTGGCATTATCAAAGTAAAATTGTTTCAAATCACTTCCTAGCTAGCATGACCTGTTTGGCCTTATCTAAGGCTTAAATTCAGTAAATATATGTACTTTTGTTCTCTATTCCTTCTACTGATCTTAATGAGACCCAATGATAAGTAAGAGATATTCAATATTATATTATTGAGGAATAGATTATTTATATTGCTTTCAGCTTTATCTCTGCAGATAGTTACCAGCGTATCACTAACATATCTACCTCACATGCATGATTTTTAAAAAAACTAAAAGCTGAAAAAACATGTCCACAGTGGTCTACCTATGTAGCAAATGCCATAGTGAAAGCAAATACTCATTACAGTGGTTTAGAGTACTTCCCTGCCACAGAGTCGAAGGCAGTGAGGCTGGAGGGGCTTTTGATCTTGGGCTTTCCTGCGGGGGTATGGACCCACTAAAGCAAACTGACGGTGTTCTGTGGGGACACTGGCCAAGGATGCCCATGGTACTGGAGAACTCACTAGCACCACAACTGGAGGCAATTCCTAACCTAATATACCTAAGCTGTGCTGTATTATGCAAAGGCACCAGCTTAACTTGTTTGTTTCTGGCTTTGACTATTTTGCAGGATAGACAGACTCAAGAGTACCAATTTCTATCAAGGTTTGAGCAACTTTAATTACTTGAAATTCATCCATAGGATTTAAATGTAGTAGATTTCAGGCAAGTGGATGGTTAAGTCTGGTAAGTGAAATACAAATTGTTCCTGCATTGTGCATACTGTCTGGATAGGGCATATTCAGCTGTTCTATGAAAAAGTTTGAAAAGTAGCTGGTAACAGATCCTAGCAAGATGGCAGGCATTACTGAATCACTTTTCTAAGCCACAGTGGCACAGCAGGCAAAAAGCTTACAGACAAGTTATTTTCAGTTATTGAAGAACCAGAGTAGTTGTACACCTAATGGTTTATACGTCTAATACTGTTTGCATCACCTTTACTATCCCAAGGAATTAGTTCACTGAAAATGTATCACACTGAAGAAAATGTCAAAACAGACATTCAGTATTTCAGTAGCAATTTCCATAAATACGTTGAATGGTGGGAGCCAATACACTTATTTGGAGACTATCCCAACTTTAGAGTATCCACAAACACTCTGGAGGGCAGGATGATAAAGCAAAGCGATCTTGCCAGAATGGAAAGCTCCTCTGACACAAGTAGGATGCAATGCGGGAAGGACAAATGGAAAGCACCACCCTAGCATATGAATAACCAGCTGCCTATGGGTGAGACAGAGCAAATGAGAGTGCAGAAGTCCTTCAGAAGAGGATCAAGGGATTATAAATGACTATTCATACTGCTGTGTGAGAAAGCAAGCACCCAGGCTGGATGTATGGCAGTACATGTGCGAGGAACATGCTAACACCCCCTCTAACTAGCGCGCTCTGCTTCAGCAGCCCAGCCAGTGTACCATGCCCTAGCCTGGGTGCTGTACTTTGAGATTAAAGGGAGCAGAAGGTAGAGGAGAGCAGTGACAGTAGTCAGAGGTCCCAAAGCATCACCTGTGTGGGCAGATGAAAGAACTGAGGTTGCTGAGTCCAGCAATGGCTGAGGGGAAACGTGATGATTCTCAAATATACAAGAGGTTCCTTCAGAGAGTTCCCTGCCTGCAGCACAGGAACAAGAAGGAACAGACTCAGGCTTTAGCATGAAGGAGGACACTGATGACACAGAAGCACTGGAGCAGGTTGCCTGGAAAGGATGTAAAAGGCCTGAAACTGAACAGTCCAGACATCTTTTAGGATTACTTTGGTCAATGTGAACCTGCCTTGGAGAAGACAAATGGTCTCTAAACACACCATTCTCATAATAAAGTTTTTCTGAGTTGGCAGCACTACCTGGCAGACAACTAAAACAAACTTTCTGTCTTGCTTGCCATTAAGAAGCGGAGACGCAAAGCACTGGGCAGAGCCACAAAGAGAAGGAAGACGTCAGGAGAGTCGGCATGGCTGAGCAGAAAATGTCAGATGAGGGAAAGAGCGTGTCAAGGGGACACCAAGCTGCACTGCCATCGTAACAGAAAATAATGTGTATTCTCAGTTATGTGAGCTACAAGCATACTCTGAAGTCTGTTTTCTCCCTCAGAAAAATTCAGTAATGGGAAAATAAATGGGATAAGGTCCTTGGATAAAGATGGTTTAACACTGTTCTTCTCACTCAACCTTCATCTCACTTCCCTGTGGTGACCGGTAGCCAGGTTTCCCTTTACGTGTCTCCCTAGCCCTGGGCTGAAACCACACTCTCTGATTCCTGGGGTGGGTTGCTGCTTTGCCCCTCCTGGGAGAGTGCCTGCAGGATAGTGTGACTGGGGGCAGGAGCTCCAGAGCCCTCCACAAAGTGGCCCAGCGCCAGGAGAACATGCCATGTCAGTGGAAGAGCCCTGGAGTGGTGACCTAGTTCAGTTACAAAACCCCTGATCTCAGTGCAAGTGAGAGGAGAGCTGGCCTTCCTAAGAGCTCAAGGGCTATATCTGGACAGAACCAGAGAACCCACACAATTCCTCACATGCCATTTTCCATCCTACAAAAAACAGGGGAAAAATCCAGGGTTATGGTAATTACACAAGTTTGGGGTTTTTTCTCAAGGTTTGACACAAAGTATTCTCTAAACGAGTGACATGGATCTGCAGAGAGGCTGATTTTACACAGCAAGGAATTATTGGCTAGGTCTACAAAAAGTACAGTTATGCTAATAAGATCAAATATGACTTTTTAGTATAATCCACATTTCTGAAATTATTTATATCAGAGCTTTTCCCAGTTTAAATCAGCCAAGGCAAGTGTATGAAGTGACTTTCCATGAAAAATACTATCTACATTTAGCTGAGGTTGACAATTTCATCAAAGTTTACATGAGAATCTGCATGCCATTTACAATTGATTAACTATTATTTGGCAGACTATTTGCACAATGAATTGCTGACATTTTGAAAAGACCTATTTGATGACTTAACATAGACTTAAAATGTGACCCTTGATATATATAAAATACATAGAAAGTGGGTAAAATGAGGTGTTGAACTTACTGCATAAGTCTTGTCTGATAGCTATGCATCCTTTCTGTTTCTGCTTTCCTCACCTCTGAACTTCTCTGCAGGAAGATTTTGGTGGATTTTGCAGATACAGATTTAAGCATCACCCATTCCGCAGTGCTATTTCAAAATGTTAATAAACAATGATGCTTATCCACAGCTGTAACAGCAGCAAGACATGTCATTCTTAATATTAACAGATGATCAGTTTTTTATTCAACTTAGCCAGAGTGGTTTGGGTTTTTTTAACAAATGACTTCTACATTTATTTGAGGAATCCATTGTCTCTGTAGGTAGCAGCTTACTATGATAGATAATGTCAAATATTATTTTTCCTTTGAAACTAGAAAGAGATGTGAGGGTTTCTGAAGTTAGCTTTAGCTCCTGAGTCAAAAAATCAGATGAGGACAATCTATTCTGAAGCACCTACCAGACCGACTCCCAGCTGCACCATCTGAAGAAATATTATGACATATACCACTGGTGGAAAGGAGAAAAGCTTTCACTTTATATGCATACAAGAATCTAATCTGTACGCATTTGTTCTTTTAGATGTTTGGCTTTATGCTTATTCACCCAAGCCTGCTATCCCTACTTCAGTGGCTCCACGTACTTCCAGGCAATCCCAAGCAGAAAACCACATTTCCTGTCTATGAAGCATTTCTGCATGGTCAGATTCTCTCTCTTTCTGCTGTTCAAGAGCACAAATTTCTGCTTTTGGTGAAACATCTGTCTGAGTTTCCTTATGCAACTGCTGTACACCTGTTTTTATTCTGCTGCTTTTTGCTTTGTTGTGATCTTTATAAAAATAGAGAAGACTAATGTATCAGCAGCAATATGGTAGTTAAAGGTTGCATGGTGATTTTCCCTTCAAATCTGACCTTTCCAGTGTTATTGAAAAAAAAAAAGCACAATAATGGGATATATATGTACATGCAAGATCTTTTCTGCTTTTTCTAGACATATCACAATGCCGTATAGGGAGGTCAGAAAACTGAACTGGAAGGAGTCTTGAGAGGTCATTTAGTTTCCGTGCACCAAAGCAGAGCTGCAGATATCCATGTATTCCTGACAGATGTTGATCTTTAATTCCTTCAGTCAAATAGAATCCTAAATGTCTCAGGGTGGTTCCCTTCCGGGGGAGAAGTAGGAACATTGGTTGGACTCGACAATCTTAAGGATCTTTTCCAACCAAAATGATTCTGGGATTCTATTAGTGGTTTCCTGAGGGGTTTCCTGAGGAGATAAAAGCAATAAACTGTGACTTTTTTGTTGCTGGTGATTAGATCAATAGCAGATGTAGGAGAAGAAACAGGGTGCCTGGGTCAGAAATCTAATCCCATGAACTAAGGAAGGTCCATGGGGACAGAGGAATATAATATCAACCTCAATCTGCTTATGGACAGCAATATATGGAGGCAACTATCTCCACTTTCCCAAAAAAAGGCGTTTCAGCCTTAATTTTGATTCCAAAATATATTGCAGCTTCAAAGCCAGATAGCTTTTGAACTGTTACAAGCCACGAATTTTTCACCTTTATTCAAATCCTGCCCAACCCATCTTTAACTCCATGTACCAAATTGATCTTTGAGTTCTTTACTATAGAGCAACCAAGGAAATCAAAGTTTGCAATGCTATTGTCCAGAAACAAAAGTGGAGGTTTCAAAGAAGTTTTTTCCACTAATGTAAACAGATAAGACAAAATTTGATTTCTCCACTCAACATATGACCCAAGAAGCACCCTAAAATAGCCAATGGGGTCCTGTGGATTTCTAGTTGCATGAAAGTCTCAGAGGTAATAATTATTGATATACATGTGGTTTCCCATAAACTCTGAGAGATTGAAAAACTGGTCTTCAGATTTCATGGAAGAGAGGTTCCTCCTGAGATTTTCTGTCTTATTTTGGCTAGATCAGAAAGACTGATTGATAACAGCCTTTTGGAAACTGGGCACTTTGAACCTACAGACTGCTCCAGCTTAGGTGGAAGCATGGATTTACAACTTTTTATTGACAAGTATGCATTAAAAAACAAACTTTCTCAAAAAGAATTAAAATACGGTTGTCACTCGTATCAGGTTTTCAAGCAGTCATCATTTACTACCTCATTTAAACTGAACTGTGCAGTCCCCAAGTCTTAGCAGTTCAAGACTACCACAGGCTTCAGCTGAAGTCAAGCCACATTATGGTAAGCACTGCTCATAAGAAAATATAGAACCAAAGTAAGCAGATGACACTTCCCATCCACTTAAAATAGAAACTGCAAGTGAAAGCAGAGAAAAATCTATTACCACTAATTTACCCAGTGTAACCCATTTCAAAGGTGTTAAGCAACTTGATCAATGTCACACAAAACATCTGTGGCAGAGCCAAGAACCAAAGTTAAGAATAGCAACGTCTCATAGGAATTTCTGAACTCATTTGTCTTCTCCTTATTTAAATCCTTAAATAGTAAGGACATAAGCATAACTAACATGCCCAAAGATAACAGATAAGTGCTAAAGACTGTATCCTATAGTCTTTATAAGCACACAGACGGGCACGGTTAGGCTGCATCTATCAATGACATCTTCTAGTTTAGATTGATGCTTCTTTAAACAATTAGACAAGCAGCACAAGTCTAAAAAAAGTACTTTGTCACTCTTATTGACATTAAGCAGCATTCTCTTCTTCAAGAGTGATGGAGTACATGAGTCCCTCCTAAAGAGCATTGTACCAGTCAGCAGAGCTCCTTACTTAAAATTATAAAGTACCCATTCACCAATACACAAAACCAAAGCAAAGATGGTCACAAAGTGATGTGCCTGAGACATGAATCCACTTCTTCTGCCAAGAAGGAAGATGAGAGAGGGCAGCATGCGTCTGTGCATGTGTGTGTCCGTCCATGCAATGTGAAGACATGCCTCCCTGGTGCTGCAGTCACACCAGCACCGGGCATTGCTCCACAGCAGGGACTGCCCGAGGCTCCTGCTTGCCAGGGTCAGCTCTGCAGCAGCGAGGGACCTGGGGAGACTACTGACATTTGAACAGCCTAGCTAGTTTGAGGGAGAAATTTCGTGTGTGCTTTATGTTATACAGTTGTTATTCCACCTACTAACAAAAGAACAGTGCCCAGAAGGAAGGTGAGTTAAAATACTACCCCCAAATGTGCATGATCTATGCTGGAACATGGCAACGAGTCAGCTGCGAGATGCACGGTCATTATGCACATACGTGGCTCTAAACATGTATGTGCTTCTCTTTCACCCCCTACTCCTACTATTGTAGCAGCATTAGCTTAGCTCTTAAACCCAGCTTTTTCAATTAAACATTTTTCCAGCTATGAAAAAAAATATTTCAAAGACATTTAATTTCAAAATATTATTTATTTATTTCTTGAAAACTTCTCTCTTGTGCCAACACCTTTTCTGAGGATGGAGAATCTTTTAAGTGATGCAGGTAGGAAAGAGGTGGGAGGAAAGAGAATTTTTTTAAAAACTGGGGAGAATAGGTAGGCATCATTCATCTTTCTGTAGTTGAAAGGTATGACAAAGGTGAAGAGAATGATGAGGGAAGGCAGAAAATAGAAGAAAAAGAAATCCGAACCTGTTTTTAAAAAACAAACTAAATAACTATGAGATTCAGTAGTTTCTTGTAAGACAAAAGAACTTGGTTCCTTTAGAGGCAGTTCTACCTTGTGATTTCAGACTATTACACCTCAGCACTGTCAAACCTCAGCCCCTCCATGCTCTACACGTGATAACTCCTTCCTCCTCCTCCTCTTCTTTCCTTAGCCGCCTTTCCTGGCACTAAAATCGTCCCTTTCTCCTTACTTCTTACCCTCTGTGTCAAACAGCCTAACCACCAGCAGGGCAAGTTAAACTCAGAGCAATTCTTCCCAGTTTGTATTTCACTTTGAAACTGGCTGTTTTCATTTCAGCAAAGGACACCATGTGTGTCAGAAAACATTTTTACTTTTCCCAGCTGTAACAGTTTGTCTAATAAAACATTACCTCTGTTCCCAAGCCCCACCTGGCTAATGTTCTTAGCTCATAATAACCAGAACAACACGAACTCTTCTCCCCTTCTCCCAAAATATTAACAGGGAGTCTTTTATGTTAAAATTGAGCAACACTTGGGAGAACGCTTCACCATTTGGGGGATGTCTCCTTTTTAGGAGTACAAAGATGCTAGGAAAAGACAGATTTGAACACATAGTGAACTGAAACTCTGCTTCAAATATTGCAATATAGTGCCTCTATTTAAGACCCACTTGTCAACATTATTCATACGACACTCCACACGCTACCATCTGAATCCCTTTAGTGGATCACTCTCCGCTTTCCTGTTTAGAACCTGGTCATCAAAAATGCACTTTGGGTTCAAATAATTTTTTCTCTAAATTTGGTAAAGATAAGGAAGGGAATTTCAGAAAGTAAAGACATCTAGGCTCCTTCCAAATTAGTTTTTGCTTTGTTTTTGAAGTGATTTAAGAAAGGCAGCTGCATTGACTTTTGTAAAGGAGCACGAAATATTTTGCTTCACACATATGCAAAGGGCAACGTAAAATTTTATATGACAAAGGTGATGTAAAATGCCTTTGCCCAACCCCAAAACCCCATACAAAAGAATTATCATCATTTGCCATCCAGCAAAGATGACAACATTTTTCTGTGTCTGACTTGAGCACAGACTCTGCCTACCAAAGACTACAGAACAGCCCAGGGGTCTTGGAGAGAGGCTGTTGCGTGCTGGTTTAGCTTACTTTGCAAAGTGTATTTCTTCCCAGAAAAGCTCCCCCTCAGTGCAGCTCACCCCTCTCACCCCTCTACTCCAACATGAGTGGCTTTTGTGCTGCTACCTGTGGGTGACAGAGCCCAGATTCACACTATATAGCTCCATGCCTGGGCAAGCTCCAACCTACATTTTTAAAAACAGGAAGATACCAACTGACACTCTTAACACTTAATTTGATATTTTTGTGGAGACCTCGGGACTATAGAAAGTTGGTTACTTTCCTTGAACTGGTTTTCCTCCATGTTTTCAGCATCCCTCCTCTTCCCCACCTTCCTTGTAGCTTTATGTCTATGAACAATAGGAGTAGCATTTCATCTCATAAATACGGAGAGCTCTTTTTGCAAGAAAATAGTGCATATGGTACCTGACACAGTCTAAAGATTCATCAGCTTCTGCTCTGCCAATAGCTAGCAAAAGAAAAATCTTCCTAAAAGCAACAAAACTGGGAGGGAGCTCAGGATCTGGCCCTGGGAGAAGCCATTCTAAAATCTTGGGGAAAATTGAGTTTTAACATGCTCGCTAAGTGTCATGGACAAGAAAAAAAAATCCATCAGAAAACACAGTGGAGACAAGAGAGTAGGAGAGCTCGTGAAAGCCACATGCAGAGCTGCCAAATTAAATGTCATACCAATATATGTTATTTGAGGAAATTGCTATACATTGTCCTACTATTCTGTCATTAAGAAGAGCACCCAGAGGTGATGCTGCCCACAAAGCTTCCAGCAACATCTGCAGCTCCTGAGCCCTGGGGCAGCTGCAGTAGCTGGAGGGCTCTGTTGGCACCAGCACCACAGGGCAGCTGCTTACACACCTCTCACCCTCACTCCAAGGTGGGCGCAGGCAGGGGCATCTCTAGGACACCCCTAGATGTGCACATCAGGATTTCCTACTCCTGAAACGTGTGTGGACGTCCAGGGCAATGGGGACATCACCAAGTCAGCATGCCCAGGAAGGGCCAGCATAGCCATACTGCTGCAAAGCCAGATTGTGTCCCATGTTGTTCGGTGGTGTTTACACACACACTGATGAATAAACACAGCCTGACTGTGGAGGAGTACACTGGCCATGAACACACCTATGTGTATGCATATTCATGGTACAAAAATCTTGATGACTGGAGCTGATACTTTGTTTCTCTCAAAAAGACCTTTTTCATGCAATAAAAAAAAAAAAAGATGGTGTGGGAAAAACAACTCTCCCTGGCCTGAGGATAGTTTGCTTCAATAGAAATAACCAGTCAAAAACATAGTTTATCTCCCAGTGGGAATCCTTGTGTAATGTATGCCCATGTATGTATACCACTTGCTCTTCTACCTTTCATGCAGTTTTAGGTCTATGATCTTTCTCAGCAGCTATTATAAGTGTCATGTGAGACACAATAAACTTTTCACAACTGATAAAAATAAATGTGTGTACAGGTAATAGCTTGTACAGGCTCTATACTGTTACAAGATAAATCATAAATACCTCCAGGGTCACAACATGCACATTACCACCATACAAACAAAACAAAACAAACACACACAAACTAAAAAAAAAAAAAAAAAAAAAAAAAAAAAAGCAAAGACAGACAAGAAAAAGGATATTGTGAAAAGCACATGATAAGTTTGGCTTCAGCAGCAAGCTCTACCACATGCTTTCCGAGTGACACTGGCCAAGTCGTGGCTTCTTCCTGCGACATCTGATGGCAATGATCATCTGGTTTTAGTGTTCTTTGTGCTTTCCCCCCATTTAAATTTTATGTCTTTAAGAAAAGGAATTTCTCCCCCACAGTGAGTGTCTACGGCTTCTGGGGATAAAATGGGGACTGGAAGTCTCCTACCAAAAAACCCCCATGGATACCAATCTCAGCATAGGGTCCCAAGTAAAACAGTGCAGGCAATAAACCTTCCAGATACAGTCTAAAGTTAGTAGAACAGTACTGTGTTGAAGTAAAATACAAAATATCCACAAAATATAGCAGTCATTTAGGAACACAGAAGCTGTTCTAGAGTCTGTACTTCAGCACAGCACCGGGAGGTCCCTGAGCCAGCTCCCCAGCAGTCTGGTCTGTAGCACCATACAGCTCGGTGACAGCTACAGGGGTGCTGCACTGTGGCCATTCAGCAAGGCTTGTGTTTCATGTTTTCATGACAGAGAATGAGCCTGGATAAGCGTTACAGCACAATTGGAGATGTCTTGTTCAGACAAATTGATTTTGGTGCCCATATTCCTCAGCTCTTCAGTCCTGCCAAGGCAAGTCAGATGATAAAAAAAATCAAGCAGACAGACTGCAAGCTTACAAGCAGACATAGCCATTGCCTTCATTCCTGAAGGGGAACAAACTCACCCTTGAAAACTCAGTTTTTTAAGAAGTTGGCAAAAAAAAAACACAAACAAAACCAAATCATGGCAAAGCCCAATACTTAGACATGTTTCATCCATGACTTGTCCTACCAGCCCCGCCAATGCACTGCAGGATCTGAGATGCTTCCAGCTCCAGCCCCGTCCAGGCAATGGTCTCGGTGCACAGCTGTCATGGGGGGCAGCATCACTGCCAGGCTCGGGCAGAGACCTCCCCAGCCCCGTGTCTCTGTGGGCCTTGTCCTTGTTGGAGCCAGCTCCCCTCCACTGGTGGTCACACCAGGGCTGATCCTAACTGGGTGGCAGGGCAGAAAGGCACTGACATTGTTGTGCATGAGCTGACGTAGTTTGGATTTACGCTGGTAATGCACTATGTCTGGAGGTGTTTTTCAGGCTAGGACTGTACTTTCAGCCTGGCATAAGCAGTGTTTGGGGCCCACAGGAGGCAGGATTAGCGTATGTGATCAGACAAGACTGCCCGCAGCACGTTGGGCAGCCCGAAAAGGCAAGCCGATTGATTTACTGTAGGGGAAAACATAGTGCAGTGTCCTAGACCATTGTAATTCCATTCTGTCTTTGCCGAGGTTTTTTTCAACTTTCCTCTTTGTCTCTTGCTCTTTTTTTTTTTCCCCTCTTTTCTTTTTCTTCTCTTTTTTTTCCCCTTTAAGTAGGAGTATCTTTATTCTAGGCACTGGCCTGAGCTGCAACCCCAGGATTTTTGTCCCAGGTATGTACAATTTCAGGAGGAGAGGGAACTGCAGACCTAGTCCATTGTACTCCTCCTGACCAAGGAAAGGCAGAGGTTACGATATCTTGTACCCCAAATGTCTATTAACTACTCACTTCATTCCACATATGAGAAGTGAAATCAGGTATTTCTTATATGAAATGGTAGTAAAATCAAGAGGACTTTGGAGAAATATTACAAAACATTTAGAGACCAGATTTAAAAGTGCTCCAGTGGCACTTCTGGTAAAATAAATTCTTTGTTATTCAAGATATTAGACGTACCTTGGAAAAACTGAACACAGGCATCACAAATCAAAGTGATCACTCTACATCCGTGTTGCTTGTATTTTGCTGGTCATGAACTTATTTTCCTTATGTTTTCTCAGAGGCTTAAGAAGAAAGGAGAAGATGAAAAATAAAAAGCTGAGATGTGATCTGAATGTCTAGGGAACTAAACCTCTTGATAAAATATTATAAGAAATTCACATAATCTTCTTTTCCCATCACATGGTTTCAGTTTGGGATTAATGCTTTACTTCCAAATTGAACTACACATTTATTTTAAAATAATAATTAAAATATTAAGAAAAGTCACCAGAAAAATAGATTTTAAGACAGCTTTTCCTATTTAAAAATGTAGTAGTAGTAGTAGTAGTTAAAAGAACCTGACTATTCCCAGTCAAAGGACTTTACACCACGGCATATTACTGACATTTATCTAGCTATAAACAAACACCCACTGAAGAGCAGCACGTTATGGTTAATTAAACAACAACAGGAGGGTGGGGGAGGGAGCAGAAGGAGGAAATAATAGTCATTTAGTTTAACTGGAAAAACGTGAAGAGCCTTGTAATGCAGCTACAAATTCAGCAAGTCAAAAATACAAGCCTCTGAAGTTAGCTCTCTAAGTATTACAAGTAGCAAACAATGTCAGCATCTCAGGGAACAGTCTCAGCTAAGTGATCAGTCATCTTTTGTTAGTGGTACCAGACAGAGATTTGTAGCATCTGTAATTTTAGAAGATAAAGTGAATATATCTAATCAATATTGGTCTTTCCACTGAAGTTCTCACACTTTATTTTCTTCCAAATGCTGCAGGATGGGCTTCCTTGTCCATCAAGCCATTTCTGCCCAAAAAGGGAGATGAAGCTCTATGGCAAAGTTGCCAGTAGCCTGGAGGGAAGTGCTGAGCATCACCCAAGGGCATGCAACTCAAGTTCACATTCAAAATCATTCTCAGGTACTGGCTGGGATAAAGCTGCTGCAAGGGACTCCTGTCACACAGTCAGCAAGGTCTTATTGCTGGGGTAGCTCAGCCCCCACCCATGAATGGGCTGTGGTCTGGAGCCCCTGCACCAGTGGGGTATTTGGGTGGCATAAACCTATGGCCCACGTGCAATTAGCCTGGTGTCTTCAGCGCTGGGCTTCCTGCAGGGGTTCTTTCTCAGCAAGATTTGAGACGGCACCTCCAGAGATGGCAAGCCCCAGGCTCAGGGGATGCTGAGGCTGATAACTCTCTTTCGTTTTTTTAATTTCAGCTAGCTCTAATGTAGAAGGGCAAAACCAGCCAGAAACACAAATATTTGTAGGATGGAAAAAACATTCCTACCCTACATTAATTCTGAGCTCATCTCTGCCCTTCTTTTTAAATAACACATTAAAAATACATTATACAGCAATTTAATAATAACTCTTCATTCCTAAAGTAAGCAAGTATAATTTATTAGTCTTTTACAGACCAGTAAAGAAGGACAGAATGTAGATGTAGCTCAATGCTGAAATATCAGCCCAGGTTGCTCTGCCCTTGACATCCATCCATTGTAGGACAACTGCACCTGAGACAAGATGCTTTAGCAGTCACACCATCATGGTTTTTTTCTACCTTGCCTCCAAATCAGGCAGCCAGAGAGAAAAGCAGCAGTGCAGACAGGAAAGCAGGGACTGATACCTCGTGCCCATGGCACCCAGCCAGCTCTGCACCCACTGCTGGCAGGCAGAGGGATGGCCTTCACTGCCGTCTCTGAAGCTCAGCAAAGCTCTCAGAGCAACATGGATAATTTGGGTGGCAGGGAAAACCGGGAGGGCTCTAGTCCTACTTCCCACCCAAATCAAGGCCAGCTCTGCCTTGCTCACACCAGGATGTTTGGGGCTTTGCTCAGCTGGGTCCTAGAAGCTCCTTCAAGGCTGAAGGTTGCACTTTTGAGTGGGCTGGGATGCTGCTGGGCACTGAACTTAAAGAGGTTTTCAGCACAGATGCCCAGTGAATCAGTCCAAGCTTTAAAGACAATAACCCACGTTAACCGGGAACAAGGAATGTTAGCTCTGGGTGACAACAGACCTAGATCATAACTCTACCCTTGCCAAAAGCTCCCTGCATCGGCGCAAGGGTTATGGGGTTTGGGTGCCTCAGATGCTTCCTCTAGAAAAGATGAATAGTCAGTCCAAAGTGACCATTTAAACTTCACTGCTTCAGTCATTCATGTTGGTAAAAAGTTCTTATATTTCACAATAAAAGGTGCCACAGATGAGATGGAAGATTTTTCTCCTGTGATAATCAAGGAAGGATATCGCATCTGAGCATTTCTATCTTCAGACTCCCTGATTAGACTGTAGCCAGCATGCATTTCATTTGTGGTTTTATGGGAAACGTATATTACAGCATTTTTGCCAAAACTCATTAGCTCAATCAATTTTAATCCATTTTCTGTCTTCCCACAGGGTGAGCAGAGGGGGAAAACATAGATAAAGGGAAGAAATGTAAGCAATACCTGCAGATGACTCTTCCAGCAGTAACACTTATAGCATCTGATAACCTCCCACTGACAGTCTTTCTTGTGGTAAAGGCTGTAACAAACTGTTGCTGGGCAGAAGGAAAATGTCAAGTGCATCATAAAAGTCATAGCAAACGTATACCTCAAAATGCTCAAGGATTTATTGCAAGTGTGTATTTCTCCTTTGTATTGCCGTATTTTGAACTCCCTAGATCTTTCATAAACCCAGATTAAATGGAGTCATATTTATAAGACAAAATATATGCTTTTATTATGACTTCTTCAATTATTTTTTGCTATCAATGTACCAGAAAGAGTACTTACATACTCAATTACCTAAAAGGGTCTATCCAGGCTCAAATGTTCAGCGCTGTGCTGCCAGTTAAAGAAAAGAACTTTAGACTCCTCTTCCCTAAGGCTTAATAAATAACAAAAAGCTGCTTTGTTCCATAGCTTTTTTTCTTCCTAAAGAAAAATAGAAGATTTTTATGTTTTGCTCTTGCTAGCAAAGCTGTACCACTGCTTGTATATGAAAGAGCAATATTCAATAACTAGGACTTTTAATTTGTGATAGTAATTTTTGGTCTGTGGTACATGATGTACCTCTAATAATAATATAGTAGCAAGCAAGTGCAACGTGGTGGGCACTGTATTCAGAATACAAATGAACTGATAGTGTTTTGAAAAAGAGTAAATAAGAGACCTCTAGTGCCCAACAAGATTGAGGGCTCTAGTGCACTTGAAAGAACTAGCACAATGCAACAGCTGAATTGTATGTGCTGTGCTATTATTAAAATAATAGAGCAAAAAGCTTAATTCTAATATGTTTTTCTAATATTAAAAATATACTAATAAGAACTACACTTTTAAACTGCTTTTTGGAAAAGGAACTGAAGGTCTTTTCTTTCAACATTCAGCTGGCCCACTGTGACCAACCCCCACAGAACGGGAGAGCTCAGAGGAGAAGGGGAAAAGCCAAGAACAAATAAGCCCCTCCCCACTAGAACTCAACAAAGAACTAACTGAGGGAATAATGTGTCATAAAGAAGGCTAAACTTATCTCACCACCAGGGAGACTGGAGAGCAGCCTGGGGTTTAGATAAGGCAACTGCACTGGTGAGTCATTAGGTTCCCTAAGACAATTAACAGAGAGGAATGAATTTCTCAGCCAGCCAGTCCGGTGTGGGGCAGGGAGTGTGTATGTGGTTCAGCCCAACCTAAAGTATAAAACCAAGACAAATAATAAAGAAAATTTTGAAAAGAACAATGATTTGAGATGGCTTCAACCCGTGTATAGCACTCTGGTGTCTAGGGACTGCCAGTGCGGTGACAGTGAGCATATGGACACTGGCAATGGGAATCACATTTCTATTGTGATTCAACAGTATATTGCAATTGCTATATTATATTTCTCTTGTGATCTCAGTACATTGTTGTTATCGCTCTGCTAAACTAAAATCCCATATAACACCAAATAAACCAAATAAGTAATTTGACATTAAGTAAATTCAGTAAAACATAAAATTTGATAATAAGTAGATTTGATATAAAGCTCTCCTTGTGCGGAATATCTAAAAGAACCTGGGCAGAGAGTATCTCATTCTAACATCCACTGTCAAAGTTTATTCTGCAGAAATGTAAGCTGTAATTTTTGTGCCTTCATAGTCCATAAATAGATGAAGCTTTGTGACAGCCCAGTGTAGCACATAATGCTCACACATACGGGTTTCAAAACAACGTGCCAATTACTATCAGAAGCATCAAGATGTATGAATAAATAAAAAGAGCTATATAAATTATAGTAGTTTTTGAATGGACATAACTATGATCCTCTTTTTTTTTTTAATTCAAATGAATTTATTTATTCTTAAGTTCAAACACACAGGAATCAGTGGACCACACTGCAGCACTTTTTCTGTGTTAGGAATACTCACGATAAAACTGCGTGTCTGGCAACCACTCAGTGGTGAGCATCAACTGACACAGTCTTACGGCACTATCCGCAGTTATGCCTTAGCCTTAGCAGCATCTCCCTCCTGAAATAATCAGTCAAAGCAGCATTGTTAATTGTGAGAAAGTAATGTCACAATAAATTTCCTACACACAACACGGCAAGTGTACACCACAAATGGAAAGAACATAAAAGCAGCTACACAGGGTCAGACAAGAGCCTATATAATACATTGTCTCCAACAGCAGCCATAAGCAGATGCCGGGGGAGAAATGTGCACCAACATAGATGGCGTTTCTCCTAATACTCTCTCAATAAACTCCTCCCATTACGTGAAGCTAGAAAATTTCCTAATCTAGATGTGGTTGTACAGTAGACTTCCCTAATTACTTCCTGAAGCACTTGTCCATGCTCTCGTTCAACCTGTGTAAAATTTTTGCACCAATACATATCATGTGAGCAAGAAGGCAAAGCCATCCGTTAAGTCGAGACTCATCTCTTCTTTGTTTTCAACTTGATCCCTGCCAGTTTCATTTGATAGTTCAAGGAAAAGATGTGGAACAGTCTCTGACTTCCCCAGGCTATTCACGATCCTGTAGGGCTTCTGTAACGTCATCACGGGATCTCCTAACGCACTCAAGCAGGAGCCATTCCCACTTTCGATCCTCACAAGCCAGGCTCAGGGATAACCAGTCTATTCGTGCTATTCTTTTTCAATCAGCTTTCAAGTGTAGCTTGTTTTCTTTGGTATCCCTCAATGATTTACCTCAATTGTCAGATGATAAATTGGATGTCCTTGTCACAGTGGTGCTGGTGCTGAAAGGATATTTGTGGTGTGTATCAGAGGTGGGGTCTTAGTCCTAGCCTGAGCCAGAAAGTAGGGTTAGGGTTAGGGTTAAGGTTAGGGTTAGGACTGAGCCAAAGAGACCCTAGAGGCGTGGTTGGAGTGTGGCTGGAATTGGGCAGCCCAAGTGACAGTGGTGACATTGATTGTTCAGGGACAACCAATAGAGCTAAGCAGAAACATCCAGTGATCCTGCTCTCTGAAGAAACTGCAGGATTTCTCAGTCTTAGCCCATCAATGTAGTAAAGATTTCATATCAGAAACACAGAGATCATCTCAGAAGGTCTTGCTTGCTCTGAATTGTGACTCCTCAGCTGAGTAAGGATGGCAGCAAGGTACAGTCAGATCGCTTTCCATGGATTATTCCACTTCTTATTTTCATTACTAGTCACTGAATTTTCCATGCATAAAAAAACAGAAAAGGTGCAAAGAAACAGCCAGCATCCTGCAGCCTTTTTAGAAACCTTGGCAAATTCCGCCATGACTATGGCCTCTTGGTCAGGCTGCGGGAACACCAGTGTCCCCGTAGCCAGGGTGTCAGCCCAGCTGCACCCACGCTGAAGCCTGGCAGCTGTGGGAGGCCTAAGGGCCCCCCTTAGAGAGGAGCCACCTCTTGCCTGGGGGGCAAAGCGCCTGTGCAAAATTTAGACAGCCAAGAGTCACTGAATCACCTGAAAAGCCTTTTCCAATGTTTTCCTAAGCTGCACAGTTTCAAGCTGTTAGCACAAGACACTTCATCTCTTCCCTGGCATCAGTTTGCACGCAGCATATTCCTGTGCAAAATGTACACCGCACGGCACCACGCCTATAGCCACCAGCTATCGTTGGCACACTGTGGTTTGATACCCCGCTCTCAGGTAGGGCAGACCCGCTTTTTCCACCGCCTGCTCTTAGCAACTCAGTTTCTTTGCCCCGAATGCAGACAGACGAGCTCCTGCATACAGACGTTCCCTACAAGGAGCCAGCAGCTCCCTGCCAGGTTTCAGGCCAGAAAACTGCAGCGCCGCCAGGCTCCCTGGTGCCCAGCAGTGCTTCCCCCTCTCTCTCCTCCCCGCAGGGTGGTGGGCTGGTGGCAGGGGCTGCCCGCCAGCTGTCACCACCCACCGCAGAGGGGGGCAGGACGCCCCAGCCCTGACTGCGCCGCCATGTCGCACCACGCTGGCTACACCCAAGGGAGCCGACAGACGCCGTGACATCAATCCTGCAAACTCCCTGGTGCGTTCCAGCACCCACCTGAAGCATAAACAGAAAATGAGGCCAAAAGAACCCCCCCAACGCCCCCGACCTGTGAACACCCTTTCCAGAAGGCCGCTGTCCCTCCAGCAGGCCAGTGTGCCAGGGTTCCAGCCATTGCTCTGAGGAGCGAGGCACACAGGCGTCCCTTCAGCACTCACCGTGACAGCCCGACCGGAGCCTGTTGAACACGTGTTGCTGGTAACAGACAGGACTTAATCCCAATAACCGTGTGATCCAGATCCTGCCAGAAGCTCAGAGTTTAACGCCACCCAGACTGATTTTCCAACTTTTGCTCATCTGCTTGTTTCAATTGCTCTGTAAAATTTTCACTCGTTCCAGCTGCAGCCATACGGGCCTGGTAAAGAAAAGAATGCATTTGAAATGACGCGTCAAACAGACGACATGTCAAACTGCAAGCAGCACCTAAAGGGCCCAAGTGCTTGTGGGTGATTTGAGGGTACACGAATGCAGCATATGTGAGGCTCCAAACATAAGCACCCCATGTATCAAAAATGACTCTGAAATGATTGCTGAAAATGCTGGTGTGGTCAAGCAGCAAAGTAAAGAAAGCCAGGATACTTTAACAGTAAAAAGGCATCCTTCCAGAAGTGGAAGCCATGTCCAAACAAGGAAAATAGAGAGAAGTATTAACTTTAGCTAGTTAAATATAAAGCTATAATAAGAAAAACACTGCAGACAGATTTTTGAGAATTTTTCAGACTTTTTAATGTGCGGAATATCAACCAGCCTGTAGAACCTGGAAAAGAGAGAGATGTAAGAAAAATACACAAGTAAGTTAAAGCCAGAGCAGAAATGTTAGATCAATTCTTTACGTTTATTTTCACCATGTGGAAGAGTGGAGATCCCTGCTTCGGCTTCCAGCCAAACAGTCCGCTTGAGAAGATGCTAAATAGAAGTGTCAGTAGAAAAGTAGAATAAATAGATAAAACAAATAGTAACAATTCATGAGGACAAGGCAGTTTATGATGATGTCTTAAGAATCTCAAATATTAATTCTTGAAGTAATTAAGTATGGTGTGTTTTACTACATGGCCATCAGAGAAAAAAAGTGATGACAACCTCTGAAAAGAGCTACGGGAAGATGTAGGGAGCTGCAGTTTAGTAATTCTGCTGCCTGTAGAAATCAGATCGGTTGAGATTATAACGGGAAGAACTACAAGAAACTTTAGTGATATGATGAGAAGGGGCAATATGACCAGAAGAGGGAAGTTACAAACCTGTTCAAGTTCCTCAAAGGGGTCACCAAGCACGTGGCTGTGAGCAAACCATATTTGGGTTTCCAAAATGGGTTTGTGTAACACTACCTGAACAAAGCTCTTGGTAAGAAATAGGTCCTCTTAAGGATTAATATCAGGTTAAGAGATGGGAAATAAACAGCAGGAATAAATTATTAGCCTTTACCATAAAGGAAGTTGCCACACGCGTTCCTTTACAGATGAAAGAGGAGACATCTCTGTGTTCAACGTGCTCATCAATTATCTGGAAAAGAAAGTGAACTATAGGATAAAGATTGCTGATTCAGCACAGTAAAAAGATAAAATGGACTACGAAGAACTGCAGAACGACACTAAACAGCTGGATGGTAAAATAGGCAGATTAAATTCAATGTTGCTGAAGACAGTGTTGCATACAAGGAAGAACAATCTTAATTAACCATACACACTAATGATCTCCAAACTTACTGTGTATCACTAAGGAAAAAAAAAATACAGACCCAGAGTGGGCAGGTTTTTGGAAACAGCTCTGTGCTCAGTGGTGGTCAAAACAATGAACAGAAAGTTAAACAAGATCAGGAATAAAGAATAAACCAGAAAGCATTCTTTAACAGTATATGAATACACATCTTAAACAAGGCATGAAGTTCTGATCACCATATCTGAAAATGGATATACAGCTGAATTTAGGAGGTAAAGTGAAGAGAGACAAAACAGCAAACGTGAACAAGAAACCTGTTAATCTTCCTTTTACATAATGCAAACACTTAAAGGTATCAGAAGAATTGGTCAGGCAGAAGATGTAGAAGCAAAATAAGAGGAATGACATTTTTGAGGGTGTACTTACACGGTGACACTCACTACCATGTTAAATGTACACCTTGTCTAAAAATCAAAAGGCATACCAAACCATTAAAGGGAAAAATGTAAATGCAATCTCGGGCTCAGGAAGCCCATAGCCTTCAGATCACTGGGAGGAAACGGCAGGGGAAGGATGACACTGTATTTGCCCCAAATGATGTAGCCACTGGCAGGGAGTGCACACACAGCCAGATGGGCCCATGTATGGTCAGGATCGCTGCTCCTACACTCCACATTTTGAAAAAGTCCACCAAACGGCAGGAACAAATTCATGCAAAATGGTAGGGAGTCAGCTGCATCCCAGCTTTACCAGCGCATGAACAAATTTACCCAGACTCTGCCCAGTCTTTATCTGCTTACCCCTGACATGAATTTGGCAATATCGTTTTCAGGAGACAGAGTTTATTATGAATACCGTACCTGCCATGATTGTTGTCAGTCGGAAATCACATTCTCCCATTTCCATTTCTGTCTGCAACTTGAATACCAGTAAGTGAAGCCAGGAACAAGGGAAACTCAGATATAAAATAATTGCAAGTCTGCCAAGAGCAGGATGCCAAGAAATTCATAAGCAACAACTGTTTTCCCTCCTTCATGATTCTCCCTGTTCTTCTGCATTTGTTTCCCCACATATTTACTAAAAAGGCACATGTTAAGTTCTTTCAGAAAACCTAGCTAATTTGAATTTTATTTGCTGAATGAAAGCATTTTCTGGTTGTATGCAGTATGTCCAAAACAATTGAGATCAGCAAGCAGTTTCCAAAAAAGATTGTGGAAAACTATTACAAAAAAAAAAAAAAAAAAAAAAGTAAATTTTTTTAAAGCCCAATAATTTATCGCTTGTCTTCCACCATCCTGAAGAATATTTCTGAAAGATACTAGGTACTGACAACAGTATAGTACGTTCACATAACTTGTATAGCAGTATTTTTCAATGACCCTTAATAAAGCCAACAGTTTCAAAAATGATCTCAAGGTACAGAGCAGAGAGGGAAGAGTGTGTATTAATACACAAATGAAGATACTATATTTCAATAAAGAACACAAATTTTACTTTGCCTTTTTCAAAAAAAGATGTAATTTGGCATAGAAGTTTGATGTTTTGGATAAGACATTCTGCACAGATACATAGGAAAGCTAAAATGTGGGTTCAAAAATTTGCATTGCTATTCTTAACTCTTAAAAAAATCACAAGTCTTAAGATTAAAAGTTTTAAATAGATGATTTGGCACACTATCTTACAAGGGGGAATAACTTCAAATTAAAGCTTTAATTACTACAGCATTTAGTAACGTTATTAAGGTATCTTTTGTGGTTACAATCCTGGAAAGCATAATTTTAATGTAGCTGAGATGTCCCAAATTCTATAAATAAAAAGTGGAAAGGACCTAATTTATTATACTGAAAACCAGGGGAACATTTACTTTAATGCATTACAGCATGAGCTTTAAATAACATTTATGACAGTCTGTAAATTTATTACCAAAGTAGTTATTTGCATTAGCGGATTCCTGGATATAATCACTCTCCAGACTTCCGCCCTCCCCATCCCGGGTTTTCACTAATTTCAGCTGAAATGATTTGTGGTTCCAAAAAGAAATGAACATCAATTATGGAGTTTTAAAACTCATTTTCAGATACCCAGTGGTGACAACTGTATTAGCCTTATCACATTCTAGTTACTCATTACATTTTCCTTCTTTCTGGATCTTTGGAATCAATTGGCTGAAACGTACAAAGGAAGTGGGATGTATTTACTTCTTGGGACTCATAGGAATACTCTGTAATTATCCGAGTGACTAAGACCTT
This sequence comes from Falco punctatus, assembly GCF_963210335.1. Lineage (NCBI taxonomy): Eukaryota > Metazoa > Chordata > Aves > Falconiformes > Falconidae > Falco > Falco punctatus. The sequence continues at coordinate 101,248,759 of NC_137581.1, forward strand.
TTTTTCTAAACCAGACACATTTACTAAGCTTTAATGCATTTCGTGACAGTGCATAATACAGACCAATACATTTCTGCTGGAGTATAAACTGAGGGTCACAAAAAAATGTAGGGTTCCTAGATTAACTGGGACACAGGTATAAAAAAAGAAAAAGTCAAAGAAGGATAGGGGTGAGATGAGCTCTGAATACAAGACAATAGCTGGGTTTATGCCGAGCGCACAAAACTGCAAGGAGAGTAACATTGTTGACTGAAGGACATCAAATCAAGCTTCAGGGAAGCTTTGCACTAATCCTGTGTTGTAATGACAGCTTAAAAATTTGGTCCTTTGATGAGTTCTGAGATTGACTTAAACCTCTTTAATTTGGCTTGCTGGTATTTAATCTTTTAACTTTGCATTCTTAATCAAAACTCAAAGCAGACCTTTAATCTTATATGTATAAAATGGAAGATTAGAGGACCCTGACCTGCCTCTGGTAGACAGCTGTTTACTTCCCCTTTTCCTTCTCCTTCCCACAGTAATAGCAAGTGAGAGTCATTTCAAACCTGTAGGAAGGTCTTAGGAGAAAATGCAAAGTACGTAAATATTCTCTGACAGAGAAGAATTGAAACCCTTCTCTCTCTTCAGTGAAGAATTGAAATCCATCAGAGCCTCTGCATGCGGTTCTTTTAGAACATAGTTAATGTGATGGGAAAATAATTCTCTTTTGCTCAGATTCCTCACAGAAGAGGGAGAGCTATATTCAGATTTCCTTCACCTCTAGAACACCAGAGACATCTGCAGACTTCAGTGCCTACTCAGGTTTAATAGCACACAATATACAAGACAAAGGTGAGTCAACAAAATGCTATGGACAAAGTAAAGAATTGTCTTTACCGATAAAAAACAAATCTGTGAGGATACGCCTACCAAACATGTCTGATTTTATTGTAAATTCTTCGCAGTAGAGACAGGGTTTTTTAAACAAGAAATGTATACAGCAACTCCTTTAAGATGGCCGGTGCTCTTACACATCAAGAAGCACCTTTAAACCTATTTAGTACTCAGAGGAGATCATGGTGCCATTAAATCAGGGCACCTTAGATGGCCCAAGTTGCTGGGACCTCACTGTGGGTTCTTATGGGAGCTAACAAAAGACTTTAAACCAGCACTTCAGCAGACATGCAAGGCATCACAAGGTACAATGACATCTCCTTTCCTCTTCCTGAGTGTTTCTAGCCAGCTGGACCATGCATGCAACCTCCAGCATCAGAGCATTTGAAAAGGCAAAGCAAGGACCCTGGATCCAGGTCCTTGGAGCACTGGGCTAGAAGCTTTCTAGGACACCAGGCTGCTTTTCCCTGTGACCAGTCCAGTAATTCATCTCACTTTGCCACAGCAAGACAGCCCCACTCCGGGGTTTTGTCTCAGGCTTAGCATGAGGAGAAGGATCATTACGGTATGAGTGACTAAATTCACACAAGAGCAAGTGGATACCAGGCATTGCTAATTGCAAGAGAGACCTAAGATAAAAGAAAAAGTCACCTCTCTTCTTTTGTGAATTTCATTTATTCCCCGTGTTGAGTTCCCTGTCTTGTATAGAAATTTCCATGTGTCTGAGTTGCCTGAGAAAACAGTTGTTGGTTTTCACTGCACATAGCTGAGCTGAAGGCATTTAATGTCACGAAAATCTTAATCAGCCGCATTAGGAGAACAACAATCTTGATTTCACAATTCATTTTAAATTCCTTACACTCTCCATCATAGTCCTGGAAACGCTGTATTTTACATCATGTTATCCTGGTTTATCTGTTTCTGAATTATTCAAATCACTTAAATAGAGGCAAAGTCTATGGAAAAGTAATTTCCTGAAGTTCAGTAAGAGTTTTGAACTATGTTCAACTTAGTTTGATGCGAGTGAGCTAGAATTAAACTTTTCTTAATCTGGATTGTTTCCTTAAAGAGCACATACAGCTGGACAAAACAGCAAAAATTATCTGGGGTTTTATTTAGAGGGGGGAAAGGTCAAAAGGGAAAAGACATTTTCTATACAGACCAGCAAATGAACAGAAAGAAATTCCTCATTGAATAAAAATGCTTCCAGCATGGCTTCTGACATCATGGCTTTTATGCAGTGCATTTGTAAGCATAAATGTTATTCACATAATCCAAGGATTAAGATGAGATCATCTTCCCTCCCTTGAGGAAGATAGCTCAGGGTTAAGAAACTTTTTAGAAACAACCCTGACCAACACAGGTTAGACCTTTCTCCTCCTTCCCTAATGAAAGTATATACAGCTCCACTTAATGATCTCCATATTTAGCAAGAGGTCTATTACTGTCACCAAATTGGTAAGATTTTTTTTTTCTTGCAGTGGCTCCTGTCACAACTCTTGGTCTTTGAAAGGAACATGAAGAACTAGTGTGAATAACAAAGGAGATCTTTAAAACAGAAGTTGGTTGTTCAGTTTTTTTTGGAAGTTACAGTTGGGGTTTGCCTACGTGAGAAATGAAGAAGTTGAAGCGTTCTGTAAATATTCAGAAGTGTTCTCACATCCTTCTTATGATTTCTGGAAGTATTATCAGTGAAGTCAGTAAATCATCATGTGATCGGGCAGCCCTAAGTAGAACGAAAAAAACAGCTGATATTAAAATTTTGCTATTTATTAGCTGTTCAGATGCTCTTATTGTTCTACTGCTTTTTTTTTCTTAAATCAGATGAAAAGTATAATTTACCATGTCAAATTTTTAGTAACTTTTCTCAACATCGTTCTCCTCACACAATATTTATAAAAAACCCCCAAACAAACAGTGGCTGCACATACACAAATCCATGGTAACACATGCCCTTCCTGCAGTGTGCTTGAGCAAAACAGACTGGTCATCTACAACATGATAGAGAAAGAAAAGAAGGTGCCAGTCCACCAAGAAATCAGCCTAACAGCAGTCACCCTCTGCGTCCCTCCCCAGTCAGAACTGGCAGAGGTCTTTCACCTTCAGCTTCTGAAACAAGACATTTCCTTGAATTCAGGTTCTACTGTTACAAACAGAAGTATTCAATACTTGATTCTTCCTGGCTGTGGCTGTCATCTACACTTCTGTATTACCCCGGCTCTCTTCCTTGGGAATCTTACTTTACTGAGTAGGTTTCTTTGCAAAGAGGAGGGAGGAAAGAGTAAGGAAACAGTTCTTGTTCCATTCCCTTTTAACTTCGAACCAAATAACCCTTTGAATTAGGCTTTCAGTGGTACTTAAGACTAAAGGATTGGACTCACCTGTTTCAAATGACTGCATGAACTTTCCTTCTCTCTACCTGTTTCTTATTTGAAAGCCTACATTAAAATAGATCAAATTATAATAATCTATTTTTTGTATTTTTGTTTCTTCCTTTAGACGTGATGCTGCACACAGCCAACAGACAGCAGGAGGAAGTCATGAGCTGAACTATGGGATTGCTCCCTACAGTCTTGCTATGCTCAAATGCAGCCAAGTACCTTGTAGACAGGGATGGTGAGGGTCAAACTTAGAGCTTCAGCACAGCTTCTAGGCCCAGCTGACAATCTTTAAGGTATAGCAGATATAAGACAACTGTCTGGACACTAGGCAGCCTCAAGTACCGAATTGGCCTGCTTACAGGCTTAGTTTACTAATACATACTATGGAGCTAATATATATTGGTTCTGCAGCACTTGTGAAAATCCATTTGCTAACATTTGAAACATACAACTACCAACATTAACCCACTATACAAAATGCCCAACTGGAACAAGACCTTGCTTTTTAAGCATTCAATTCAATGTAGATTTATTTGAGGAATACCTGAGAAATACAAACCCCGGAGACTTAATCTGCTTTTCACAGAAGCTGTTATCCCGTTGTCTAACACTTTCAGAATATTTGATGTCCACAGTTACCACAATGAATAAAGCTTTAACTGAACAAGATGTCTCCCTATGATTTTTTTCAGATTTTCTCTTGGTCTTTCTAACTATGCCAAGAAGGCTCTTGATGAACAGTCACAGGGTCACTAGAAGCTCAGCAGATTTCTGATCCACTGATCTCATCCAGCTGAAATAAATGTCTATGGGCTGTCTGGATGTGCCCATCAATTCCACTTGGCCTAATGTTGAACTGTGGGTGTACTAACTTATCAGACCTGTGGAGGTACACTTGGATGAAAGCATCATTCAGTAGCTACCAAGGCTTGCTTCCAAGCTCACCATCTGGATAGGTGGGTAGTCCAGTTTCAAAGCCAGCCTTACAACAGCCTTTAAAATGCAACACCAAAATTGTCCATCTCAAATTATACAACACAAGATGAACTACTTCCTTTTAGCAATGTGTAGGTTCCCCTAATTTCAACCGTATTTCCTGATTCATTTTTCCTGAATTAAGAATTCTTGTTTTGTCTCACAAACTTGTGATTCTACTGATTTATTTAATCTGAAGTTCCCATTGCTGAAGTTAATCTGATTCCTGGAATGGCAAATCTTCTGGGAAAAACCACCACTGAGTCCTTAAACTATAGTACCTACATCCACTTCCAGCCTTCCTTGAATGAAGCTGGAGAGCTGCCAAAGCTTCCACTACCACCATTTAAAGTTATCTTTCCCAGTTTTGTTAGGCTGACTAGCAGCATTCCATTGCAACGTGTAAAGGTACAATGTATGGGAGATCCACATACATGAAATAGTACTGAATGCCTATCTTTAGGCAACCAAATCCCTCTGCCACCATCACTGATGGCAGTAGCAAAATTATGCACAGTCACAGGTACTTTATCTTGGAGTTTACTAGGCATCTAGTTAGGTAGGGATATTTCTGTGCAGCAGTCAAACTGCTTATTGCAATGACTGTTCCCAATTTTCTTCAGTTTCTTGACCCCTGGAAGAACACAGAATTTGAAAGCATATGCACTGAGCTTTTCAAGCTAGCTTTAGCTCATTCAGTGTACCTCAACAACAGGAATCCTTTCCAGTTAGCAAAATGCTTCAAATTGTTTTAATACTTATTTTGCAATTTTGCTGCAAAGCCTCATTTTAACCTACATTTTTGTGCCCTCCTGCCGGATCCACTAACATTGCAGCCATATTACACTACTTAGCCATGAGACAGTTCAAGCCTCAGAGCACAGCTGAATTAAAAACACCTGGCCTTATGATTTCCATGCTTGCAGCCTTCTGCATAGGACAGCTGAAACCCATGCATCGCATGCACCAGGGGACCAGACGAGAGGTGACAACAATTCCATGCCATTACAGAGCAGATCTGGCCTCAACAAAAAGAGGGATTTCTAGGTGGCCCGTAGACTTTGGCCACAGTGATGACTGCTGTATTCCCTGCTTCCGATTATCTGTGAAGGAAGGAAAGGCAGTGGATGCTGAAGCTGTATCTCCTGAGCTGCACATGTAGTTTGCCTTGCCACAATAGTTTACCCATTTAGATCCTTGACTGCTCATTGGAACACTGAAGACAGTGGGAATAACGGAACATAACACAAAAGCACTTATTTTGATGACAATCATTTAGTAAAAAAAACCAACCAAACAAACCAAAACCAACAAAAAACCCATACCATACCTAGTCTAATTTATAATTTAGAGTTACAGTTGTAAAAACCTGAAATGATTAAACCATCATCTTAAAAACTGTGAGAGGAGTCATGAGTAATATTACATCACTTTTTCATGTGTTTTACTTCCTATACGAATAGCATGAAGTAAGTTTTAAAGGGGATAAAAATAGTAGAATAGTATCAGCAAAAGCACAAGACTTCTCTTAAGTCTTGCACAATATTTTTCTGATTTGTAAAAAGTAAATCATAAATCACATTCTAGTGAACAGGGAGGGGAGTATAGTCCTGGATCCTACTAATTCATAGACTTGACAGGTAATGCTGCAGGATGATGGTCCTGCAGCACACACAGAATTAGGATTCTTCTTTTGTATGACTTGTCACAAACTCCGGGGAAGAGAAAAGCAAAAAGGACATTACAAAACCAGGAAGCTTGCGCAAAGGGTGGGTTTTTTCCTTCATTAGCTAGCTAACAACATGGAAGCAAGGTCTGCAATCTAGCTGACTTCTATCAGCATATAATCAGTGATTCTGCACATAAAAGACATTGCAGTGCCAAGAGACATCAAACTTACTCATCAGCATTGCTCAGGCTGACTTGAGATTTAAAGGGAAAATTTAAACCGCCAAAATTTAAATTTGACTTTTAAAGTATTTTTTTCAAGCATTCATAAATGCATCACCTGGAGCCACTGTCTCCAGCTGATGCAACTTGTTTTCTAATGGGAGAACAAAAATCCAAGAACTGTTTTTTTAAGACATGAACTTAACATAGATAGCTACAACACGTTCAGCATCAACATGACTATTTTCAAGTGAAAAGCCACCTGTAGAAGATGGCTGTGAATGAACAATTTAAACAATGCAGTGCCTCCTGCAACGGTATGTAAGATCATGTTTCTCCCGGAGGTATTTTCCCTGGAAGAATTTGCACATCAAAAAGTTGTAATGCCAAAATGCCAACTCTAAACAGCAGCTGTTGGATCTTTAAGCCTCAGCTTCAAATCACACCACCTCAAATCCCAAACTCCCAACAATGCACAGCAGCTGAGTTCTTGGCGTAACATTTATTTTGATTGACAGATTTCCTAAATTTGTGAGCCTACAAGCAAAATCTCAGCCATAAGAAGTCTCCAAAAGTATTGGAAAGATGGCATGGCAAGTGCCTCAGCTGCAGCATTGAGCCTTCCTACCCCCAGTTTATTTTTTCCCCCATTAACAGCTCCACAGGGTAATCCAGTCAACAAACAATATTTCTGGGATCAGATACCAGATCTTCAGATCAATATAACGGGAACATAGTAAAGAAGGACTAATGTGCTGTCTTGTTTTATTGCTTGGTTTCATCAGTGTTTCAGGCTACATTTTCAGCATTTTATAGTCTAGTATTATTCTCTGGGCTGAACCATAACCATTTGATTTTAGGATGGGGTTGAAATAATTTTTGACAGCTCAAAGATTTTTTTAAGCTATTTTTGAGATGGGAATTATACACAGGTCATTTTCCATTACTAAGAAAAAGCATTTAAATTACTTGGGAAATTTCTCGCAACTGTAAAGTAATAATCAGCTTTGAAATAAGGATTTTCTTTTTATGACATCTGTACAGCCTTGCTTTTACCATTTGCATTTTAATACATTGAGAATAAAGACTTTTCTATATATTGTTCAAAAACAAAGCTGTTTTCTAGTTTAGATTGTCATTTTTAAAGCAAATTGGTATCCCTAAAAGCATTTTTATTACCGTGTCTATAGGAAGAGCTACATAAATGTAACTAATTTTGGTATTATTATGGCAGAAAATTTTGCCATATACACACGAACTAACAAGTTTGCATTTGTTTCTTTTTTTTTTTAAAGCTGAAAAGGGGGGGAAAAAGGATATGAGAGAAGTTACTGTTAGCATCTCTGTGTTACTGAGTTTTCAAGTATTTTATCTATACAAGTGCTTAAGGACTACACAAAGCTTCAGCTGACAATTTGTAATTTCTCAATTGTTCTTTACACTCAGGCTTAATCTAGCATACTGGCATCAAGGTGAATACTAACATAGTTTCTCAACAAAATAATTAAATGTAGGCATCTATTTTACCTCAACTAATTCCTTCTTCTGCCCCTTTTCTTTGTGAGCAGCATTACACAGCATCAACTGAAAGCTGCAGCTGATGCTGTGTAAAATGTGTAAAAGCAAATCTTTTCTTCCAAAGTTTGGTTCGTTCTGTTTGTTTATACCAAACACTTGGCATCACCTGGTACCATTTGGCTTGTTTGAAAACAGCCTTTTCCCTCTTCAGAGCAGCACCCAGGAAGAAGAGAGTCCACCAAGATGGGGGAAAGAGGGAACAGAATAATCCTCAACTTCGTTTGTGGAAATTACCTCCCAATACCTTGCTGCACAGCGTGCACAAGGTGGCAAGATCATAATTTCTTGATCACAAACTAGGGATGCCGTCAGATTGAGTCTCTTAAAGCAAACTCGTATGACTTAGAAAGTACTAGCCTGATTTTCAAACCATCATCTATTTCTGTCCCTATTTATATTTAAAAGGCCCAATGCTGACACAGGACTTAAAAACCTCTTCTCTTTCAGGAAATAAGTAACGTAAGCTCCATGAACTAATAGCACATTTAATATTAAGGCGGCGCTAAAACACTGTTAGGCCAGTCCCCAAGGCAAATTTCAGCATACTCTGCAACTTCAGTATATTCACAATGCAGAAAGCCTCCGGAAATATTCTGCTAATTATTTTTACTGCTTTTCTCTCGAATACAAGCCCGTAAGATATGAGACACTTCACAAATGAAGTTATGGACAGAATGTAAGCTCTTGGAATTCAGACCTGAATTCAACGTAGTAACATCAGTATTCAGTATGCTGCATTTGCATCACTAATACATTGAAATACATAAGGTGAGTGTTAAATAGGATTTGCAGATTGAAAAGCTAGATATTGACATTTGCATCCTAAATTATTTTTTAAAATAATTTAAATTCACTTTGCCAGTAGTTTGGGTTGGTTTTGTTTTTGTTTTTTTTTTTTAAAACCTACGAGTGTCAGTTTAGTTGCTCTCACTTTGAGAAGGCCTAATGCAGGCAGTGCGCGGCATCATGCTGCCATCTGTAGTTTAAAGAAGAAAATCGACTGCACAATCCAAATAAAAGTAGCCACTGGATAGGCAGCATCCATAGAATGAAAACGATCCAGGCTTCTCCAAAGCCATGTGACGGAGGACGGATGCACATAACACATTTTTGTGCTCGCATTCTAGCTCACGCCAAGACTCAGGGCCTCATTTAAAACATCAGCGAGACCTTCATAAGGAGTCCTAGGTTGGCCTAAGTCCTAGTTGGCTGCCCTTGTCCCCACCACCCCATGCCAAATCAACCGGTCTTTTTGATGCAAAAGTATCTGTTCGCATCATGGGCACAAGTAAGAGAAAAAGCAACGGTACATCAGCACTCCTGAAAAACAGGTTCTTAACAGTATGAAAGAGATTTGGAAATCTCTGTTACTCATGTAAGACACTCACTAGCCCTTAATTTCAAAGCAGGCATCAGCAGCTTGGAAGAAAACAGTTACAGAAACAAAATATTCACATCCCAAATTATTCAGACATCAAGGTTCTTCTAGTCTTAAAGACTGTCTTCATAAAATTATATACCTTTTTGCAGAAATCTGAGTTTTAAAAAGTGAAATTGTGATAAACTTCCATGAAAACAAAACTAGAAACCTGTTTTCCTGTTAAGAAAATAACAGAAATATTTTTTTGATGCGGAAATCCTGTAAATTACAGACTTCTACCTTCCAGAATCTGACACTTCTTGGTTTTATTTCCTCTGGTGGTGGTTTGTTTGAACTTTTAATTTAAAAAAAAAAACAAAAACAAAAACAAAATATACCACACAGAAAATAACCACCCACAGAGAACAAACAAAGAAATTCCTTGTTTAATTTGGTTGTGACTGAAATCCCACAAGCAGATGACACTTTTCTGATGTCCTGTATAGGCATTATGAATATGTTCATTTTTACCTTCTAATTTTGGAACGTTATGAAACCACCAATAAGTTTTTCATTAGCAAAAAAAGCACAAATTACAAGTCTTAAATTACTACTAGAACCTATAAAAACTTACTGACAGTTTTCATCTGTATCCTCATTTTTAAAAATACATCTATAGATACATAGAAAGTTGGAAGCTCTTTACTGGCTGTAGCACTCAGAAAAAGCTTCTCACTAGCTGCCACTGGAAGGGTTGTCCAGCACTGGAACAGGCTGCCCAGGGAAACAGTTGAGTCCCCATCCCTGGAGGCAATTTAAAAAAATGTGGAGATGTGGAGCTTAGAGACAGGTTTAGTGGTGAACTTGGCAGTGCCAAGTTAACAGTTGGAGTTGATGATCTTAAAGGTCTTTTCCAACCTAAACTAGTCTACGATAGGGGAAAGAAACCACTACATGCACACAATACTTCAAGAACTGCAGTTCAAGACTATCGACAAGCAAATATTCAGCTTCTAGTGAACTTTTACAAACGATCTCAAGACTTCCTAGTGCATCTTGACCACGCAACGTGGTTTTCTCTGCTTGACACTGCCAGAATGGTATCGTATCAGCTGTTCTGCTCCTCGGTTTCCTCTAAAAAACTGATCCAAATGCAGTCAGGAAAACAATGACACATTAAATCCTACATAGATGGCATGGCTCACAGAACATTCTAGGTACTCCATGATGTGTGTCAATCCAGCTGTCTAGCAGACACTAGCACTTCTAATGAGTTCAGGGAAAGTATTTTTCTTTTATATATATATTTACTGCTTAGCACACTAGCTGGTAATAACATCTTTAAGCGTGAGGCAATATATGATGCATTAAGTAAACCTAATATTTAGACAATATAATCCAAACAGCTTTATGTTAAGTTATAGTCTAAAGATGTTTTTACCCTCCCACAGCCACGTTATGAATGCGTTTCATGAAGTGTACGGTAGGTAGCAAGTCAAAACATCATCTTAAAACCAAAAATAAGACTATAGTTTATCTTGTACTTTGCAAATCCTGTTATTGGAATATCTCACAACCCTTACTCTTTATTCCAAAGAGACTTTGGATTATTTGTATGTATGCCTGCAATACCTAGCATATATGAAAGCTTTTTTTTAAAATAGCATCCTTAGAAAGCTACAGTGCATTCAGAATGACCGTTATTTTATATATATATTATATTCTTCCACTTTTCTTCAAAACGGTGGAGAAGGGATAGAGAAGTAAAACATACCTTCTCTAAGCTGGAAAAGAAATGGGGGGTGGGGGTGTGCCAGCATGTACTCTTGACAAGTTCTATCCTGAATCTCCTGGCTCAACAGGACAATAAGTACTTTCCATTCTTTATTTTTAAACCCATGACACAGCAAAACACTTCCCAGCTACAAGTACCATTACCTGGACTTTCATCCACCACCTCGTTCTCCACAGAAACATTTGTTTAAATATCCTTGTCATTTCTAAATTTTCGGTCCCCAAGGTTTCCCAACACTGCTTTCCCTGCCCTATCCCATTTATCAAGAGGTAGGGGGAAAAAAATATTGCTAGTGCCCACAATCTGTCAGATTATTTTTAATCTTTTTAAATTGCAAATATTAATTAAAAGGCTTAATGCAGTGTATACAAATTTAAGAGGCCTGGATACCATAATACATGATTAAATAGGCTTTAACAATATTTATATTCATGAAGTCTCTCTTATTCAAACCTCTGCTATAATAACTCATTTCCCTATCCTTTTTTCCTTTAGTTCTGTCCACAAAAATTCAACCAGTAGCAAGTCTTAATGTACCAATATCAAAATCCTCCTTTATACATGCTAGTGAATTGTAGCTTTGTGGTTTTGAGGCTCATTCTTTTGAAGAATAAAAGCAAAACAAACAAAAACATCATTATGCAAACAACAGAATATCACACTTGCATCAGGGTCAAGTTTGTCCAGCTTCTATTTCAGTGCTAAAATGGGACAACATTCACTTTGCTCTGTAAAGATCAACTAGTTTGTTTATGTTCAAACCTCTGTCAGAAAAGCATTAAAGATACTTGTTCAAAAAAATGCTTCAGTTGAAGTATGTGCTTTTATCTAACTCACAGCTTTTGGAGAAACTTTGCTATTTCACTTTTAAGTAAATCTCGCTTAGCTTGGTCATGCTCAGATAAAAATCCACAGCTGACAAAGGGTGCCAGTTATCAGCAGTTCCTTATTTCTTACTTCCTAAAAAAGACCCAGAGGCAGAACTAACTGTACAGTACCGATCCCTGGCATACATACCCTTTAGCTTTCATGCTGTTGTTTCTTGCTGAATATTAAGAGGAGTTTTAACCATGTCACAGACTCTTGTATCAAGATTTTATGTTTCCTCAAAGAGAAACCACACTAACATTCTTGTGCAGGCTAACATCTTGGGTTTTTTAGTCAAGAAACACACAACAACCTGACTAAATCCAAGTGACTAACAATCCAAAGACAAACTCTCCTGGAGAAAGGATACACAGCTTCTACTGCCTTATAAATTATAAGCGGGAAGTTGAACCTCATAATCATCTTGCTTCCCAGCATTTCCCTCCCCAAAAAAGACTATTTCAACTTTTAAGGAAGGGTCTGCTGGTGGGATTGAGTAACTTCAGACTTGAAAGCATCAAACACAGGTTACAAAAAACTTTAAATGAAGGGAGACTTCTAATGAAAAGCTTTCGGAGCAAGGTCAAACACAACACTGAAAGGCTAGATCGAGTATTACAGCTTACTGTTAGGAGGTACGGAGGAAGATTACTATAAATGCAGTTTCTTACTATAATTGCAGTTTCTCAAGGGGTAATTTTTCCACAATCCTTCTGATTATTTAACAGGACCCAGCAGATTTTCAGTTACAAACATACTTCTTGAGAAGCTTAGTAAACATACATACCATTACAACTTCCCCTACGGTAAAGCTCAGTTTCACTTGCTGATCTACACTACACACGTAAGCATCACCTCCAAGTTTTTTCTAGACCAAACAAACCTACACTATCCTATTAATCAGCCAGTTACATCTTCCTTCCCTTAAAATAAATAAATAAAGCTCCCCAGAAAAGAAAACCCACTCAAACAGAACAAGACACAAAAAAGTCAAATAAACTTCCAGGAAATTTATTCCAACTCAGTAATATTTGCTACTGTGTATATTTAAGAAGTTATCAACTATATGGACTACTTTGCTACTGTTTTCAGAAATGTTTTAGTAGTACTACATAAGTGAGTAACAAACACACCAGTAAAGACCTCTGCTGCAAAAGACTTGTACAAAAAAGAAAAGCCTTTGTAGAAAGGATAGTGGTTTTTATTGTAGTCTTAGAAAATACTGAATTATGAAAGATACAAAATCAACTGTTGTAATTATCTGTTTATTTTACAATCTGTATGCCACCATACCCTTATGGCTTTAAGATAGTTTGTCCAAAGTATTTTAAAACATGCTTTAACAAAGTATTTTACAATTTCAAAATTGAGTATTTCTTTACTGAAAAACAAAAACAAACAACGAAACTCCAAAACATTTACCTGAGAATTCTGTTATCATAAAATTGTCATTCATTCTTAATTTTTGCAAGTTGATGATATAGGCTATAGAAGTCAACATGCAACTTGTAGGTCTACTGTATTAAATAAATATTTTAAAAATTATTTAGATGCAGCTGGTTAGGCAAAAATCTACCCTTAATCTTCAAGTTCATCATAGCTTTAAAAACAAGACATAAATTTTATTGTATGTCAATGTCAGCCATGATTTCTGCACTGGAAGCCCTGCACTGTTTGCTGGGTGGAATTCAGACCCTGGCTGACCACCAGACTGCAGCAGTGGAGCACATCTCTTTGGTGGACAGTCCAGCCTCTGAACTTGGTCATCACCGACCTTGTTTTCCAACATCCACAGCCAAGTGTGGCAGGGGTTTGGGCCACTGGCTATGTTTAAGTTCTCAGCCAGTCATTCTCTGCATAGGTGCTCCACCCCTTTATAACAAACATTTAACCCAAGGAATTCCATTTCAGAAGATGTGTACTATTAGGACAATGCTTTAATGTTATTATCGACATCATTTCAGAATAACACCAGCTTTAAAAAGTGATATTATGTATGGACAATAGAGAGGTTTGAGACTTTCTGTTTTGTCTTTTGTTGGGTTTTTGTTTGTTTTTTTTTAACTAAAATGGAGACTTAGGAGCAAAACACTGCCCAGGGTGGCAGCTTGGGAGGGAGGCAGATTAGTTAACCAGGCATATACAGATGCTGCAGAAAATACATATACAGGATCAACATATATCAATGATAGTCTTTTAAAGGATTTTCAATTCAGTTATCTGAAAATATATGTCCAAAGCAATAGAACTCTCATGGTATCTGCCACATAGTACTTATTTCTGAATTTCAATTACTGCAAGCACTGTGATTTATACAAGCTATGCTCTATTAACATAAAATTTGCCCTTAAAGTAATACTACATGATGAAAATCCAAGGGTATCACTAGAGATTTGAATCAACTTTCAATCCCATAGGTGAGGTAGTGTAGTCACTTGTATTATGTGCTGGTTATGAGAAGTAGTTGAAATCTGTCAATTTTTTTTGTTTTAAATAAGTGGCTTAGTCTTAATACGTTTATTAATGCTGTGTTACCTATGGGGACAGGGAAGAGCTAGCCTTGCCAAGAACAAGTTTTGTCTCACTGCAAGATAAATCTGCAAAGCAGTATTTACAACAGTCCTTTGCTTAGTTGCTGCCTACTGTACATGCACACAAAGACACAAAAAGCTAATATACATTCTGAGGTAGGAAATGAAGAATTCCACTGGCTTGTACAAGATTCTTCATGTTTTGTAAACCAGCAAAACCAAAGTTTTCTGTGGTGAGGTTCAATACTTAGTTCTGGTGTAAGAATAAAATCTCAATAACAAAGCATCATTGGTATACGATATGCATCCACTGCCATGTAAAAATTGAGGAAACAGGGATTTCTTTTAGTGGCTGAATTCCTCCTTCACAAAGTAAATAAAGGAAATCTCTCCAGCTCATTTCCTTATTACACCTTCTATATGTTTACACTTATAGCACAAGCCATTGAAAACATACTACAGATTTAGCCATAAAAGTATCCTGAAGAATAAAATTCTGAAGATGATCTTTACTGGTCCCAGTGATCAAAGAACAAATATATTTGTAAATTTCTTTAGGCAATTAGGCACTGAAGTCAAAGAATCTGGTGCCCGAATACCTTAAAAAAATAAAGTCTTCCTTAAACTTTCACAATACTTTGATTCCAACTTATCACAAACAGCAGCGAGCTTGAAGGTGCTAGGACAGTAAGTCACAATACAGCAATGACTTTTAGCAAGCATATGGGATGCACAAAGCACACTAATCAAAGAACTGCATCAAACTTCTGCCTTTCCCAGTACGTTGTTATGCCTCCCACAAAATTCAGAGAAGAGAGCACTACGCTGCAGCACCTCTGCTGTTCCAGTTGTCTTAACTACATACTGGAGAGCTAAGACAAAGGCATATATTCAACAAAAGCTGGCTCTGGTACAAGGATAGCAACAACAGGAAGCAATGAGCTGTTCCAGAGTACACTTGCCAGAATCTTCTCATACTGTCATGTTATCCTAACCCATCTACAAAATAAACATTTACAGAGCTATATACGATTCTTAAGGTTTGTCTACCAGGAAAAAAGAAATCTTAAAGAGATAAGAATTCCAGGTATATAAGTCATTGTGCATAAACACCTGTTAGGAGGCTTTTCTTGAGATGCAGAGTGGCATTAGGTACTTGTAGCATAAGTCAGAGTGAGTACTGCTCTAGATCCGAATTGAAAGCTTCCTTGCAAATAAACATCCGTGCACAGAGTTTATACTTTCCAACAACTTTCTGAACTCTCCTTGGTATTACCACACAGGAAAAAGCTCCTAGGCTGACACAGACAAATTACACTCTAAAACTACACAGAGCAAACCCAAAGCTTGCCAAGTAATATAATGACCATGTAACTGTCAATGTAGTTTCAAAAGATAAAGTTTCACCTTCTCTTTCACTTAGAAAGTTACTTTACAATAATGCTCAATCTCTTTTAGTTGCAACGTTGAGAGGCTGGCAATAGGAAGAGCATAGATTCACTCATCTGTAGTGCATTTGTCAGTCATTTGCTGACAGAAGTCTGTGATACCACTGCTCTGTCCACACTGTTCCACAAGCGAAGTTTTCTCCAGTGTTCTTACAGAAACCGGGTGCAGTTCTTGTACTTGATCATATGCTGCGTCACACACACTTTTCACACACTGGTAACAAGAACTCTGCTCATTTGTAGATGTAACACCTGAAAGACCATCTGCTAATTCTGTACATGCCGGTATCACAAGCTTGCTGTCAGATGGAGGTGTTCGTTCTCTCTCCGGGAATAAAAACGAAAGTGGACAATCTGAAGAAGAATATTTTGCAAGTATTTGTATTTGCTCGTGACTCAAGGCTGCTTCCTTACACACCTGCTGGCAAAGTCCTGTCAGATTCTGCTTTGTCTCACCCAGAGTTGACAAAATGTGGTTTCTTTCCTTCAGCAAGTTTTCCTTCTCATTTTGCTGCAAATAGAAAAATAGCCTTTTAGTCTGTATTTTAATACAAAAAACATGGTTTGTGTTTCTATCAATACTAAAACAAAACTAACACTAAACTGATCTGCTGAAAAAGAAGCACTTTGGCAATAATAAGGCAACACAATCAGATGCCTATCAAAAGGACAATCCTAATAACTCCTGAAGCATCAATGACTCAACTACTTGAAGTGATTTTTCAGACATACAGCTCTTACAAAACTCATGCTGGCAGCCAAGAGAGTAATTTGTAGTTATTAAATAAATTAAACCTAGCTTCGCTTACTATAAATATTCCCCAAACACTAATTCTGCAGGGTAACACATTTAAACCATTACCACTGGGTCAACGAAACATAAGCAGAGCAGTGTTCATAGAGATTTATATTTTAAAAACCAGACATCACATTTTTACTATTGATACTACTCTGCTAGATGAAAATAAATTCAATTCTCAAGTGCCAAGTCCACTGCAGAACAAACAATGGACTGAAGAGTTTCCAAAGTAAATAGAGAATATAGGAAAGTCAAAGAAAGAAAACATACTAAAACTGTAAACAAAATATTTTCTCTGGATATGAAGCAATCTGGTGTGTTTCATGGCACTGACTAGAACATTGGAAGAATTTAAAATAGAGTGACTGAGGAGTAAGATTAGTGAACTGAAGAGACAAAAACAGAGGTACCACTAGGTAGGTAACCTACTATCGGAACAGAATACTGGCTGAATGCTTGCATTTTAATTACACAGATAACATGTTTAAGAGTGGCAGATACCTCTCAGACATGAAATAACACTGTCCTTGCTCTGAAGAGCTTACAATCTAGCTACATAATGCAAAAGGATTTCCCAAACAGAGCAGTGAAAGGGATTACAATTCACTAATGAACACCAAGTAGAAAAAAAAAGTATCATTCATTAAATTAGCTTTTTTTTTTTGCTTCTACTTTAGTGTCAAATTTTTCTGAGACTTCTGATACAACTGGCTGAAGATGAATGGACATTGATAACAGATCTAGTGATGGAAATAAGCAACATCTGGAATAAAGAAAAAACAAGGAAATGGCAAAGGACCGGAAACAACCAGGACCATAATGAAGCAGTTTAAAGAAAAGAACAAAAAAAAAAACAACCAAACACGCCATGACACACACGTTTTTAGTTCCATAATTAATTAAAAGAAGAGGCAAAGTTTTGAAGACATACGAAGCTTTAAATAGTTTTTAAGAAAGAAATTCTAATCATAGGGACTGTATGTTAATTTACTCTTAGAAAACTGAATTATTTTCAGTCCTCCTCACACGCTCTTTTGCAGGAGAAACTCATACTGCAACCTCTACAATTTTTTTTGAAAGAACTGACTAACATTAAGTGGCATTTTGCAAGAGAAGCAGTTGTTGCCAGTCCTTTTTGCCTAAAACTATTAGAAAGAGTGCTTAGCTAATAACTTCTTGTCAGCACGCTGGGAGCAGCTGTTGCCAGATCTCCTAATCTGAAATCACTTTATGTACATTTTGGGTATGCACTCAACTGTGTACTATGGACTGATGAAATTATCTAGACTGCTTTTTAACACAAACTTCAACATTCAGAAACAGTTATTCCAGTGTAAATTCCCCACTCCCATCTGAACTTACTAACAGATTAATACACTTAAATATTATTGTTTTATTTTAGCAGCATTACACAACTACAGCAGAGTAATACCAGCTAGTTTTGAAGTCACAATAACGACCAAAGAGAAAGATCTTTTGATTATCCTAGTAAAGAATCTGTTTAGTTCACACACTTCTCCCTGCTACAGCATATATAAAAAGATCCCAAATACTATAAGCTGTGACCAAGAAATGTATGCCACTCACTGACACATCCTCCTCCTGAACTACAGAATCTTCAGGAAAGTACTGTTTCTGGAGGACAGCTGTCCTTTACACTGCTCTCCGTTACAAAGCTTTAAAGCTTTGAGGTGAGAAAGTACAAGGCATGCGAATATACACAGGTGCTCTGAAAGCACTGTTTCTGACAAGCCAACACCTCCTTGAGTGGCCTGCATCTATTCTTAGATATGGAACACTGGTGAACAACAAGAATACGTAGGTTCACCTGAAAGATCAACAAGCAAAGACTATGTGGGGGTCAAAAATCATCAGTACAGAGGGTCAAGAGAAATCACCAAACTTCATTCTCCCAGATAACAGTTAGATTCAGCATCAAAGAGAATTTTTCGTCAATACAGGAGAGCTTAACATAAGACTTTCAATTTTACAGAATCACTTGGGTGAGGAGGTATCTCAGGAGGTCTGTAGTCAGACCTCCTGCTCAAACAAAGTCAGCTCTGAGTAAGATCAGGCTGCTCAGGGCTTTGCTCAGTCACGTCACGAAAACATCCAAGGATAAGAGCATACACAACCTCCCTGGTCAGTAACCTGCTCCATTGCCTGCCTTCCCCATTGGAAAAGAAGTGTTTCTTAGTATCCAGTTAAAACCTCCCATTTTAATTTATGACAATCTCTCTTGTTCACCTGCTGCAAAGTACTACCCTCCAGGAAACTGAAGAGCTTCCACTCTGGATAGCTACATGATCTTGAGGACTTCCCCATAGATATGGGCAGGTGGCTATTAGGTCTTCCCACAGCCATCTCTTCTCCCAGCAGAAGCCCCGTTTCCACTGCCTCTCACTATAAGAGAAGTACTCCAGGCCTGACCATCCCAAAGATGGCCTTCACCTAACCTTGCTCCAGTTTGCCAATGGACTTCTGGTACTGGGAGGGGTCAAAGCTGGGCAAAACATTCAGTCTTACACGTGCTAAGCATAGGAGTGCAATCCCTGCCCTCAAACCACTGGCCCAGGACACTGACAGCAAGCTGAGCATGGGTCAGCAGTGTGTCCAGGCTGAAAGAAAGGCTATCTGCACAAACCACCAAGGTCCTTTTCAGCAAAGCTACTCCCCTGTCAGTTTCCAGCCTCTTCACATGCAGGGACTTAAGTCTGTTCCACATAAAGGACTTCCCAATAAACATACCACACATACTGCGCTTTAATCTGAGAGAACAAAAACCTGATAAGCAACAATGAAAAATTAATACAACGCAACATGTCACCCATACTGGAAGTCAGGATGAGTAATTTAGCCAAACAGTATTTCCTAACAGGCTATAACACAGAGAATTATCCACTTGTCAAGATTTTTCAAAGTTACAGCTGCACCATATTATCCTCTTTCAAAGCCACATTACAAGGATACCATGAGAAGATCAAAGACTAACAGGTCTGAGACACATGACTGACCCAGAGAAGCAAGACTGTGGCAGGAGTTATCATGCATGAAGCAACCTGGATGCACCACACGCCTTTTGCAGATGTCTCTTTTCTTCCACCCACCGGGAAATTATGCCTAGACGGATCTTAAAAGTTTCTGTATTTCACACAACTTACACAAGTTTGATGTTGCATAATAACAGTTGCAGTCAGACATGCTCAACAGCTCCAAACAAGGTCTTTTCAGGAAGTTCTGAAGACATTTAGCTGCACACTTGGAAAAAATAAGCAACTGGAACATGTCTGTGCCTAGAGCACGATTCGTAACTCAGACCTCACCTCACAATTCTCAACACTCCTTGTCTAGATCTTGCACAGCGTATCTGTCAAACAGCAGGCAGTCATGCTGTTCTAGCACAGGTCCACAGAAGAAAGGATATTATACTTTGATTATCAGGCACTTAGTCAACTACAGGTCTAATCTTGCAGATGAACCTCTAATTCCTGCCCACCCACCCACCCCGCCAAGTGTTGCACAATATTGACAGTTACGTAATGAACAGAAATGACAGTATGACGACAAACACAGGCAGAAAGTTCTGAACGGTCAGAAATGCAACTTCTCTCTGTAGTCAGTATAACTATTAGTAACACCATCACCTGACTGCGCTCCCTCCCTGAGTATCATCTTCATTCAGCACAGTGAATTACTTGCTCTGTCAACTCATCAGGACTGTATGGCACTGCAGGCATTCCCTCAAAGTCTATCTCCTTTGTTGCAGAAATGCATGTAGTGAACGATGATGGAACACTTCAGGAAACTAAGTTTTTAGGCCCACGGCACTTTGCTCTACTTTTAGTTTCCTTTTCACTCCAAAGGTGTACAGAGAAAGGTGTAACATGACTGCATATGTTCCTAGCTGATGCAGATATGAAATTAATGTACGTAAAGTCTAAAATACTCCATAAAGCAGAATTAAGAGTACGGTAATCCTAAATCACTGAACTATTTAGTGCACATGGTACAATCAACTACAAAACAGGTCAGAAACAAACGCCAGAAAAAAAGCCACTCAATTTTCTTACTAGGAGAACTTCAGATCATCCACATTTCTCTTAGATTACATATTTGCCTTTTTAAAAGCAGAAATTATATTAACAGATGGTTGCATTAATTCCTCAGCTAGACACAACTGCTAATAAAACAAGCATCTTCCCAAGTTCTGCTGTATCTTCTGCCTTTCTGCAAGTGTCTCATTTTTAAGGCTGAAGCCTCAGGAAACAGTTCACCAGTCCATGTTTATATGTTACAAGAACAATATTTACACAACTAACAACTGGATAACTGTAAACTTGATCATGAGCAATACCATGAGCTGAAGAACAAAAGCACAAAGCAAGAAAGGGGAAAGAGGCAGAAAAAGTACAGTGGGATGATGGTTTGGGAATCATTCTGTACAATTAAGCTCAATGCTGATGGTCTTCAGAAACACTGTTCCCCCAAAATTATGCTGTGGTGCACTTTTTACTTGAACAGGAACAAGTCTACATAAGGAAAAACCAGGTACTTTAGAGTAAAGCACAGAAAATCTACATGACTTCCTGACAGCAAAAGTTTTCCAAGCTTGAGTAGAAAAAGTAGTAAGCCACCTCACTCTCAAACTACTGCCAGATATCCAGTCAAGATGTTTAGAGAAAGACTCAAGTCAACAGTAATGAATACTTAATACATACCAGTTTTTCAATTTCAGATTCAAGATTCTGTATGCAGTCAAGTTTTCTCTTCCGACATCGCTGTGCTGCAATTCTATTTTTACTTCGTCTTCGGATATCATGAATACAGTCCAATTGTTCAGGAGTCAATTTATGCATTTTCAGAAATGACTGGAAGTCATTTCTGGAAAGTGAGATAATTCTCTGTGCATTAAATGGCAGTTTAACCTAGAATGTAAGACACAGTTGTAAATCAAATGTGAAACTGATATACACAAACACCAACAGGCTAATTAAAAGTTTTCATCTTAAGCATTCTTAACCACACAACCCATCTTCTTTCCTAACTCTGAGACAAGAGCAAGCTCACGTAGCCATCAGGTGAGGTGGATGAAACCCAGAGGTTTCAACTAGATGAGTTCAAGCACAGGTGAAATAACTGAGTACTTTGCACATTTACACTAGATCCTCAAAAGCCTATTTAGAGTAGGATGAAATCTATCCATGCATGCAGCAAATAATTAGGTGACAGGCTCTAGGAAAATAAGTTATGGTTCGGTGGTGCACAAAACAGGTGTCAAGAATCACTTAATACAGTCTAAAGTTTCCCTTAAGCTGCTATTAAGACTGCATCCTGCATCCATTTTTATACCTATAGTTTTCTGCAGAAGTTCATCAGAAACAGGCATATACTTAAAATACAGAAGTTACAGTATTGTGTTGTAATTCTTAATGCTGGAGAACTGAGAGAACCACACTTGCTGCTGTGTGCACACCTGAGATTCAGAAGCAGGAGCTTCTGAAACATATATAGATCATGAAGTCCTGATTAATACTGAAAAACACCTTTACCTTTACTAAAATAATGGCCAGATTTTATGAAGTATCCAACTAAAGACACTTTATTTTAAATCCTTACATTTGAGTATATTAAAGAGCAGAATATGTTAGCTGGCTGTGGTCAAAGATCTGAATTTACTTTAACAAGCAAAGAAACCCTTTTTGTGTTTGGCTACCACAACAGGCAGAAAAAAGAAAAAAAAAAAAATGATAGAGTATTGCCCTCAGCAATGATGCCATCTACTTCTCTGTAATATAAAGATGAGGAATATATTTAACCAATTCTGGACTTTTGTTTGGCCTGCTAACTTTCTATATTGATGGTAGCTTCCACTCACTTTAAGTCTTAGTAAAGCCTTGCACCTTGAAAAGAAAAGAACCCCAGTGCTTTAAAAACAACTGAGTTTTCATGACGTTAAATGATCCATCATGCAGAGTCATATTGCAATTCCACAATTCTAAGAACAGTGACAGAAATCATTCTAGGCATACAGTAAAATGTTTTGGTATTGGACTACTTACATATGGCATCTGCCTAAAACACTGCCAAAGCAGTGACATAAAGAAGTGCCAAATAATTTCAGCAGTTGGAGTAACAAATGTATGTTTCAGAGAAGGTGATACTATTAAAGCAGTCTTAAATACACAGCTACTGAAGCCAGCTTGAAAACTTAATTTTCATTTCACAGAAAATCTGAAGTATAACTTCTCCCACCTTTTCTCCACAACTCAAAATACAACCAAGAAAACTTAAGTTTCTATAAAACAAAGGTTCCAAGAAGTTTGTTTTCCTAAGTTTAATTGAAGTGAACAAAAAAAAAATTCTAAAACAGAACGTCCATGCCTCAGCGTAACGCTCACAAATTCTTCTGATAAAAGTTTTTCCAGAAAACTATCTGAAGAGATCCAATACCCAAGAATCTACCACTTCAGTATCCTTGGGGGGGGGGGGGGGGGGGGGGGGGAGGAATGTTTCCCTGAATTAACAGTGATCATCCATATAAACCTCTGAATGGTTCAAGTTTCATTTTCCAGATTTTTTAAACAAACAACCTTAATCACCACCACTACCACCCTGGCCCCGAGAATCAGAATTAGGTTTTTCAATAGGGCCTTAAGAGACAGGGAAGCAAAGGATACACCAGGGTTTTCTTACCTCACATTCTTGTTCTCTTGCTGAACAGGATTCACTGTCTCCCTCAGTGTCTGTTTCCGAATCCTCTCCCAAACTTATCACATAATTATAGGGACACGGTTCTTGTTGCTGTCCCTGCATGTAATCTCCGCTGCTTATTTCGGAGCTGTTGGAGCATCCTTCAGTATTAAGGTTGCTTATAAAAGGGCAGTTGACAGAATTCAATGTTGTAAAAGTTCGTTGAGAGCAAGGTTCAGGGCTTTCACTGATCCTGATACCCAGCCATGGACACTCCGATTTTTTCCCAGAATATACGGGCTCAAAACATTCTTTTGGAGCTGCAGGTGGTAAATGTATTTGACAGGTTTCGGTGCTGTAAATATCACTCCAGAACCCTTTTGCTAGATGTTCTGCTACCTCCCTCTCCACACTGCTTCGATCACCAGCTGGTGTAACATTAGCTGCTTCCTTAGTGCACAAATCAACCTTTGAAGGCATGTCATCTTGACTTTCAATTTTGTCATTCCCAAGCGCAGTACCCGATACAGTTTTTTCAGCTAAGACTGTGTTGTTTTGCATACTACTGAAATTCAAGTTACCATATTGCTCACAAGTATGTAAAAAAGACACAGAATTGAGTCCATGAGGTGCAGGAGAATTTTGGGGGAAAGCAGCAAGATCCATTTTCTCCACAGGACAAGACACGTTCTGAGTCACAGAATCTCTCTTAGACTCTTCCTTTTTCTCGGTGCCTTCCTCCCCTTGTTCCATTTTTACCTGAGCCTCTTCACATTTTGAGACCAGCTGCATAGGTACACACTCCTGAGCTTTTTGTATGCCATCATTATCAAATATTTCCTTCTCAAGAAAAGTTGCAATTGGTGGCACCTGAATGTCTTTAATACTGGAATTGGACTCTGAAGTATGAACTTTGTCATTTCCAAAAGCTTTCTGGAATTTCCTATACTTTGGGCATTGAGAAGATAAGCTGGGAACACTGCCCCTTTCTAAATGTACAGGATCGCATGTTTGATTGGCATTATCTTGGAGAGCGGGCGATGATTTAGCATTTTCTTCATCTTTACAGAGCTTTGTGTCAGGAGTTTGGATATATTCCTTTTCTAGTTCTTCTGCTTCATCATCTATTTCCAGGTCTCCGTCATCCACATTGCCTGTTTTAGGGTTCGTTTTCTGACAACGCTGTGTGCAACACTTCTTCCTAGGACATTCCTGCTGATCCAGTTTAAAGTCCAAAAATTTGAATTTGAGAAACTGAAAGCAAGACTCTTCAATGTTGTGTACACCCAAAAATTCAGCACATTTACAGACTTCAGACACATTGTCTTTATTTAAAATAAGTTTAGCTGTGTATGCAAACTGAAGCAAAGGACTAAATCCTTTAAGTGTTACCTATTTAAAAAAACAGAAATAAAATATTAGTGCGGCCAATATGAGTTTAAATAGAGAGAAACACAGAACCCAAACCTACCTGTGAGAAAACCATGCCAGCAGGACAGAGTACAAGACAAAAGCAACAGATTTGTTCCATAGAAAACCTGACCATGCTCATTTTGAAACAAATCTTTAATACAATTTTATCCTGTATATTTTGTGGCAATTATCTTCTTCCCTGTGATCAATCACTTAATAAAATGTTCCAACAATACAGTACCAACAAGTGAAAAATAGTGCTGTACAATGAAAACCAGTAACTGGATTCCAAATTTACAATGATATCTTTCAAACCCAAGTTGTACATTAATTACTCTAGAATAAGACCAAAACGCTGTTGGTGTTTAATTGTGCCTTTAAAAAGCATTTACTGTTATTTGCTCAGACTTATGCATTATTGATATAAAATAGTTTGGAAAAAAAAGGAATTTGACCACACATGATTATTCATTACTATAGCCACCTACTCCTTTTTTCCTCCCACAGATGAGAAGTACTCTACTCAAAAACTGTACACCCAAACTAGTTATTCTCAGTTTAAAGCCTCTTGGGAGTAGGTAGTTTAATTGAACATTTCCAGCCACAGAACAGCTGCTTAACAGGGAATCTAGAGATAAAAACTGTATCATCACAAACTGAACACAATTATCTTTCTGTCTGATTCCTTAGTGTTTTCATGCATGGAAGCTGTATACAGATCACTATATTACAAATTATTTCCTTTAGCCTTTCTCTGCAAGTGAAGGCTAAAGCAGTATGTCCTTTATAATTAACTATACATGCAATTTAATTTAGGAATCAGTTGAAGTTTGGGGTTGTTTTCTGTTTGTTTTTTGTTGGTTTTTTTTAGTGGTCGTTTAGTGTTTTTTTTTAAAGAACACAAACACCACATGAAAGGAAGTTGAAGAGATCTGCAGAGACAGTTCAGCAAAACTGTTTGTAAAAACTTAATACCCATCTAAAGAATTCTTAAAATAGCATTTGAAATATACTTTGGAGAGAAGACTACTGATTATACCACCACATTAATTCACCCTTAGCAATGTGGGGAGGGGAGTGTAAAAGACAGTTTATCCATAAGCTTGCAAGAAGCCTTCAAGCCTAGTATAGTCAATAAATCATCAAAGTGGGTATACAAATGAGTGACATTCATACATGAAAATAGAACACACCAGTATTTCAAAATTGTATGTTCTTTCTGTACAAGTTAGAAACTTAGGGCTAAAAACTGGAAAGATCAAGAAGGGAAAAAAACCACTGTACTCCTTTCACTTTCTCTTACACATTTCTAGCTGGCTATCCTCAAACAAAGCAGAACGCTAGAAAGGCTCTTGGTCTGACTGACCTAGAAAAGCAAATCCTGAAGTAGTCATTTATTTAATTTGTATTTGGGCTGAAAGTCTAACTCTGAGTTAAAAACATTGGTAGAAAAACACCACAGTACCTACACCAAGACATTAGTACTTAGTCTTTACAATATAATACATATGTAGCTCTTTAATTCCAAAAATATTTTGGTATGTCAGACTGTGGACTGGTATCTTTCACTTTAAAAGTTCAAATACTCTGAATGATTAAAAAGATTAATTTTTTTTAATTGCTTGTCAAACCATGTGATCAGTGTTTGCCTCTCAAATATATAGCTTCATAAACTGACTCATTTTGAGCTATTTACCAGTTGCCAAAATCAAGTTGCTGGGTCTTAAAATGATTTTACCAAGTGATTAGACCAAATGATTAAAAGATTTACTGTTAGTATTTTAATTTTTTTACTGCTTCAGTAGATTCAGTTCTTACAACAGTAATACTAAATTATATTAAGAGTCTTCTTAAGTCTACATTGTAGCAATTATTAGGATTATTAGGTTCCTCCATTTTCTTTACAAACTCTGGTCCCTTCTAACTCAGGCTTATTTCATGGGTTCAGTGGCTGGGAACACTGTTGCTTTGTACCAGAGATTGGTTTTCCCCTCTCCAGCTCTGACATACATTACTTATTCTTCTCCCTCTCCAAATTTTACATACATTCCTGTTCTTCCAATATCCTACTTTTTCCCCATTATCCCAAAGCAAAATTCTCTCTTCAACATCAGAAGTTTTACAGCCCACTCATTCCCCTCTTTTACTCCAAATCATGCCTTTGTGTCCCCCAGCATCCTACTTCCCTTCCACATCAGCTCCCATCATTATTTTTCTTTTAATCTGAGAGATGTTCAGACTATCAACACATTAAGCCATTAGGGAAAAAAGTATAAGAAGAAACGAACACACAGAGACACAGCAAGAAGCTTGAGTAAAGGTGACGTACTGGTATTACACTATAATGTAATTTTGTAACAAATTCATTGATCAATAATGAATCACAAAGACTACTGAAGCTCTTTAAAGAGACCGCTCAATGCCGTTCAGTTTCCTATAGCTTATCAGAAAGACTCTGGTAAGAGAAATTCCTTGTGCTTACCTCAGTATGTTACAAAGCCAGCAAGGTAGCTACTTTACTGAAGTAAGTAATCTCTGCGTTAACACTCAACACTGTCTCATAAACAAACAAGTCTATAATGTCGTCTCCAATGGCACTAATATTTATTAATGCACACGTTTCCTCCAACTTTAATGTTTCTAGTTGCCAACATCTTTATGTTATTCCCCATCCCAAAAATTAGTTACCATAAACTACCTCCCAGATAGCCATTGATTATTTAACAACTAACTGTGAAGAGTACACCTACCATGGGTGCAATCAGAGCACTTGGAGGCTCTTCACTCTTCAGCTACAAGCACAGCATTTTGCATAAAAATCCAGTCACTTGCTTGCCTCATGCCTCTTATAATTTAACTAAATACTAGCTGGAATCTTTACAAGTCTTTGATACTTCAGATATGTAACAATAAATTTTCTTTCCTACAGATGTCAGGTTCTGGCTCATTCCCTTTAAATTAATCTGATTTAAGAATACGTATTATATGAGTAAAAAGAAAAGCATGTAATTGCAATACATTTTTTCAGTCTTAAAAGTAATGAAACAGTAGGAAAAAACAAGCTGCAAAGGATCAGTATGTAAAAAGGATGGAGAAATCAGCAGAATAAAATTGTTAAGAGCAATAAGCAGCAAGCAAGGAATGTAAGCACAGCTGTATTACTCAAACATATAAAACCAAATCTTAACGATACCGATTTAAGGGTATTACCATTTTAACCTTTAATTTGTTTATTACTCAAGAAGTATTCCCTTTTCATATAGGAGGACTAGTTCTGCAATATCTCTTTAACATTTAAGGTCTGTTTTTTTGACGGACTTATATGCTCTGAAACATGCACAATTTTAAAAGTAATATGTACTTAACTGAAAAGATCTCCCCTGTACATTCCCTAAGACAGCATTCACGTATCTTCAATCTGTAACATGCCCTCTGATCTGTTCAGCCTTTACCTCAACCAACAGCAGCTTTACAACTTCAAAATTCCTACTCTTCAGTTCTTAAATCCCTTACGTTAACTTCTCAATTAAGCACCAGCCTGCTGTAAACCAGAACTGGACGAAATGGATTAGAAGCACTGGCAGGTAAAATACAGAAGGGAGTGACACTCACCTCTTCAGGTAAAGTGATGATAAGATCAGCATCCACCTGGCCCACAATTCTTGCAAGGAAGTAACTGCTGCAAGCTGCAAGCACAGCTTTGTGAGCTCGAAATCGCTGATCTTCCACTAAAATAGTAACATCACAAAGAATATCTTGCTTTCTCTGATCATCAAGGCTGAGAAGTACATTGGTACTGTGTACTGAAGATTCATATGCAAAAACCACACTATTCTTCTCACTTAGAGACATTCTGTATCACAAATGGTAGTGTAAGTCTCAGTGGAAAGCATGCTTCTGTTCTTCAAATCTAGAGGGAAAAAAAACCCCACAAATTAATTGTACACATTAGTCATATCCCAAAAGGAACCTACTGACGCTAAAACACAGGCAGCCAACTTTTAAACATGTATTGCCTGTTCCAATTCTTTTTAGGACTAAGACTCAGTATATCATACCTGTTAATATATAAATACATACTCATGGACATTTAAAGTACACAAACCTTAATAAGTACATCTTAAAGTACTGCTTTGGTAGTCTCATAGATCAAAAAAGGGAACAGTTTTTCATGTGACTTCAGTGATAAAGAACAGATTTTTCCTCAGCAAGCGATTGAGTCATAACTTTACCACTATCCTAAAGATTTATTTAAGCTTTCATTTTAGTTATCAGTGTATTCTGACTCCAACGCTGTGAAAATGTAAAGAGAAATAAAAAACATGTATTAAGTCAAAACACACCAAAATACTCCGTGACTTCCATTTACAGATTCACCCAGTACAAACTAAAATATTTGTGTTCTACATTCTTTCAAAAGTAGTTTGGTAAACTCATCAGGCATCGGTAAAACACTCATTCTCTCTAGCACATTGGTGTTTACGTTTTAAAGCAGATTTGTTCTCCTATTTTCCACCTGCCTTAATTCCCTAAATGCAGCCTTTTTTTCCCCACTCCTGCTCATGACTATTTGATTTGTCATGCTTGTTAGAAGTTTGCTTTCCTAATGGATCATTATGACTCAGATCACCTGGCAATGGAATCCCTATTATAACAGAGCATCGAAGTTCTGAAATAACAGCCTTTATTGCATAACAAACAATAGTAGGAGTTATATGATATTTAAAACCCTGAAATAAGCTTATATATAAAACAGTCCTGAAGCTACTCCTCACTTCCGTTGTATTTGGGGGCGGGGGGAGAAAGGGAAAAAAAAGCATTGAGGAGAAGTCAGCCCTCCTACAGAGTACAAAGTTCAACAGCATTTCCAAGTCTGATCTTTAGACTGTATTTCTAAATTCCTGTCTTCTTTGGATCAAGCCTTTCTTCCAGTTTAAAGAAAAAAAGAAAGAAAAAGAAAAAAGCCTAATAAGAAGCGTCCTTGTATCTAAAGCTTGATCAAGAAACCTCATAATCACATTTGGAATGTCCTGCAAAGAAAACATGGTGTTACTACAGCAAGTGTTACCTTAGCAAACCAAGCATTCAGATTACAATGGACTATTCTACCCAGGAGTTACTGTAACTGAGCACAGTTGCTGAGACTCACTTCAGCTGAGACAGGACTACCCGATCATTACATTGCTCAACAGGGGTTGTTATGATATGTCAGCTCCCAACAACAATAAAACTGTAGCCAATGCAAATCTGCAGTTTTTTAAATATGGGAAACTTTCACAACATGGGGAGGGGGAGGAGGGCACGGCCATTTTTAAAGGCAGTGGGGAAAGCCAACCGCTCTGCCAGCTGTACTCCTGGTTACTCATTACTCAAGTTTTTTTCATGGCATACAGGTGTTTTCAGTGATGTTCTGCACAGAAAGAGAGAAGAGAGATGAGAGATCCACATTTCCAGTGTCAGTAGTAGCACAGTACCAGACTGGACTCTGGTGAAGTGCAGAGCATGAGCATTACCTGCCCTTCCCACTCCCTCATGGAACTCTGTACACTCAACTTCAGTCAGCTTTACCAACAGAATGTATACATCATACCTTGGCAAAGATAAACTAAGTCTGTTTTGGACTATTTCTTAAATATACAATATTGGGGTTTTGTTTCTAAAATGAAAGTTCTGAGGATAAAAAAAAAGTTGCAGAAACTAGTTCTCCCCACTAATAGCTATACCACATGTTGTTAACCCTAAAGGGCTTATTTTTGGAAGCAAAAGAAACAGCTTAAATGTTTTCATATACCTAATGACAAGACTACAGAGATTTGTTTACTTAGGAAATATTTAATTTCCAATCAGCTTAAATGGGAATTATTCAATAATTCCCTGTGAAACAGTTACTTATTAAATTCTATTCTTATAATAGCTTATGAAAAGCAAGCAGTGCAATATAAACAAATCATGTATTCCTAATTTGTTTGCTCTATATCCTTAACTTATCATATGCCTCAGGTATTACAACACATACAGTTTAACAAACTCTGACTCCATATTTGTTACTGCAAGGTTTTAAAAAAAAAAATAATCAAAAGGGAATAGAGGACAAAATGGAAGACTAAAGCCAGGGTGGTGGGGAGCACAGGGAAATACTCAAGATAAGGACATATTTTAGGGTGAACACCTAGGAAGGAGACTAGTTACAGAGAGGCCTCCGAAGGTTCTTTCTTCTTCTGAAGTGCCAAGTCCTCCCAACCCTCAGATAGACAGCCCATGTATGATATATGCTGCTCTTGAGTCTTCCCTTATAAAATAATCAGTTCCAATAATATCCACTTCAGCTCATTACACTTTCATAGCGTGGAAGGCTAGAAGGAACAGTAGCTTGTTTATATATAGACAGATACACAGAGGACAGTCAATCCTCCTTTTCACTTGATGACCACAAGGCACACAACATGCTTTCAAAATAGTATGCAGCCTACTTGAACCATCGATAGTAAGCTTCCAATGTTGTTACTGCCAAAAAAAAAAAATCAAGTTTCAACACTGAAACACTACCTTCTGTTTCTCAAGACGTGAAAATAAATATTTAATTTAAGTATAACTCAATTTAGCACTTTACTCTGACAGAATGTTGTACTTCCCAATATGAAGACTTCATCAGCCAAACTGTATCCCCACTATATTTAAACAGGATGCAAGTTTTTTTTGAAGTATCTAAAATATAAAATGCAGCAGTGTATTAAGCATTTCAAAATTTAAAAGAACCTTTAAAAATACAAACAAAAAACTCACCACATTCAAACACTAAATTCCTCTCAGTCTTCTTTATAAAATCTAACTGTAAAACTAACCACATACACAACACAAATCAAAAGGAAAAGAACCAGAAGACTGAAAAAGCTGGTGAAAACAAAAAGCATCAAACAGGAAAGGGAAAATGTAACCACTGTAAAAAGCTGTAACACTGTAGAGAAGTACTAACAGAGGTCAAACTTGTTGATGTGTTACCATGCCTTTATTGCACAACTGGAGAACAGAATTAAGACATTTATCATATTTGTCATGACAGCCAACTAGATTTTCTAGTGGCATATGAGTACAAAATACACTTGTCCATAAGTAGATTTGTTATATACATAGCCACAGCAATAACACTTTCTGTTGTACCAAAAATGAGAAGTACCTCTCTCTTGTAAACTGTTCAATTTTTCTTCTACTTCAACTGTTCTCCTGGAGCACTCAAACTCTTAAAATTAGTTTCACTTATGGATGGACAGAGAGGGTGACAAGGTGTGGAGAAAACAATTCACTGGCGCTTTTTAAAGCGGATTTTTAACTCACAAGCTCATGTTGCAACTGTCCTACAAGGACAGGCCCTTCTAGGCTTTCTTCCTCCCAGTACAGGTATCCATTTTATGTAATTATGTAGTCTCTGTATTTTAATTTTCTACAAATATCACCAGATTAATTTCCGCTCCCTCCCAACAATTCAAATGAAAGTAGCAACATGTCACCTAAAAGAAGGAAAACTGATACTACAAACAACAATAACACAAATTATTTATTTGGAAACCAGACTAAAACTCCTATTCTACTATGCTATTTTTGTTCTCAAATTAACACCTAAATAAAGAAAACTAAAAGCAGGTACAGATAACTTGTAAAACTATTTCAAAAGTCAGCAGATGACTGTATATTTAAATCACTGTTTGCTTAGTCAGTGTCAGTGAACAACCACATGACTGAACGCAAAAGACTCAAAGAAACAAAAACATCCAAGAACATTCTTTAAAGATATTTGATACAGCAGTTACCATCAAAAGTAAGTTTTGGAAGATCTTTTTGGATTCTCATTAAAATAGTCCTTACAATGCAGGTTGAAAGGATTAAAGAACATGAAAACTCACTAACTACAAATCCTCAGTTAGTGCAAGAAAACTAGCACTGTTAGTACAAGAGCATTCCTCAAATTCCTCTCACCTGAAATTCCGCACACCTAACCACCTCATTGTCTTGAGAGGGAGAGGGAAAAAAAAAAAAAAAAAAAAAAAAAAAAAGAGAGAACGCATATGAACAGATGCTAATATAAAAACTACATAAAGAAACACTTGCAGCTGAATCAACCAAGCATGCTATTATGAAGTTCCCATTCTTTAGACAGTGACTTTGAGATAAAAAAAAATGTTTTGACTAAGAGGAAAAAAAATATTTTCTAAATACTAGCTATAAAAAAAACTTTATTCTGCTTTATCAAAGTGAAGCAACTCAGTATTTTTTTTGGCATACAACTCAACAGGAAAATTATACCTAGCTGTTACCTGTAAAATGACTGTATCTTCAGTAAATTTGGACATCTCTACTTTTAATTGACCAGATACATACAAATTTATTTTCTAAGAACATATAAAACTCTTATTGTCTTAATGATAATTATCTTAATGAAAATTTGCACCGCAACATTTTAAAAAGGAACATACATTTGTTCAAGCACATCAAAGGAAGATCAAGACTCCTTGGCAAATACAGATTTCATCCAAGGCTCATTTTTCCCATGCATTCAAATTATTAACATGGAGGTAAATTTGAAGTCTAGTAAGTGTAAGGTACTTTAAGACTGCAGGTGTGCTCATCTGATTGCTTTCAACCTGTTACCACTCTCACTCCTAGCTGACTGCAGAACAAAAAGTTACTTCCTTCCCCCACAACCTCTGCTTTAGTCACTTGGTGCAGATCCTTAGGTAAACGATAAAGTTTCCTTGTTCTATACATTTTTTTTAAAAAAGTATATATTCAAAAGATGACTATTATGGCTGACACCAGATAAAGCTATAAGGAACTGCTGTTGCTACGTTACAGAAGGAAAATAATAATCATATTACCTTGGAGTAGATAGCATAAGAATAGGAACATATTACTAGGATATAATTCATAGTAGTGTGATATATTCCTCATCCACACATACAAATTTGGCACAAGGTAGATTAACTGTTGTGCTCAGTAGCACAACTGCAACATGTAAAAGTCTGCTCTCAACATCCTGTGGTCAACACAAAGTGTTACGCGAGGGCTGAAGGAAGCTTTGAAGCATCAAGCTGTCACTAAAGCTGACAAAAGCATGCACAGAAACCAGCTTACCCCATGTATCTGTGACAGGGCAAAAGAAATGCTTGATGTTTAAACAGGTGTCACTGGGTCCTGGAAAAGAGTTCTATATTGCATTTCACAAAAAAAAACCCACATGCTTTTGAATAATAAATGTAAGTGTAGAAATAATGTATTATATAATAATACCTACTTTAAAATATAATATGTACATACATAGTAAAATAATAAAAAGAGTAAATGCTTTTACAATAGGTCTTTCTAGCAAGTCACTCCTAAAAGTCAGGATTTGACGCAGTACCACCGTCTCAAGTATTTAATGCTGAGGAGCAGTTTTCCCCATTATGCAAAGGACAGTAAAACAGTCTTGAGCATACTGACATACAACACTCAATATGAGCATCTGCCTTTTCTTGTTGTTGAGCCCAAACTTCACCATGTGCCATAATGATTAAGTCCTTTGTGGTTGCAAAAAGCTGATTAACAGAAATCCCATTCAAAGGGGAAAGTTACATGGCAAACCAAAAGCAATAGCAATAAGATGCAGATGTTAAGACAACATTCAAAACCTTGGTACAACGAAGCAACTGTACCACCCATCAGCTCACTGCAAATATTAAAATCAGCAGCAATTATCCCATGTCACTGCCACTTACCCAGATTCCCACTGGACAACTAGGAAAAAATTCCAGCTTTTCTGTAGAGAATTTCTAGAACATGAACGCACTGTCCAAAATGTTTTATTAATAATGAATGTCAAACATACAGGATCATAAAAATCAACCAAAGTGACTAAATAAAGCATACTAATATGCAATGCAGTGAATTAAGAACTTCATCCAAGCAGAAATGAGGATTTAAACAGTATCCTGCATTTTGCATCAATGTTACAAAATCCCCCAAAATGCCATATTGTTTACAACTAAGCTTTTCAGCACTTTAAGAGACAGTTAACACCAATTCTGTATGCCTATAGCTGGTTAGTTGTATACTTGCACCATTCTTTCTGAACAAAGATGACAAAAATAGGCAGGCAGATACCTCCAGCTGTTATGACAGCTGCCAGGAATTTTACTACAGAATTAACTCAGACAACAATAAGACAGCTATCAGAAGTTAATTCAGTGTCCTTTACTTTATACTCAAACACCACAAAAACTGAAAAGGGTTATATTTCAACATACAGAGAGGCACGCTTTACAGCTAAATAGCTTTTTGAACATTGGACCAGCTGATGCTGGAAAGATCCAGTGGTGGTGTTAGAAGAAAATTCACAACTAGAAAGAATGAGTGAGTCTCAGAAATGAGCTCCATAGGCTCTGAGACACTATAAGTCAAACAGCCAAAGAACGCTAAAATGACCCTTAAAACTGAGATACAGGTTCCAGAGTGCAAATCACTGCCATTACTTCTTCTATTTACATTATGATATACCTATGATTTGTGTACACGTTTACCAAAATACTTTTTGAACATTCCGAGTTTGAATGTTTAGCATGTCTTTAAAAATACCAAATCAGAGCACAGAAATACATGGAAATCAACAATGGTCACGCCTTTCCTACTTTAAGGCTTACATTTTCAGGAAAGATATAGCTGATTTGCCAAACTTACAATTTAAACACTTGGTGGTAAATCTACGGACCTGAAAAAGAAAATCCACTATCTAATGGTCACCAAGATACAATGGGAACCCACAGATACTTGGATTCTCTCCAGTCTAGCATCCAAACCTAATGACTGTCTGTGAAAGACTCACTGTCAAGTGAAACACAGGACTGTACTTTGTTACCATCACCTACAATACACTTAAAAGCAAGCAGGGCAATAAACCATAACAAACTGACCTGTGGTTCTTCTGTCTTAAGCTCTATTAAGATCACAATAACAGCAGCAAGAGCCAAGAAAAAAATACAGGAGCTACAGGAGTTAGATCCTATCAATTCAGTGCTTTCTCTTTAAGAGCAACAGCCTCTTACTTATTTTCCATCAGTCCATAAATCCATTTCAGATACTCCTAAAGAGAAGAGCTAACCTTTTATTTCTAGACCTAGATATCAATTATGTTGCTCTACCATCACAATCAACACAGTCTACATGTATGGGTGTTGGGTTTTTTTCTAACCTTCAGCTACCATGCATTTCCTGTAAATGATCCAGCCCACGAGTTACCCAGTTTACTAAAAAAGTATTCCTTTGTCTTTACTTAGTGAAGAACCATCCGCTAACACCACACTGGATATCAATCCTCTCTAGTAATCACAGTAACTGGCAGTTGTACACAGGTAAAGTTCTTGAAATAAGAGAAAGCAGACAGTGAAGCTTTCCTTCAGTAGCTGCAGAACCCAGGTGTGACACCTTTGCTGTCACTGCTGTCTGAGCTGGGTGAACTTGGATGCACAACCAATGCAAATTCAGTTGTGATCACCATCATGGTATATCTAGCAAGATCAACCAAGCACACAATAAAGGTCTGCTCAGCTATCACAATGCTTGTATCATATCTGTACTCTTTAGAGACTTTGAATTCCTGAGCAGTTGGAAAAAAGGCATTGTAGACCCTGCCAAAAAAGAAAAAAAACAGTTTGTAGAAAAACTCTGGGTACTACTTCTGACTCCTACGCTGATCTACTGAGTAACTTCCAGCAGGTCACTTATCTCCCCCAGTTCCCTCAGGGTGGAGATTTACATTTACTTTATCCTACAAAAAAATTCTGTCATCCACAGCTGTAAAGTACAAAGGGACGACAGCTATCATTTACTACTGCTAAAACAAGACAGTTTGGCTACAAGACAGTTTATTCAAAATACACTGCAAAGGCTTTTTTCTCAAGTGTGACATCTATGTCCTTGCCCCTGGCTACCTCTCCTTTTAAGGAAATAAAGTTATGTTACAGATGAACGCCTACAGCAGCTAATAGCTGCTGATTCACGTTATGCTGACAAGGAATGAACAAGCATTTTAGTGTTCATGTTTATTGCTTCCCCATCTTCAGTTCAAAATGACTTTAAAAGAAAAAACTGATTAAAAAACCAAAAAGTAAGCTTTGCTTCTTAAGGACAATGCTTTCACCACTAGAAAAAAGTAGGTCTCATCTTCAGATGATTAGCACATTCATAATTAAAATTCTAGAGTGTATTCTTTATTAGTCTAAACACCAGGATGATATTGCTCACAGCTTAATTACATAGATGAGCTTTTAAAAAAGTATTCGGCTGTATTTCTGCAACATAATTCTTACCACAGCATTTGGACTCTTTTCAAGTCACAAGTGAGAATTAAAAAGAATCACGGGAAGTCTGGCAAGTTTTAAGTCTGCGCTGAGAGTCTTAATTTGTTTTTCCAGGTTTAAAGCCTGAATATTCATTTTTTTTTTAATATTTGCAAGTTATATGAGAACTCGGAGCTCAAAGGAGAGCAGTGGAGGGGTGGAACCTGAGATTCCTAGTAGTCACAAGGATCCAGAAGGTGGGAAAGGAAAAAAACAAAGGATTGATACCATGTAAACATAGAAATATTCCACAGAGCAGAGGTTTGAATCGTTTCCATCAGAAGATGATACAAAGCAGCCCATACCAAAGCCAGAAAAAAATGTTACTACTTTGCTGTTCACCATTACTTTTTACAACACTAATTGCTTAACTTTTGGATCAGGGGTAAAAATCATGTTGTGGGACTTGGTTTGTTGCACAGCTAAAAAATGAAATGGGACTGAAGGTATTTCAGAGACTCCTTTACAGCAAATTCCCATCACTTGTAACCCTTCGATTCTGCTGGTATTCAGAATTAACTTTGAGAAGATTACAACAATGGACAGACTTCTTAGAGGCATGGTTCACCTAAAAAGAAAAACCCCAAAACACGTAACAACAACAAAAAACCAAACCCGCACAAACACAATGCCAAAAAAAAAAATACTAGTAGAAACTGGTGTGGGTGTGGGTTGTTTTTTTGTTTGTTTGTTTTAAGAGCTAGGTTAGATAATAAAATATTCACTTAGTATAAGGGGTTGACTGGCATAACATAAAGCACACTCAACTAACATCTACTGTCAACCCTCATCTTTACTTAAAGGACAAACACCTTTGCATTTATAGCTACATATTCTACTCTGCCACAGTTAAACCACATGAATTATTTTAATGACTGCCAGAATCCATTCACAAATATGTCAAAATGTTTATAACAAATGAATTTATAATAAATTAACCATCTGAGGTTCTAATGTATCTAACTCAAAGACAGAAGAAACCACCTGAAAGAACTGAGAAGCAAATACATCGCAAGTCAAAGGAAATTCTTGCAGGAAATTATATTCATAATCTTGTTTCTGGTACTACCTTTTTAACTCCGATTTGTTTACACAACTGTTCTTCACAGTATGCAGAACAAACAAAATTCTATGAATATTTTAGATCCAAGTCAGAAAGAACTTCACACTATGAAAACAGGTTCATCAGAACTAGCAGTATTTATATAATAAGAAAAAAAAAAAAAAAAAAAAAGATGCAGACTACCAGACTTCAAATGGTAATTCTAGTAAAGACCTCCACCAAATCACATAAAGCTGTGTTTCACTTTCTGCATCAGGAAACTGTAGACCATTTCCTATCTGACACACAATATTAAAAGACACGGCCTTACTAGCTGAGCTAATAACTAAGTATTTTTGGGATGGTACCATATACAATACTAACCCTAAAATAAGTGTAAACAGGGAAAACAGACACTACCGATTTACTTATCAAAGTATTAGTCAACGGGTCAACACTGGAATCCAGACAAACACCTACAAACATTATCTTGACAGTTCAAATGAAGTTATTCACAAACAAATTATCTTAATATGATTCTAAAGATTAATTTAAGACACAAGCTCTCATTTAAAGACATTTTGAGTGACTGATACCCTAAGGCTACCTCTTCTGCTCTCCAATGTATATCTAATGATTAAACTCAATTTATTTGTATTTCACCAATGCTTCTAAAGTCAATTTGCCCTTCATAGAGCCCCCCTCTTTTTTAAAGCTTCAGTAGCTGAGCCTTACTGTGACCTGCTAACCAACATTTATACAAAATACTAGGGCTTCCCTTCATAGGACTTAACAAAAACAAGACTTACTTTCACCCTGAAAAGGGCCTTAACCAAAAAATACAGCATACTGCTGGAGATGGAGTTACTTTTGTGACGCAGCCTATGTGTTGTTACAGCAAAATGAGCCTTTCTGGTTTGGCTGGGGTGTTTTTTTTCCCCTCTCCACACTGCTAACCTCTGAACTGGAGGTGGGGGGCAGGGAAAGCTGCAGGTGGGCTCTTCATACATTATCCCCACTGTGGTCATACTACAGTGAATTCATACAACTTAATGGCTGTTTCAGCAGTTATTTTTTGCTCACTCAAAGTTTTGGTCCTACCCACATTTTTGCATTGACTAACATGTCACCTATGGTTTAACTAAGGAGTGCATATAAACAGGACTTGCACTATAAATACCACTAAGGTTTTTTCTACCCCTAAACCTCCCCCATGAAACTTTCAGTGGTCAAATTCTAAGGGACAACTACAACACCCGCACTCAAACATAAACATGAATCCTTTGACTAACGCACCTCTCCTCCCGCCTCACACTAGCATGCCTAGTGCAGGGGGAAAGACAGGTCTATAATTAAAAGGACATCTACGAAGAATTTATATTAACACCTCTTCTCATCTCAGAGAAGTGGGAAAGGGGGGAGGGCAGGGGGGGAATGACATGACAAGGAGACCAGTTATCTTTCCCTAAAACGTAGAGCAAACTTATTTGGGACTCACACAACTCATGTGCAAAGGCATGCCCACTCTACACCCAATGAGAATGCCACCTGATCCAAATGATCAGGCAAGGGGTATGGGTTTTAATACTAGACAAGCCTTACACTAACATAAGTTCATTACTGTTCAAAATATCCTTAGCATAAGGATTTTTGAACCTACTAAAAGCAAATAAATATTTAGCACACCAAGATCTTGCAGATTTTTTTAGTATAACACACTCCAAAATACAGTAGATGGAAGTTAAACCTCCACTTGAGCATTCCAGTTAGTCAGGAGTGTGCTAACGAAGCCAACTTACCAAACACCCCACTTACTGTGCTTCTGTTCATTTCACAAGATGGACGAGGCCAACAAGAGGAGGTTCTTTTTTAGACTAAACTGGGAAATGTACTTTAGAATTACTTCTAAACAAGTCCAAATACTAAGGGATTCAGTGGAGTTAGCTGAAAGGAAGCCCTTCCGCCAAAGCATACAATATGGATATTGTTTTCAGCAACAACTGTTTCTCTCTGCAAATTTGCCACTTTTAGGCCTCACTTTTTGTTAACATCCACACAGGCTTACTCACACGGGTTAGGACAACCAAGAGTAATTATGCCATTTCAGTAACCTTTAAAGTTAAACTCATAAACCACAAAATATGACTGGGAATATCTTAGTTGCTTTCTTTGGAACTCACCATGGTTGACAGGAACATACTCCTTTGTTTTCTCTTCAGTGTGGCATAATATTTGAGATTAAAGAACTGACCGTATTACTAGAGTATTCAGAGTGCTGTGTAACTTTAATTTACAGTGCCTCTAGACTACAATTATTTCGTTACTAGTCAAATGTTTTTCACACACTAGAAGCGCCTTGTTGTAGTGCCTCAAACTGATGTCTGTCAGAAGTTACCACATGATGAAACTGTACACACGGTTACCTTTACTCTTCCTTTACTGCTAGAACGTGTGCTTTTTCCTTTCTTAACTCAACAAGCATTTAGAGGGCCCATCTGTATATGAATCTGGGATCGTGGGATCGCTGTTACGTTGCCATACTAAAATGGAAGAGTGCAAATACAATTTGACAGAAAAGCTGCCGCTCCAGCACGCCCCGGAGCTGCCGCGCACCCGCCGCACAGCACACGGCGGACAGGATCCGCACCTCCCCGGTTACCACCCAGAACCCACCTCCCCCCGCTCCCGCGGAGACCAGCGAGCACCGAACGCACCGGCTGCGGGTCCCCGCGGGCGCGGCGGAGTGACGCCGCACCGCCAGCCGGGCCGCGCTGCCCCGCCGGGGGGGGAGGCACGGCCGTGTCACCGGAGCGCGCGGGGCAGCCGCGGGAAGCGGAGACGAGAGGCAGAGTAACGACTGGCCCCGCGGCGGCGCCCCGGGCGAAGGGGGGCAGCGCGGCACCGAGGAGGAGGGGGGGGGGGGCTCCGCCCCCGCCCTGCGCCGGCCCGGAGGCCCCACGAGCGCAGTAGCCCCCCCGCCGCCCCCGCCCGGGGTCCGACAGCGCCCGCCCACGCCGCGGCGGGACGGGACACCTCGCCGGCCGCGGAGGGGGGTGGGGTGGAGGAGCGGCTCTCTACGCCGTGAACGCGCCTCAGCCTCCTCCACCCCCCCGCCCGAATGGTGTTGCCCTCACCCAACCACCACCACCACTCGCTTCAGTGCCTGCTCCCGACGGCGGCCGGTTCGGTTCGGTTCAGTCGGCTCGGCTCACCTCAGCGCCTGCTGCCGCTCCTCCGCGCGGGGCCGCTGGGCAGCGCTGTCACCGCCTCAGCCCCGTCCTCCCGCGGCTCCCCCCGGCCCGGCCGCCCCTGGCACAGCCTGCGGCCCGACTGCGGCGCGGGCGGTCAGGTGACTCCCAACAACATGACCCGCCCGCCGCCCCTGCCCCCCGCGCACACCCCGCCCGCTGATTGGACGCGGCGCTCCCCACCGACGCGCAGCCGCCCACGCCGCTGGGCCGTGCGCATGCGCGCCGCCGGCACCCCGCCGGCCGCCGCTCCCGGGGGTCGCGCTGGGCCCTGCTGCCCGCCTGCGGCTCGGCCGGCGGCCTGTCCGCCCGCCGGGGCAGTGTGAGCAGCCGTGGCGGCCGCGGGGGGTGGCCTGGGCGCGGGGCGGGCTGTTCGCCGCCTCTCTGAGGGGAAGGGGCTCCGCGGGCGGGCAGCCGTGGCCGGGTGGGAAGCGCTGGTCGCGGCGCGGCGTCGCCCGAGGCCCCGCAACCGCCGCCCGGTGTGGCCGCCGCGGGGGGACGGCGGGGCGGGACGGGCTGTATGTGTTTTGCTGGTGTCAGACTCTTGCGCTGCTGGACACGCGGCTCGAGGCCTGTGCTGGGAGGTGCCAGCAGTTAATAGGCTTGACAGTAACGCGATTAGTGACACGTTTGTGCCAGGAAATGTTCATCTAACGTTTTGTAAAGGTGCCATCCTGAGGGAGGTTTTGCGGGTATAACTTAACTGGGTCGCTGGGCTTACGTCCTGTGGTCCAGAATGCTTTCCAGAAGCTCAAACCGCGTTGATGTGAGAGTGATTTGCTGTCAGCGGGACCCGCTGACAGACCTTGTCCTCGTTCTGCGTTTGATTTGTCAGCCAGCTACCAGGCTGTGCTGCCTAAGAGGAGATAAGATGTCCAGTAAGGCAAAAAAATACAGTGGAGCAAGCTGTGGTGAGGAGATAGCCTTCAGCTAACAACAGACACACCGGTGGTAGAACTGAAAATGGTGTGGTGTTACGTTTGAGCTAGTATCCCAATTGAAAGGCAGATCAGGGTGTCCAGTGCTGTGTGTATGTGGCTTGTGTACTGTTTTCAGGTCCCAACAAGTATTTTTGTGTGTGTCATCTACAGGTACAAATTCAGTCTGACAGGATGACTTAGAAACTGCTGCTATGTGTTATCCTGTCCAGGACCAGAGAATTTTCCGTATTTTTAGGCTCTGGTAGATACTGTGTCCTGCTAAGGAACGTTGAGTAGCAGTAAGGTCTTTCCTTCTGCTAAAAACAGCCAGAGAGCAAGCAGCTTTGTTCTATGCAGTGTCATCTTGAAGGCAATGCAAAGGGAAACTGATTGAAAGATGGAAAAAAAACCCCACCCTCTATTCTTTTCTGTATTTAAAGGAAAAAAAATCTCTGTTGGCCAAATCAGGGGGAGAGTAAACT
Source organism: Falco punctatus (assembly GCF_963210335.1). NCBI lineage: Eukaryota > Metazoa > Chordata > Aves > Falconiformes > Falconidae > Falco > Falco punctatus. Next base: position 101,291,416 of record NC_137581.1, read on the forward strand.
CCCATGGACCTGTTTATTCAAGGACACCACTGAAGGCAACCTCCCTCCAGAAGCGGTATATATCCTGAATAAAACATTAATGATGGCAAAAGGTGCACTGCCAAGAATACTAATGGAAATTTCATTGCTCTGACATTTTGACAAAGTTTAACCATTTTATTTACATTTTAATTATGAAATTGCATTTATGCCTCATATAAAATAAAAGCAGATGAGCAATATACAATCTGTCTTACGCTGTATTTAAGTGTCACGTAACTTTGCTGAGCTGTTTTTACAGTAGACATTTTAAACTTCATTTTAGCCTGCCTGAGAATTTTTGGGGAAGGTGAGCAAAGATCTTGCTGGTAATATTTAGTAATGACAGATGTGTATAAAAGGGGAGGGAGTTCCCCTCACGTTTGAGTGTAATGACTGTCCTTGCATAATTCAGAAACAGATGAAACCACGGGGAAGAATGCTTATGGTGGAAAAGCATGGAATGTTTTTCTTAAAAACATACTTTTATATATTACTTTACTCTTACATGTATTATTAATACTCTTTCCTACAGAGTTATTGCCATTACAATGGTAATGGTAATGAAATTCTTCTTTTATTTACTTTCAGTGGCAAGCCCGTTAGAAAATACACAGGCAGGAGGTCTGAGGGATCTAGAACTGATTCCACCCCCACCCAGTGAACCAGTTTCGTTTTCACAGAAAAAGAGAAAGGAACTTTTCAATAGCTTTCTTCAAAAGTCATTATACCAGATTAAAACTGATAACAGACAGGAAATCCCTGCTGCTTTATTGATTTGTTTGCTAGCTGAAAAGACGGTTCTGAATGGGATTTTTTTTTAAGTGGGGTGTGGCTGCATTTCACAGGCAGGCTTCACTTTTCTTTGGATCATTTCTAATCCTTTAGGCTCGATTTTGTAAGGTGCATTTTGTTACTATTTCTTTGTCTCCATTTCTTTAATCGGACATTCTTCATTAGCACCCAAACTAAAAATGACAACCCAAAGCACTGTAAAAGCAGATGTGCAACCATACCCCAAGCAGCAGCTCCAGATTACTTACTTGAGGGTTCCCAGTTGCTCCTGGCTCTGAGAATTTATAGTGAAAATTGTGTGTGCAGATGGAAAAGTCTGATAAAAGAAAGCTGTCTTTTCCTCTGTCGATAACATTCAAGAGAGATGTTAATGCCTTGTCTAGATTTGCACCAGGTGAAAATCTTGTCTTTTTATTACACCTGCTGTAGGCCTGGCATGTAAACTGCAGTTGTCTTCCAAAGCAACACACTGTTCATTTTACTCTTACGTGTGCCTGGATTCTTAAGCGTCTTTATTGTGAGCTAATACAGCCGAGTAACAGTTGTCTTTTAATGTGACAATCATGCAAAACAAATAAAAGCAACATCAATGAAGCAAACAATCTACTGTGTTGGCTGTACCTGAGATTAGTCAAGCAACTCTTTCTCTGAAAGGCCTGCAGCAAAGAGGATTATATACCAATATAATCAGGATTATATACCAATATAATCATCCACGCTAACAGCCAGGACAAAAATGTTGCACCTATGCCATGCTGGAGCTAGTGAAGCAAAGAGGAGACATCAAATCAAGAGGTACTGAAAGAGTATAAAGAGCAACAGCAGTGTAAAAGATGGGATTAGGCAAGAAATGGAAGATTCAAAAATATTTGCTGAATTAAGAGCAAATCTGGATATTCACTTATTAATTTAAAAATACATACACTTGTGGTTGTTACATGTTCATTTTACACACGGATCTTGTGTGCATTCTCTGAGATGGTATGATGCCTTTGAGGTGAGAAGAATCCACTGTGGAGAGGAAAGATTGCCTCTCCACTACCCCCTTTCCCTTGGGAATTCTCTGATGAATCTGTTCATGTGTATTTCTGCTAAAGGAACAAGTTATGTCCAGTGCTTTGTAAATCAAAATGACCCCTCTAACAGTTTTCTTTGTATGTAACACAACTGTTATTACTGTGTTTATACACTCCGCAGTTTTGATTAAGCAAGGAATTATTGATGGCCCAAATTTGCTAAATACAGCTATGTTATAAAATGAGCAGCTGAGATGTTTTTAATCTCAGCAGGAATCAGCAAAATTGCACATGATGGAGGGAGGGTGTGGTTCTCTCTGCCATTCATATGAAGAGTATATTGAACAAAATTCTGAGGCTTTCAGTTTTGACAGAGGCTAATACAGATTTACCTTCAATGACTGTTTGATAACTGCCTTTTACCTTAAATGTTAAGAAGGCAACATTTAATTTTTTTAGTTATTCATTGGTCAATGTATTCACCAATACAACCAGAGCTTCATTACAAAATAACGTAAGCAATTTGTTGGCAAATAAATTTAAGAACAGCTGTTTGATAATGATATCCAGATAGTACCTTTTTGCTTGAGATTTGGGTACTACCAATTCTTAATGTGTTCTGAATCAAAGTTTCTGCGGTTGTTCTTTATGTTTTCTGTGACTTGTAGTTGTCATGCTCTAATGCATGTTGCTAATCCCCAATCCCCTAGTACAGTAAAAATTGAGTTGCAGAAATACAGGATGTTCTCGATGTTTAAGCATAAGCAGAAAACATAAAACACCTACCACTAAGACTAAAAGGTGTGTGGGGGTTCTGCTCTTACACTTAAGATTTTTGTAGGGAAGAGAGGGGAGCAGAAGAGAAAAGAATATCAAAACAAAAGGAGCTTACCAAGAAAGGGTCTTCATCTCTTGTTGATGCGAGGGATGACGCAATGCTGACTTCCCACACAGTAGGGAATGAAATTATGGCGTAACAGCTTGCTTCTCACTCATAGTCAGACCAAAGAACTGAGTAAGTACTTTCCTCGTTGAAATTAGACACAACTGGAGAGAGGAAAAATAAAAAAGTCCATTTTTTCCCTAAAAAGGAGAAGTAAAACCAACAAAAAGGAGATCTGGAAGCTAAGCTGAAAAACGAGGAAGTACATCTTCCTGCAGATGAATAATGAATATTTTAAAGATAAAACAATATAAAAACAGATGATAAATGCTCACATAATTAGCAAGATGAAAGCAAATAAGAACAGTAAGAGGAAAACAAAGAAAAATGTCCTTTTTTTTTTGCAATAGGTATTTTTTTCTGATAAATTGACAACATTCATGAGATTTTAAGTCCCATTATATCAAATGCTGTTATTTCCCTGTGAAGCCTGGCTATAGTTGTGGCTTTGCTAGTGGTGTGCGCACTGGATGCACCAGCCTCAGCTAGCACTAGTTTGTGGCTCAGTTTCACTGAGCTCTGGCTAGTCTATGGTAATGGCCCAGAGAGTTGAAAGTGACCTAATCTCTGGAGGTTAGTTGTGTTGACTAAAGGGCACAGCTTAAAATAAGGAATATTTAGGCCATCTTCAATAATATGTGTGATTTTTTTCTGCCTTTCTTCTCTATTCCTGTGCTGAAGCTGGTTTCGTACCATAGAAACTTGGCTAATGAATTCTCCAGCGGTAAATTGCAACATATCTCATATCTATATGCTAAAGATGAGATTCATCTCACCTGTCTTTATCCATCTAAAATTTAGCTCTCTAGTCTAAGCTACTTATCTAGGCTGCCATGCACTCAATGGAACTAGATAGGCATCTCCATGGGGTAATTCTTCCCTTCCTATGGCAGATGTCTGAGACAGGTGTGATGAAACTCCTTTTGGAGATGCCTGTCTCATGCCTGTGTCTGTGGCAAAAGTGTGGATAACTGGGTTGGGCTAGAGGCATAACTCCCAGAGGACTGCACATTGATTGAACCTGTGCTCCCATACTTCTGCGGGATGTGGGGGTCAGAATCCTTTAGAGCAAAAGTGTTGTGGGGTCACTGAGAAAAATAGTTGCTAAAGGCCCATCTTCCTTTCATCTGGAAATGTCCAATTTTGTCTGGCTGAGCAGGACACCTGCCTCAGTGTCAGGAGAGGGTTTCTGTCTTTGGTCCCTTATCTACACTGTACCAAACTGACTATGCATACGTAAGAATCCAGCATTTCTGGTTGTCAACCAAATGAGCGTGCAGATTACTGCAGTAAATCAGGTGTAATAGACATACTGTTGTCCTAGAAGCACCAGGTTTACATGCATAGATTGAATGCACTGCATATATGGAGTATGTCTGATGCTTTCCTGGAAGCACTGGCCATAGCGGTGTAAGCAGCGCTTTACATTCATGCACGTGCAGTAATTCCAGTATTTCCCTGGAGCCACAGATTTTCTTTGCATATATACAGCACGTCTTGCACATCTGCAAGACATGCATGCAGCAGTGGCAGATAGAGTGGGACAAAATCCCAGCTGGGACTGGTCTGGCCTCTGGAACAACGGATAGAGCTCGTGGCCTGCTTCTGGTGTACTCCTGCGCTCGTCGACACCACGAGCTGTGTCAGGAGTCACCTGGTGGAAAGTGCCACCCTGGCTTCACTGAGCAGAGGCTGAAGACCCTGTTGTACGCACATCCACGTCAGATATGACTTCTGTAGGCTATAGGAGACTAGTCCATTTACACTCTGGTAAATGAAAACCAAACCACTCCCTCCTGTGAACTTGTAAACACAAAAGCTGTGGTTTAATCTAAACTTAGATAACATTTTCTATCTGTAAATCAAGCTATCAGGGAGCTACTATGTCATGTGATGTATCTAAGTGACTGAAACCACTGGGCTATGTCAATATGTACAAGCTGAAAATCTGACTCTTATTTTAAAATGGTTTTTGAAGTCATTAAATACATTCTTTTAGAATTTATTTCCATACTGTCTGTTGCTGTATGTGTGTGGTACTGTTCTTAGGAACACACGTGGTTATTGTTTGTGGTTTCTTGCTTACAAAAGTCTTTTGTTCGTTCTGGGAAAGCATACTGTTAATCACAGGAAAATATTTTTAAATTCCCTGTTTATAAAAATAAAGAAAAAGTGCTTTTCATCTAGAAGTAAATCCTATTCTAGTAAACTGTCTTTTAAAATTCAATTATAAAAGTTATTATCTTAAATCTAAAGCTAATTTGGTCCAAATTCTCAGCAAAGCATCTTGAAAATGAAAACTAGCCTCTCAGTTAAAGCTGCTTTTTTTTCCCCAGGTATTATTTTTAAAACAGCAACCTGAAATTAAACAGTAATATTTCAATGGGGGGAAAAAAATGGGAATTTTTTTTCTTGAAAAGATTGAGCTATTATTTTTTATTATTTTGCGAGAAGGGTTATGAACTGTGTATAGACAATGGCAAAAAGGTGGGAAACAGATTTTAAAGTGGAAAATAAGAGGTCTGCTTAGATAGGCTGGGGAAGGTGTATGAAAAGACCAAAGAATGAGAAATGCAGCAGGACAGCTGAAAAAAACTATCCGAGTACTTAGCTTGAAAGAGGAAAACAATTTATTTGTGAAAAATGGATTTCCTTTCCTGGAAACCGGGTGTAAAACTGTTAATGACTGTAATTTTGCAATCAGCAATGCCTGATCTGAGGGATCTGGGAAGACACCAGGATTGCTCAGGATGTGAGGTGAATTCATTGCAGCCAGACTGTCCAGCCCAGGCATTGTCACACAGTGGCTCTTTTGAAGCCTGGGAGAAAACCTCAGCGTATGTGGGAAAGCCAGTGTATGTCATCCAGGGCTCGATGAGTGTGTGCAGTCCTAAGTACTGCTGTGGGATTGCAGCTGTGTGGGCTTTAGACGAATTAGCTCTCCGCAGCAGAAAACCACTAAGCCTGAAACCAGCAGAAGCCTAGTGTTCAGCCAGCTGCACATAGACTCATGGAGGCACCGAGGTTCTGGGGAAATGGAGGGGAGACCTGGTGAGACACCTCATGCTTGGAGGGCTGAGGATTCACAGGGCCACAAACTAAATGCACAGCAAACTCCACCGTCTCTGTGTGCCCTTCCCCTACGAAAGGGTCATGCTGGGGGAAGAGAGCCATCTCTTCAGAAAACAGCCTTTGCTGGACTAAGGAAGGAAGAGCCACTCTGTTTTCTTTAATTTATATTATAGTCTATTGACAGTCTCTTGAATTAGCAACTTGGGATGGCACGTGCTCACTTTAGGAGGACTAAGATCTGGTAGTCCGTTATTCCCATGTGTGTCTGGTTCTGGGCTTTTCTCTTGCTTTCACTCTAAACTGCTGTAACTGAGGAGTCTGCTCATTAGTGCTACGTTATCAGGGCTATCTGGAGTACTGGTCTGTTGCTCTTCTAGTAAAGTGCAAACCCTCCCCACCCTGCCACAGATGAAAACCCTTGGGAGCGTTCCTTATACCCGTGGAAGGAGGTACCCTGAGTTCTCTTAAAGGACAAAAGTATTTGTGGGTGAGACCCTTAAAAGTGGGAAAGAAGTGGCCTCTCTCTCACACACATGCAGATTCATAAATCTGTGCCATACTTGAAACACTGAAACTTTGGACTGACTCCCTAAGAACTGTAGTCATACCCCTGAGAGGAGAAGGATGTTGAGTCATAGTGAAGAAAGGAAAGAAAAGCTGAATGTTTTTTCTATTACAATCATCCCAGAGGTCAGACGCAACGAAGACAGACAGATGAACAACAAAAACACTGGTTAAATGATTCAAAAGGCTAGGTTTTCTGGCATTAGACAGAAACATTGCAAGCTCTCTGACAGAAATTATGGAAATGAATTGTCATTCCAGTATATATAAGCATATTTGCCTTTTGAGTCTAATGCCTGAAGAAGGATTCATTTTAAAATGTTTTGGTAGAAGGCTTCTGAAGGACTTGCACTTAGGCTGTCTGAAGGCTACTGTAAGTATAGCAGGACCAGAACAGTGAACAATGAAATTGCATTTGCTTTTGGAGGTGGCTGACAGTGGCATAAAGTAGAGGCTTTTTGCAGCATGGTATAACGTATTTTTTTGAAGGTACCTAATTAAGCTACTCTTTTGCTTAAATAGGTTCTTGATGATCACCCAGCCTGCTTTTGCTACACAGGATGATTGCAAAAGTGACTGAGGTATTTGAAGACCTGGCTAAGGCTGGAAAGCATACCAAAATTAGGAAAGAATACCATACATTCAAATATTTGGGTAGGTTTTAATTTCACAGCATAAGGTTCTTACTGAAACTTATTGCTTCTGTATTGATCACACAACGATTTCCAGGATGATAGTTTGACTGTTTGACATACTAACTCTAATGTTACAGCTTTCTGGAAAGGGTATTTATTTTTCTAAGGTTGTACACTTTCCCGTTTGTCCTAACAGAGGAAAAATTGATTCAGTGCCTGCTTGTTTAGAACTGCATATCAAACGCCCCACAAAAGAAGCTGTTCAGTTTCTGCAACTCATTAAAGTTGGAATCTCAATTGAGAAACCGGAGTGATTACTAGTTTGTTTGTCACTGTGGTGATCCAGTAAGAGGAGGGAGCCAATCTTCACCCGTCTGCTGTGTCTATCTGGATTTCCTCCTGTTCTCAAGTGACTGGCCACTCAGCTCATCGTGTGCTTGGGTGTGACTGCAAGCCGTGGTGAGTCATGGTTTAAGGCACAACTCATACGGAAAGGAAAATGAGGCCAATTTTAACTCTACTTTTGATTTTATCTCTAGCTTAGTTCTGTGAAAGTAACAAAGAGCCCAAAACTGCGGCACACTGCAAAAAGTAAACCAGTGCAAATAAGACACGGAGGAGGTATCATCATCAATACCTAAAAAGAGAGAGAAAAGTACCTGCAATTTTCTGTACTCGGTCTGACTGTGATGGAGTCTCTTCTTGAAACCAGTGTTAGATGATGCACAAACTAGTGGTCATTTCTTCTCAGAGGATGAAAGCTGCTGAAAGCAGCAAGCTGACAATTGGAAAGTGTACTTGCAAATCTGGAACTCGTTATATAAACGATGGAACTGATTATATAGTGTCATTTCCTGATAACTTCGTTCTTTGTTAATTTTTTTGTCTTATGAGGTGTTGCCTTGGACACAGTGGTCAGACAGTTTCCTTCTGTTCCTGCTTTTCCTCTCCCTTCTTTGAACAGCTGGTGCTTCACACCTGTGGAGACTGGTTCTGCCAGCACTGGAGGAGTCTCACAACCCTTTTTAGAAACATTTTGGAGTTTGGTGCAAGGTAGGATCTTCTTGAAACCACTTGCAAAATTTATCTCAGGAACACCCTTTCTTTTCCCATTTCCCTTCACAGAATCACGGACTGGATGAGGTTGGAAAGCATCTCTGGAGGTCACATGGTCCAACCCCCCTGCTCAAGCAGGGCCACCCAGAGCTGGTGGCCCAGGACCATGTCCAGATGGCTTTTGAATATCTCCAAGGGTGGAGACTCCAGAACCTCCCTGGGCAACCTGTGCCAGTGCTCAGTCACCCTTATAGTGAAAAAGTGTTTCCTGATGTTCAGGTGGAGCCTCCTGCGTTCCAGTTTGTGCCCACTGCCTGTCACTGGATACCACTGAAAAGAGCCTGTCTCTGTCATCTTTATACACTTTGTTCAGACATTTGTACCCATTGGTGAGATCCCCCCTCAGCCTTCCCTTAATGGTGATGAAGTACTAAAGGAGAGCTGAAATAGGCCAAGGTGCCTAGTCAGGGACTAAGCTGATGTATCTACTCAGCAAAAATCTCTGGTGCTGTTCTTGCTACTGTCAAATGATTAAAACACTTTTTGAGACTTGCTGTTTTTTCAGGCAAATGTGTAAATGTTGCACTTAATGACAGTGCAGGTCTTGGGAGCCTGGATGCTGTTCCAACCAGAGCATCTCTAGCCTGCTAGCTTCTTAAAACACTCGCAAAACCACCTGAAAAAGTCAGTGAAGACTTATTGAGACATCCTGGATCACACCGCAGCCTCCCATCACCTTATGTTTTGTGCCAGATTCAATATCCAAACTGGACAAATGGATCTTAGGCCTGAGTGTAGTTGTGAAAAGCAGCCTATGGGTGTGTTGGTGATAGTTCCAACTGCGTATTTCCTGAAATGAACCCGTATCTCTTGTTTGCAGAGCTCACGTATGGTCTTCAGTGCCCAGAAGAGACCAATTGAGTTACATTGTTGTAAGTTGGCTGCTTTACCTCTCAACAAGCATTTGGAGGGGTGAGGAAGAGGAGGGAAGGCAGAGGGAGCGAAGGGCTGCCGCTCTACCAGAAGGGTGGGAGAGAATCAAATTCTTGTGGGGTGCTTCTTTGCACACAGACTTATTTCCTGATAAGGACAATCACAAACATGACTTTGAATTCCCTGTGAGGTGTTTTCCAACTGTTGTTTAGCTTAGGAGATTAATTTTCTCATATGATTTCATATGCCAGTATGATCTCCTTTCTCTTGTACTAAATCCTCATCTTTTTATCTACCTAGCAAATTGTGGCTGTATTGACTCAAAGGCTACCCCAGTATGTAGCTGGCTGTACTAGGAATTTGTGCAAGACCGTTGCCTATAGTTGGGTGTACTCCATAGGAGGTTGAGACCCTTGCAGCCTTTCTAAGGGATATGACCATTTATAGGGTCTCCAGAGCAATATCTCCTCTACCTGCTTTTGCCAAGCACACTGCTGCTACTGGGGGTTCACGGGGGAGTGCTCAGCAGAGCAGTCTGCTGTTGACTGACCTCTCCAAACACCCTTGGTCAGGTTAGGGTATGTGAGTGGCTCACAGGAGTAATATTCTCAGGGGAGTGTGTTGTCCCTGTGCATGTTACCCATTTCTCCTCATGTCCATCCACCTCAGAATGACTTGGAAAAACTGGGATTCAGGGGTTCATGTGTAGTTTTGCAAGTCATGGTCAACCTGTTTACATCTCTATGTGCAGCCACAGCAGAGCACAGTCATGTTTGGTCCTGATAAGATACAAGCCTTCAGCTGAGTGCTTGTTTGCATGTCTTCCCACCACGTGAAAGCAAGTTACTGCCTGAGAAAACACAAATGCTTTGTACTTTGTGACCAATGTTGTAAATCGGAAATTGTGGTAATTGTCTCACATGAAGTCCTTCTAAGAAAGAACAAAATACCAGTGTTCTAATTAAATGCTTATGAATCACTATCCAGTAAAAAATGACACCACCTGTCACATTTCACGTACAGTCTGAGGAAAAGGGGAGAACATACTGAACTGAGCAGCTAGTGACTCTGTTTCACGGTGGTTATTATATGACACCAGGAGATACATTATACTGCACATTCCTTTCAGGCAGAGGAACATAGCAGCCACTGCACAGCTGACACAGTGCTAGGAGAAGAAATCTTAAAATGATAATTTAAGTAATAAAAATGTGCAGTTTTTTGCATGCCAAGACTAGAACACAAATTAGATGTTTTTCTCTAAGATCTTAATAAATACACGCAGAAATTGCATATAGATACACATTGGTGACTACTGCCTTATTAACAGACAGCAAGGTGGTGTGGTTTAACCCCAGCCAGCAACCAAGCCCCATGCAGCTCAGTCCCCCCCAGCGATGGGGATGTGGGAGAGGATCAGAAGGGTAAAAGTGAGAAAACTCATGGGTTGAAATAAAGACACTTCAATAGGTAAAGCAGAAGCTGCACGCCCAAGCAAAGCCAAACAAGGAATTCACCACTTCCCATGGGCAGACAGGGGTCCAGCCATCTCCAGGAAAGGTGGGCTCCATCACATCTAACCATTGCTTGGGAAGACAAACACCATCACTCCAAATGTCCCCCACCTCCTTCTTCTTCCCCCAAATATTATTGCTGAGCACAACATCACACAGTATGGAATATCCCTTGTGTCAGTCAGGGTCAGTGTCCCCTCCCAGTTTCTAGCACACCCCCAGCCCACTCGCTGGTGGGGTGGGCTGAGGAGCAGAAGAAACCCTGGCGCTGTGCAAGCGCTGCTCAGCAATGGCAAGAACATGCCTGGGCTGTCAACACTGTTTTCAGCACAAATCCAGAACACAGAACCCTACTAGCTACTCTGATGAAAATTAACTCTATCCCAGTAAAAACCAGCACATAAAGCATAGGTAAGGATGAACAATCCATTGGCATTTTAAATAATGTTTCTGGAACAAAGCAATGAATGAAAGAGAAGCATTCAGGAACACAAATGAGCTGCCACTCCAGCGGGGAACATAGGCTTTGTGATTGGCATTTATAGCCTATGTAAGCATGTTTATGCAAAATTACACAGCTCTAGGGTTGTATGGTAAATACTCCAAAGGGAGAGTCAAATGGAAAATTGTATATGCCAAGCCCCTCATCTGCTAAGGAATTTAAGAGAGTATATGTCAATAAGCAGAGTAATCCTACTAAGATCTGAATGAGCAAGCTTTTAAAAATCTATTCAAAACATACCTTGTTCTGTTGCATATCAGGAAATATCAGGATAGAGATTTTTCTCTTATCATTTTGATTTGTGTTACTTTAATACCACTTGGCAGTTTCATTGGTGGCACAATATGATTTAGAAGACTGAAATAATGTAGCAGAGCAGGAAGGAAACTTGCAAACACCAATCTTAAAAAACAAGAAATAGTAGATATTTTGTATAAAAACAGTCTTGAGAAAATGTTCTTGTGAAATAATCCTTAATAACCAATTTTTCTGTCTTTGGAAAATTACTTTCTTCCCCAGCTGGTCCTTATGCAAGGTTTCTAAACCTGTCTGTCAAAATTCATTTGGATCAGCTAAAATGTAAACTGATATGTAAATAAAACACAATTCGAGGCTCTACCAGTTCTGTCTCATTGTGCAAATCTCATCACTTTGCAAGAGGTCATGTGTGTCAGCACAGTCATGTTTATTTGTATTAGTGGCTGTTCTACCAACAAGAAACTTGTAAGTGCTTTTATGTTGTTGGCAGTTGTATTTGTAAGGGCATAATGACTAAGCTTCATATGTTTCTATTAATAAAAAGTTGGCCATCACTGATATGAATACTTGCTGTTGCATAAAGTGAGAAATACTTTAGATAACCACTTAAAAATGGTTAGAAACTTCTCAAATCACATTGCAGTATAGATTGGTTTTAAAAGTTCTCAGCTGTACAGTGCCAAGGAAGCCTTAATTCTGTCAGAATGTGAACAGCTTGCTTGTTTTTTCGTTATTTGCCAATTGCAGTGGAAATGATGCAGCACAAAAAATCTGCTGACTGACGAGTCAGTTGTATTTTCTAGGTACTTTCTGGTCTTGAAATAACACTATAGATTATCAGAAGTGGTGTAGTTGTTTGAATTCAACTTCTGCCAGTTTTTTACGCTGCCAATGCTGGTAAGAAGAGAGAAATCTACCTTAGAAGCTACTTCTTAAGTCATATCTTGTTATTTTCAATATTAAATACAAAATCATGTTTAAATTAAATGTTATCTTATTTGTCGTGACATTCCTTAAATGACATTGTATCTTAACAGTTGTGTAAAGAATAATGTTGTGTGTGGTAGAGCCGCGTCCCCACAGAGCAGGGGAACAGCCAGAAGGATGTGAGTTAATGTGGACTGGTGCGAGGGGACACAAGTCCACCAGTACACTTATAAACCAGTATACCCCAGTGAACGTTAATAAAGATGATAAGGTTTTCAAACAAAAAAGACAGCACTTTCCCCAGATGAGGCCTGTGGTGGGGCTCTCTGACAAGCAAAGCATGATCCTACAGGCCCTTAGTCCAAAGCGAGCGCCCTCATGGAGAGCTGAGCAGACTCACAATCCAGGAACCTCCCAGTGGTTCACAGACCCCAGCCTTGAGGGGGTCCGCTGTGCTCAGTGTCTCTCCTCAGAGAGATCACGGTATTAGCTGGGATCTGTGCACCCACCTGCACTTCCACCCTAAGTTTAGGCAGGACATCTAGCTCATGCCTAAATAATTAGCAAAGGCATTAACAAAAGCTTGCATTGGAAAATTAAAGAACATTCTATTTGCAAGCATTGCTCTTCAGTGATTCTTCTGGAGAGCTAGAAGATGTAAAGTGTTAAACAGAGAAAAAGAGGAGGGAGGCAACTTCACAAATCAAATAGCTAGTGTGTTTTAAACACACTGCATTTGGTACAGCCATTAAACCAGCAGTTGTGAGCTGATGATAGAGTAGCACAACTGCAAATACTGGACTGTGAGAGGAGTTTGGAAACATACCTAGGTGTATATGGATATATCTGGTTGTCTAAAACTGGGGTCCATTGACACCCAAACTGTTAAACCAAGCGATATGCTCCTTGCTTCTCCTCCTGAATACCGCTCAGTTTACTCCATCCTTCCCTGTTTGACCTGAGCATCCTCTCAGTACCTCTGCCTGTGCTTCTCAGCATGCACAGGCCAGCCGCAGCCCAAGAAGGTAGTGCCTCATCCCTGCTGAAGTGCTCTGCTGGAGTTTTGGGGTGTAGGAATGCTGAGTGGCATTTCCAGTGCCCCAGCCCATGAACCCAGCGCACCTGATGGGCAGAGGCAAGGCATGGCCTCCTGCAAGCTGCAGCACCTTGCCTTCTGAGTGGGGCACCTAGCTGGACACAGAAAATACTCAGCCCTTTACCTCAGGGCTGCAAATTATATCAAAAAAATAATAGCATAAAGTTTGGATGGGAAGCCCCAGCACCTAAATGTTAGGGCTCTGTTTCTTGTTTGCTCTCCTGCTCACAAATTTTGCAAAATTTGCTGCATAAGGACCCACTTCCAACCTGAGAAGATCCGTATTCATCCTCCATATGTGTGCTTTGACCTATTTAACCTATTTTCTGGTGATGGGGACACTGTCTTTGAAGCTGACAAGGTTCTCCATTTCTTTCCTCTCTGCATTTTTTTGAATGATTTTGGTACAAAATGGATTACAAAACTGCCATCACCAGTTTTCATTAGTTCTTCTCATCTCCTTCTGTTCATTAGTTCTCCAGACATTAGCCTGTTTCTGTTGACCAAACCGCTGCTCTCCTGAACACATCACAAGAATGTTCTTTTAATCTGTGTGCATTATTTTAAGCTTGTCATTGGTGGGTTATAAAAATAGGCAGCAGGACATTAAAAATGTAAAAATTGGCTTGGATTAAATTGAGCTTGTTCAGATGCTGTCAAGATTTCAAACAGCAAAATACAGCGTATTGCCAACTATGCTAGCTAACTTCCCGATCCAAGATGTGCGTGATTCACTGACTAAATGCCACCATAGCTGAGCAAGTATTATGGGATATATATATATATATCTATATCTGTGTGTGTATACATATACATATATATAAAGCGAAGCTTCATTCAAAGGAAAAAAAGTGATATTTAAGTAGGTAATGCCCTGGAACACCCTTACAGTGAATGCATAAAATTTAACCACTGATGGAATGAAGTAGAATTAGTTAACAAAAAAATTCTCCAGAAAACAAATTGGAAGTGCTGAGAAAAGTTGTATTGTTGCCTGTTGAATTTTAAGTCATCCTCCTTATAGAAACTGTTGAAGTACAAAATATGTTTGCATTATTAGATCAAAGTAGGAAATAAAAATCTGGGAAAATGGGTTCCAGGCAGGAAAGGTACCTCTAGACTATCAGTGCCAAAGCAGACATACCAGAGAGAGTCCTCTCTGTACCCTACAGGTCATGAAAGAGAAATAAGGTTATACTGGGCATAAAAATGGTTGCTGTTGGCTAAGGAAAAAAGGAAAGAAGGAGCTCAAAAGAGCATTGATAAAAAATAAATCAACTGGTCAGTAAGAGATGGGAAAGCAGAATAATTATAAAACAAGTAGTTGTTGCTAGAGACGTGCAATCAGGGTAAAGCTGCCCATCAAGAAAGTTACTTGACTGTTAATAAATCAAGTGTTAATATGTTGCTACCAATAAATTCCATCTTTTTAATAAAGTTTTGGTGTGGGTACTATATTAATTTTTCTACAGAAGCATCCATCTGACATCAGGTTGGAGCAGTTTTAAGAAGAAGTGCAATGAAATCATGCAATTCACAAAAGGAAATGAGGAAGCAAAGTTCTAGCAGAAAGAATAGGTAACAGAAAAGTTCAGTCTTGGAACTGTTTATAGGCAGCATTAGAAGTAAACATTTCTGCTCTATCCAAATGGACTGTCAGTTCATACCAATGATGCATGAATAAGCTGCACACAGATTTTCCAGAAATAATTAGGCAGAAGGAAGGATGAAATAGGAGCTGACTTCACAGGCTGCATAGCCCAGCTTTAAAGAAAATCAGTAACAAGATCCAGGAAGGAATCACCTGGAATAGCAACTGAAAGAAATAGCAATCCAGATCAGCTGGTCAGCTGATCAGCTGTCAGAGTGAACGGACAAAGTGGGCTGCAGGTGGGGGCATGGCAGAGGATGCTGGGGAGCCTGGGTGCTATCCTTCCTTTGGGGGTGTGCTCCTGCTTGAAGTCCCCAGGAGCTCCTGCAGCAGTGAAGGTGAGTTGGCAGAGGTGTCCTGGGTTTTTAGGTCCTACAGACCAACTCTGGGGAGGACGGTGGTAAGAAATCACTGCGTGCTTTCCTCCCCCTCTCCTCTGCACATGAAGGAAACGGTCCAAAACAGTTTTCCAAGGAAGCCTTAAAAGACCATTGTACACTGTCACAAGGTTTGCAGTGTGTATCGATCTTCTTTCTAGATCTTTATGACTCTGCGAATATAGAATAAAAAGTCTATTCTTAAGCTGAGACATCATCAAAACCCTCTGAAGGTCAAAGAGTTCAGATGAGCAAACTTGTTTGTAGGGCATATTTCCTGTATTTCTTAGCTCAAATGACTGAGTAATTTCTTCTTTCAGCATATCAAAAAAGCGGTCCTACCACTGGTCAGGTGTCTGTCTCCAGGATTTCCAGTTATCAGCCTTCAGACCAGAAGCCGTACAGAGACAGTGTTTCTTTGGTGATTTTTTGTGGTTTTTTCTTTCACAGACTACAAAAGTACCAAATGATCTTTCTTCCACTTTGAAGAAGCTTCAGGCTGAATGCTGAGAAAGCTCAAGCTCTTCTTGATTACAGTTGCCTATTTAGTAGAGACAACTGTCTGTTTGTATCCCATACATCTTCATTGCAGCACCACAGTAATATTTTTGTAAATTGTTTTTTAACAGGATAATTTCTGTCATATTTTCCAATGTACCTCCTCTTACTTTTGTGGGCTCTAGAGCTTCTGTGGAGTTGTGGGAGCATTTTCTCTGCAGGCTTGAAGTCTTTTTGGCTGCTGCTTTGCCAGCTGATGGTACTTCTGGAGCCCTGGTGACAAAAGGCCACACATTTTCTGTCCTCTGAAGACCTCTCTGCCTCTTGCCAGTCACATGAAGAGCAACAGGCAGAATTAGCCAGGCAAGACTGTGGAGCAGTCCCTTTTGTTCCACTTTCCCCTGCAAATGTTGGAGGTGGCTCCATAAGGAAGTCACCCAGACCCGGACTGTGCGTGGTGTGCGGTGGGGCTTTATGTCAGACCCCTCAATTCAAGAGGGCAATGACTATAGCTGCACAGAAATACCATAAGGATTTCAAGTTCCCTTTCATGTTTGATTTCAAGTTTGTACCCATGCCATACCCACCTGTGTGGTTGGCAGAATACTTTGTTGATATGTATTTGCTTTCTGAGAGGAGTTTTTCAAGTGAAGACAGAACAATTTGGTGCTGATGCTGCTCGGAGTATGAGATTTAGGTACTTTTTATGTCCACATAGCATGGCTCAGAGTGCCAGGGGTCTCAGTCTTAACAGCATTCCCAGAAGGTTAATACTTCAGTGCAGAGAGCCAAACTTTAAGTGAATGAATGGCTCTTTTATACACATGCGAGATGCAGTAAGGAAGAGGCCCATGGAGACCCAGCTGGTAGGTGACTGGACCCCGAAGTCCCTACAGTCAGTAGAAAAGTAGAAGACCTCTACAGGAGACCTTACAGTCTGAACAGACACCTACTCCCTGCTGTTGACTCTGTTCCCAGAACAGCATCAGGCCCAGATAACATGCAATCCAAATTGCTCACGTCTTTTTTGAACTGTGGCACTTTATGTGCTGTCCAAGTCCTTGTCAGATGGCAGAGCAGATCTTCATAAAGTCTAAATTTTCGAAGGTGAAGTCTGGCTTGCTGTGATGTACCAATTTTGATTTATTTCAAAAATAAGACATTTAGAAAGTGCTATTACCCAGTCCCTGCGAATGAAGCCCTGAAAGACCACTGCGTGCTATTTACCCAAACACTGCTTAGTTTTGAAAACTTAAATTATATAGTGAGCAATCTAAGCCCACTGTGGATTACTACTTTTCTTCTAACCTCATCCTTTAGCTGGTATTGACCCCTGTAACTGAAATGGTATTTAGAAATGTGTTTAATAAATAATTAAATGAGGCTAGAAGTTTATTTATTTTTACATAAAAGTCATCAATAATGCTCCAGTAAGGCTGAGACTAGCTGAAGATGATGTGTTTCATCAATCCTCTGGTTGCTTCAGACAGATATGAAGTAATTCCTACTCTTGAAATAAGAAAGTGTGTCATCAGACAAAAAGCTCCAAATGCTTAAGATCGTACCGAAATAGCCATTTTGTTTGTTCAGCTGTACATATCATGACAGGTCTGAGCTCACTACCCATCTATCTTAAAAAGGCACTTGAAGTCCCTTATCTTTTGTAAGCATATGTTCTAATACTCCTGACTAGACAAAAAAAGAAGAAAAGAAAAAAAGAGGGTAATGGGGAAAGGGGTGGGGAAGGGAAGGGAAGAAAGACAAAGAAAGAAAACCTTTGGTTTTGATTAGTAGTGACTGGCGATAAAGGAAATCAGAAAAGTAGCAGTGGGTTCTAGCCAAATTTAAAGGCAGAGTCTTCATCCTTCCTGGGTCCAGGTGTTTGATCATTTTATGTTTGAATATGACATCTGCCTCTACGATTTACAAGGATTAAGGAAGGCTACTGACAGCACGGGAGAATCAAATTGCGATATGAAATCACAAGCACAATTGTCTATGGTCATATATGCCTGTCTGAAGTATGGGGAGAGCCACGTGTGTGCCTAACAGTCACCAATGCATTGAAGCTCTTGGGTTACAGAGTGAGCTTAGCTAGGAAACATTTTAGCTCCAAGTCTACTTACCACATGCAAACTGAAAATTTCATATGCTTATTACACGTCTATATTTGAGCAGGCATTCACGTGGAGGGCAGAGGACATGCCTTTTACCCAAGCAGTCCTCCTCTGCCCAGTTCCTACATCCCCAGCAGAGAGGAGTTTCTCCAAGAAAAGGGTGCTGCAACCACAGCTTTGAGAAACATTTTTATTTCTCTATCTCATCTTTGAAGCAGCTGAGATCTCCTCTTACTGGAAGAACAGGGAGTGGTGTGTGATGGGAGAGGAGGAATGGGACCTATCTGACAGAGACACCCATGGCATTTTTGTCCTAGTTCAGTATTTCCAAAGAAAAGAAAAGCAACAGGAGTATTTCTAAAATTCTTTACCAGTATTACGCTGTTACTCTTTTAGTTAAAAGCCATTTCTGGGTGTGTTTTATAGTGCTTTGTAAATATTTGACATTTCTTCTGTGTTTGCTTGTGTTTTTTTAAAAAAACTCATATAGTTCCATATAATGACCCTACAGAGCCACTTCATAAGGGTTGGCATGGCTGCACTTGTGCAAGTGGGAACAAATGTGCTTACCAGGAATGACAGTAAGAGAATGTTTTTTGCATTACTTTCGACATCTTATGCCAGCATCTGACTTGTTCAGCAGCTGCAGCTGGACCTAGATCCAGCTCAAGGCGCTGGAGCAAGATGCCTGAGTTTTGTACACACCTCATAGCATGAAGGTCTTCCCTGCTGTTAGATGCTGTGAGGACCTCTTTAGCTCACTGACAGACAGCTCGATGGAAAGGCCCTGACGCAGCGTGGTTTTTAAACGCTCCAAGCACGTAATTAAATTCCAGTGGACTTTTAATAGTCCGGCTTCAAGCTGAGGTGCTGGTCTCTCTGGCCTCGATCCAGCAAAACACTCCAGTGCATGAATAAAACTTCACCCCTGTGAATATTCCTGTTGGCAAATCAGTTGGGGACTGCTCATTGCTTAAAGTTAGGGATGTGTTCAAGAGATTTGTTTGATGTGGCCACAGTAAGTGCTGTGTTGAACCCAGGCCTAAATCCAGTTTACCATGTGTTGCCCTCTTGACATTGCTGATTACCTACCAGGCAGCCTTGCTCACTTAGATGTGGATGCCCTCATTTCAGAAGCAATGTTAAGCACATCTAAATGCCACTTTCTCATGACAAAATTCCCTTTTAGACAGTAATTATATCTGCGACAATTCCCTTTTAGATAGTAATATAGTGGTAGATTTACATCAGAGCACTCTGGCTTCTAATTCACAGTCAAACTGTGAATTAAAAGTCTCTTGAATAGAAATTATAAGATTAGGAGAACATCATAAACACCTGAAAACAGTGCACATACAGGCATACTCAGGAGTTAGAGTTATCAAAACTTGCTACTAAAAATGTTGCACACTGCCTTTGGTAGAATCCTGCTTATGTTTTCTTTTGTCTTCATGCCTCACCTTTAAACATAGTGTAACTAGAATTTTCTCTCTTGCCAAGCTTCAGCCAAGTAACTAAACATAAACCTCTTATTAATTAAAATGGAATTCTGAAACAGCTAAAGTAGAACAGCAAACTATCATGCTTTTTCTGCTCCTTTTCCTTCCAAAACATTCTAGGAACCCAAATATTCCAGAAATGTGGTTGTTCAAATAAACTGTGGGGTGTGCAAGAGCCACCAAATTCGTTGCTGGTAAAGCACTCCCAATATTCTAGCACAGCCACTTTGGGTTGTTGAAACTCGAACCGTGGCTGGAACGTTGCCCATGCATTAGGGCACCCTTCCGAAGTCTAACACTTCCCGTGTTCAGATTACTTAACCTAAACACAAAGAGAAAAATAGGAAGGTAACACCTGTGTTTTCTTTTAGAAAAGTAGCTATGAATACCAGGCTGTGTGAGATTTAAAGCATATTAAAATTTGCCAGCAAAAAAGAGGTAATCAGTCAGCCGTTCTGTACTGTGTTACTTAAAGCATATTGGATTCTTAGTTTTTGGACCATTAAATAAATACTTTTTGCATATCAGTTAGTACTGCCTAGTACTTTGAAAAATTAAAGCTGCATGGGCCAGATTTCCGGGTACATATAAATCTAACCCAGCTCAACATAAGTACTTTGGATAAATAAAAATATTACAATGTAATTTGTAAGTATTATGAACTCTTTCAGCTTCTCTAGGATGCCAGAACTCATTTAACTTGGGTGCTCATGTTAACTGCTGTCCAATGTGTTGTAGAAAACTACACCTTTGTGCACCTCTCTTTAGTGTCTTAAAAATGTTGGATATCACTCTTTGGGCAGTTTGAGATGTGATCAGATGGTGAGAAATTAGTATACTGCCCTGCACCTAGATATAGAATTAGTATCCATAAACACTGAAATAAACAAAACTCCACTTGGTCAAACATAATTGCATACCCAAAACATTTACTGAGCTCTGTTTGCTTTGTCCTGGGTGGTAGATGGGACATCACCCACCAGAGGGAGCTCATACAGTCAGCTGTAAGGGTATCTTTAAACTAAAGAGAGCTATTTAAAGAGTTATAAATAGAATTAAACACATTTTTAGCAGTTAGTGCATAGCTAGATGTAATTTATGTCAGATGGGAACTGTAATGTGGGGTTTTTTCATTGAAAGAATACTTCTTTTTTGAAATTATTTCAAAAATGTGTTCACATTCTCCTTGGTGCAGGTAACTTCATGAGGAGGTACTATCTCATATGTGAGTAGCGAGCTTTTTTTCTGATTAGACACACAACGATGGAGTAAGCTCCCTGAATAAGCCTAATATTTAGAACAATATTTATAGGAGTACGTTTGAACATGCCTCTGCCTTCCATGAATATTAACACTTGCCTCGTATTTTTTTTCTTTACTGACTTATAATCAGTAAACGTATATACTGGTGTACTTGTAGAACAAGAATACAAAAGGGCCAGAAGGCAGCCAAGGGTTTTAGCAGGTAATGTTTTCAGATGATGCATTTACTCTGACTACTTTTAGAAATCCAGAGTGTTTGACTTATTTCAGCTCTCCAAGCACAGCAGAGGAACGTGGCAGGCAGGAGTCAAAGGAGCAAGCTGGGGAGGGCACTGCAATGAGACGGCTGTGGATAAAGCCTGTAGGCACAGGGCAACCTGGGCTGTGCACTGAGGTGTCCCATGCACTTGTAGGAAAGTCATAGGACAGAGGTGGAAGTTTTTTCCATCACAGAACATCACATCACACTATCCCTTCATGTGGGTAACTGGGGATCTAGTTAATAAAAGCACCAAACTTTACTTGTGCAATGAAAGCAGCAAAAGCCCATTACTGGGGATTTCAGTACTGAAGTGCTCTAGCTTCAGTGTAGTTTTTACTATACATTGACTATTTACTAAGGCTGGAAGTTATTTAACTTTAATATAAATATAGCAGTTGGCATAGTATTCGGCTCAATAATCATTATGAGTCCCTTCCAACTTGAGATAGTCTATGATTAGCAGAATACAGTCATATACTGATACTGGTTATTCCTCTTTCTATAGAAGAACCATCTGCAATGCTGTGAGCATCTTCATCACAGCATAGCTCTGTTGAAATTAAACATATTAGATAAAAACATTAATGAAGTAAATAGTCCAGTATAAAATGTTTGTGTGGACTAGGCTTGGAAAAGCCTTGGGAAACATCCAAACAGAAGCTTAATGCTGAGCAAAGGACTGGTGCAAGCCATAAACTGCAAGAAAGTTAAGGCACAGAGCTCACTTACCAGTTCCTCTTCCTAGCTGTAACTGCTTCCTTTCCATCATTTACAGTTCTCATATCACTTCACTCATTCTGAGCACCCAAGGCACAGTCTGGCATTTGGCTGCACATTTCTTACATCAGCATACACATCCTCATTTCATTTCCCTAATTTCTGTACTAAAATTTACAACAAAATTCAGACAAATCACTAAATCCACAGATCACCTGGTCTCATATTTTCCCTAACCAGTTCCAAGAAAGCAAGCACACCTCACAGCCAGCCCCTGCAGGCTGGTGTGGTGCCTTGCTGCTGTATACCAGCAACAAATCACCAAACTTTGTACAACTGTGATGTTTGGAAACCATCTCAAGTACACGGTGATCATCAGACCACGTCATGGGATCACCAGTCAACCGGATCTGAGTTCTAGACCAGTGCTGCTTACTCGGTAGGGGTACAGATACATGGGTTGTGGTTGGGGGTGGGATTAAAGGAACTGAGGTTTAGAAGGGGGAACTGATGACTGACATGTAGAAAAGCTGAGTGACTCATACACTAAATCTTGTGCTTTTCCGGTGTTTCTACCACCGGACTGTGCAGTCTAGAAAGCCTGCACTGAGGTTAACAGTAATCTGTGAGCGATTGTCATCTTTCATTCATACGGGTATGAGTAACGCATGACATTCCCTGTAAGGAGCACTGAAGAACCTAGCAATGACTGGTGGTGTCCCAAGCAAGGTAGATTTTTTTATTCTTACAAAACAGTTGACTGCTTTGAATTTAAAATGTCAGCTGCACAGTTTTGGTGGGGATCTGAAGAATCATCTCAATAACTCCCAGTTTAACACTGCAAAATCAAGGGATTGAGTGGAGGAAAGGGTGAGGTCTCCTTTACAAGCTCCTATCCTATGAAGACAGGCTGAGAGAGCTGAAGTTGTTCAGCCTGGAGAACAGAAGGCTCCAGGGGTGCTTTAGAGCAGCCTTCCAGTGCCTAAAGGGGGCCTACAAGAAAGTTGGAGAGGGACTTTTTACAAGGGCATGTAGTGATAGGACAAGGGGGAATGGCTTTAAACTGAAAGAGTGTAGATTTAGATTAGATTAGGAAGAAATTCTTTGCTGTGAGGGTGGTGAGGGACTGGAACAGGTTGCCCAGAGAAGCTGTGGGTGCCCCATCCCTGGAAGTGTCCAAGGCCAGGCTGGATGGGGCTTTGAGCAACCTGATTCAGTGGAAGGAGTCCCTGCCCATGGAAGTGGGGGTGAAACTAGATGGCATTAAGGTCCCTTCCAACCCAAACCATTCTATCATTTTATGATAAGGTCAAGGCTGCCCATCCAACTCTGCCTTGCTACTTTCCGTCCCTCCTCAATGTGCACTGTGGTACAGTCGTGCAGCCACAATGTCTGGTCTTGTTGCAGAGAAGCCCAGCAGGATGGACAACAGGAACCAGCTTTTTGGCACTTGTTCAGTAACAGACCTAGGCCTTCATTGCTGACACCTTCCAGGCCTGTCATGAACACGGTTAATAGTTTCATCATGGGTTTTTCAAGGATGTTCATCATATTATCCATGTGTATACATGACAGAACGCTCTAAAGGAGGGAGAAGACCCTCAGTGCTGTGGGTGAACGTGTATGTCTGTGAAGTATGTGCACGGGAGAGAAAAGTCATACCAGTACCCAGGTTTTTTCACCTCTCCTCACAATCCTGCTGTTCAGGGCCAGCTTTCCTCCTGCTACACTACCTGGACCAAAATTCCTTTCCGTTCAACCCTCTTCTTCAATCATTGCACACCCTGCACCCTCCATGAGAAGAGAGACAAGACTTCTCCAGACAAGTCTTTCCTGCTCCTCTAGATGCTTCAGTCTTGTGCATTGAACAGGCGAAGAATTTTACGGAGGGAAAACCACCAAGTGAATCCATGACTAAGACTGCAACTAGCTCGTTTCTGCAAGGTGGTCTGTGGTAGCGTTTGGAGCAGCAAATGGACACGTGCCAGAGCTCCCCAACCACACAGCCCAAAGGAAGGCTGAGAACTCCTCTGCCTCATCCCCCTGCCTGCTTGCACCCAGGAACACTGTGTAATGCTCACAAAAGCCTAGGTGGCAATAAGGCCTCTGGGGGGAGGTTACACTCCAATGTTCATTAGTTCACAAAAGCAGCCAGAATGAAGACAATCCTGGAAAGGGAAACAGTATAAAAAAAAAAAAAAAGCCAACAAACCCAAACCTGCAAGTCTTTATCTTCCAGACTTTTCAAATGTAAAATCGTGCTAATGTCTAGCTGGTTTTGGCTGCGTGAGTCATATCCTTGCTAACTGGAATACTTAAACTGAGCTTGTTCAGCATTTGCTATGATGGAAGGAAGTTAGTTAGTAATAATAGGAAATAGAAAGCACAGGTCTTGTTTTCTTAAGCCCATGTACTTCATTGTTTTCTTAAGTGGTCTGAAGCAAATACCTCTGTCATCATAGTGGCATGCTTACTTTTGCTAACCTGAATAACCTGGATAATAGCAAGAAATGCACTTTATCTGTGTACCAGACTGTGTCTACGTAGCTGCATGAATTTAGCAACTACTTTTGTCATCCAAGACTTCTACATGTCTTTCCTTGCCTTCTGACCACTGGTGAGTTGCCAGCAAGAACCTCAGATTGTGCTGCTGTTTTGCAGAATGCAACTGCAGTTGTCACAGGCTGCAGTTGGAAGATATAAAATCGAACATTTCATTGGCAGTTATCACTCGAAAGCTGAAACTGGCTTCTACATTCTTGGGTGAAATATGATGTAAAAAGGTCTTTGAAGTAATTGTTACAAAACTATTTTTTACACTGCTATACTTACAATGGACCTAGCTAGCAGACCAATTTAAGGTCTCTCCTTAAATACTGAAAGAACATAAATCACATTGCTTGGATGCAATTCTGTGCAACCTGCTCCAGGAGCACCTGCTTTAGCAGGGGACTGGGCTAGGTGATCTCCAGAGGTCCCTTACAACTCTGACCATGTTGTGATTTTGTGATATTGTCTATTTGGAAAATACAGTATAAATATGACAAATATTTTCTTAAAATTTTTAATTTCAACTATTGACTCAGCAGAGCTATGGAGTTGGAAGTAGTACCTAGAGAAAAAGTCAGCATATCAAACTTTGAGATTTATTAAATATGAAAATGTTTATCATTATTAAGCTTTTGATAAAAAAATTAAGAGATGGGTGATAGATACAGCAGTTACCTCTCAGAAGGCTGTTCTAGCCATTTTTACTCTTTGCAACACTTGAGTGATTTTCTGGGTTATGTTGACTTTTCTGCATTTTAATTTCACGTGCCTATGAATATTTTTTGAAAATTACATTCAGCTACCTTCCTGTGTTTGAATCCTATCTCCCTTGCTATTTCTTCTTTAAAAAATTGTTTTCATGAGATACTTTAATTTTTCTTCCTTGGTACTTGTATATCAGTTTTAGTCATTTGGATCGCGGTGCGGTTTCTCTGAGTCACCGTTTTCAGGCACATGAGCATCCATGCTGGCAGGCATATATTATATACAAAGCACTGCTTTATTAATTTCACCATAACTAAAAGTAGGAGGAAAATCTCATTGCAAATAGCCACAGTTCAGATTAAATACAACTCTCTGACTTCAATTACTTTGGAATGTTTTAAAAGTTCCATATTTATCCAGGTTGGTAGCTGGATCACACCACCACTTTGGTGTCTGTACACCTGTAAAAATGTTTCCTCAAGAATTCCATACTGGTCAGTATCGATAGGTTAGAAAAGACATATTCCCCAGCTACTCTCACATCACTGTGTGTCACAAACGTGGCCCAGCTTTCCTTCTCCGCCTGACTGTGGCTCTCCCTTGGGTTTTTCTCCGCGATTATGATCTGTTGCTGTTCTGAAATCTCAAGCATAATGGCTGCACTTCAGAAGAAAATTCCAAGGTGAACACAGTTATTTGTAAGTAAAGTTCTGATGCCTGATCCATCTGCATGTGAAGCCAGGCTGTTAATGAAATAATTTTATGTGCATTGTACAGTTTTCAGTGAATTCACTGAAATCACCACACTGGCTGACATTTTCAAAGCTAGATAGAAAAATCTCAGGCTAAACCAACAGATTAATTTCAAAAACGAGAATCCTCTATTTCAAAACACATAATTACAGTCAAAAGCAATACATCCTAGATACTGCAGTGCCCTGTGCTCAAAGCAAAGCCCTGAAGTCTGTACAGGGCATGTTTCCCACCAGCGCAAAACTCAGACAAGGATTTTCCAGCATTCCCAGGCTTGGAATCTGGAGTGGGGTTTATTCATTATGGATTTTTTTCCTCTTCAACTTTCACAAGATATGGTGAAAACTGGACCCTCAGGTAACAGTGACAGAGGAATAAATACAGTATCATACCGCCCACAGAGCATCCCAGCAGAAAGTCTGTGCCTCAGAGTGGTGGTTTCCCTTTTTTTCCTTCATGTCCCTGCACTGGCCAGGGGAAGGCAGTGGGCAGTGCTGGGCATGCACACAGCCCTGCTCCGGCGGCTCAGGAGGAGAAGTGGTGACAAGGCTGTCCTCTCCCACTGCCTCCACATACTCTCCTACTGCAATGTCAGGTGCCTGTAGTAACGCAGAGCCTGTTCTTGTGCCTGTGCTGCAGGGAATTCTGTAGGCAGGTAGCACAAAGAGTTAAAGGGCAGCTTGTACTTTTTTGTCCCCTTTGTTGCTGATATTACTGGGTAACATTTTGGTACCAGAAGACTTCCCCAGCAATTGTTCCGATTAACATAAAATCCCATTTTTATAATAGATCAGCGATAATAAAGATAAAGTTCTGTCAAAAGCCTTAAGTTCAAAATTTTCAATTAACAAGACACATTTCAGTACTAATGACACATCAAGCTGAATTCCAACCTCATGAAGATGTAACAAGCAGCATCTGTCAAGCAGAGTTAAAAATACAGGGTGATTTAAGAACACTCAGAACATAAAATGGCTTTTCTATATCCACTTTTAATGAAAAAAATACTGTATGAATAGAAATGGAAGTATAACAAAGAATTTTCTGTTGATCTAGGAAAATACAGGGATAAATAGAGCAAGTAAAACTAACATTTTACTTCCAGGTTATTTGTGTATCATGGAACTCTTGTCCCTACTTACAGCCACTTATGTTTCAAAACAGACCAGAAAATAAGAACCAAATATCCTCACAGGTTTTTTACTGACATATTCTCAGTTGAAACCATGATGGTGGTATTCTTATATTAATTATTCATTTCTTGCATGCCAAAAAGTACAATTAAAAGACTCTCAAGCTATCTTCACGCTTGAGGAAGGAAAGTTTGATCTTACCTGTTTCCTTTTAATTTCATAACTTGCAAATTATTACTGGCAGTACACTTGTTTAAATAAAAAATAATTATGTTACTTCCATATTTAATTTATCAGATTTTATACAACAATGTAAAATTGACATGGGATAATGAAGTATAGCTTTTACCAGTGGGGAGATCTGTTTTAAGATAACTTCCAAACACTTTAGGCATGAGGAAAATAATTAAAAAAATCTTCACCAAACTAAAATTAACATACATGTATTCCATATATTAACATTGTCCCTGCTGTATGCCTTAGTATGATCCAAATTTCCAACACAGAGACTATTTATATCATTTTCTAGCATGGCCATATCTTCTTAAATTGGAAGAAATATGTTTAGAAAAGAAACCTGATCTACTAGAACATATAATGGGGATAGATTAACTTCAATTATGTTACTTGAAATAAAATATCCATTATATAATGGATGAAATATCCATTATATTAAGCTTCTGGCTAGCAAGCATTAAATCAAATATAGACTTCTACATACTCTGTATCTGTAGTAAAGTATTATAACATATTAAACAGACCTTTATTTTAAAATCTCTTTCCAGCACAGGACCAATCCTGTATTAACTGCCTCACATAAGCTAGTGGAGAGTTATGAGGACCCCTGTCTTTTTTGGTACTGTATTCTGAGCTTTTCCAGTTGTTCTACACACTGCGTTTGGGCCAGCTTCAGTGTTCGGTTCTCCTCTGTCAGTTCTGCGTACTCCTTAGCCAGCTGAGCAGCATCCATGCTTTCTTTTTCCACTTGTTCCAGCCTGGCAATCAGCTCCTTTCTGATGATTATGAAAAAAACCCAAAGATTAAAAATGGCAGTATGCAAAAATTTGTTGTCATGTGTTAGGTTAAAGCTGGACTATAGGTTGTTAGCATGGTATTACTTGTGCTCTTGTGAAACAAAGGCCTAGAAAATTAATTTGTTTTTAATTTGAGTTCTCCTTTTCCCTTAAAAAGATGAGGCTGCCAAAATCTCTGATAGGTTTGCTGTTCAGCAACCAACCTGCAAAATGCTGAGGACCCTCAAGTGTCTCTAACTTCAGTAAGAGTTGAACATGCAGTTCATGGGGAAGAATCAAATTTCTGGAGATCACATGCTAATATTTTGCCTGAAGAATCACAATTTATTTTTCTTTTGATACCAAACATAATTGAAAGAGCGTGCAGAGGTTTATATTTGGTTGGTTAGCTTTATCAGTTAATTCTGTGAAGCGCACCTGGTTTCCTTTTTCTCTGCTACAAAGAAAACTGGTTCTAGTAAATACAAGGCACATGAATCTAAGCTACATACATTGTTTCTGTAATGTGTTTATGCTCAGGCCTTAGCCCTGCAGCTGAGGAAGAGCGATAGAGCTGCAAACCTGACACCTCCTGGTCTTTTTATGAGAAGAGACAGGAGGATTCAAGCTGTTGCTTCTTTCTGGATGGAGTCACACAGTGCTCTGCATTCCCAGAGCTGGCCAGAGGCTGGAGTCTCCTGTATAGTATCAACTGAAATTACCTCAGCACATGTTAAGATAAAAAAGGTCTTTAAAACAAAACACAATGAAGGCATGAGTAACTCAGAGGGTATCTAATTGCTCTCCACTTAGTTACACAGCAGGCTAGCCTGGCCTCTGCTTCCCCCCCCCCCCCCCCCCCCCAAGTCAAATCATTTATTCACCCCTGCTACAGGAAGTCTCTTCTAAAAGGTTCTTAGTTCTTTTGATCATTCTGTCTCACAGATTAGTTAATCTTTAACTGTTCATAGCCCTGTGACTTTATTTCTCAGACGTGTCAAAGCAATGCTTGCAGATCATCAGCAGGAAGATGTAATGCCTTCAAAGTGGATAGCTTCTGCTGCACTCTTTAAAGGAGCTCTCTTGTCAAGCTGGACCAGTGCCTTCAGACAAGAAAGTCCTACAGACCAGTAATTCTATTGCCACAGGCCAGAGTATTCATGAAATAACAACATTTCAGTATTTGCGGATCACTTACATTACTTATAGCTGCCAAACCACCACTTCCAGCAGCGAAACTGTAAGCATCTGGGTTTTGAAAAACACGTCTATCTGGCCTTCTTTTAGGATCAGTTTGATCTTCCTCTGGTCTTTACTACAGCTTTCAGTGATAGCATAGCATACCCATGGTTTAGCTGCTTACAGACACAGTTACTTCAGTTCAAGGAGTCACAAGGCAAGAAAAGACCCCTGGCACACTCATTTCTCCCAACTGTGTTTCCCATACAAAGAAAAGAAGGGAAGAGTTAGCAGCCAATACAGCAATTTTAGATCATCCAAAAGTTGCAGTATATAGAAACCCTCCTGTAGCTAAACATGTTGCCTTTGTTTTATACCACCAAAGTAATGTATAGCAGCTATGCTACAGCAAAGCCTCTCCTCTTTCCTTTTACCAGGAGAAATGTATATTCAACAAGGTCTTCAAGAGAAAATATCAAGAGCGCATTTTTGTTCAGCAGAATTCCATTAACATTTGGCACAATATAGTTGTAAAAATTTTACAAGCAGCAAGCTATTAACGGATTAATTCCTCTTTGCTCAGGCCATGCTAGATCAACCAATTTTCAAATTGGCCAAGATGAACTGATCTTGCTAGACAGCTCCTGTCGATGGAACTATAGGCCACAAAGGAATAACTGCACGTATGCTTTAGAGAGTGAGCTTCAGCAATATTCTTTGCAATTATTCTACTGGTGCAATGCTGGACTGAAGGATTAAATTAAGCTCTTTCAAATTACAGACTGTTGACTCAGAAGCGTTTCAGACAAATCAATTCAGAATCATTCTTCTTTACTTTTCTTACAAAGTCCTTAAAAGGGAGATGCAGTGAACACACTAATAAGTAATCAGCATCCTAAAAGCAGGTAAACCTTTTCCACAGGGACTTTTAGTACACGTGAAAGAAGTTAGTAACTACTCTATTTGGACTTGAGCCAGGAGTGGCACAGACAGACAGTGTGCAAACTCAGACAGCTCTATTAATGAATGTCAGTCCTGATTTGATAAGATGAGACTATGTGCTGGCATGGCTTATGTGCTGCTTTATCGTAATACTCAAGCAGCACAGATAACTTTTTTTAGCCTGGGATTTAGCTTTGCTATTAAAGAAAGTATAAATGCATTAAAATAAAAATATATTTATTGCTGTAGTCCACACTCTAGGACTTCCCTCGCAGAAAGCAGTTTCCTTGCACTGAGGTAGTAAAATTGCCCACTTCTGAGTCAGCAGAACCCACTTATTCCCTTCCCATCAGGATCAACACCTGTTTACAGGGTAGGGTGATGTTTCAGGCAAATACTGTCAGCCTGCCACAAAGTTCTAAAATTAGAGTACCAGGGAATTGCTAAATGTTATGAATGGTGTGGTTTACGAAGCTCACAAAAGGATGAGGACAGTAACTAACATTTGCTTCTGATCTAATCCAGGATTTGAACTTAGCTTCCAGAGGTTAAAGAACTCCATACTAAGCTCTTGCACCATGTAGCCTTTGTTATGGATGCTTAATAAATAGATCTAGCACTGCGTAATCTATGTTTTCTGTTAATGGTTACCCTGAGTTTAAATATTAACAGCATTGATAAGGTATTTTCTAAAGTGGTGCTGTAATGTACACTTTAAGTGTTGTTTTTCAGGGAGAGGTTTGGATGGGAAGACGAGTGTGATTTGCAATGTAAACCAATAAACCACAAGCCATACCAGAGCAGAAGAAAAACCCAGCACGTTCTTAGGGAAAGTATTTCTCTTGTCCTGGCCTTAATGACTGCCCATGCAGAGAATAGAGTTCCTTTACAGTAATATTCTCAATGAATAAATACCAAGAAAAGTAACAGAAAAAAGCAGAGAAATCTATCTGGAGATAAGCGCAATTGGAGATGGACTGGACTCAAGGAAAACTGCTTCCACAGTGCAAAGAAAGAGGCAGGCTTCTCTTTCCTCTGTTGTGAACAACGCATTCAGGACCGTGCATCTGCGGTCCTACACATTTCTTCCTGACTAACATGTGTCTGTGTTCTGGTGGCCATAAGGTCATTTACTTTTCCCACACTTGACATGGCTGTTATGTCAGGAGGAATAACGAGGCCCTGTAAAGTAATTGCTGTCTGAGGAGACTGCCCTTGCATGTTCGAAGTCTACTAATTAATTTTTTAAAACAATGAGACAGCCTGTTTTAATCTAAATGAAAATATGTCTCAGATGCCAGCACATGAAAGATCCTTAAGTACTCGTCACTGCAATAGGGCAGATTGAGGTTTCTCTTTTATTAGAAAAGCTGTAATTTCCACTATTTGGCCAGTAACATGTATTTTGGATACATGAATACATAAATAATGAAAAATCAGGTCTAGGATGGGAAAAATTATTAAGAAAAAAGATTGCCTTTATGGTTTACACCAATCTTTTCCTGCAGTACTTGCAAGTCTGAAGACTACTTGTCTCAATGGTGTTGGGAAAGATACTACAGAAATAGCATACCTGGAGAAACCATCTAGACTTGAGACCTTAGAAACAGTCCTATGGTCATGAGAATGTGCTAAAGAATATGGAAGGATCCCACCAAATTAAGCAGACATCTCCACTGCATGTCCACTGTAATATGTGTAAAAGAAGGAAAAGAAATCATATCCATGGCAAAGGAGTGATCCTAAACCAGGTGGTGAGCAAATGATATTTTCTGGAGAGTTATATTAGAATTGTCTGGGGGAGGAAAAAGAGAAAACCAGCCAGTGCTAAGAATATAAGATATAGCTAGCAACCATGGCAACTCTAATATTTAACTACATAATCCAGGGTCATTATCTAGTAATAGCAATATAACAAGTGCTCAAAATAACCAACCATCCCATCCCTTTCACCCAAACTTAGATACCCAAAAACATCTGTTATGGAAATACTTGTGTGTTTCTGGAACATAAATTAAATTACATTCTGTGACCTAAATGTGGTGTGTTCTCGCTTCCACACCCTTTTCTTTCTTTTCGATCATGTCTCCCATTCCAAAGTGATTTTGTCCCATGTACTACATATTTCTGGCATAAATGGGAAGAGTTTGAGTGAAGACAGCAAACAAAGCTATGATTATTTATATTAACAAAAAAATCTACCCAATGTTCTCTTAAATTCTTTCAATTTCTTGCTTCCTTTTCTTCTTTTCTTCTTCCTGGGTAACTTCTTTTCCCCTTCTTACTTGCTTTGTCCTTTGATTTTCCCTTTTTTGAACTGCAACCTCCCTTTCTCTCTCACATTTCCCATTTTCCTGTGAAACAGCTGTCTTCTCCCCCACTCCCAGCCTAACACATTCTCTTTCTGTCTACATTGTGTACAAAAGAAATGGGCAAATAAGCTCTGTTCTTGTCTTGATGAAAAGCAACCCTTGTCATTTCACACCACTGCCTTTCTATACTTCAGCCATACTTGATCCTCACACTACAGTGAGAAACACGTCAAGCTAAGCAGAGTTAAAAGCCTTTGAAAAGCTGCAAAAGAGTAAATGTTTTTGACTATTTTAAAACAATATTATTCAACTTCCTATTTCTTAAAGATGCCTTCTTTAGAAATATGCCTGCATGTGTTATTTCATGTATCAAATGTTACACGTAACTTTGGAGGTTGGAACAATAATTGTTTAAAGTAGAATGAATACCGTTCCATTTTTTGTTTTACTAAAAAGCTCCAATACCTGTATGGACATTTATGTCAGGTTAATTTAAAATTATATCTTCCTCCTAGCCAGAAAAATCAAAAATACTTGCTCAATCCGTTTCCTGTTCTTTTCCTGACAATCATTGTCTTCAGTATTCTGTGTGCACAGTGTATATCAGCACCATAGATGCAGGCACTGCCAGGTGGGACTTGACATTTTAATTCCACAGGTGAGTTGATCTGTGGAGAGGAAGTCGGGAGCACTGCCAGGGTCACCACCCAACAGCACTTCTGGTTGCCCTCGGTAAAATTGCACACTAAAGAACAATGCACAAATTGTTTGTTCCCATTACAAGGGCTGAAACTCTATCTTTGCCCATTTTATCAAAAGCATATTTACAAGAAGTAGACAATAGATAGCAGGTATATTAGGCAATTGTGAATCTTTATTTCTATACATTCAAATTCAAATGTAGAAGATACAGATACCTGCAACAGGGGCAAATTCCAGAAAGTTGCAAAATTTTTTTTGAGATTTGATTATAATTGCTTTTGAGGCTAAAAGCCGCTCATCTCATCAAACTTTTTAGAAAAGTCAAAGCATCCTTTCCTTCTAAGAATGCAATATTCCACAACACACGTGCTACCCCAGCCATTGTAACCCACTCTTCATTCAGCACGTTACCCCATAAACTTCCTTTAAACCAGTGATCATCAGACCAAAACTCTCTTTTACTCCTTGCTTACTCCTTCAGCTCCACACTTGCTCACTTTCTATCTAGTTTTATATAAAAGTCAAGGTTAATGTGTTCAGGTTGCACATGTGTGTAACGGTATATGTGTCCTAATAACTTTTTCATCTACCTTTCAATTTCAACCAAACTTCATGCAGTGAAGAGATCCCAATTAGTTTCTGGAAGGTTTTATAAAAAACAGACTGCTACAGAAAGGAAAGAGACTCCAAAGGGGAAAGGAAGTATCACGAGACCTCCAAAATACTATCAAATGGCGAATCTATCAGGAGGGAGAAGCCATGAACAGTTCCCCTCTGGAGAAAAAAAGCTTCAGTTGGCACTTGCAGCTTTTTAAACCTCAAAATCAAATAACCACAAGTGCACCAATCTGTAGGAAATCAAACATTTTCAATCCCAGTGTTTGTAGGACCACGTCCTCAGATAAAGAGATTTGGAAGGTCGTGACAGGACTTGCACTGATATTTGTCATGTTTAGGCATTTCACAGCTACACAGCATGTGAATATCGAGGCCACAGATATGTAATTAGAATGCACAGAATAATCACAATAATTCTATTTGCTGCCTGATTCAGCCACTCTTGTTTTAACATATGTTAACTGGGACATGAAATACTCTATCCACAGAACAGGTTCAGCAAAGGTAGCAGTGGTGGAAGCTTCCTCACATTGTTCTACTGTTGACATCCACTGCTGGAATGTAGGAAAATGCCAGCCTGAAGCTCCATAGTTCATCCAGGATAACCGCTGCTGAGAGGCTGACTTCTGGGCTCAGGGGTTGATCAGGATAGTTTTAAGCTCAGGGAAACAATTTTGTGCATCTATCTGCCATTCCCAAGGAGCAAAATATTTCTAATTCAGCTAGTATCACAGACTCCACAGATTAAAAAAAAATGCATTCAAACAGTGTATTTTTTTCATTCTAGTAAATGCAGAAATATATATATGAGTCTAGTTTTCAAGGGCTCCTAGCTTTCTTCATAAATGTGCATAACTGATTCAGGGATGTGTTGGTATCAATGATGCTCTTATATTAATAGACTAAACCCCAAACAATCTAAGGCTGCCTTTTGAGTTTATACATCTAAAGTCAAGCACTTAAAAAACCATTTAATATTTATTTTCCATTTGGGTTTTCAGAGAAGACAAACACACACTTTCCACTGAATTCACTTGGTTGCTAAATACACATGTAAGCAGCTTCTATTAGACAATCAATTTGATAAAATATTGCAAAATTATTTCATTTAATTATCTTTTCTACATCTTTTTAAAAACACCAACTACTTTTCATTGGCCAATTTTAATTAATGATGAATCAAGTGCAAACACTGGGACAATGCAGTGTTAATCTCTTCTGGATATTTTTTCTTCTTTTTTAAGTTTTATGCCAGTCTGTCAGCAATTGAGTGCCATGCAGGTCCTACAGTGGAAGGGGATTTGTGGTGGGAAACCTCAACTAGTTCTGACACTTTAGGCAACAACTAACTATACTGTGCCTGTAGCCATCAACCCCCATAAATACCAGTCACTTTCTTATCCTTCATAGTCTGGATTCAAGGAGATCTTTGGCTATCTTACTTGTAAGACTACAGGATTTCACCAGTTTCTCTCCCATCAGCTTGCTTCTACAGCTAAAGACTCCCATGGATACAAACTTGGCTGAGCTGCACGGTCAGCTGTCCGAAGAGTGCTATGGAACAAAGCGGTCAATCTAACACTCAAAGCCCACTCTGCAACAGGGCTCTTTTAACTCCTCTTACTATATTACAAATTTCTGTTCAAGCAGCATTTGGAAGAATGATGGTGTGGACTTCATTTTCACAAGAACACTGACAGATCGGTACTGAGGTAACTCTCCCTGAGGAGGGCAACGCTGCTTGAAGTCACCTTCAATGTGAATGTAAAAATAAAAAAAGCATTTGAAAGAGAAAGCTTACTTAGCAGTTATTCCTTAGGGTTGGTTGTCTTTAAAACTTTCACTTCTCTTTCTCTGAATTTCTTTTTCGGGTTTCTTGTGGAAAGGGACAAAGAGTCACAGAGTGCACTTTGCCGTTTAATAGTCATGCGAAAATGACAAGGGTATGAGTATAGGCCATAGACAAGAAAAAAAAGTCTCCAGCTTATGCACTTTGGGTATGAACACCTAAAATGTCAATGTACATGGAGACAATACACCTCACAGAAAAATGCTTACCAATATTGTCAAGTACTCTAAACCTAACTGAGGATCCATTATGTTCTTCATTAAAACATGTACAGTTAAATTTTAAAAAATTTCCCTAAAACTAAAAAGGAGGCTCATACCAGCTTAACTAGATTGTTTGTGTGACCCGGAGGCTGTCAATGAAGGTTTTAAGGGACATCTGTATAGCTGAGGGCCCAGAACTATGACAGCTCTGTGTCCTTGGTGGCCTCAGTTGGTCTTATGGACCAATGGCCAAACTGTTGTGCTGTAGTGTGACTGTCAGGTAGAGGTGTAAGGTCAGAAAATACCATGTGAAACCCTCATGTTTAAAATAGCATTTTACTAAGAGAATATACAACAGCAAATACTTTGGGGAAGTTACTCACTTTCTTTCTTCCAGCAGAGCAATTTCTTTCTTGACCTCATGGTACTCTTCTGCTATTTTGCAGTGCTGTTTGTACACCTGCATAGATTCCTTAGAGTCATGACAAGGAGGCAGTGGCTTTAAGAAAAGAAAAAAAGATATATATACATAAACTGCTTTTAAATATTAGGAAAAATCATGCTTTGAAAGGTACAAGATTTATCTTAATTCCTGTGAGAATACTTCAAGACTTTCCCCCTCGTCCCCACCTAACTTCAGGATACAGCCAAATATTCCTAGCAATGGCCTTTCATGGAAAGGAAAAAAACATTTCCCTGCATAAGAATATTCATAAACCTTCAAACCTTGTAAGATTTTTCAGAACTTTCCTGGTCACCTTTGCAAAGTATCTCTAAAGATTGTTCAAAGAAAGATTTCTCCCTTACTTCCATCTTTTTCAGCTGTAGTGATATAAGAAAACTAAACCTGATGCATTGATCAGACCCATAAAATACATGAGCATGTTTTCACTGCAAGAAAACAATTCACAAGAAATTGCAGCACTGAGCAGAAGGGTAATTTGGCTGCAAATGAACTCTTAGCCTCCAACTCTGCAAGATGAGAAGACATGGAAAACTATCGACTAAGCACTCTTTTTTTCCATAGATGCAATGCTTATTCCAGCTTATTACTAAATGGGACAGGACCACGAACTGGGACATGAGCTGATTCTGCTGGACTCAACAGGAGTTATGATATTGCCTCCGCCAGTGCAGCCAAGATTTCATAATGGGTTCTATCCCAGCAACACCTCAAGCTGTAAGTAGTTTGCTCAAGATCATACCCAGTTTCTCTGCATCTCTATTCCCTGTAGAAGAAGGGGATATTTTAGTCAGCAGAAATTATGAGAGTTAAATCAGCTATATTTGCAAAATGTTTTAAATTTCCGTGAGAAGTACAGGTGAGATTGAGAGCGGAGGGATGAGAGCAATTAAAAAAAAAATCAGATAAAAAAGACTCAGTGAGGGCAAAAGCACTGTACCTCCTAACCTAAATGCTGGCATTATTGCAGCAAGATTTTAAGTGTTTTTCAATGCACACTGGAGGTAATAAATATGGGAAATAAATTCTCTCTGTCCTGGGACACCTCATATATATTTCAAGCAAGATCTTGAAAATACAGTTTGGTTAAATGCTAGTGCTTTTTGCTCCTTAAGAAGAATGCAACTTAATTCAGGCTTCAGGCTTGACCGTCACATTTTGGCTATAACACTTTCAGGAAGCGTAGTATTTTTAAATTATTAGCTATGAATCAATTGACTGTAAATGAACTACAAATAGCATGCTTGAGCCACCTGTTTGAAGCAAAAGGAAGCACTTAAAATAGTTTCTTTACTGCCCAGTTAAAGAACATCCAATTGCCTTTCACAATACAAGCAGATTATTTTTTATTTCATGTTGTCCTACTTTGACTCTTCTCCGTAGTATATTCCTTCAATGACATTGTCAGGAAAAGAAAAGCATAAGTCTTCAGACTTCTCCTATTTATGATCTTGTAAGCATTTCCTTTAAACTGGAAATTTAAATTTTACTGAACATATTCAGAGCCAAAGATTAAAAATAATTTTATCTGGGATGCAGGGTAAGTTGGCTTCAGATATACCCCAATGTACAGAGGTATCTAGTATATGAACCTTACAATTACTTGTAGATGGTACGTGGTTCCTCACAGAAATTTTAACACAGACACTTGTTTTTCATGTTCTAAATGTAAAAATGCTGTGGCAGAATTGTTTCACAGCACATTGTTTCATTCTCTCTGAGCTTGGAGAATTTAGGAACCCAGGGAAAGGACAGTCCATTACTTGATGAATCTGGTCCCTGGGAAAGGGTTTTTCATTGCATTTCATTGTGGATGAGCAACAGCACCATTCATATAGCCAGCCAAATAATAACCATAAATTTAACAAGACAGAATATAGAAGTCTCAGTGCTGTAATCCAAGAATGCAAGGGTGAGCCAAAGTAGCATCTCTGGTATCTACCAGAGATCAGCAAACAACAAATGCGTCACAATAAAACAATTTTGAACAGTACCCAAGGGGAAAGTCCCCAAGCAGTGACACTTCAAAAGAAAAAAAACACTTTGCTCTTGCTTCCAACTTAGTTTCCACAAATCTAGCTGGTTTAAACCAGTTTAAAAATTAAAGCAGCATTCGGGTTCTATATTCCAGCTTCCCACTCAAAAGATATATATAGAGAGCTAAAAATTATCTAGTCATGCTGAGACTTAGTATCTAATTCCCACTTAGAACCAGTTGCTGACTTTCAAACCCCTTCCTATCACTGTTTCTTCTTCAGTGTCATTTTGTCTTACATTGATATTTTATCACTCAAAATAAACCGACAACAAAAGATACAGTTCACTAATATTCTGTTCATAAAATTCTTTTTAATCTTGTCTGATGCTATTAAGCACAATATCAAGAACTTTCTAAATTTTGACCGTACTTTTACTTTAAAATGTAAATTTGATTATGTTTTTATATGACTAGATGATAGGAAAAATTAGTTTGGTCTTTTGCAGTTTTGCAATTTCTGAGAAAGTTTTTCAAGATGGTACCTACAGTGTTCATGTGTAATTTCTGGCCAGTAGAACATGAAACAGGCTTATGCATTCATTATTTAACAAACACCCCTACTGTAATCACAAGAAAAAATTGAAAGATGCAAGTCAGGACAGTTCTTTGCTGCCCACCAGAAAATGCAAGCCAACACAAAAGCACAGAAAAATTATTTCACCCATGTCTAACAGCCTACTTTTTTAACATAAAAAAGAGTGCAAAGAACTAATGATACATCTGGGATTGGGATAAATCAGGATAAAGCCCTGGAGGTAAGAGGGGCCCAGTCAAGCTGGTTAATATTCAAGGTTCACCTCCTCCAAGCTCTGGAATGATGCGTCCCAGCAAAGAGCAAGTCAGGCAAAAACTCCTGGAGGTCTGCATGGGTGAACAAGGAGCTCCTGGACAAATGCAAACACAAAAAGGAAGCCACCCACAAGGGTGGGAGCAAGGACAGGTAGCCTGGGAGGGACACAGAAAATTTGTCCAATCAGCCAGGGATCACATTAGGAAAGCTAACGCCTGGTAGAATTAAAACTGGCCAGGGACACCAAAGGCAACAAGAAAAGCTTCTACAGGTACATCGGTGATAAAAAGAAGACTAGGGAAAACATGGGTCATCTCTGGAAGGAAACAAGAGATGTGAGTACCCAGGATATGGAGAAGGCTGAGGTATTCAATGACTTTTTCACCTCAGTCTTCACCAGCAAGTGCTCCAGCCACACTGCCCAAGTCACGTAAAGCAAAGGCAGGGACTAGGAAAATGAAGAACAACCCACTGTAGGAGAAGATCAGGTTCAGGACCACCTAAGGAACTTGAAGGTGCACAAGACCATGGGACCTGATCAGATGCATCCGTGAGTCCTGGGGGAACTGGTGGATGAAGTTGCTAAGCCCTGTCCATCATATTTGAGAAGTTGTGGCAGTCTGATGAAGTTCCCATGGACTGGAAAAGGGGAAACATAACCGCCATTTTTAAAAAGGGAAAAAAGAAAGACCCAGGGAACTACAGGCCATTCAGTCTAACCTCTGTGCCTGACAAGATCATGGAGCAGATTCTCCTGGAAACTATGCTAAGGCACATGGGAAGGAGGTGACAGCCAACATGACTTCACTAAGGGCCAATCATGCCTGACAAATTTAGTGGCTTTCTATGATGGGGTTACAGCACTGGTGGATGAGGGAAGAGCAATTGACATCATCTACCTAGACTAGTGCAAAGCATTTGACAATGTCCCACACAACGTCCTTATCCCTAAATTGAAGAGACATGGATGTGATGGATGGACCACTTGGTGGCTAAGGAACCGGCTGGATGGTTGCACACAAAGAATTGTGGTCAATGGTTTGATGTCCAAGTGGAGACCAGTGACAAGTGGCATTCCTCAGGGGTTGGTACTGGGACCAGTGCTTTTTAACATCAGAGACATGGACAACAGGATTGAGTGCACCCTCAGCAAGTTTGCCAATGACACCAAGCTGTGTGGTGTGGTCGACACGCTGGAGGGAAGAGATGCCATCCAGAGGGACCTTGACAGGCTTGAGAGGTGGGCCCATGTGAACCTTATGAAGTTCAACAAGGCCGAGTGCAAGGTCCTGCATGTGGGTTGGGGCGATCCCAAGCACAAATACAGGCTGGACAGAGAATGGATTGAGAGCAGCCCTGAGGAGGACTTGCAGCTAGTGGCTGACAAGAAGCTCAACATGACCCAGCAATGTGCGCTTGCAGCCGAGAAAGCCAGCCATATCCTGGTTGCATCAAAAGAAGTGTGACCAGCAGGTTGAGTGAGGTGATTCACCTCCACCTGGAGTACTGTGTTCGGCTCTGGGACCCCCAACATAAGAAGGACATCAACCTGTTGGATTGTCCAAGAGGAGGGCCATGAAGATGATCAGGGGGCTGGAGCACCTGTCCTGTGAAGATAGGCTGAGACAGTTGGGGTTTTTCAGCCTGGAGAAGAGAAGGCTCCAGGGAGACCTTCCAGTACTTAAAGGGGGCCTACAGGAAAGCTGGAGAGGGACTTTTTACAAGGGCATGTAGTGATAGAACAAGGAGTAACAGCTTTAAACTGAAAGAGGGCAGATTTAGGTTAGACATTAGGAAGAAATTCTTCACTATGAAGGTGGTGAGGCACTGGAACACATTGCCCGGAGAAACTGTGGATGCCCCAACCCTGGAAGCGTTCAAGGCCAGGTTGGACAGAGCTTTGAGCAACCTGGTCTAGTGGAAGATGTCATGGCAGGGGGGTGGAACTAGATGGTCTTTAAGGTCCCTTCCAACTCAAAACATTCTATCATTCTATGATCTGTTCCCACCAAGAGAAGCATTTTCAGGAGATGGCAGGGAAAACTGAAAAACAAATGCAGAAAGAGAAGCAAAACTTGCTTGTTCCAAAAAGGTAACTCCAACTAGCCAACAGATGTTTGCAATATTAACATAATTACACAGAAAAGGAAACAATAGCAGAATAGTAAGTTTTTGGACTAGTCCATACTTATCTAAATGGGAATGAGTGGAACCTATAATGGGAGGAATCAGTGAGTACAGGCTCCTGTTACAGAAGCAAATCCTGCAATTAAGAGGTCTTGTACAGTTCTGCTTAGAAAACCCGAAGTCCCTTGCCTCAGTTGTAAGACTGGCCCAGAGCCTCACCAAAGATTAGAAACATTTTTCCCATTTCCACTTTGCTGAAGACAGGTTTGTGTAGTCTTTTATTGTGCCAGCATCACTTTTCATTCAAATAGCAGTTGTCCTACCTGTTTTACCCCTGAGATGTACGTACAGAGGGCTGTCATATACCTTCCAACACCTACGTCTCAGTAAAGCTGCATTCCTCTAAGGCATCCCAGATTAAATTTCCATTTTCCCTAGCTCATCCAAGCAGTCTTTCTCTGCTCTCCATTCTAGCTGGAATGCCTGTGGCCAGGCCACGGGAAGTGCTGCAGATGCTACACTGATGGCATTCCTGTGGCAGAGAAAAAGAACTGGAATTCCCAGTAGAAAGCACTTTTCATCCATGAAGTCTGTATACTATTTTTTTGGTAAGAGTTTGCTAGTTTACGTAGGTGACTAATTACAACAGGCTTTAATAAAGTTCAATTTGCAGTATATAACTTTTTCACTCAGAAGCCAACAACCATACTTTAGTGTCTCCTTAGGACAGTCTGAGCTTGTTATTTCATGAAGTATCTTGCCTGTCCATAAATTAATATATATAAAAGCATATCTGCTACATAAGCAAAAAACACCCCTGCCAAAGAAAGTTATATTTACTGGCAACAGTTGCTACTTTTAATCCTGCTTATTTCAGGCTTCAGTGTCATCCACCCTCATTTTCCTGTGCTGGCAAAATATGCACACACACCACCTCTGGTTTGTTCACAAAGCTCGTACAAAAGCTGCAGCTCTCAGCCATACTAGTGGTCTATCCTACTATGCCAAATTTTCAACACGGTCTGATTTTTCTTTGTATTTTGTTGAATAACTCACTGTGACACTGATAAACTTTTTATGGAATCCAGCAAGTAGATACCAAGAGATCCTGTTATAGGCTGTTCTGTAACTGCACATATGTATGTACATCTTTACAAGACATATGCACTACTTATTTAAATCTTTGTTTGGAATGCACATATGAAAGATGTTGGAAGATGTTAATGAAGAAATAAAAAGGCCCTGAGCCTGTTTTTTT
The DNA here is from genome assembly GCF_963210335.1 of Falco punctatus. Classification (NCBI taxonomy): domain Eukaryota; kingdom Metazoa; phylum Chordata; class Aves; order Falconiformes; family Falconidae; genus Falco; species Falco punctatus. The sequence continues at coordinate 101,333,764 of NC_137581.1, forward strand.
TAGACAGGTTGAAGGAGCTGTTCTAACTAAAATCTTTGCTGGGGTACACAAAAGGACAGTTTTCAGTAATTTTTTTACTTCATTCACATGACAAAGTGCGTTTTGCCTTGCCATCTGAATATCAGCATTCCATATCCACAAATGTTGTATAGTTGATAGTGTCACCCAAGTGTTCAAAAACTTCAGAAGATTTTACTTCTTAATTCATCTTCATTTGTTTGCATTTGCTTTCAGTTCTACTGTGAAAAAAATATCAAAGATTTCTCCTGAAAAGGCTGAATTTTACAGGAAAAAATTATCATGCAGTTTTGCCAGCTGAGCACGTGGACTTGCCTAAAAGTCAGTCTTTTGCACTGGTCTCACTTTTTGTAAATTTGGTAATTTTCAACTAAACTGTTCTGGAAAACCAGAAAGTTCAGCGCCAGTATTTTGCACATGGGCCATGTTCATTATACCGCCTTATGTACTCTTCCATGATGGAAGAAACCACACGTTTCCAAGCTGCATACTGCAGCTGCTTTTTTTTTTTTTTTTTTTTTTTTTGTGTAGCTGGAATCAAACAGTTCCAGCTACCTGTTCTAGGATATATCTAGTTTAGTCTAATTTTACTATGAAAGTAAGCCGTTCTCTTTTCTTCAAACAATTCAAGTCAACTGGATGAGACCAATTGAGAGTTCTGCTTTCCTTTCCTGGGAGTTGTTCCATTCTTTACTAACCTTAGTATGATGTTCTGACTGTGTAAACATCCATGTCTTCATCATCTAATCTAAGAACCTAGTTATCACAGCAGCATTATAGCAGACTTATCAAGTTCATAGGCAATCACATCTAGATATAGAGTATCACGGTACCTAGGAATTCTCTTGGAATTTAATACATATTAAAAAACCCACAGCATACCCTTTAAAAACACAGTATACTTTTAAACTTTCTAAAATAATTTGCATATCTAACAAAAGTCTTGGCAGTTAGTAGAAGAAATAGTTCCATTGAAGTTCCAGAGTAAACAAGGTTTCTGTTAAATGCTAGTATCACACAACAATCTGTCCCTTGAGTAATATTTTCATAGCTTCTTTTGTGTAGACATTTCCCACTAAAGCATGAAAAACTACCCCTTGACTTAACACAAACTGATACTATAAATGGTTGGAGCCTTTTCTCTGTTGCAGGAACTTTACAGTCATCTATCTCCATTGATCGCAACAGATTCATAATTCAAAATAGAATATAAATGCCTCTCTCAAGCTCATGATTTCATGAGAAGAGATGATAAAGAATTACAGAACACCCTGTGCATCCATATGTGACTTATGTTCTTCCCTCTTACGCATCAAACTCCCAGCTGGAATAAAGACTTTAATGGAGAAGAGGGAGATAAACTGAGCAAGTCACAGGAAATGCTACAACAGGACAGACAACACACAGAGCATAGTAATGCGGGTACTTAACACTAGATACCTTCCTCCATGTTCAGTGACCTGAACAACAAGGCCTTAGATGCTGATGTACGCTTCTAATTATAGCAGATAACCCGTAGTAGAGTGTCTGTCAGAAGGGCCACCACCCACTATGCAGCTAATCAGGGCAGTGCCTTCCGAGGCTGAGTCCAACTTTTACACAAGGCAAAGGTTAACGTTTCCCAATAACAAACTGACAGACGTAGCAAGCCTGCCCTTGCTGCACTGCCCACGACACTGCTCACACAAGGGCGGTGAGGAAATGACACTGAAGGCCAAATAAAAAAGTGCTTTATCCTCATTCAAAGTGTTGCTCGTCAGTGGGAAGAGAATAATTTCCAATACTGCAAAAGGAATTCAAAGCAAGAAGTTTATTAATATGAGCTTTGTTTTATAGGTAGCATATCAGCAACATCGTAGTTTTTTTAATGATAAAGTTGCAAAAAAGACCTTTTCCTGCATATAGCTTAGACTGCTCTGTTCTCATATATAGGGCTTTTCTGTCTGGTTTGACCATACAGTCATTTTTTGTTTAAAGTTAAAAAAAAAACAAAACACCAAAACAAACCCAAAACAAAAGCAAAACTTTTGAGTTAGAGAGTTGATATTCTTTTCCTACAAATTGCTTCTTGGAATTTTTTCCTTTCAGAGTAGTAGCATTCAAAAACATAGTTGGAAAATACAATATTTTGGGTCTGAACCTAGCTGGATCAGAACACTAGACTGATCATTTTTATTCTGCAGAAAGAAGCTGTAATTTTCAGCTAGGATTGTCCTTTAGTAAGAGTCCTTATAGAGAATTAGCTATCTGCAGTTAGCCTCCTAGAAATACCTCTCATCCAGCCAAACCTACCTCTACCTCTGTAAAGCTGGTGCTTGTGCTTGGACAGCAGGGTTTACTACCCTGTCAGGGGGAGGCTGCACCGAACTTTGTCCTGCCGTCAGATACCAGCGCCTGGGGAGCAGGTATGGTAGGATCGTGGTAGGAGAAGTGGGAACACTAGGTAATACCGCTCAAACAGCCAAGTTGTCTGCCAGGGCCTAACGTAAGGAGGACAAGGGCTTGAAGCTTAAAACAGAGGTGCAAATTGCTTGGTACTCAGGCTGTGGTCTGCTGCCTGCATGCATAAAATTCTAAGGCTCTGATTTTACAAGTCACTCGGTGAACTTACATAGCTTTCAAAATCCAACCTGAAGATCAGCTAATTTGGCCTTGGGTTTTCTTCAGTTTGTTTTTAAAATAGGTTTCAATTTTTTCCTTTGTATGTTAGAAACCTGGAAACTTGCTACCTTTTGTTTGTTTAAGTGCCTATCATTGCATAGCCACCTACCCTGCATTTATAGTTTGTTTCTTTTTAAGATACAAATGCTTTTGACTGTATTTATGGCAGTGATGAAAATCTTGTGGCTGTAGATGTGATAATTTTATTAAGAAAATAGGTACCAGCAATCTTACAAATTCAAGCATTTCAGGCTGCTATGCCACAGGTGATTAAAGGGTTAGTTTACATGACACTTCATGTGTGCTGCTTTATACTAGCCAGCTTTGGGGCAGAGAAAAGCATGGATGGAATGACAAGGGACACCACCATTCAGTACTGCAGATCCTGGTGAAGCCCAGGTAATAGTTTGCTTCTGTAATACAGGAGCTACCTCTGTCAAGGCTGGTGTGGTTACATTAACATAAATCGCAACCACATGCTATACAGGGCTAACACACCCTTAGCAGTCTGGATTACTCCAATTTAAAAAAGTAATTAATAAGAAAATGTAACTAGGTAATTTATAACTTTGTTACAGTTATTGCTTGTATGAAATTTTAAAGCACTGTAAACATAATGTATTTACATTAAATTGTTACAACTTTAAGCTGTGATCCAGATTGACAAAAGCAAGGAAATTCAAGTGTTGATTGCTAAAGCTAAATGAACTGTTACCTCTGCATCAGCTCAAAACCCCGTGTTGACTTAACTGCCTCTGGCTGAACATAAAGGCATCAAAATCTAAATATGCACATAAGCTTGAAAAGCTAAATGATGAAGCTCTACCACTAAATCTATACTTTTGAGTGGCTGAGTCGCCCAGACAGCCCTTATAAGTTATCCTTTCAACTACCTCAATAGTCTAAGAAAAAGTTTCTGAAGGATAATAAGAAGAACATTATTTGAATCAAAGCCTCTGACTGTTTCTTTGAATTTGTTATCATATAGAGATCATGAGAGTAAAGAAAGGTTCTCTTGAAAAAAAGGTCAGGTACTTAACAGACCAGGAAGGTGCACTTAGCAGAACTGCTCTAGTGTGTACTTTAAAAACTTTTACTGAAGGGCTATGATTTATCCAGTAGACATGAATGCTTCCAGAGCTGTAATTTTGGTCTATCGTGAAATTACACATTTAGAGTACACTATATGTTCCAGAAATGGGTCATAAAAGTCCTAATAAAAAAATCATCACTTGGCCTGAGAAGTACCTACATCTAACACCAGTAATTTTGTTTTTATGTAACAACAGCAATAGTGATAATCACACTTTGCTCTTTTAAAGCAGTCTTTACCTGCTGATCTCAATGCTCTTTTAACAAAAAAGGTAAAAATTATTAACCTCATTTCAGAGATGAGCAGAGCGATGAAGCGACTCCTCCAGGATCACACAATGTGTCACTGACAGAATGTTGGAAACAATGCAGGTTCTTTACTTTCAGTTCAGTGCTTCAGCCACAGATCAATACTGTTTTTCTCAAAGTGAATTCTTCGGAGGGAAAAAATATTGATCGTTTTTTGCTGCACTGGAAGATCAGCGGAATAAAGAGGCCAACATACCACCCTGCTCCTTTCAGCCCAAATCTTAAGTTGCTCTTCGTTTCTTTAATCTTGCCTAGCTATGCCCAAGGAACCTGTCCCTGTTCTCAGGGTTAAAGCAGTAGAGCAAGAAGAGTCTCTGTCATCCCCCATGCCTTCCTCAGTCACCCTTTTGATGACAGCAGCAGGAGAGAAAAGTCAGCCTTCTCAGTCAGCAGCCCTCCAGTGTTGTCTCATCACTTGATGGGGACAGGAAGGATGACATTATTGGACAACATGGTCTGCTAATGCCTTTCTCAGTTTACACTCAGGAAACAACTGCCTTCATATTGAAATATCAGAGGAAGCCTAAATGCTCCCGGGAAACAGATGATCTGAAGTAGTTTACAAAAGCCAACAAACACTCCAGGACCACCACAGAGGAAAGGGAAATAATCCCTGGATACAGAACTGGCTCTGTGCCTGGTGAACCATAGAGATGCCATCAACTGCTGTCTGACTGTCCGGTATATTGGGGCTCCATTGTGCTATGCTGACAAATCGGACTGGTCACAAAATGATTCACCATTTTTATCCCATGCTGTCTGCAGAGACCTGCTAGGGCAACCATGAGGGTTGCTGGCTACGCGGCATGAACTAGGGTAACTTTGAGGAGGCTCTCATCAGTCCTGATGACTAGCTTTAGTTACCCAAGAATAGAGAGAAGATGGCACTACAAAATACAAGTTTTTATTCTCCTGGACTGCTTCAGAGAAAGCTGATCATATCAGTTTCAGCACAGCCTGTAGGCATGAAAATATATTATCTGGCTCATTCCTTCTCCCACCAAAACCACAGGAACCCTCTTAACTGCAGTGCTACAGTACATGCTGTGTTTTGCACAGGAATTGAACCCAAAAGTTAAAAGGCAGATGAGGTTGTTAAAATAATAATTTCCATGCAGTTGGTTTAAAAATGACAAATCAATTTTTCCACAGATCTTGAAAAGACAACATTTTCTTCTATGGAAATACACAGTCTGATTAAATGTTAATAGATTAGAGAAGCACCACTAAAAACTTTCCCTTTAGTGTGACAACCAGAGTTTTTTAATCATAACTATGGTGAATGTGAAGTAGGACTGTAGTAAAAAAAATATAAAATGCTTACCTGCAGCTGCTGATCTAGTTCTGGAAATGCCAAAGGGAAGTTTTCAGACGAAGCATCATCTAAAAGGTAAACATGATGTTAAAAGTCAACATCTAACAAAAAGGGCATTTCAGATTTAATGTAGTTTAATGTAGTTCTACATTGCATACATTTACAATAATACTGGGATCCTGCAAACACCTCTCCATCTGCTTATCTTTCTACGCTTGAGATACCTTAATAGACTCCTTGAAAATACTAGTGAGTTGGCAGTAAGAAAAAGATTTAGGTGCTGGAAAGACAGCCTATTTTGTATTGCAGTGATTAAGAAACAAAACAAAGCAGTTAGTGCAGTAGAAGATGTGATAATTTAATAAAAACAGTAAATCCAAGCAATCTTTCCTCTCGGGCTCTCCATTACACTGCAAAGAAAAGAATCTTCCAAGGACAGCACCCTTGCTACCAAAGACTTCATTATTTCAATGAAGGGAAAGATACCTTCCCCATCACAATACAATGACTTACCAGGGTTTAACCAACAATAACAGAAACCTCTCACCACCCAAAGGCAACCACAAGAACACACAAACCAGCCTGGCAACCCTGGAACAAGAAGACTGTTACCTACAGAGATGTGATTAGAAAGAGGAAGGCACCACAAATTTCTCCATACTGCAAAATAATGTCTTTATTATAACCTGTAGATAACAATTCGTACGGACTAGCGTTAGTTCATCCATGACAACAAGCCAAACCCTGTTTTTATTTATTCCTTTATTTTTAGTACAGGCTTCCAGCAAAGGTGGGACAGACTGTGCCAGTTACGTCAGTGTTGTGATGTGGACACCTGCCCACTAGTAGCTGGACTGAGATCAGAAATATGAATCATACTTGGTAACGTCACAGCTAGCCAATGCAATATTTCTTTCTCAGTGACTTTCACACTATCAGTTTTGCATCGGATTGTGATGACTGTTTATGCATCTTACTACAGGTTACAGGAGGTGAAGAGAAGGTTACTATTAGCTAGCTTGCAGAGTCAGTTATTTGTAATGTGTCAAAATTAAACAAGCACGGCTCTCATAGGAGAAAATTGCTAACACAGGTCAGATCCTGCAACCTGCTCTATGCTGGCAGACTTGTACACTACAACAAAACCTCAATAAGGCTAAGAGGACCACGTATCAAAGCAGGATTCTGAATACTCTTAAAGAGTACAGACTAGGATTTAAATTATTTGTCAAATATTTGTTATCTCTTTAGCCTGCCCTCAGTGGTCATCCAGCCAAGTAGGTTAGGGGGAAAAATTAAAGTAAGTCATCTTATCCTATGAAGAATAAACATTCTGGCTAACACACAGTCTGACCCTTACTTCAACTAACATAGTTAGACCTGTGCCCCTCTAGGAAGGGATGCCCAGAACAGAAAAAAAAAAATACAGTGATACAGAGGGCAAAAGCAAAAGCTTTGGAACTTCCTCAAGAAACAAAGTGAAGTTCTATATTACAATCTTATTGCAAGGGGTAAGGGTCTTGCAAGTATTATCAAAAAGCCATAACCCCCCTCCAACTTCATGTTGCACACTATTCCCAAACATGTCCATTCTGGAAAACACTTAATTTGCTTTAATTGTACAGAATTGTATCACGTAGATATGCAAGTGTTTACCTTTAATTTGCTGTTGCTTTCTTGTACAATATTTAAAAATAGACTAATATTCTAAAAGAAGAAAGATGAATCATATGGCAAAGCTAAAAGGAAGGACGGAATACGACTCAGTCTGACTAGGGGTACAGCTGCTCTACAAATATTTGGCTGAATAGCTGTTAAATATTCTGACAGAGATATTGGACCAGAGTCGTGGACAGCAGTTAAGCTGCTATTTGTTTTGACAATTCCAGCAGTACAATCTTTGGTACAGTAGCTTTTAGGAGGGACTGCAAATATTTTTAACTTAAGAAAAACAAAGCAAAAGCAACCCCAAGAATTTTAAGGAAACATCAGCTAATAATTATTTTTTTGCTGCATGGGATATTAATAAGAAAACAAATTTGATGCAGTATCAGAATATTAGAAAATATATTGGATTATCTTCAGAAAAGAATCAGTAAAAAAAAAGTTTGAAAATACTTTTAAAAGGATGGAATATATAGAGAAATTACTATAGAGGAAATCCTTTCAATAAACAGATGTTCCCTGCTTATTTTTTGAACTCGAGTGACTGAGTCAATGGTACTAAAAATAGAACATACTGGTATCCTAACCATTATGGCATACCATAGTACATTTTATAATGGGCCTGCCCTAGCATCTATTGAACAGCTGCTAGGGTTTTTTTTAGTTATGCTAGTTTAGGACTTGTTTAATTCATCATCTGATGTGTAGAACATCATCAAGAAAAGTTGGGGACTTCAGTTGTTTGACATTTTTCTGAGTTCCTAATTCTCTTAAGCTCCCCTGAAGCTTTCAGCTGAAGTATTTAGTTTACAAAGATAAATAGAAATGCTCACAGCTAACTGCGCTCTGGTTTCCACAAAAAGAACAACAAAAAACTTTCCCCACAGCTTCCAGTGAAATTACTGCATCATGTCAGTCTGTATTTCACTGTTGTCAAAGTAACAACCACAACAATAACAACAAAACCCACTTGGTCAAATCTAAACACATTTAGATTTCACACAAGGGGAAAACAAATGACAGCAGTCATTCACCTCCTAAAACTTTTTTGAGGATGTTTTCAGCAAGTCAAGAGGAAAGACATAGTCTTGCATTTTCTTCCAAAAGAATCACTATTGCAATACTGGGTGCTACACAAGAGATCAAACAAAATCACACTGGTTTCTAGCCTTAAAAATCTATGACTCTGAAAATCAGAAACATTGAAAATTCTAGAAGTTCAGAGAAAATCTTCTGAAGATCAAAAGACTCTCATAACAGTCCTTACCTGTCTGCATTTGTCCTTTCCTATTCTACATCTCCTTAACAGAACTCAGAAATAACTTTTTTTTCTCCTTTTCTCAATTTATAACCAATATTTAAGTGCCTAGATTGTCATAAGGAATCACTGATATAATCAAAGGGCCCTTTATTATAAAGCAGCCTTTCTGTACCACAAAACCCTGAATATGACTAGGCTGATTCTTCACCAGATACAAACAGCACCTCACCCCTCTGGTCACTATTTTACTGCTCCCTTCCCTGTCACTTGTAAAGAAAAGGGATTTATAATTCAAGCTAGTTGTTGAAAACACATTTTTATTAAAAATAAAAATATAAAAAAATCAGAGACTGCAACTTGCTGGACCTGAAAGTAAGTCAAGATTCTGGGCAAAAGAAAACGAGAAAGGAGGAAAAACGTACGTGTTAATGTTATGGCCATCCCAGAAAACTCAAAAGCACTAATCTGTGATGAAAGAGTCAGATCAGGGACTTCATTACAGCCACCTAAGTTAAAGTATCTGTCACACAATTTCTAAATTCACAGCACTTCCTGATTTCCCACAGATCCTGAAACTAAATTTGGTCTCTGTTTGAAAGTGCACTAAAGGTAAAGAGCTGTACCCTGATTACAAGATGAACTTTCTGCACATATAGTTGATGTTTTTTTAACCAAAGACTTGGTTCATGTGTATGGAATAGTTTGATTTTTGGGTTTGTTTCATCAGGTTCACACATTCACTTTGCTTGTTGCTGAAAATTATCATTAGAACAGAGAGCATCTGAGGGGTCTCCAGGGAAATCATTTCATCCTTTTGCTTTCCATCGGCTGCGCTGAGACAAAGTACCCTTCTATGTCAGAGCCAGCTCTTTGACCATTCCTACAGCTAAATGAAGAACATAACAAAAGAGCAAGCTCCCTAAGCATGCTGCACAGCCCGCACACCTTCATGCTGAAATGGCGTGATGAGCAGCTCTATGTAAGGACTGCGAGGCTGAGCTGCTCAACCTGCAACGTCCAGGTGAAGTCCTGTCTCTCTGCTGATAGCACCTATTAGTACAAACATGGGATGGGTTTCTGATGTGGGGTACAAATATCCACAGAAGCCATCTGATTTAGAATGTTGTACTGTATTTAGATGGACTGTCTTCATACAAAAGGTTTACTACTTCTCAGCCATGTCCTGATGCATTCAGTCCCCTGATACATGCTAATGTTGCACGTTTGAGAATGAATCAAACTTCCTGGAGAACTTCACTTATTTAATCATGTTTTGGCCTTCTGAAGATCACAATAGCCCAGACTTCCATTATGTAGATGAACGAGCCAAATCCCTCATGCTTCACTGTCTGACTGACACAGTGTCTGGTACAATGAAGTGTAACACCCCAGTCTCTTCCTATTTGGCTGCTCCATTTAGCTGAACTGTGAGTTACGGGCAATAGTTAATGAATAAATACTTGAACAACAACATCTGATTTACTTGAAGTATAAACTTGCAAATTAGGATTTCGCTAGGATCTTCACAAAGATAGACAGAAATAGAACATAAAAATTTAAATGTGTTGAAAGCACATTAAGGTTGCTAAATCAAGCACTCAAAATTTAGGAAATGCCAATCACAGCTCTGCTTCCTTGAGTAACTGAGTAATGATCCAGTCTTTAATTATACAATCAAGTACTATTTTTTTCTCCTACATGTGTGGGCAAGTGTATTCAGATCTCTTCCTCCTAAATTAAAGAATTAAATAGGTAACACAAGTAGGCTGTTATCCTGTAAGTAGATCAGCCCTTACACAGGAAAAGTGCTCAAACTCAACCGCAAGCACTGCAGCTCACAGTGGGACAGCACTGGCCGACTGTGTACTGGGGTCCAGTCTTGGCCCCACGAGGGCAGTGAGATCCAGCAGCTCCAGCCCTGGTTACTGACAGACGAGCATAGACTCATCGAATTCATCCTGGAAGGCTGTGTGGCTAAGTGACTGCAACTTGGCACTGCTGCGTGAAGCTCCCAGGCTTCTATTCACAGCCCTGCCTGACATGACCTTATACAACCTCGCAGTTACCTCACTTGTAAAATTGTGGGGAATGGTCACTGCCTGGCCCAGGAATAGGCTATGAAGGCTTGCTCAATAATAAGAGTTGTGGACCTCCCAAAAATAGAAATGGCCCATGACAGAAGAGAGAAGAGCAAAACCCTCCTACTCCATATACCTTCACTTAAGCCTCAAGCATCCTCTGATGCACTGCCACTATTCATTTGCGGGTATCTCACCTAAGTTCCTGTCTAATTTCCCAAAGATCAAGCCACTCACTTGTAGGTTGGGCGTAATTTTAGGAACTAGCTCTGTAAATTTTAGCCATGTATTTTAGCAGTCCTCACTGGTTTTCAACAAATACGTTATCTGCTGGAAAGCCTCCGTTGCCATTACAACAAGAATGAGGATGGAGTAGGGATTTGAAGGTTGCTATTGAAGAAGCAACCATTGCAAAACAGTCTTGCATGATCAACCATAAAAGCAAAAATTCTTCACGGTCACTAGGGTAACAAAGACATAAACAGGAGTAAAAGAAGTCATTTGCTGTGCTTGCAAAAATATTACACTGTTCCGCTGTCTGTCAGTTTCATTAGAAGATGTATGTCCCACCTTTGTTATCAATGATTTTTCTGGAGAGTGCTATCAGAGGTAGATTAATTTCAAACAAAAAAAAATTACTAGTAATTTCAAAACCAGTCATTTATCACCACATGTCACTAGCAGACCTTTTCAGCTAGATTCAGCCTTCCCTTAGAACTATCACACAAAACAAATCCACTTGTCTAAATTTAGTAAAGTTCCTGTTATAATCATTGACCCCTAATATATTCAGTAAATATGAGTTAGTGATACAAATTAGGACATATTGAATTTCACTGGTTTAATTGAATCCATGTTGATAAACTACAATGAACTTTCTATTTGGGAACATTTACTTGAATTTGGGAACACCGTATTCAGTTTAACTTGCATTAGTTTTCAAGTTATGTAAGACAAGCTGAAATAATAAGTTTCAAACTCATTAAATTAAAACGGTACTTTAAATCAAACTGGAGCAATATGGTGTGCAGATACACGCTGGGAAACCTGTTTGATGCCAGCTTATTGAATTTGAGTGAAAGAGTCAAACCTAGATATCTGTATATACAGGAATAAGAGATACACAATAAAACTGTCTTCTTGCATAGCACCGGCTGATGGGCTGTTTCTGAGACTTTTAAGGAACTGGTTAGCCTACTTTCATGGTAAAAATACTGCACAAGGCTGGCCAGGATTTCAGTCGTCAGGGGTTAACTGACAAATAATATAACACAATTAAACTATTTCTTGTATACTCAGGATAAGCCAGCTCCGGTCTTGTAGGTTAGTTAACGCAAAGTAATCTCTTCTCATGGGTTGAGAGCAGTTTCTCCTTTCACTGCTCCTCACACCCAGTGCTTGGTTACAATCCTAGCCAGTGAGATAATCACCACCCAGAAGAAACATTCCATTTCCCCTTTTTATATCTAGTTATGCTGCCAGTTCCTCCGAGTAAGCAGTTGTACAGCCCCCGGAAGGAAAGCGCAGCCTTTCTGGGTGAAATCTGTCACTGTGCCTTTCAAGTGAGGTAGAATTTAAGGAAAAGCTTGAGTCAGACGAATTCCCTTACCCTGGTGAAAAACTTTCTGTATATACACTAGCAGTACACGAGCCTCACCTGATGTTTTACTATCGCACTTAAAGCAGGTAACTCCTGTTTGAACACAAAACAATTATCCTTGTCTAGGAGAAAAAAAAAAAAAGATTAAAAAAATAAGGAGAAAAAAAAAGCTAAGTATGGAATAACTGAAGGTCTATCTGTTAAATGTTTTTGCAGTTTATCTTAAAAAACCAAAAGTGTTAAATAAATATTTGTACTTTCTTGATTCAACTATGGTTTGCTGGAAATTTTCAAACCTGATCAAAGTTTATTTCTTTTTCCTTCTGTAAATATATAAAATATAATAACCATGTTCAGGCTCACCACTAAGAGAAGCGATGGAATTCTTGTGACATGGTAAAAGAGTATGCTGGTTTAGACATCCTGGTATCCCCCAGGGGGATGGGATGCAGAGAAGATGGCAAATGCTTTACTGATTGCTGTTTAGTTTTTTCTGTACTCACAGAGATTCTGGGTTGCATACTGCAGGGGCACACACATATATATGTATATATATATACAATAAATGCCTTGAAAGTATGGAAAAGTTCAACAAAAGTCACAGGAAAAGATTACCTTTATGTAATTGAGTTTATTTCTCTAAATGTTAAGAGAAAGGCTGGAATTATTAGCAGGATAGAAAAGTAAAAAATAAAGTATGATGCAATGTTAAGGAAGCTAGGCTTCCTGCCTTTCATGTCCTCTTCTTCCAAGCTATTCACGACCTTGTCATTTCCTACTGCCGTCTCTTGTCACAAGCCACTCTACCGTCTTTGATTTTCCCATGGTCTCAGCTTTCCCTGACTTGCTTTCATTGTCTCATATAAACATTCTTTTCCATAATCTGTAAGAGCACTCCCCTTTCTTTTACATCTCCCTTCATGACCTACCTTTGCCATAATTCCTCTATGAAATTTACCATGTTACTATATCTTTAGGGATGAAAATGATTCTTTATTACTTTCTGTAATAAAAATGTAATTACCAAATTATTTTAATTAATGAGAAAGGCAACACAGACAGCCACATGTGCTTCTTTATATTCCTTGTCCCAATCTTTCTGTGTCACTCATCTTTATGAGCTGAAAGGTATGTGCAATAATATACGAAGATGTTTGTTTTCAAATTCCCTTGCTTAGGGAATGAGATTCTATTTCAGGCTTGTAGCTGAAAACTAACATTGCACAACAACTAGCTAGGAAAGATAATGCATATCCTAAAATATTTCTTAAATGAGGAAATCGCATTCAAGCTGAGACTCTATTCACACAAAGCCCAGGAAGTGGCCTCACACATTATCCTGCAATGCATACCGTCACATAAAGCACTCATCAGCAGTGGGACAGTTATTGTTATCAGAGATCCTTATATTTCATGCCATAAACACATCTCAGCCCTGACTTCAGCCATTCACCTTTAGCAATAGCACAGCCAACTTCACAGCTCCCAGTTTACTTTATTTCATTCTGACTTTTACTGTTTGGCAACAGCTCGCTAGACCTTAATAATATTTAAGGTGTAAACTAATAATATTTGTCTATTCCACAGGCCAAAGGTTCGTGCGTGTACAGGGTATGTTTGGGGAAATTAATGTTCAATCAGCACTAGCTGACAGGATGAACGTCAGTTAAATTTCTGCTGCTTTCTCAGGGAACATACCATGTGGGGCATCCGTTTCCTGAAACCTTTCACCAAGCTGGGCACGTGCAGCACTTTCCAACCTTCCTGCTGAAAGGAAAGTCTCATCCTGCTCTAGCCTCATCCTCAGTACAAAAACGTCCTTTTACTTTTCTTGTTTTAAAATTCTTTAAAATCAGACATACTGCATTTGCAGGTAAATTAAATGGTTAATTACAGTCCTAAGTACATTCCACAAACCACTGAAAGAAAGCCAAGATCTAACCTGTCAGTCCAATGGGTTAAGTCTAATGAAATTGTTAATGGAAACATTAAAAGATATCAGGCAGGAAAACTGATCACATGCTATCATTCAGGAAAAAAACCCACCCATGACACTGGACTCCATTTGATATTGTAAACACTGGTAAGAACATGTAAAATGTAAAAGCAATTATTTCATTGCGGTTTAGTCTATAAATTAAACTGTACCTGGGGAGTCATTCAGGCTGAAGGCAATTCGTACTGGCTTATCAGCAGGTACCCTGGCGGTGGTGATCATGTGGGCACTTGAGTCAATGCTTTTACTTGTTTGTTCCAGCTGCAATAACACAAACAATATATTTATTACAGAGCATGTGACACCATTCAACAAATGAGTTTTAATGCTTTTCATGCATTCACAGCTACCTTTCTCATTCTAGCTAAGCACCGTTTAGAATCAAAGTCAAGGGAGCGCCGTTTCACTTTTCCATTTAAAAAGGATTTAAGTGAAATCCAGTGCAGAGACTGCCTTTCTTTTGCTATTTACAGATTAGAAAGAACAATGGCAAAGGAAGCATCCCCTCTCCTCACCTGCTTGCTCCCCGCCATTGCCCCTTCAGCAAGCCTTGACTCACTCGTGGCAATGCTGCCTGGTTCTGAAGGTGAAGAAGGAAGAAGGGGTGGGGAGTTGAGAGTAACATGACCCCAAGTCTGCCATGTGATTGGAAACGTGCACACCACTCTACATGGTGTCAATGAGGAGGCACCCATCCTCCTACCTTCCACCCATACTCCCCCAGCCAAATTGCGCCTGGTAGTCACACCCTTAATGGTCAGAAAGTTACTGGGTCTCCAAACCTTGATGGTGATTCTTCAGTGGAACTCTGTGCAGGTGAAGGGGTCTGTCTGCATGGGTTTGACTCCTGGATTGGGACCTTATTCAGTCCTCGGTCTTTCTTCTGAGACCAGTTCCAAAAAGTGGCTTTACTGAGATGAAACCCTGTCCATTAAGAAAACCGCTAGTTCATTTCGAGCAGGGCACTAAAGAACTGTTGAGCAACAAAAGAATTAGCTACTACTGATCTGTAATGGTATAATTAAAGCATCTCTAAACACTCGGAAGTTGTACTCGGAGCTCTGCTATGTGTATTTAACCTTTTGAATTAACAGTTTTGGTTAAACTGAGTGCAAACATAATCTCCTTGTATATCTAGCACAAAGCTGCTAAAATTCACAGATACTAATCTTCTGATTAGCTCCATGTGTGGAGAACATGAAGTCAGTGGGACTTCACGCAAGCGAAAGATCTGCCCATAAAGAAATTATTTTAGGACTGAAGACTATGCTATCTAGAAGGCATTGTATCCATACCAACTATGTGAACAATCATCAGAGTAGCTTTTAAATTACCATAAAAATGCCTCAGCCCACTAGAAACACCAAATTCTTCAGGAAAAAACAATGTATTTACTAAAAGTTGTACCACATGTCAGTAGACAGCAGAGCATTTAGTTAGTGGAAACAAAACCCAGTTTCCCAAGCCAATAGTCTTGCAGTTTTTCAGTAAAGTAGGTATTGTATTGCACTGAAATCCCAACGACTCATTCTAATTTACACTTAACTGTTTGGCAGTCTCAGAAAGTCAATAGAACAGAACAACATTTCAGGATTACAATCCTCTTTGGTGATGCACAAGTGAACCAAACACTTCCCCAGCATCACTGCCTTGCAATCAGTGGAAGAGTATCAAATTTTCATTTGGCCCATTAATTTCATTATTTGTTTTTTATTTGCTTTGTCTGTCTTAAATATTTAGCTAGCAGAGTGATACGGTTACTCTGTAGCAATGCCACATAAGAAATTGTTATTTGAAGTGCACAATCTTTTCTTAAAATCATAACAAATAATCATTATTTTGCATAAATCTTATTTGGAGCTTATTGTCTCTACCAATACATGAAGGGTATCAAGGATTGTTCTGTATTACCCATGGCTAAAAATCAAGACACAAAAAAAATTGAACTGCTATCTATTAGGCAGAGACAAAGAAAAGTCGACTAAATTGCTGCAGTGTATGTTTTTGCACTGAGGAAAAGATCCTTGGAGTCAACTGAAATATTCTATTTTGAACTGCATTGCACTAGACTAAACGATTTTTACCTTACTAGCATTATTGATCTTTTTTCCCCAGACCCTCAATTTATAAGAAAGATCTGAGACATCTCATTGTTTCTAAAAAACAACAGAACTACTAATCCAAAATTCTTTATCATATTTCCCTTCCATACCATTACAAAGTAAAGCAAAGAAAAAAAAAAAAGTTATTTTAAGTGATAAGCACATCCTTGAAACAGGGGTGTTCATCATTCTGTGTTGTTGGTACACATTCCCATGACATCTGCTTACTATCTCAAGTGGTCTTGCACATAAGAGTATACTTAACATTGCATATCATAACCTGAGAAATTAAAATGAAGCATTCTGCTAGAGGTTTTAAAGTTGCCATAACAATATTGCTAGGAGCAAATCTATTGTCTTATCCCAGTCACATACTCCGTGGTCTGCAATGCCTTTAAATTACCTCTTTCAAGCACCTACTGCACGAGGGCAAAAATCAATACCCCTTCAATAAGCAACAGTGAATTCTATCATAACACAAAAGAGTGTTTTCATTGTATTCCAATTCACAGAAAGAAATCTCATCTTTATGCACAGCAATTACCCTGCTATCCTTTTTTTTTTTTTTTTTTATGTTGCATTTATCTCTTCACTTCTTTTTGTGCAGAATCCTCCAGCTCTTCATCACAAAAAGCAATCAAAGAGAACAGAGAGGCATGTAGGCAGCCTGCGTGCAAACGAGGTGATACAGGAAACACGCAGCCCAGCTGCCCCCAGCTGCCCACCTGCTTTCTCCATGCATGGAGAACAGTATCTCTGTAGACAGAGATAAGGGTGAGTGGGCAACCTGGAATTTAATGAGATTTAATGAGCAGCTCTCCACAACAATTGCCCTATAGAACTGGCTGCTGTTTCTCCATAAAAAAATCCGCAGCAGAACTGAGATTAAGTGCTGTTACAGCTCTATCAATTTAGTTCAGTTTTCACACCTGTTGCCTTACCTCACTTAGCCGAGTGTCTGCACTTGTATAATCCAGGGCCAGCCACTGCCTTGGCTTGTCGTTGCCTTTATGGAGTAAAGCTTCAATAAAAGAAAAGGCTGCACCTGCTGCATAGCAACAAACTGACAAGGTCTGAGAAGCTGAGACAGCTGTCAGGGCAACATGCTGCTACCTGCACTTCCCATAGGCTTTGCTGTCCCAAAAGATCACCCTTTTCCACTTTTCTCCACAATTCCGCTTTTCCTTCCTCTCCTTGCCAGTGACGAGGGATTATGATGCTGTCACACTTCAGGGAGGAAAAAATCCTTCTGTCACAAGCATTATTAAGCAGCAAACTGTGGCGAGCCCAAGATTTTTAATTCATTAGTTCTGGCAAACCTAAAATACAAACAGACTTGCTTCATAGGACAGGAATGTTTTCAGCATGACCCAATCAGTGTCTGTGTCTATTCCAGCAAACTGGCAAAGATAGCATGACTCCAGTCAGCAAAAATGTCTGCAGCTCCAATCAGCTTGGGCTGACACTGCCAACTTGGACTGGCTACAAGCGAACTATCAAATGATAGCAGCAACTATCAAAGCTAACAACGAGGGATGGGCTTGGCCTGTCAGGCTAGGTTCGTGTTGGCCTGGGTCAAGCTGGGCTTGTCTCACAGCAGACAATGGCCCCACACTTCTGAGGAGGCAACGGGCAAATTTCATAATGTGTAGGCTGTGAAAGCAGATGTATTTATAGATGGGCTGGGGATGGCAGTGATAGCCGAAGCTGACTAAATCAGAGATTTGACTGAACTCGGAGGATTTCCTAGTGCAATTTCAGATAGCTTTTGTCAGTTTTGAAACCACAAGCAAGCAATGAATAGACAAATCTTTAAGTATCGCAAGACGTATTTTCTTCAGCTTAAACTTTTATTTTCTGTAGCTGTGTCATGCACAAGTACTGCCTATGTGACTTCTTCGATTGACTGCTATCACAGTCATTAAAACAAATGGAAAAAAATTACAGAATGATTATACAGATTATCTTTACATTTATTGTTCTGTGCTTGAAAAGGGGCTTCTCCTTTTATATTTCAAAATGTATTTTGAAGGTATATTTTATATTTTTAAATTTCAAATGGAAAAGGTTTATCTAACCCAGATCTCCTGTATAGGCACATTGCTAGTTTCTCTTGGCTCAGCTGAGATCTAGAGAGGTTGCATGACAAATAGAGACGTGAAGATCTGAAGTCAAATTTTCATCCTTCCTGCCCTCTCACCTTCTGGCCCTAGCCCAGCATTGATCTAATCAGTGCAGATCTCAGGAAGCCAGCAGTTGCCCTTGTGGCCTCAAAAGACCTTTTTCATACTTCGAAATGACTAAACTGCAAAGATATTCTACCCACACTGCATTTCCCCCAGCAATGACCCAGGAGGGTATCAGACAGCTACACCATTAGTTAGGTATCTGGTGAGGCTGCCTTTCTAACTGCAGTGTGATTTCGGAGCAGGCTACGGGCTCTGGCCCAGAGAGCTAGTGAAAAGCAGGACCGTGCCCCGGACTATGCTGACCATTTTCTCTTCTCTTGATGTATTTCTGAAAAGACTGAGGGTTCCTCCCTACGTCTCCTTCCAAAGGAGGAGGGAAAGAGATTTGTCTCTGATCACAACTATTACTGCAAATAACATTCTACGGCTCAATACCATCAGCAGTTGATATTGATCTCCAGGTCCAGGCCCTATTACTGTGACAGTATTTGTTTGAAGACACAGAAAATCCTGGCTCCAGTGAAATCACTAAACATATTCTGCTTCAGTTTCCACAGAATTCCAGATTCCCCCAGATCTCAAGATCCTCTTCTACTTTGTATGGACAGGTGGTATTTAGATGGTATGAGTGCCTTCATTAGATGCCATTACAGTAAAGCCTTAAAGCCTAAAAAAGGCTCACTAAGTAAAATCTGAAGACATGCAAAATCTTCAATAGCCATGACAGTAAGGGTCATGGACAGAAATTATGTCTGAATAGCACAGGGATGTTTTTTCCAGATGGCTCTGACACTCCACATTTCCAGACTGACACCTCAGTTGTACTCAGCTTAAATAGTATGTTTGCAAATTGAGTTCATAATCATTTTATGGTTTCTATCCATTGTATGCACGTTTTTAAAATGTCGGTGTTTCTAGTTGTCTGTATTATTATACACACTTTACAAAAGAAGAGGGAACCACCTGTACTTCACTTCATATGCACACTCCTCTTCTAACGGGTGTGCTGCTTCTGAAAGCTGTGAATCATGTGCTAGGATACCAAAACTGCACAAACCAAAAGGCCTCTGATTTGCATTTAAATATCAGTTCTGTACTTTACCCAATGATTAGTCACCTGAAACTACTACTTTATGGAAGGTAGCCTATTTTTAAAATGTGAGAATATTATAGAGCTCTGTATACAGAACATCATATTAGAAGCATCAGGATGAATGATTTGACTGCAACAGTTTTATCACCTATTTATTATTGGGGCTGCGGTGCTGAAACTCCCAGCAATATGGATTTAAACAGTACATTTTAAAAGGTTCTCTAAATTATAACAATAAACTAGGGAAGATCTCTATTTTAAACACTGGGGAAACTGAAGTCCAGGATGCTTCTTCTCCATGACTTGCTCAAATTAATATTCAAAGGCATTGTAACTTTTGGGTAGAGATAAATCCCACTTCTCTTATTTACTAAGTAGGTGAATAAAATCTGTGCATCTAAGAAAATTACTCTCTCATGTATTGCAACACAAAAAATACTTCTGTATAACAGGCTGCACATGTATCTTACAGTAATCCCTGTGAAAAGTAAAGAATGCTGATAACTCCAGAGTTTTTGTGCAGAAGCATAATCAGCCCTGCTTCGTTTCCAGCATACTTTTAGCCATCAGATACCTGGTACCCAAGCAAAATCCTTTCAATCCTGTATCACATTATGAAACTGGTGATATGCTAGAAGAGGGTATCATGCTTTATTCACCAAAACACCTTAAAGGAACATACCCTAAATTAGGAACACTGGCACTTACTGATACTCAGTAGTAGAAACTTGCAAATTCGTAACAATTTTTAGGATGAAGTATCAGTTATTCTGTAGATGTAAAAAAAGCCAATATCTGCTATCTAACAAAACACCTGTTGCCTTCCCTTTTTTAGCTGTGCTACTTTCAATTCATCTCAGTTTCCTAGTATATGTAGTACTTTAGTAGCATATGACCTCATTCATGCTAAAATGGTGTTTCACAGATTGCCAGACACTATTTAAAAATACACTTTAAATATTCTAGCATATGGAAGATGTTCCAAAAAGAAATTAAAAAAAAAAAATGCTTTGCCTAAAACTGCACACAGAGGAAAATATTCATTTTACAGATTCCTCTGGGTACAAACAATCTCATTTTTGACAATTTCTGATGAACTTATTTCTGCAGCAAAATTTGTTAAAAATCCCACTGTGGAGGGATTTGGTCCCCTTTACTGACATTGGGGCTGATCAAGGTGAAGCTGCTCCACGATACAGAGAATCGATTTTGAAAGCATAAACATTGGTGAGTCGTGTCCTTTAACTCCACATTACCTGTAGAATTTCCAATACCACCTGGACTGCATGGCTCAGAATTTGCCAAATGCTAAAAGTTAGATAGTATATTCCATTTGTCTGCCATGGTAACTGAATAAGTGCCCTCACACCAGCCACAAAAATAGAATTTCTTTGTTGACCTGATCTCTTCTTGCAGTCCATAAGGATAACCATTTCAAGTCTGCATGGAACTGGGTAGGGAAGTGTTTTTTATTACAGCAGCTGTTATCCTAGGTGAGATCAGGACATGCAATGTGATGTAATCAAATTGCAATTTTCCCATCCAGAAATCCAGAACCAGAGAAAAATACTTCTTTTTTAGCTTTCAGATAATGGAAAGGTATAGATCAAATATACATTATTTAGTCTTGTTGCACCTCACAACCTAACATCAAGTCCTGAGAACTGGAGCAACCAACAGAGCGCTTCATTACTGTTCTTAGATACTACTCTCCAGTCTCTTTGCCTGGGTAGTATTTTAACACAGGTAAAATAATGTTCTTCCCCCCAGGCTCTACACTCATAAATGGCTGAACCCTATCAGATTAAATTAAGTCATTAAAACAGCATGAAACATACATTGAGCACTGACTTAAAAAATAGCATAGAAGAAACTTTATGATTAATGGTAAATTGATACGAAGTAGCTGAATTCACTTATATAGGAACATACAGATCTAATGAAGGAGATTGTTGCAGAGAAATTTTTAAAATGGCTCAGTCAAGGTAATGTGGATTTACAGGAGCTGACACAATTTTTACACCTGCCTTAAAACTATGTGGAAATAACTGCATCTTGAATCATTTGAAAAGCTGACTGATGAAGTCCATCACTTCCACAGTAAACTCTAGGCAGAAATTGTGAGAAGCTAATTCTGCTGAGAAGAAAACTGAAGCTTTTGAGATACGATGCTGCCAAAGATCCTTGTGTATCTCTTGCATGGAAAATAAGGTGAAAGCTAAAGTTAGAAATATTACTGGAAAAGCCTCACTATTGTCAGAAATCAACAGGTGCAAACTTACATGCTTCACTCACATCAGCATAGAGATGGAAATAACCTTTAGAAACTAATTATGGGAAGAATGATGGTGGGTCTTCTCAAGAGGGAATGATGAAGGAGGATATGGATAGACAGTGTGCAGCAATTCACTGGGAGATCAGCAGTCAAATGTTCAAAGCCAGAATTCGCTAGCATTGGCTAACTGCAAACACCAGCACTTTCTTGCAAGCACTTAAACACAAATGCATCAATTTTGCTTACCTGTGCCACTAAACTTAACTGTGCCACTAAACCACATCCAACTGTCCCAGGATAAAAAGATAGTTCTGTCATCTTTGTGCAAAAGTGGAGTAATCACTCCATTTTAGCTGCACTTGCCCTCCCTTAAGGAAGGAAGTTTCGCTTAGCATAGTGAAGAACTTACCTGAAGTACGAGACATTACAGCCTCACATGATGATGGATGAGGCCATCATGCTCTCATGGACACATGCACAACACTTTCAAGTTAACACACTCTTTCATGAAGTTTTGCTGCTCTAAGGAAGAAATTAGCATCCAGAAAAATGTGGCAAAATCCCCAGCAGCAGCTAGTATTCCGCCCATTCTTGAAACCTCATTGCTGATTCAGCACGGAAACTGCCTTACTTAATAGCACAAGTTTCAAACATAGAGGAGAAGTTTAGAAACAACAGATGTTAGAATATTTATTAGCAAAAAATTTTCATTGGTAATTGCAGCTTAGAATAGTCCAGGAAGTCCTCACACCTCCTCTAGGTATTTATGTTCCCTCCCCCCCTGAAATGTATGATATTATAACCAGCAGGAGCTGAGCAGACAGTTCAGCAGTGCGTTAGATATATCAGGCATATGACTGTCACACAATGGCAGGATGTATGTACATGACTTTATCTTGTTCTGTAGCATGAACTATGTTAAACAAGAAATCATTATGGTTACAAAGTCCAAAACTGTCAGACTTATGACCTGCTTCCCTATGTAGAGTTGGTTTGGAACCCTTGTGCTTCTCTGATATGGTCTTTAATGATGGATGCTCATGCCTTTTCCCCCATGAACCCAAATTCAGCCAAAACTGCTTGTTCCAATGAAAGATATTATATTTTTATAATATACCTTTTTATAAAGACACACTAGGGGGAAAAAAAAAAGACTTTGCTCTAAGAGATAAATTATACATGACAATTTCAAAGGCCACCTTACCCAGGGACAGACAGCTCCTGCCCAAAATCAAGACTCCTAAATTTTCTGCTGGCAAGTGGACAAGACAAAGCAGGGTAAGGACAGTAAACTGCTCCTTTTAGAGGGGGGAAAAGAGCACTTGAACTTTGTTCTTCCTGAATGATTACCCATGCCCGTGAGGCTGACTGCAAGTGAAGGACCAAGCATTACAATTTTGTCATAATTAATGCCACACTTTTCCTCTTATCACAGGACTTTAAAAACGAAGAAGCAGATACTCTTATGATCTAATGTACAGGACTAAGCCAGTGATAATAATACTCCAGAATATTCTCATATTAAGTCACCCACACAATGCTGTTTAAGTGCAATACTGACAGGGAAGACTTGACATAATCTAATTAGCATTAGTCAAGATGGCATATCACTTTTAGAAACGACATAATATTGATATTTCTCACAAGAAAGAAATGCAAATAGGCTTTGTCATCCGTTTCTCACTAAAAAACAAAACAAAACAAAACGGCCACCTTTTTTGTACAATTTTGAGTACTCCATGGAGCAGAATTCTAATGGTTTTATCACTTAAACTGAATCATGTCTGCTACAGGATTTTTGACAGATTGACAGTAATGACTCTCAAACACATTCGTTACCTTTGAAAACCCGTAATTCCAGACAGCAGAGAATAAGCACTAATTTGTTATTCACTCACTTACACCTACTCCGTATTATGAATAGAAGCAGCCCCCCGCGGAGACCTGCTCTTCAATGCTGCCCCTTGGAGGGCACGTTCGAGAAGTTCATCCAGCTCACACCAACCTTTGAACACTGCAAGAACTAGAGAGGACAGTATAATGTTGTACCGTTTGAATTCTATTACTGTTCTGGTACTGACTGTTCACCAGCACGGCATAGTAATGTAAAACTCCTTAATCACTTTAAGAAATTGCCTTTGGTCCAGCAATTTTTGTCAAAAATCAACTTTGATTCCCCATATCACGTTCATGCTATCCCCTAATGACATCCTGGTTTAGATTTTATGATTTTCTTCATGTGGTCATCCACAATAATACAAGAACAAAATTAAATCGTCAAACTAAACCTGTACGGAATCTTTTTTAAATATCTTTTTCTCCCTTCTTTTTTCCTTTTTTTTTTTTTTAAAGCTCTGTTGGCAACACCAGCTAATTTTTTTAGCACCATGAATTATATGCAGGCTGCTGGAGCTCCTGCTGGAGCTCTCTACGTCTTGATTCTCATGTGAGAGTGACAAGAATGCCACCTTCCCAGGGAGGCAGCAGAGTATACTGATCTTGAAATTATCTGAATTACAGGCTCCTGAATAAAAATGTTTAAGATTCTCATCTTTCAAAATACAACAGCTCTACCTATATGCAAGAAGCTTCATCATACCTTGAATGCCTTTCCTTTAGATGAGCAGTTAGATGTTAATGTCTGGTAAGTGACCATTTCAGATGAAATGTTAGAAAACCCAAGACCACAGTCTCAAGTAGCTGTCAAAGGCATCCTAATAAAAGCTGTAAGGTATGTGGGGTAGCACATACATTTTTTGGGGAAAACTGTACATTCCAGGTCACAGTTTAGATCATCAACTTGTCTGCCACTTGAGTATTACAAGTCTTCAAACACAGTGCTAAATTAGAAAACTACTAAGGAAATACCTAAATCGAAAATTACTCACATTCCGTTCACTTAGATTCTACAGTTTTACAGGCATAAATAAAATGACAGTGGTTTAAAATTAACAAAACTAATAACTAATAAAACTCACAATTCTTGAAATGTTAAATCCAATAATAGAGTGCTGTTTACTAGACCTGGAAAGTTTGTATTACCACAGCTTAGTGGTTGATGACATTTCAATTCTAAATAAAAGTTACGAAAAACATGGCATATAGACATGACGGACGGCTTTTGGATTTTAAAAATGAAAAAAAGTAAGAAAAAGAGAACTGTTTCAAAATATTTGTTCTCTTAAAACTTCTTTGCAAGTCATAATTGCCATAATGATTAAAAAAATAGTGAAAACTGAGAAACATCTAATTTCACTTGCTGATGAAACCCCTTTAAGTTCTGAATATCCAAGTATTACAAGGCTTTTGCTATTCAGCTTCACACCACCAGTCACAGATTTCACCATAACCTCAATTAAGCCTCCTAAAATGAAGAAATAGACACAAAAAGTTAAAGCAGTAGGTTCCTGTGAAACTGTAAAATGTTATGCAGAGGATTCTTTCTTTTCTCCGAGACTTCAGAGAGAAACATTGGAAGTACATATCTGGAATTTTTTAACACAGGCTGCTAGAGATAGATGCACAGCTGAAACCCACCTTTTCTTCAGAGCTGCTGAGAAGTCTGCAGGAGGGGTCCTGAGGCCTTTGGAACCTTTTGGAACCACATATACAATAGGAAACTACCTGTAATACCACTTGTTCTAAGAGTTCTCTTACGTTTACCCTGTTGACAGTCCTGGGATAATTTATTGTAAGCACTGAGTCTGACCACAGATTAACTGAGTAAAACACAGTTACTAGTAACTTAACCTACATCATCAGTGGGTAAAATCATAAGAATTTATTTTTATTTGGTTTTGGGTTTTTTTACAGTACAAATACTGTACTTGGCACCCTTAAGAGCGTACACTCTGTATTTCACTGTTTCAACTTGGACTGTGATTCCAGTATGTAAAATCAATTATTAGCTTTCAAATTCATAATCCTTTATATGTCTTATCAGAGCAGAGCATTTTCTTTTGTAGTTCTGTACGTGCCAGTGGTAACTGAAATTCAAGCTCGAAGATAAATTGCTGGTTAGACTGTATTGCAGAGGACTGGAGGCATGGAGGCACAATGAAGTACCCCACTAGCTGTGAGTTCAAATTTCAGGGACTCTGCAGGCTTGAAACGGAGGCATGAAACTGCTGATGAGAGCAAAGGGAGCTACACTTGCATTTCAAAAGCATCGTAAATGGAATCACACACTGCTGAATGACTGCTTTGGGTTTCCCATCTTTCCTATAGATATCTTTCTGAATCCTACTCCACTGTATTTTTCCAAGTTCATGCACAAAGCAAGTCTAATCATCAAATGTCTCTTTTGTTAATAAAGCAAATTAAGCTCAATGGGAGCAACAATACAGCAGTATGGTTTGGAATCCTGTACACTCTGCCTTCCACCACTCCCTTCTGCGAAGGTAGTGTCTTCTGGGCTGATCTATCCAAACCCTTTGTAAGTGGTCAAACAAGACGATTGCTCTCTGAGAGCTTCTTCAGGTGTTGGGAACATAGATGACTCCCTTCTAAACCTGCAACGTGCTGATGTTCAAACTAAGAGAGCAGTGGTATGGCTTGCTTTCACATATTGTCCCAATTCAATCACTGGTTTAGTGTCTTCTGCTCTTTGCCAGCTGGCTGACAATAAGGACATCTGTTAGTGGATCAGAATAACTGATGTGATGCTGGAGTATATGTTTTGGACCATTTTCATGCAAGAGAATGATTAGCAGAGCACCTGTTGTGAATCTCACACATCGCTTACTGATGCCCATATTTTAGTCAACTGAACTCAGAACCTGGACCATAAAGATGCATAACAAACATTTAGACATTCACTTCACTGGACTGTGTTAAAAAAAAAAAAAAAAAAAAAAAAAAAAAGAAAGAAAGAAAGAAATTAAGAAGCTCAGATGCATCACAGACAAAATTTGTTCTTTGCTAAGGAATGAACACCTAGCCTGCAGAGTCGGCAAGGTAAACAATTTTCATGATGAAAAAAGTTGGGACAATTATCCTTCGAAAGAAAAAAAGGCAGAGGTTTCTTTACCACTTGATTACTGTTTCAAGAATCTTAATTCCCAATACAGGGTTTGGAATTAAATCTGGCTGATAGCCAACAAGGAAAACTACTGATACTGCCGAGTCAGGGATGTGGTGTTGCCACCTTCACCTTGGAACTCGTGGTAACATCCTTTAGCTTCCCTCAGCCTAGTTCTCCCATTCTCATTTCACCCATCATTGTGTAGCATGCAACACGTCTGGAGATCACACACTTAGCAAAGGCACGCAAATCTGATTGAACAAAGCAATACAGTATTTTGGTAGCTTTATATATTGTCATAGCAGAGTACAAATATTAGTTCCTGATTTTCTTATAAAATAAACCTCCAGGACATTAGCGTTTCTTCTGTTGTACTGATTACAACACCAGTACATTCACAATTACTTCTTTTGAAGTTATTAGAAAATATTCTCTGCTTATTCTTTATATGTAAACTGTGTTGCACTGCTTAAATGATACTTTAGTAACTGTCCATAATTATTTTATTCATATCTATATGTTACTTCATTTTTCTCTACTGTGGAACTTAAATAACAGCAGTATAGTCTTCAGCTTAGGTTTCTTAGGCAGTAGGTGATGCGTCCACTGTTAAGACACGAGATCACACTTTTGGGATTTAGCATGTAATACTGGGGACAAGTCCTGTGCGGTAGTCCCAACTTCTTGCATTAATCCATTCCATGGCCTTTGGCCCTTGCTGCACTATGGCACGATTCCCTTATTGTACAATGTGGTAGCACGTTTGTACAATGTAGTACATTGTACATCTCCTGTTCTGCAGAAGTGCACGGCATTTATTCATTAACATTTCTTTAAAAATTTCAAGAATCATGTAGGAAAGACTATGCATTACTGTGCAAGCTATGTTGCTTAGATACAGCTAGGAAGGTTATGCAGTGCAGAAATGAGAGCTGCAAAAGTGTCTTTGGAACTCTTTTGATTCACATCCAAGCACAGATTCAGACCAATTTCTGAACTGCTGGCAGATATATGGGGCTGACAGAGTAGCCAGGAAATAATGTGACACACAGAAGCTCCCCAGGTCATGCTGGTGGGTCACGCTCTATGCTGGCAGCATGGAGAGTGCTCTGTGGTCCCGGGGCCCAATTCAGAGACAGGTGGGCCAGGAGACTCCCACTGACCTGAGTTCTGGAGAACTAACAGATTTCTCAACAGGTATATTCAGATGACACATAACTAAGAACCCTAAAATTAATCCCTAAATAAAAATGGTGACAACATGAGAAGCAAAATTAATAGTTACTTAGAAAAGGTTTTTAAAATTATTTGGGTAGACAAACAAAGACTTTGTCCTGAAAATCCAGCACTGTTTTAGACCATCTGAAAATTCTGGATTGGGCATTCAAGTCAAGGCATGACACAGTGAAGAAGTAAAACCACAGACCTCAGTGGCCCAGCACCAACCAACACAGGTCGTGGTCTTGACCTTTAGCTACGTTTTTTTTCTGCTCAGTGTCTGCAGAATTGGAAGAAATGCAAATCAGGTGTAGTAGCTTGTTTCCAGGAGTCTGCAGACAGTTGTCATTTATTTTACTCTTCATGACTTCATTTGGGTGCTCTTTCTGCAGAATGCTTCATCTATTCAATGTCGAGCCCACCATCCTCTTCCACTATTTCCTATCTTTTCTAATTACAGCCTAAAATTCCTATGTCAATCACTCCTCAGTTTGATGTTCTCCAAGTTTCCACATCCACAAAGGTACTTATAAATTTTTCCCACCCCAACAAGAACAGATGAACTTTCAATAGCAGTTGGCTTGTATTTCCAGGTATTTCCAGGCTCCTGTGCACTCCACTGGAAAAAAGTTCCCACATGACCACTTTGAAAACTGAAGAGAGATGTTTTGCTAGCCCTTATGACATCAAAACTGGAAAGACCTCAACAATTTTACTTTCTCTCATGAAGTAGATGCTCTTGTATTTTGGTGTGTACTGTACCAGTGTCACAACATGATTTTATACCTTGATTTTACCTGCAATACAAAATCAACACAAACAGCAATGATTCCTTCCTGAAACTATCATGCTTTCCAATCTTTTGTTTAGAGGAACCTCTGAATCCTTGCCACTTGTGCAGGTAGAATCAAACACACTGGATGCTTAACTCTGCTGGGAACTGTCATCACTATATTAACATATTAACATTTTCAAACAATTTAATCTACTGATCCCATGCAAAGGCAATACTCCTTTAAAATCTCCAGAAGTGCTCTCCAGTGACTCATGACAATTGGATTAGCTATAGCAGGAAGCACATACACTGAGGTAAGAATACACGAACGGTAAGGAAATCTTGCTTTCCTGTCTAGCTTGCAATCCTCTGCACCAGCAAGCGAGATAAACCCAACATGAGCGTAACGTTTAACCCATGAGCTGTGGACCAATGACCTAAGAAGTACTTAGTTGATTAGAAGTACTCTAGTTGATTAGAGTGCTCTTTCTCATTATGTCACAAGTGAGATAAGCACCATCTGGGAAAAACTGATGTAACTGCTGCTGGTATTATTAAGAGAATTATGTTCACCCTGAATATTCAGCCCTATGTGGCTCACAGTTCTGTTTCAGGTATATGTATGATTCTCTGCAATCTAAGTATGATCCTCAGGCTTCCTTCAAGGTGCCACTCACATTTTTTCATTGGCCAGATGTCAGTTTTGTTGCACAAACACAGTCAGATGTTGTACTCACAACTTCAACAGAAACTCTTTTATGCCTTGTTTTCCAATTGCTCAGGTTCCCACTGCTGAATAAGCAAATAGAAATTAATATTCTGCCCCTTTTAAGAACTTCCCAAGATCTTGTTAAAATTTTACCATCCTAGAATTTGACAAACATGTGCCTACAGATAAGCTGGGGATTTCCACGTGTACGGTAATAGATTTTGGCTGGTGAAAGGGCAGCCAACTGCCAATAGCCAACCCTCTGACCTTTGGATGGTCTTTTAGCATGGCAGTGTCTGTGCAGAGTATAAATGGTGTAGATGAGTAGCTAAAAAAAGACCAAGGCCAAGTCAAAGTCATGATTAGGCAGTGAGTCCCAAATAACTCCTGGTTATAACAGAAAGAGATGTTTTAGTGATACTTGAATAGAGATTGATATATACATATATTGTATATACTCATAATCACAAACATACATATATATTTTAGCTTTAGTGGTATCCTGGCTTTAAAAAGTGTAGCTAGCATAAGCTTCAACAAAAGCACTGTACCAACAGGGCAGTTCCAGAAGTATGTGAAGACAGCATAAGGCAGCACTGCCACGGAGAGACTCCTGCCCTGCCTCCCTTCATCTCTCCTTGCGCCAGCCCAAGATTTTGCACAGCCATGCAGCAAGCAGGAAAGCTGAAAGCTGGCCAGGCTTCTTTTGGGTTAGTCTTTAATGCAGATCTGTTCCCTAATCTGGTTCATCGCACGGGTGCACAAATGTTTGGCAAGAAAGGATTTGAGAGAAGGAGAATGCAGAGGTGAAACAAGCAGCCAGAGATGGGACTGTCTTTGTGGCCACTGTCCTTGCTTAAAATACTGGACCTGGAGTGTGGAATCATTGAGCAACACTAACTTTATCACTCTGCAATACTATAAGTAGAAAAAAACATGGGTAAATTTACTTGTCCAAGCAAAAGCAATACTTTTTGCTTTTTGCAGTGAACTGGACAGCTTAAGCGCTGAATAAGAAGAATTGAGTCTTTCCCCCAAAAATTGCTTATCTTACTCAAGCAGAGTTGATTTAGCAAGAAGCACTATGCAATGCTGCGATGATTACTGTTGGCCTGTGTGAGCTGACACTGCTTTCTGCTGTAGCTCAAACATTATGCAACCTACATTTCCTGTATATAATCACTTGAGAGACTAATTAAATAACACCATTTTAATTACTGAAGACTCAGAAAGGGAATGTTGCCTTCTTAGTAGGACGAATGCTCATAAGGTTAACATGCCACAGAGCCAGGCAAGAATAACCCTCGATTCAATTTCTGAGCTAAAATTTACTAAGGCTCTGATGAAGTGTGTGCCTTGGAGAGGCCAGTCCTGAAAAATCAGAGAACAGAGTTCATAACTTATGAGAAGATAAATATTTAGCTTTTCTTTTTACGGAAAGGTAATAATAAAAGTAAACTTGAGAAGTGTTTTTAATAGTAAAATCCCGTTTCTTTAGCACCCTACATACCATTGCTTTGATTCTTCTATTATTTGTCTTGGTGAAAATCAAGGAAGGACAATAATACTGATGTACACCAATGAGGTCAGAAACATTTCTTAATATAAAACAGTACTGTTTGGGGCATTATCATTTAAGCCCAGGTTGGCAATCCACCTAGGCAAGTGATAGGATCCTACAGGAGAAGAGCCACAGACTGCCTGGCTGAAGACTGCATATTTTTCAGGGAGCCACTTCATCGCTTAACCATTCTATTTACTAACTGGAAAAAAAGGTACTCATGTTAAGTCATGCAACAATGAGGTAGCTATATCCAGATGACTGCACTGAGAACGTAAAATATATGGTAAGAAAATGACAAAACTTTTAAGTGTTGATAGTACTAGAGACTCACCTGAGTTCATGCAGGGTATTAGTCACAGAGAGCTAAATCGCATCTTGCAGTTACTGATCAGCAGTCTAACCACTTGAACCATCTTTCGCCCTTGCCTTAAAATTAATGTCTCTGATTAGAATGCATTCAACTATTGATATAGTGCCTGTGACTTCATGACTATGAAAAGTCTTATGCATTGACTTAGAAGTACCTCCTCTGATGTCCATGTGTAACAATAGATTACAGAAGTTACTTTATAAAATACAGTTTCTGGACACTTGGCTGTAGAACAAGAGAGACATTTCTTTCTTTCCTAGCTGCACTGTGGTGCAGATACATTGGAAAAGATAAGAGAGGGATGGATAAATGGGGTAATGCCACCTATGCCAAACCTCAACACCTCCTTTTGAAGTGCCCAAACTCTTGGTCATGATAGTCAGGGCTGAGTAGAATCCCCCTAATGCTTCAACTGGCATCTGCCTCTAAATGCTTCTGGCAATACTGCCTGCACATTCTTTGAAGTTAATTCATGGGGTGCTTTATGTAGTTTGCTTTCTGTCACCACTCTTTTTACACTGCCATGATATGTTACAGGTTAAAACAGATTGAATGTTAAGAATAATAGGATGATAAAACTAAACCAAGTGTGGCCTCCTGAGGTTAAGCAACAAAACATATCAAGTGATTTCATAAACCTTGCAGGCAGCCTACCTGTGCTGCAGAGGTGAAGCAACTCTGTGTTGGGTTACAGGCTCTGATACCGCGTGGCTTAAACGCATTTCTAAGGTTTTGAAGTTCTCATCTTGGAACAGTATGTTTGATTTTTAGTGGCACAGAAGCAAAGTTAATAAAACTTAACAAACTGAAAGCAGTTCCGTATAGAAGCAGCTCCACTGTCTCCTGGCTGGACCTCAGCTACCTGTAGCGATGTCAAGGTGAGCCTCCAAAGTGCTCTTCAGCACGTCCTGCAGCACGTGTATTACTTAGGCTTACCCCGGGTGATGAAGACTTGATCGTAGTCTTCCTATCAGGAAATTTTGCTTCCATTTAAACAAATCGGGTTCGTACTAAGCGAAAATACTCGACCAGAGTCTGCACAGTTTTATTACCAGTTTTTCCCATCAGCGGCAATGAAGGCTCTTCCCTGTTTTTGGGACATGTATCCCTAAATATTCTCAGATAAATGTCTGGGAGACTGTCTGCTCTGCTGAACTCAACAGCGGGACAAAGGCTCTGAGGGAGCCACCGCGGCCACCGCCACAGCCCTGCCGGGGCTCCCTGCCGGGGCTTTGCACGGACGATGCCCCCAGGAGCGGCCGCCACCACCGAGCGGCCCGGCAAACTGTGAATCATACAGCACTATCTTACCTATCAGAAAAACACTACCTGGCCTCTTTTCCTTTTAAAGAAATGACACAAACATTACATAAATACTGCACAGTGAGATGAACCATCGACTTTGGTTGGTTTCATTTCCCTAAAGCAACACGCACAACCACAGGACAAGCCAGGCACCCCTCAGGTTAGTGGTCTCTCGACGCTACCCGTCGGGTCCATCCTCCCTCTCCTTCAGAAACTCCGAGCCCTTTCGCTCCCCGGAGGCTCAGCACCCCCCGCCGCCAGCGCCGAGGAGCAGCAGGGCTCCCCCGGGCGCTCCCAGCGCGTCCGCCTCAGCCCGCCGGCCGCCTCCCCGCGCCCCGCCCCGCCATCGGCCTTCTCTGGGCGCAGCTCGTCCTGTCTGCGGACAGCCCCGCTGGCTCCCCGCCATCGACCTTTTCTGGGCGCAACTCGCCGTGCCTGCGGGCAGCCCGGCTGCCTCCCCGTCATCGACCTTTTCTGGGCGCAGCTCGCCGTGCGCTGCAGGCAGCCCTGCTGTCTCCCCGCCATCGATCTTCTCTGGGCGCAGCTTGTCCTGTCTGCGGGCAGCCCGGCTGCCCCCTTCCGCGCCTGCGCGCCCTTCGCCTCCCGTCGCCCCCTGCGCGGTGCGTGGCAGCAGCGGCGCGGAGATGGCGCTGCACGTTCCCAAGGCCCCGGGCTTCGCCCAGATGCTCAAGGAAGGGGCGAAGGTGAGAGCGGCGCCGGGCAGGCGCTGTTTCCTCAGGAGGGTTGTATTGGGGGGGCGGGGGGGAGCTCGGGGGTCTTGGCGTGGCGGCACGGGGAAGGTTCTGGAAGGCCGGCGGAGGAGGGCGGCGCCTGGTGCACGCGGCCTTCGAGAAAGCTCTGGCAGCCCCCCCCCCCCCGCCCGGGGCGCTGCCCCCGCCGGCCCGGGGGTACCCGCCGCTTCGCGGGGCGGCGCTGCCCCGACTGTGCTGCCCCGGACCGGGCGCCCCACTGGGGCCTTCCGCTGAAAGCAGTGCCATGGGAGGCGGTTGGTTTGGAGAGCTCTTATAGGTGACGGCAAAATCAGCCGGCCCCTATAGATTTAGCTGCTCAGAAGTGTCCCGTTTGTTATATATGTTCCTTGACAGTTTTTCTGTTGCTGTGCCCGTAAGAAAACTACTTTCGTGAGTGTTGTATATTTTCCATATATTTGCTTTCTGTAAATCCATTTTGAATGTATTTTATGTTAAACGTAAATTTTGGTAGTAGTCAAGGACTATGCCTGATGAAGCAGAAGCTCTCTTGGAATAAGTGGGACAGATGGTTGTGTTTTGGTTTTTTTTTTTTTACGGCAGGGGAATGCAAAAGGATTTTTTGGTTGCTGCTACTTGATAAGCTAGCTGCTCAGAAGGCCTTTTATTTTTCTTTTCAGAATATTCCTTGGAGTCAAAGAATGGTTTATGTCAGTGGCAGAGGGAGAGCAGGGAAACAGAATGGCCTAGATACAGGTTCTCCCATAGAGAATTGAAGGCCAGAATGGCAGGAGATGTCTTTTACAAAACAAGGAGGTGGATGGTGTTCTGAGATACTTGTTTTGTATTTATAAATATTACTAGAGATACTTCTCTCGCTTCTCATGGGTCAGAGAGTATGTTTTATCCTGCTCTTTCTTCTTTCTTAAGGCTCTTTCTGGGGATCCCACCTTTTCTTAAGGCTTCCAAACTGAAGCCAGGTGGATTGACTTCTCAAACACAAGTGTTTTATCATACATTCTGCTGAGTTTCAAACCACGCATTTGGAAGCAGAACAGAGTTAAATGGATTTGGTGCAGTACAGAGTTGTGAATAAAGAAGCATGTACAAAAATGCATGTTTATGAAGCTGTGCCCCTCTCCAATCTGGTATTAGTTGTTTTCTGTGTCTCTTTGGCATGCCGCTAAGTTTTTTGGAAAGTTTAAGAGTTTCCTGTATTGAAAGTTTAGTTCCTGTTCAAATTTTCTGTTCAGAAGCTTGTTGGGCCTGTTGAGCAGCCTAGTTGGAGAGGAGGAGACAGTAATTCTTTTCTGACTGTCTTTGGGTAAGATTTAGTTTCCATTCAAACTTCTAAGTGAAATACCAATTTTAAATTAATAAAAAACTTTCATGGACTCAGTAGATTATTGCTGCTTTGATGAGAAATGCCTAGTTCATTCCTTTCTTTTCTGTTAGAAAGCCTAATTCTGAGCAAAATGTTTTTCCTTCTAGCATTATTCAGGACTAGAAGAAGCTGTCTACAGGAACATCCAGGCATGCAAAGAACTTGCTCAAACCACCCGTACGGCTTATGGACCAAATGGTAAATAAGTCCTAAGATTATTGTAGTGTTTTTGAGCAAAATGTTATGTTTGAAGGATAAGCCTACCTTGACAAAGAAACAACTGTTTGTTTCTTGAGGAAACTTATTGGACTTGCCCTAGAACTCTAAATATATCGTCATTGTGGCTATAGAGATCAGAGTTTGTTTCATTATCTCTTGAGTTATACACTATGTACCTGCCTTTGCCAGGTTCATGTACCAGTTGCTGTGTCCTCTTTGCTGTTTCGCAGCTATATGGAAGACTTAAACAAATTAAAAGAAAGATAATAACTTGGTAGGTACTCATAATGAACATAACCATACCATGTCCAGTCAGATATACCAAAACAAAAGGTGTGCTCCAGTATCAGTTAAGTAAATGATGTACTAATATTTCAGAAGAGAAGACTGCTTATTCAGAAATTATCAGTTTCCTCTTAATGTAATATACTCCCAGGTGTTATTTTACAAAAATCTTTTAGGCCCTTAAATTATAAATAGGGCTCGGGTTTTAATGTGTAAGATACTGTTTCATAACTTTCCAGTGTATCTGTGTACAAAATTACATTTGCCTAATGAAGGGTTTTTAAAATCCCCTCCCATTAGGAATGAACAAAATGGTTATCAATCATCTGGAGAAGCTTTTTGTTACAAATGATGCTGCTACTATCTTGAGAGAGCTAGAGGTAAGTTTTATGGTTCTGAATGTTAATAAGGAAGTACATGTCACCCTGCCAGATTTACATGTGTCATTTTGTAAATCACTTATGTTTTTCACTGGATATAAGTAACGTCAATGGGCTGTATCGACAGTGAGGAACAGAACTCTCTTGTAAAGCAGCATTAAGTAGTTGCAGAAGATGCTTAATGATTGCCTACTTTTTTCCCCAAAACCACTGTAGATTTAGAAGAGGGTATGTGTAGACAATACAGTGTCTAAAGAACTCTGAATGAAGTAGCTATTGCATTAATCTTCCAGTGTTGGTTGTTGGCATGTTCTCCTGTCTGCTTAAATATGTTAATTGGATTTAAGAAGCTGAGCATATTGCAGCACCCCCCTGTGAATACAGTATGTGTGGAAGGACTGACCTGTCCTAACCTTTTTCCCTTACTATCAAATTCCTATTTATATCACAACACAAATAATGTTCTACTGAGTACTATAGGCACTGATAAAAATAGTGCAGGTATCAACTATTTCCTTACTTGATGCATTGTGTTAGTGTTTGGTATAAGTAGAATAGCTGTGGAAGTCTCATTCTGTTTTTAAAAAAGAAACTGCAGACTACTTAATGAGCCTTTCATGTCACAGGATAGAATTACAGTTGCTCTAATTACATTCAAGGATACAGCAGTTTTATTGATAGTTTTCTTTGAAAGAAAGTAAGCAGAAAACCCACTAGAATTAAACTGTAATTCAGATGTCTATTTTTGAGTGTTACACATGAATGCAGCTTGAAAATCGAAACTTCAGGCTGCTCTCCTGTTGCATTGCTTTGTGAAGCCACTGCATCCTGTAAGAAATAGCACAGAACCGCTATCAAGGATGTTTAATTCATTTTCTAGGGGGAGTGTTCAGTTGTCTTGATTTTATTTTTTTATCTGTGTTTGCACTTTTGCTTATTAGGGAGGTTAGCCAATTAAGATAATCTGTGCTGCTTTCTTTTCCAATTTTGTGCATTCTTAGTGTCTTTAGATACAGTTTGAAATAAGAGAGCTTTTACTGGATGCACAGAAAAACGTGGAGCTGTAGTCTAGGTGGGGTGTTAGTAACTGAGATCTGTAACTTCTTTTAAAGGTCCAGCATCCTGCTGCAAAAATGCTTGTGATGGCTTCCCACATGCAAGAACAAGAAGTTGGGGATGGAACAAACTTTGTCCTTGTCTTTGCTGGAGTTCTTCTGGAGTTAGCAGAAGACCTTCTAAGGATGGGGTTATCAGTCTCAGAGGCAAGTTATGTTGCTATTGCAATTCACATAGCTTGAATACACGTTCCCATTGTTCTTGAGTCATAGTGTTGTAAATTGTCTGCTTCCTTCTGAACTGATTTTTTTAGATAAAGATGTATGAAGAACAACAGTTTATATTTTATAGCTTGTGATTGATTGCTTCCCTTATAAGCTTTTGCATTTGATAATGTTTTATGGCCCTTTCAAAAGGAGATTCAAGCAGTATGAATGCATAGTGAAGTGGTGTAGTGAATATTTATTGTATACCACACAGGTGATTGAAGGATATGAAAAGGCTTGCAAGAAAGCCCTAGAAATTCTTCCAGACTTGGTGTGCTGTTCTGCAAAGAACCTTCGAGATGTTGAAGAAGTGGCATCTTTATTGCACACTTCAGTGATGAGCAAACAGTATGGCAATGAACAGTTTTTGGCAAAGCTTATTGCTCAGGCCTGTGGTAAGTGAACAAGAACAGATGTGTGCATGCATCTTATGCTTGCTTATGATCATGACTCATGTCTTCATGTAAAGATGAAAGGTACAGTTAGTTTATCAGGTAGAATTGGACGGAATGCTTTAGCCTCTGAAATTAGTATAATCTTTTTCATGTTGAACTCTTCCTTGAAGTGGCTTGGGAAAGGTCTGTTTCCTACTAAAAGTTTTATCAAAATAGCTTTCTAGCTTTTTTTAAAGCAGAAACCCATCTTTCTTCCTCTTTATCATTAAGATGATTTATTATGCTTCAGGTCAGCCGTTACACTAGTAACGTGTAACTCAGCCTCAGAACAATGGAAGCAAGACTAGTTGAGTTGTTGTTTTCTCTCTAGATCTCCAAGAAAGAAAATTGGTGTTTAATTTAAGTGTTTTCTCAAAGTATTCTGGGTCAGACTTCACTCTTAAACGTACATGTGTAAATGGATATTCTGACTCAATTAGCTGAGCAGCCTGAATAGATGTTGCTTTCTGATTTCCAGACTGTAAAAACAAAATTTCTGTTTCTCTTGATGCAGTTTATTAGCAGATCATAATTGCCTTGAATTTAGGCAGGCATCTCAAACCATTAAATTTTAGTACTTTAGAAAAGCTCCAGGCATTATTTATGATGTCATTAAGCAACACAAATTCATTCTTTTTTTGTCTTTTTTTTTTTTTTCTTGCCAGTTTCTATTCTTCCTGATTCCGGTCATTTCAATGTTGATAATATCAGAGTGTGCAAAATTGTGGTAAGTTGGAAGTAGCTAGTGTTGCTGTATTACCAAGGTAAACAGTTTAATGAAAGTTAATTTTTAGATCTTTGGAAGTGCCTTTTCTGTTATTTCTGTTGTGTTGTAGCATGCATAATTAGTTTTGGAAATTCATCTTTACGTTCCTTATTTAATGTCCAGTAGCAGCTTTCAGAAACAAAAATCATTAATATTTACAGTTTACACTAAATCAGATACACAAACTTAATTATACACAGGGATGTTGATTGCATCTTGTAGAAGTAGTCACAAGACTAGGCTAAGATGTAGGCTGGCAGAAATGTGGCGGTCTAATCTTGTGTTCTTTTTGTCAGGCTTTAGTATGTTACGTAGGATTGGAGCAAGTTTATATCTAGTATGAGTTTCCTCCTGTGTTTTTTCCCTGCTAATAAATACATTACAAATTGAGCACAGGAAATTAATGTTACAGGCCTTAACCTGGACTACCAACTAATCTTAAAATGGGAAACTGTAAGGCAGTGTTTGATGTTGCTAAATCAGCTGAAGTCTTACTTTTGCTGTGGTGAAAACAGAGGTTGCTACATTCGAATGCATGTAAGGACTGCCTTTCATAAACGGTAGTGCAGCTTTATGACAACAAAAGATCAATAATATGACTTTCCCCCATTCCATTTGTTTCAGGGTGCTGGTATTTCTGCTTCCTCAGTACTGCATGGCATGGTTTTTAAAAAAGAAACTGAAGGAGATGTTACTTCTGTCAAAGATGCAAAAATAGCTGTGTATTCCTGCCCTTTTGATGGTATGATAACTGAAACTAAGGTATGTTAAAGCTCAAAATAAGTTACTTATCTATTTATGCTCATGTGCTTTTATTTTTAGTTTTAGCTATAAATATTCTTGACACTTGGTCATTGAGATATTTTTGTTAATACTGCGTTCATTAGTTTAAAAAAGTTCATAGAAAATGTCTGCACCTAATTTTGCTTTACAGGATTTTGGGAGTTGGGGAGATGATGTTGCTTTTGTTGGGTTGTTTGAGCCAAACTATGTGCTAGAATGTCTGAACCTCAAGGTTGTCTAGAGATGGTAGAATTGCCCGTTCTTTGACTTGTTTCACTATGTTGCCTGGGAAGGGTGGCGGTACGATGAAATAGGATGACTTGAGGTTTGTGGATAGGTTGGGAGACAAAGTGGTTTGTCAAAATCTTTTAGGCATGCAGTTAACACTGAATTGATAACAGTGTATGTGTTTTACTAGGGCACTGTACTTATAAAGAATGCTGAAGAACTGATGAATTTCAGTAAGGGAGAAGAAAATCTAATGGATTTGCAAGTCAAAGCTATTGCTGATAGTGGTGCAAATGTAGTAGTAACAGGTGGCAAAGTGGCAGACATGGCTCTCCATTATGCCAACAAATACAATCTTATGTTAGTCAGGTAAGTACTAGAGCATAAAAACATTTTATCTATTGGGTTTATGAAATGTGCTTACCATTGAGTGCCTCTTGCCTTTCAAACAAATTAGAAACAAAATATTGTAGACTATTTGTTTTTCTAGTGGATCAAAACCTGCACTGCAATTTGGTTGTTTCATAGCTTATGTTTCTTGACTGTATTTCACCTCTGTGTGACAGCTAGGTGGGGAGGAACTTGTGTATATGGTACTGTTGTTCTGGTGCAAGTGTCTTTATGGCACAGCTGAAATCTATAATATCAAAATCTGTGGATCTAGTAAAGAGGGGTGTGGCCCCAAGGGCATGGGGGATTGTACTATAATGGTTCCTCCTGGTCACAGTCCTTGTGATGCTTCAGCAATGATGAGATGTCTCTGTGCATCACTAATGTATTGAGGGATGGAGGAACTAATTTGTAATACTTCTTATTTCGGTAGGCTTTAAATCTTCTTGTTTGTAAATAAAGCATGTTTGTACGTCCTTGAAATACATTCTGCATGGCATAAAGTTAAATGACCAGCAGTGGCTCTCACATCTCACACAAATAAGTGGTCCTTTCTTGAAAGCTGTGACTGTACTGGTGGTGTCCAAAAAGTGAATTTTTGGAAATGGAGCACGATACTATAAACTTCCACGTAACTAGATAAAGTTTGCTAAAGAGGTGTTGTAAGGATAATTCAGGTGTTACACACTAGAAGATGAAGTTTGATAAAGTATTTGAACTACTTTGTTTTTAAATTCTTAGGAAGTAGTCTTTGCACAGCATCCCTGAAAATAGGTAGTTACAACTTGAAAGAATAGATGAGTGGATTTTATAACTTTACACAGGAAATTGTAGATGTCAGTAGTTTAAAAAATGCTGCCAAGTTAAGAGAATACTTACTCATATGTGTTAACATTCGTTCTGGAAATTTGTTGTTAAAGGTTGAACTCCAAGTGGGATCTGAGAAGACTGTGCAAAACTGTTGGTGCAACAGCCCTACCCAGACTGGTATGAACTTTTCAAACGAGGAGCAGAAGGGAGAGCACTGATGAGCAGGTTCACCTCTTAACTCCTGTTTTTCTTTCTAGACTCCCCCTACTCTAGAAGAAATGGGTCACTGCGATAGCGTATATTTGTCAGAGGTTGGGGATACACAGGTCGTCGTGTTTAAACATGGTATGTACGTTCTGTAGAACTCTTAATGCTGCTGTTCTAGAAGTATGATGTTCATGTGGGTTTTACACCTAACAACCTTAATTCAGTAATGTACGTGTCTGCCTGAACAGAAAAGGAGGATGGTGCCATTTCTACTATACTCATTCGTGGATCTACAGACAACCTGATGGATGACATAGAGAGAGCAGTGGATGACGGTGTAAATACTTTCAAAGTACTCACAAGGGTAAGTAGCTAGAAAGCTTGTTATCGAACCTGAGCTAGGAATCAGTTTGAGGCAAGACTTGTGCTTGTTTGCTGCAAAGGCTGTAGCAGTTACTTACATTATCAGTTTAAGAGCCTTCCTGAGGTGTAGTATTGAGGTGTGGAGGGCTGTGCTGAGAAGGTTGCTGCTGACGTTCCTGTGAACACAGTGTACAGAAAAGATGGTGCTCAGCGTGTACTCAGTTTTCCAGTAATAAGCGAGTTCTTGAAGATGGTTTAATTCTGCTGCTTTGTAATGGTAATCAGCTCTTTGTTTCCCTAAATGGTTTTTAATGTTCCTTGGAAACCAGGTGCAGAGGAAAAGCAAGATAGCTTGCTTTGTCAGTGGGGATCAGGAGGAACTGACCAGTTGTAAACTGAATTTCTAGTTCATTGGTGACAAGACATGCTTCCTCTACATACTACAGAAAATGCTTTATAGGTGGAAGAACTCAGTTCTGCAGAGTTGTTTCTGTGAGGTTTTGTGGACTTTATTCTTTCCTTTTTTTTAAGTATAAAAGGAAATGTTTGTATATTTACTCAGCAGGTGGCATGCAAAATATTAAACTTTTGTTTGATGCTTAATATCCTGTACATACCAAGACATGCACATTGATTTAGAGTACTGGAACAGCTATAGACTCCACATTTATGATTGTCTCCAGGAGCTGTCCTGACTTCCGATTTAGGATGATTACTTTTCTGTTTAAAAGACTGGGAGTTCTTAAGTGAATGCTGGTTTGCCAGAGAGTATACAAAATGCTTAATTTAAAACAAAACTCCAACACCTTGTGGTATTTGTTGACATGTTAAACTTCAGTAGATTGGTTTCCTGCATGATATTTCCCAGTAAGTTAATGGAAAAGATGAGATAAATCTAGGAATTTTTTTATTAATGAAAAACTGAAATTACTTTCTCAGAAAAAAACAACCAAACAAAAAAACACCAAAGAAACCACAGACACAAAGCTCAATACTTTATTATTTTGTTTTTTACAAAAGAAGCTCTTTTTACTCATTCATTCCAACGTGTTTGAAGAAATTCTGGTAAATTTCTCTTGTACTGCATGTTTATTCTGAAGCAGATCTTTAATAAGCTTGTTTGGGATAAAGCTCTATTGCATTCTTGGTAGAGTATATAAATTCTAAAAAGTGAAAATAAATACGATGCTTTAAGCAAAACTTTGCATTTTGGGATGGTCTATTCACAGGATAAACGTCTTGTTCCTGGAGGTGGTGCAACAGAGATTGAATTGGCCAAGCAGATCACATCTTATGGAGAGGTACAGCAAATGGGCTTTTTTACTTCTTATTTTGTTTTATACACACATATGTGACTTATAAAATTACATGCATATTATTTTATGCCAAAAAATACATGTGTATTAATGCACATAAATCAATAGAAAATGGGGGGGGAAATGCCTCCTTATCTTTGTTTTTTGAAATGCTGACATATGGCTTTCAACTTCACTTTAGACTTGTCCTGGGCTTGACCAATATGCCATCAAGAAGTTTGCTGAGGCATTTGAAGCCATTCCTCGAGCACTGGCAGAAAACTCTGGAGTAAAGGCTAATGAGGTCATCTCCAAACTTTATGCTGTGCATCAGGAAGGGAACAAAAATGTTGGATTTGATATTGAGGTAAACAGTCTATCACAGTACTTGGTGTTCTGCAGTACAGGGTTGTATTTAAAAGTACTTCTATCAATATGAAGTGTTTATAGATTAAATTATTGAAGCTCTGTGTTGCACAGTCTAAAAGAAGGACTTACTGCAATACTGAAGTGTGGTCTTTTTCATTAGCAAGGAGTTAAATTAAATGTGGTGTAGTGGCCTTGTGTAGGGAGTAAGGGAGACAGTGAACTAATGTGATGGAGAATAAGTCTTTAGTAATTACTGGTTTTGTCTTCCTGCTAATGGATGAGGAATTTCTGAAGAGGGAAGATGAGATCAGAAAAGTGATAACTTGTTCTAAACCTGTAACCTTGAAAACCCAGTAATTTGCTTGGTAGAAGCCTGACAAAGTTTTGAATGTTTTTCCCCGTCTGACAGGCTGAAGCTGCTGCTGTGAAGGATATGTTGGAAGCTGGTGTGTTAGACACGTATCTCGGGAAATCCTGGGGTATCAAGCTAGCTACAAATGCAGCAGTAACTGTCCTGAGGGTAGATCAGGTAAGCTTATAGTACCTTAGGCACTGAATTGAAAGCTTTAACTCAGCGTGAAGAACACTGATGCAGAATGCAAGGTGTAAAAATATGATACTTGAAAAACGTGGGTTTTTTCTTTCTGAAAGCCAGGAAGTTTGTTCAAGAGTTCAGAATTTGGAGTGTTGTAATGCTGCTTTCATAGGAGCACTGTTAGTGGGTTTTGGTTTTTTTTTTTTTTTTTTTTTAAGATTTGACAGTTGATACTCATATCCAGGAAGTTATCCTAACTTTCATAGGAACAAGGTTTAACCTAAGAAACCTTCTGTGATACATTGTTTTTACATGAAAAGCCAATGTTAGGAAAAATAGAGGTCATAATCTTAATGATAAAATTATTTGTGTATTTTGTGGAACTTCAGCAAAAATGTATTTGCATGTGAAATTTCTGTAGATTATTATGGCAAAAACAGCAGGCGGTCCAAAAGCCCCTAAGCAACAAGGACATTGGGATAAGGATGACT
Source organism: Falco punctatus (assembly GCF_963210335.1). Lineage (NCBI taxonomy): Eukaryota > Metazoa > Chordata > Aves > Falconiformes > Falconidae > Falco > Falco punctatus. Next base: position 101,377,353 of record NC_137581.1, read on the forward strand.
GGAAAGATGAGCCTGAAAAATAGCTCTTTCTCTAGCAGAGAGGTATCTGTGTGTGAGTGCATGCATCAGTATACTGACAAGCACATGGCAGATTCTGTCTCGAGGACATGTAACACTGCTGTCTTGTGTGTGCTGATCGCGACATTTTTATCGGTGCCTTTGCAAATGAATTTTACTTCTAAACCCAAATTTTTACTGAAAGGATGAAAAGTGCCATGTTACTTTTACCTTACTTTTCACTATAGCAAGTGCAGAAAATGAGCCTTTAACATGGTAGGACTAGTGGAATTCATGCTTGTAAAGTGTGATGTTTGACTCAGTAATTCAGAACAATAGCAGTGATACTTACACGTCCTGTAGTGTGCCTCCTGTAAAGCAGTCCCTGTAAACCAGCCTATTTGAGCACTCACTTTCTGTAGACCTAACTGAAGCCTTAATTTGCATGCAAAAATTAGGTAAAAGCTCTTTTTTAGTGTATCAGGGCTCAGCTTCTGCCATTTCCAAGAAAAAAAAACTAATTTGCAAATATCTCAATTAGATGGATTATAGTATTCACTGGCTTTAGTTCGGAGTAGGGAAACTGCATGAATTTAGTGAATGTTGTCGGTCCAGCATCATTATGGCTATAGGTGGTGCAAGAGTCTGATTCTAACCTTAATCTTTTTCTGCTTCCCTGTTTACCTTCAAGATCATCATGGCAAAACCAGCTGGTGGCCCTAAACCTCCATCAGGAAAGAAGGACTGGGATGAAGACCAAAATGATTGAACAGTTTAACGCTGCTTCTTAATTTACACGATTGTGTGGGTTTTAATATTGCAGTTGGAACCTGTCGTGATGTTCTACTCTGTAAGTTAAGAACGGTGTCTGATGGAGCACGGAACTTCAAAAACACTTCAATAAATGTACTTGCTGTTAAAATGCTGTTTGATTTGGGCTTGTGTGACAGGGTTGTTCCCCATTTGTGGTTATGCAGGCATCTGACTAATTGCGGGTGAGGTGGGCTGACCTTGACTTGCTGGACAGGGGCAGAACTTGAGCTGGAAAAGCCTGGGGGTTGAGAAAAAGACAGGGAGGTCACAGGCAAAACAGACTCAAAGTGCAGAAAATTTGATTTCTAACCAATGAAAAATAAGTGTTGGAGGGCAAGAAACAAGAAAAATACTAAACCACCTTCCTGTTCACCTCCCCTTCTTCCCAGGCTCAGCTGTACTCCATTCCCACCTCTTCTACCTCTTCCTCCATGTGGTGCAGGAATGGGGTCTGGGGTCAGTCCGTAACAGCTCCTCTCTGCTGCTCCTTATGCCCCCTTTCCCCCTCTTCCCCTCCTACAGCTGCCTCAGCCCAGGGATGCCCTGTGCAGGTTGCAGCCCGTCGGGAACAGCTGCTCCTGTGTGGTCCTCTAGGCTGCAGTTCCTGGCAGGGAAACCTGCCCCTCTGGGCTCCGTGGGGAGGCCCAGCATGGTCCTCTTCATGAGCTGCAAGACCGCCTGCTCCAGCGTGGTCTCTGCAGGAGCCCCTCCTCCTTTTACTTGGGTGCTGTTTCTCATGTTTCCCTTCGCAGCTAGGCAGCATTTTCCCGTTTCTCACACATGCTGTCTGCCTGGGCTGTAGGGCCCAGCTGTGCCCCGCCATGGGTCAGCTGGAGCTGGCGGTGTCGGGCAGGAGGCACTGCCCAGCATCTCAGTGGCCAGCTGCAGCCCACCCCACCGTCTTGATACCTGCACCCAGTATGGCGGACAAGGGAGATGGATCACAAGCGTGCTGCAGGGAGCTCATTCCTTCCAGGAAACGGGACCTATAATCATCACAGCTCTTTGTGCTCTTAATTGTGCTCCTTAGCCAGTGTTTGAGTGAAAAACTCAAATGAATATTGAAATATTGAAGTAAGTATGGTCTGTGCTTACATTCATTTTTGTCACATGTCTCTATTACAGGGGTCCTCAAACTATGGCCCGCGGGCCAGATATGCCCCCCCAGGGTCCTCAATCCCCCAGTATTTACAGACCCCCCTGTCCCCCCCGCCGGGGGTTGGGGGAAAACCAGCCACAGATGACTGCCTGCCACTGCATCTGCGTGCCGGCCCCCTGGTTAAAGTGTGAGGACCCCCGCTCTATTTCATCCTTGCCCTCCGAAATCTCCGTGCTCCCAAAATGGCAGCCTGACAGCAGTGAACTGCATCCCGTTCTAAGGGCCTTAAAAATAAATGCTGAGCAGCAACAGCCAGCATGATGCAGTGCTGGAATCTTTCAGCTGAAGCCTCTTGGTTAGATTCTTCTTGGAAATTAAACAGCTTGTATGTCTCAGAGTAGCTTGGAAGGAGAACTGCACTTGAAATTGAAGCCACTTCAATAATTAATCCTTTTATTAGTCTTGTCAGTGCTACTCCGTTTCACAGCCAGAAGGGAGTGGAAGGCTAAATCAAGTCGAGCTATCTTATGCCTAAATAAGGCTGCCGTACGACAGCTACGCTGATGCTCGCTTTATAGTCAGTTGCTGGTGTGGCTGAAAAATAAACTCAGCAAGTTTTCGGAAGGATTGGCATACTGATATCGTCAGCTGCACAAGTGCTGCTGCTGCTGGTAAGGGTCATAAGAACATGCAAGACTGCCCCTTTTCTTGGTAAGGTTGTTGGGAAAAATGCACTGAATGTAAGCAGCTGCTGCTCAAGCATGGAGGACCCAAGGTTTTATTTCTGTGAAACCCCATGTGAAGCCAAGCCTGTAGAGAACTTTAAAGTTAGAAGTCACTGCAGGACTAACTGGTTAGTCTAGTGCAGAAAGGCTACACTGGAGTGCCTGTAGCAAAAGGTAGAGAGCACCGAGCTCCCAGCCTTACCAAAATACCCATGTGAGGTTTCCATACAAAAGGATTCCTGGAGAGTTTGCAAACTGAGGGGTCCTCTACTGGATGTAGACCAGCAGTGGAAGGTGAGCTGATACTGAATTTGTCTCTGCTCTAAGCCATTTTAAAATACACAAGGAAAAGCTGATAGCTGAACTGTAGTTATCTCAAAGTTCTAGCTGGTCCCTTTAAAGCAAAACAGCTGCTGCTGAAGATGTACAGCACCTGCAGGAAACTAAAAGTAATCATTGCTTACCTGTGCCAGTGCACAAGTTACTCAACAGAAGCTCAGAGCTGTAGTTTTGAAAAAGCATTTATTTAGAAGTAGTGAAAACACTGGAAAAAGTATAAGTTATCCACTTGTCAGTGTGTCTAAGAAGCATGAAGTATATTCCTGCAGCTGGGTACAGTAGCTCCAACATGTTAACAGTGTGATTTGCGTCTGCCTTCTTTCAGAGCACCTGAAGACTGCTGGACGTACAAGAAGGCTTCTCAGATGAGTTACAGCAGTCGCTCATAGAACAGCAGATAGGCTTGCGAGCTCAGCACTTTCGATGCAGACACAGCTTGTACATGGGTATCACTGATGTGGAACCACTGCCCTTTTACTGGTTCCGTTTCTAAAGCTGTGAAAGGAAGAATTTAGGAGTCAAAGTCATTACAAAGAATTGGAACAACCCATCCCATTACTGTTCTGCAGCAAGAAATAATTTGTAAAACACTTCCTATTATTCACCTTCAGGAGATTGTCCTCGAAGGACAAGGTCAGAGAGATGGTTGTTCATATTTCTCATTTTGGCATACGCAGTGTAGTGCCCAGACCTCATTGTTCCACTGTGTTCAACAACTCCATAGAGAGAGTACAGTACTTTTGTATTCCCTTCAGCCACATTCTATAAAAGCAAAAGTTTAGGTATGTCAGTCAGGTACTGGGTTTTAAACACAGCTGGAATGTAAACTCTTCACTTTGACTTGCATGCTGATGACAGGGAGGCCCATCGTTACAGATTCACGCAAGCACTACAGCACTTGCAAGTTACACAAAACAACTGGAGCTTGACAAGCATTCTACAAAGATTCTGCTAAGCAGCTTCATTGTGAAAACACATTAGAACACGGGGAAGAAGAACCCGATTGTTTTCCCACTTACTTTACATTTAGCTGTACAGAAAGGAGCCAAGTCTATCACTTCTGGAAACTTGATGTGCCTGTTAACCTTCTGTAGATTAAATCCAGCCTTAAACAGACGAAGTAGAGGAAAACCCCATAACGTTAAAATGACATATCAAAACCATGCTGAGTTACTGAATACTTCAGGTTAAAGCTTCAACAATGCAGAATTAGTTTTTACTAAATTAAACAAAATCAGGGAAAAAGCAACATTGGGTTGTTCGGGGGTTTTTCCCCTCCAATGCCCAAGGTTTTCCAGCATCACTCCCTTGCCCCAACATGCTGCACTGCAGCACAAGTTAACAAGGCTCTTTAAACTCACTCTTAGGGTAACTTAATGTAACAGCAAAAGTGGAAAAAGAATCAGTTCTACTTTACTTATGTAACTATCTCTCGTTTCTCAGATACTGATACATACGTATCACATACATAATATGCCTGAGGATCTAATTTTGTTTTTGTATCATCAAAACTGACGTAACTTCTACTCCCACCTTATTCAAATAATCTTCTAGCATCAAACTGGAAAAACAAAAGCAAAAGATGACAAATATTATTTTCTTAATCATTTTACAGTCTCTTGCAACACTTCCATTTTCTCTGTGAAACTGTTTTTCACCTAAAGACACATCCCTTATTTTTCAAGTATTTTGACCAAAATACTGAATAGCTTTAGATTTAGAAGGGTGATACTCTTTCCTCTTTCTTTCTTGGAAAACTAAAGCCCTAAAATAAAAATTTTCCTACAATTTAGAAAAAAGGTAAAGCCACTTTACTTTGGATTTTATAAGTAAGATTTAAATAGCACTGCTTTCCATTCACACACACACACACACGCAGTAAGGCTCAGAATCCTCTTTTTTCCAATTCCTCCGACCCATTTGTTACATTCATTTAGTAAGGGATCCAATTCTATCTGTACTGAAATGTAAGAGTCCATGAACTACTATAGTAGCAGGAAAGAATTAATGCTAAGATATTGCTTGATAAAGTAAACAATAAGAATAATGAGGGAATATAATGCAAATAAACTCACAAAACAGTGTTTTTCCAGATAACTAATGGATATTATTTCAGGAAAATACACCCCCAACTCTTCAAAGACCAAAAAAAAACCCAATGCTGCACACCAATGCCTTTCAAACCTTGGGGAAAAAAAAACCAACCAAAACAAACCAGCCTTATAGGAAATGAAAATATGCCAACATTAGTTTTAAGTTAAGCTAGCACTATGTGCATATATACATGTTAAACTGATAATATATACATACACATTTTTGCAATATCAGCCTGCCACTTACCTGTTGAAACCTCTTTAAGTGAAGAGTTAAAATTGGAGGAGCAAGAGAGATTAGCATCTGCTTTTTGGCATTAGTATAAATGTACTTCTTTTCACCTGGAGAAAAGAAAAAAAAACACCAATGAGTAACATGTGAACAAATGTTACAGCAAGAATGTCTTTATTTTCACTATTTAGACTTTCACAATGTCATCCACTACAACTGTGAAACTGAACATTCCCCTTTAACATGATGAACTATACAAGAGCTGCCATCTGCAGACCCCTTATCACAGAAGTAACCGCTCACACCACGTATGAGTGGTGTCAGCACAAGCAGGATGAATTCTTGCTCATTCTCCACAACTCAACCAGAAATCGCAAGCGGCTTTTCTTGGCCTTTTGAGCAAACACCAACATGATTTCCCTATGACTGTCACAGCAGAATTTTCACATTTAAGGAAAGAACAGAGAAGTCACTAAATAGCTACTGCCTACATTCATCCAGATAATATATTTTTAGATTGAAATGCCCTTTCCCTCCCCCAAACCCACTCCTCTTTGCTCATTGTTCTTCTTCAGTCCTGCGGTACTGTGTAGCCAGGCTTGTGAGCCTGCTGTTCTGCTCAGTTGCTTGTACTAATCTGTGTGAAAAGTTCTGACAACCCACCCACTGAATACTTGCTCAACCGATCCAAGTTAAAGTTACAAAAATACCACTTTAGGGACATTCCCCCGCTTAACCCACCCAAGCAGCAGATAAAGACATATTTAAAATTTTCTTTTAAAAGATAATTTGTCATACTTTTTGTGTTCTTCTTTGGTCCATAATGTCTTTGTGTACATACATCACAGAGTAGTTTATTGGTCTCGGTAAGTTTTTCATTACGGGTAAACTGATACAAACAGTGATGGATTGAACCTTCTTCTGGGTTCAGATCTTCCCTGTTTGCAAGAGTACAAAACGCTGTTTCTGGATCTTCAGTCGATACTTCACATGTCTTGATGGGAACAGTTTGAAGGTCATCTAAGGTACTTGTATCAGATTCAGCGCTGGCACCCAAGTGTAGTTTTGAGAAGTCAGTAGCAAGCTCTTCCTCATCTTCATTTTCATCATCCTCGTCTTTCAGAGACAGGTTGTCAAGGCCATTGACAACCTTTACAGGTGAATCTGAGCCTTCCATAGGGAGATCCATGAAAAACTCCTTTTCTACACATCCTTGTTCTGTCTTTCCTGTATTTTCATGCATGCTCTGAACTTCTGTATTATCTCCCTGTATACCCAAATCTTTTTGAGTTAAGCAGTGATCTTTGCAATAATCTGACAATTCCTCTTCTTGCTTCATATCACAAGTTTCAGAGTTAATTTCCACCTCTGATTCTTGGTTATACTCAACATCTTTTTCTGACTGTTCAGTTGCACAGATATCTGTGAAGTGAAGCACCTTTCCTTGAAGTTTTTGCTGGCGGCGCTGGCTCTGCAAATTGGAATACATAATAAACAAGAACACAAAACCCAGAGGAAGTTTAAATTATATTTAGCATTTCTTACTACTTGTTTAGCAAAATTTTTGTAGCATGCCACAGATACAAAGGGTGGAAGGGGGGGATAATAATCTATGATTTAATGAACAGAGGTGATCAACCAATACCGAATTTATCCTCACTTGGCAATAGTTCCCACTGCTCCTTGTTACACAGTATCTTCAAATACAACCAGTGATTCCCTTTGTATCTTCCCAATTCTTTTTTACATCTGTATTCTAAAGTTTTATGAATATTCTTGCAATCAATGACTGGAGAACGGCTGTCTGATTCAAATTAATGCTACTTCAGGCAGGCAATGTAAATTCCATGTGCCTCTGGGTATTAGCTTATTCCTAGCACAGCAACTCTTAACAGAACACGTAACTCCTTAATAGCAAATACGTAGATACAATCTGTCTTTTCCATTGTGCATTTGGAGTGAGGAGAAATTCTAAGCTGTCTCCTCCATCATCTAAACCGAGGAAGCAAAAAGAATTGCTTTTACCAGAAATTGCAAGCACTTTATTAATAAAAGTGAAATATTTAACAAGACCAACCTTGGCTTGTTTTTTGGCCTGTTTCTTCGCTTTTTTCTGAAGGTGCTTACTTGTACCAGGGGGCTCATCTCTCTGCTTAAGATAACAGTCATTATTTTTATTCTCTTCATCTTCAGATTTATTGTCTTTGGGTTTTTTAAGATTTCTCTCATTTGTAATTTTTACTTTCTACAAAAAACAAAAGCCACAAAACAACAACAGCAGTAGAGATGTTATTGTCCCAAATCACAAGACAGTGTTCCAAAGAAAACCACAGGGATGAGATTTTATTTGACTTTTCAGCTCAAATGTAACATTGCAATGACTATAACACACAACTCATTTATTTCACCCTAATCGTTACGAAAGAGATGTCTCACTCTGGAGGGAGTCCATGTGAAACAATGATTTGCAGAATCAAACAGTATGAAAAAAAAATAAGGCTATGGAGGGCCAAATTCTGAACCTGTAAATGGGCAATATTACCTTTAGCTCTAACAGATGTACATCTTATTAAATGCACTGAAGAGTAACATTTTGCACAAGCAGAGACATTTTCAGTTGAACTGCCTGCCACAGAAATTGTTTCTTTCTGCTAAAATAAAATTTGTTTGTTGCAGAAGACATATGATCCCTTTAGATGGGGGGGGGTTCACTTCAGTATTTACTCATTAGCTTTTACGTGAGCAGTGCAACATAACAAATCTGAAATATTACAGATTATCAGTAAGAAACACAAAGCAAACCAAGTATTTTGAGTGCTAGAGATCAATCAAGTATTCACATACCATTCTACCAATGTTTACCTTTATTCAATAACATGAATATCATGAGAAGTATTCTTGCACTCAGTGCAGAAAAATGGATGAAAAAACCACAAACAAACAAAAAGTATTCAAGCAACTACTAGGCACCCATTACTGTCATGCAATTTCCTTCATTTTTACAACAGTGAAGATGACTCGGGAAGCGTTGCTCTTTGCAACTCAGTCTTCTGTAATAGTGACACAACACTGCAACATACTCTACTATTTCCCTAAGCCAATCTCCATGTTAGAAACATTAATGGACAAAGCAGCAAGATCACCAACAGACTATCAGTGATTTTCCAGAGACTATTTATGGGCCACAACTTACAGAAATGACTCTCGGGAAAATATTATTCTCTATCTTTCTGGGAAAATCTGTAATTTTAGCTCTCAAAAGAGACATATGAAAAATGTATAAATGAATTCCCTAATGATTATATAATAAAGGTGTTTTCATATAATCAAACAAAAACAAAGCCAAAAAGCAAGCACATACAATTTCTTACCTGATCATCTAGTATGGGAAGCGACAAATCAAGGAAAGATTCATGGACCAAGGATACCTTCAAATGAATATTCAGAAGTCCAACTTAATTTTGCTTAGAAGTGGCTAACTTGCTGTCAATAGGCTTATTTGCATGTAGGGGCTTGCTTGCCTTCAACGTATGCTTTCATTTGTGCATACAAAGGTAAAACACAGCTAATCTACCTTCACAAACAGCTATCCATCACCAAAATCTGTCATTACCACAGAAACAAACAAGAAATACTTCCACAAATTTCAGTTTTCTAGTGGCCCAGGAACGTGAGAACCCAGCTTAGGGACTATGAGATTGATATCTGTAATCTGTCATGATATTTGTCTAGCCCACTCGCTAATAATACCCTTAATTACTTCATTATCAGTATGCATTATCCCAGTAGTGCTTTCTTGCTTAACTACTCCCCTGGCAAACCCATGGTCATTCCAGTGTGGGAAAGGGAAAGACTAATCATCTAATGAAAAAGCAAAGGGCCCCTGGCAGCATACTGCTGGTAGCAGAACAATTCGTTCACTCTAGTTTCCACCAATGGAAGGCGTTTACTGGGAGTCTGAGTGAATTCTTCTGGCAGAGGCAGTTTGCTGTTGCTGACCTCTTTTTCTGGAAGGCTTCTAAAAGGAACTAAAAGATTAGCTTTATAACATAAGGTGAAGAAAGATTCCAGCCAAACCATGCCCCTCTGAAAAGCATGCAGCTAGTCAACTCTTAGTGTATTAACTAAAGCAAACCTCACCAATTTTTAATTGATTTCTACATGTAGTTAGTTTGGGGTTCTTCTGCAGATTACATAAAATTATACTCTAGGCTGTTCAAAGCAGGCAGTTTACTTACGGTTCTGCATTCTTCGCACATAATTGTACTGGTTAATTCACCACCAAATATTCGATCCACAAAACTTTGTATTCCCCTTTTCTTTTCATATTCTGAGAATTGACAAAGTATATAGTAAAGTTGATGATATGATATATAATATACTGGCAACCAATTTATTTATGGCATACCAAATAAAAAACAAAGATAATACAGTATGCAAGATGTATGCTGGAATGTGTTGACCTGTTCTAGTATCCTCAGGAAGTACTGCAAGATTCTTAAATTAAAATTCTTTCATATATCAAAGAAACGGGGGCAAAATCACATTTGCAGAAGACAGCTTGACTGAACCAACACCTTTACCACTTTTTCAACTCAAACACATTTTCCTGTTTTCTCAGAAGTACTGCATCCCAGTAAACGTGCCTGTTTTTCTTTCAGGACTTAACTGTCTGAAGCTAAAAAACAAGCACCAACTTTTGCCTGTATAGGTGCCTTACATACAAAGACAATTTCCTCAAGTTGTATTTTCAGTGTAGTGCACAGTCTGAATTTAAACTTGCTCTTCATCTTCTAATCTAAGTCATGTTGAAAAGTTAAAAAACCTGAACAGTGTACAGAATATTTTTTATTAACAACGGACTGCTAGGACTGAATAAATCATTACCCTTATGTGCTAATATTTTATTTTCTTACATAATATTTAAATGATTAAACCCTACCCAAACATATTTTTATCTATAATGTCTATCAAATCAATTCTCTCTTACACTGTTAAGAAGGAAAGAACACCAGAATCAGTGCGACATTTAAAAAAATAGACCAGCACTATTGAGCCTTATATTCTAGATACACACATACTCAGGGCATGGCATAAAGTTGTACAATTAAACATGTATCTTTTAGCTGACACTATTAATGTTACTTTGTGTACTTCAATGAAACAGAAGATTTTAAATTATCAGAACATCAGTAACAGGTATCTTACCTTTAATTTTTTTTTTAAGTTCTTCTTCATTTTGTTTGTTAGAGTCAGTCACTGCCTTCAGTATTCCAACACTTACTTGCTGAAATTTTCAAAACAAATACACTGTAAAATTTCCTAAAGTAATTCATTTAACTAGTTCATGTCACAAAAGTCTTTCAGATGAAGTTTAATCTTCTCCAATTAAGAGCATCAATACAAAAAACCACAAATGCCTGCAGACACAAAATAGTTCCTGCAAATATTAAACAAATAACCAACTGAGAAACAAGCTTGCAACCATGATGCAAATAGCATGTAAGAAAAACTAGTCTAAGGATTAAATGCTTTCCCCAATGAAAACTGGCAAAAAAAAAAAAAAAAAAAAAAAAAAGAAAGGAAAAAGATGGCATTTCCACAAGTGAACTTTCAGGCATCTCAGAAATTAAGACAAAAGGACATTCTTTAGGGTGACTACACGTACTCCAAACCCACTTTTTCGGTAGAAATTTTGGACAAGTCAATTTATTTCTGCAGAACAACGGACATTTATATTAGAAATGTTGAATTAATTGAAGACCTTTAAAACAACCAAAACTGAACTTTCTATTAGATTTTATTAGAAGAGCATAGAGAGTAACCAGTACACTGCTTCCCAAAAAGGCAGAAAGCACCATCACCTCAGAAACCTGAACAATGTGTGCAATATATGTAAGAGATACAGGCCACAAGCAAACTTCATTCCTTGGATAGTTTTGTTAAATGAAAATAGCAATACCCATGGCTGCTCCTTCACAAGTCCACTGCTTAAAGGCTATTCAGTTCTATAGCTCTGTTGCTAATGTGCTTCAAGTGCATGCTATGGGCAGCACAAATCACACTACAGAGGTTGACTCAGAAAGTTCTTTCTCCCCTCAGCAGAGGAAAAAGTCTTGGTCTGGGATATGACAAAGGTGGGCATGCACAACTGAAACTGGCACTCACTTGGATTTCTTCTGCTCTCATTCCATCAAGCAAGTAACGAAGCAATTCATGACTGTCTTGCTGCTGATAACCTTTAAATCGTGTTGCTCTGTTAAATGAAACAGTAATTGTAAAGTGTAACTGAACTTAAAAGATAAGACAAAGTAAAAACAATTCATACCAGACACAAAAAGACAAAGTCTCAAACATGTCTGTATATAAAAGCAACAAGGGTCTACATATGGTATTTTCTAAAAATACGAAGCCAGCTAATCAGAATAGGTCACTGACTATCTTTCATTCTACTTCTGTTCATTTATATTTTGCTCTTAATCCTATTCTTTCAAAACTTGTTAAGCATTACACAGATTCTATATGCTGTGATGTGAGCTCAAGAAAAAATAAAGGAAGAAAACTGACCTTTTTAAGCAACTAAAAAACTTTTTTCATACTCACTATGACATGCAATTGTACAGATACTCACTTTTTACAAACCTGAGCAAAAAGTTCCTTAGGAGTGACTACCCCTTTTTTTGTCTCTTGCATTTCTGTCAGGAACTGATACATGGCTAATGTCAAAGGACCTGGCTGATCTAGTTTTATCAGCTGAGGTTCCTGTTTTAAACAAAAGCAACAAAGTTGTTTTGCTTTAATTTGGTGATGGAACCTTCTGGAGTAACTTTTACCTTGTCTAAACACTTCAGTTCTTGAAAACATTATTATAAAATAGAACACATAAAATTCTAAAATGGCAGTAAATTAACCTGACAAAAAAATCAACATGTGGTTTCTCATGAGATGATACCAAAATACTGGGCTAAGAATCATTAATTATATATTGCTTAGTTGCAACTCCATTATTTCTCCCTTTTATTAGGAAAAAAAAATACAATTTCTTAAAACACACAACCCTTCTTTCCCATCCAAATCCCCAACTGTGACGAGAAGTGTTATTTAAGTTAGCATAGCAGACATTCTCTAGTTTCCTATTGTGCATTTAGGAAAGTGACACCATAGCAAGTGTTACACATTTTCATCCTTTAAACCACTTAATCATAATGTAAATACTCCTTTGACGACAACTAACAGAGTATTGAATCACCGCTCTTCACTTTGAAAGAAAGACCTCTGCTGACTTCAGAAGCAGTTTTATGGAAGTCAGTGGTGAAGTTCCCACTGATTTTACATCTTAATCTTGTTAGTATTTAGCTGAGAGCTTTAAAATCCAGAGATGAACATTGCTTGTTTCTTTAACAGACTGGAAGGGTGGGGAGAAACACTATGGAAGTTGAAGCATATATATACCATGGATAACTCAGGTGACTCTATTTTAACTGTTGTGCCAGGCATTTTAGCTTCTTTAAGCAGCTCCCTCAGGACTGGAGTTTGGGATAAATTCTGAAGAACACAAAAGAAAGAAAAAGATTGGTACCTTGGCAACAAGAGGAAGGGCAGCTGAGCTCCACTAGTCATGGAATTTGTAGCAACCAGATTACAGCAATTTATTTTTCCCGCAGAATTAGAATGGTAACTACCCCTCTGGAAATTCTAATAGTGTTCGGCAGTTAAAGGTACATTCTGTACAGCTAACGGGACTTCCAAGTGTCCTCTATATGTATTACCTTAGATAGCAGAAACCCTAAATGTACTATTCTTCTATGTTCTTTTCTTCTTATTATGTCTTTTTTTAATTATTATTATATTCTTCTATGATCTTTTGATGGTCTATTTACTAGTGTCCGATTCCAAAATCAAAAGGTAAAACGCAGTGTGCATATCTGCTTGTTTTAGAAACAAAAATCAAATTAAACAGTTTACTAAAACTTGCAACTACAGTGGGAATTTTGTTTGAGTAAAGCTTCAGGAGCAAGAGCCAATCAGCACAAGATTACATATGAGCTTTAATACTGTCCTGGTTTTGGCTGGAAAAATTTTCTTAGTGAAGCAAGGGGCTGCATGGTACTTAGTTGCCTGCTGGGATTAAACCCACCGGGGTTAAACCACAACAAATACACAAGAAAGAGCAAGTTTATTCTATCCAAACACTTCTTAGCTGAGCAAGACACTAAAGACAGCAATACAACATGCTCATCCTGTTAACATTTACTTTTCAGTTGATTTCCTGATGCCGAGACATTTTTGTTTCAGTGAACACCCATGGTCTTTGGGTATTAATCTCTTACAGTCTAAGAGGTCAGCAAGGGTGATGTGCCACAGTATTTTATTACTAAATTAGGAAGTTGGCATGCTTTATCTCCATCAGTGAAAGATGCTGTGCCCAAAAGACAAGGCAGTTTACTGTATTTTCCCCTGAAGCAAGTCTGAACCTGCAGCTCCATTTCTTCGTATTTCTCTGGGCCAATATGCTATTTTTATAATGAACGCATCATTCTTGGCAGATAAAAATCACATTCTAATTGTGTCATTGTAAAATACTGGGGGCAGGGCTGTTGTGGGCTAGGTTTTTTTGTTGTTTTTTTTCCCTAGTCAAAAGTTGCTTTTAAGAGCAATAACTACCATACCTGCATCACTGCATTAAAGAAACACGTATTCCCCAAGTTACTAAGTCCTTTCACAGCCACTTCGGCGTTAGTACTTGAATGAGAATTCTCTTCTTTAAGTGAGACTTCTTTTTCTTGTTCATTTTTGCTGTCTTTTTCTACTTTTTTATTTTCAAATCCTTTGTTCTCTTGTTGTTTTTCTACTGAAACAATAAAAAAAACATACCACATGTTAACCCACTAACAGGGAATGGGCTAGGAAAAAGGAATTACAAACAGCAGCAATCCACAGTGTTTAAAACTTAAACATACGATAACTAATTCTGTAATTGTATAAATGTAACACTACTGGTTTAGGTTTTTAAACTGTCTAGGTAACAGGAGTTAAAAATTCAACAAAACGAACAAAAAAAAATAATCAAGGAACCCCTGAAATGCCACTTCAGATCAGCACGCAATTTAAACATGCCACTCTGCCCACAAGCCATTCATGCCAACAATCTCTGAAACTCTGCATGTGTTATCTGAAATTTTATTCCTGTTGCAAAATCGCCAATGTTAGGCTTTATACAACATCTAGCAAGATGACATCTGAAATAAAATCCCTTTAGACATGGCACTATTGTCTGAAATGAAATGCAGAGCCCTCCCACTGTCAAAGCATTCTCATGTTCACTTCATGAACCTAAACAGATGAAACTGGAATATTTATATTCTTCAGGACACACTAAAGACATTTTCCCCAAAATTACTTTGGTGCAGAGCTCAAAATGTCAATGACCTGTTTAATAAAACCATAAGGGAATTCCAGGTAACTTTCAGAACACCACCCACACTGGTTCTGCCAGTTTGGCAGTCTGCTATTGATTAGGTTTCTGATAATAGGATATGAGCCAAGATAAAGTAACACCAGCTCAGAGAAAACAAGGAAGAGATAATACAGTCTTCACAGATGGACAAGAAACAGACAGGTGGACAACAATAGATGGAACACCTGATACTGACACCCAGTTATTCATCTGTTCTCCAGTTCAAACCTGAGAAAATGCTGGCAACAAATCCAAAGTTCAAATATTAGATGTAGAGAAACAATGTATCTGGGAAAGACTGACCAAAACCTCTTGAAGATTCTAGTCCCTGTGGGAAAACCTCAGCTGTTTCTTGAGCAAATATTCAGACACAGCCACGTGGCATTACTGGATGGTTGTGATCTATTTCCCTAGGGGGCTATGATTTCACCCAAGTGTAGGATGGTTTTGGAATTTCTGATAGCTACAACTTATAGCATTTATTTTGATATACCAATTCTTCCAAGTTTTCTACTGGAAATGCCGTGTACAAAAATAGTTTTGCCATTGTGGAAACCATGGGGTTTTTGGGGGTTGTTTCCTTTTAAACCACCACATTTTGCAGATAGACTACAGGGTGAACATGCCGTTTTAGAGAGTACTGAATGCACTGCAGCTACCTATACTAAACGTACAGACCCAGCAGACAAATCATCTTATATATACTACTTCCATTAGGAAATGTTCTGCAACAGCTGGAGACTTATGTCATTCCAGCTGACACATTCACAAATACCTACAAAAATAATTTTAAAAAATATAATCAAACTATCATTAGCAATGACAATTTTCCTTCAGATCTCAAGACAGACTGAACAAACAATCGTGAACAAACACAGCACTTCTAAGTACTCAGTCAATTCCTTACAGAGCAACCAAACATCGCATTTTTTAAAAAAGCCATAGTACAATTGTATTTTTTCCCTCCTATTCCTGTATTTCTGTCCTGTAACAAGTTTAGGGGACACTGAGCAAAATCTGGTCCAATTAGGTCCACAGGCTAGGATGTTACCTATGCTACCAGAATTCTGACAAAGAAAAAAAGGGAAGAAATTAGCTTTTTATTTTACCGTAAGGTACTTCAAAAGTTAAATCTAATATAGTACTGTAAGTCCAGAATGTACACTCTCTCCTACATTTAAAGGACTTTCTGATCTACAGTATGTATACTATAATTACTTACCTGTACGTGATGAATCAATACAAACTTGTTTTCTAACATAATCCACAGTCTGCCCCAACCGGGTTGAAGTATTATAGGGAACTTCATTATCACATATGTAGCACCTGTCTCCGCCCCCCCCCCCCAAAATAAAAACAATTAATCATTTTTTTTCTGTTGTTTAAAAATCCTAAACTATTTACTTGATTGATACAATTCATTACACAACTATAAAATTCCAAGATTTATTTTAAAATTTAGACGTCTCAGAGTTCTATTTCTGATCAAGAAAATAAAAAGTTTAAAAAATAATCTTTACCAAATTATTTCACTGACTGCAGGCAGCCATTTACAAATATAAATTAAGACTCTTAAAAGATGTGCTTAGAAACCTTATTACAGTAAATATCAATGCATGGAAAATTTTGCCAAAATCAAGAAATTATGATATCAGGCCCTAAAGGAAACTACTTATGAATATTATGCCATATTCTGAGTATTGTAGCCAAGCAAGTACTTCATTATATTTAAATTGGGTAAGAAATAAATCGGTGCCCTCCATTAATCCTGCATTTTTATTTGCTCTTCCAGTGCTGATACAAACTTGTTTGTCTCTATGAGCAAAACACTGTGTGGTTAGGCCACTAATCCGTTTTAAACAAAATTGTAATAAAAACTGCAGTGATAAAGGCTCAAGTAAGAGTAAAATTCTGCTGGGACACATTCAGCTAAAGGAGAGTTGTATATACCGATTTTGTAGTTCTGCCCAATCAGCTCTCTGAAGAGGTGACAAAAGGTATCGAAGAGAATGCAAATACTTCTGCACTTTGGAACATACCAGTTACAGTTCCTAGGCACAAATGCATTTAGCAGACTTTAGGATTACTATAAGTCAGACTATTTTCTGATATTAAAAGCAGCAGAAGTCCGCAGCAAAGCACTTTACTCAGTCTCTTGCATCTCTGGAATTAGCTGCAATTTTCACATTTCTTCATTCCTCATTCAAAAAATTGGCTCAACTTTTGGATCCCTGATAACTTATTTATCATTTGTTTGGTTAATTATAAAGATAGGTATTCTTACTCCTGGAGTAACAAATGACAGTTAATTCCACAGGCAATTTTAACATCATAACCTTTCATCCATCAAAAATTTTGTGAGTAACCTTGAAGGAATCAATGGATTGAAAACAGGTTTTTCAGCAATGGCTGTTTAACCAGTGGAGAAAAAACCTATGTAGATCCAACTGCTATGCCATACCAGTATTGAAAATGCAGACAATAGCATTTGTTGTAAATCCAAAACAGCAGAACTTAACGAATTACTACACCTTTCCTCTTTCTCTCCAACTTCAAAATGTTTCTTTTAACTGTTTACAGGTACTATTCAAATCTAATTTCAATCACATATGCACGCACACCATAGAGAGATTTATTCATACATTTGTAGCATTAATAAATTCTGATCAAAACTGCTTTTGCTTTTATGTACCAGGCCCACTGTGAAATACAGTTCTTGACTGTAGGTTTGATTTATAACAATAGTTTATACCCAATATATCAATCTGAATAATTACTTGTGCAAGTTTGTAAAACCAAGAAATTATAGAAGGAAGCAAAACATCTTGCTTAGACATCTTCCTCTCATTTGCAAGTACTTTGATTTATTTTCTCAGTTCTAAAACTTAATGTAGTTTTAAAATAACTTCAATAATTTTAACACTAATTTACATTACCCAAAAGTTCACTAGTTCATTAGTAATACACGTTATTAATAATGTCTATTTCCATTCTAGAGTTCAATAAAAATACTAATTGTTACACACAGAAGTGCTCAATATGATCAAGTTAAGAGGTAATGGTAATGATAAAGTGAATATAATGACAAACAACAAGTTTTAAAAAAGGTTACTAAGCAAAATTAAACCTCTTTGTATCAGACACAGTATTTCTGTTTAGCACAGTTTAGAAAAACAAGGTTCCCTCTTCTATTGTAACATGCTATTCCTTTTAAGAGAAGGAAATACTACCAGGGAGATTGATTGAACCAGTAGCATCTTCTAATTCTACAGCTGTGCTTCTTAACCACACATATTGTATTAAGATGTGATATATGTTGAGAAAATAAAAGTAATAAAAGTTTGTCACTAAGTGTGCATCAGAAAGGAGCTTCTGCCAAGGCTGAAAGTTAAGATTTAGAGCTACATATTAATATTTGTTTCTGCATGTCAGTATTCCAACCTAGCAAAAGTAGAAAAATATGAAGTCAAGAGCATTTACTAGTTGGTTCATTTCAACTTCAATTATGGAAGTTTTCTAGTTATGACTTTTACAGGAAAGTAATATTTATTCAGCAAATCTCAGCAAAGACTGCTGGGACTTCTGTGTGTGGAAATGCTTTACATACACCTAGATATAAATGCTAGAATTCAAAAAGAAAAGAAAACACAAATTATACCCCAGTCTCTGTTGCCTTCTAGCTATGTCTCGTAACTGTTGCCTGACAAACTCACCACACACTCCAGTTGTCCAGACTGAGAACCAAACAATGGGGATCTGATCTTGGCGTTGCATAATGCTTTAAAGCATGCTGTTCTTGAGAATTTCTGCCACAGCCCTACAATGTTGATAACCAAGTGTCACAAAATCCAGTTGACTATCAATGAAACATACATTAAATCAGTGTATAAACAAAGTATTAACATCAAAACTGTTTAATTACATTAAACTAATTAGGATGAATGGATGGGTCTCTATTCCAAGACACACACTTCTGCAGAGAGGAAGGTAACTTGGAAACTTACTGGGTGCAGAATAACTATAAAGTTGCTTGGGGACTGAATATCTAATTTTTAACTTCCAGTTTGAACAGCTTGAAGAATGAAAAAGAACAAAAACTGCTTCAGCATGCAGAGTTTTCAGTTCAGTAAACTAATGTGAGCATAAGATCTTATTTAAGAGCATTAAACAGAAATTATTTTCTTAGCAAAATAGTTTGGACTTTCTAGGAAAAATAAAAGTCCTCAGGATAAGCCTGCTAAATGCCTTTGTGCCATGCATCTAAGGACTTCCTTTGCAATTCAGAGTAGACATTTTGTAATCACACCACAATATATAAGATAATGTATGTAGCATCACTTTAAAATAAGAAAGAATGCCAAAGTTTAACTAGAAGCTCTCTTGTTCCACTATTATTATCATGAGACACTGAAAGATACTAAGACAAATTAGCAACAAAACAAGATATACCCTATGGCCACATTTTAGACATAACCATATCGAAGGGCTTCTATCAGCCTCCTCCTCAGATTTCTCTTGTCTCTTATTGTCTGCCTTGCAGTCCTGACAAACATGCCACTCCACGTTCAGTAGTGCCTTTTTCAGATGACCTTGCTCCAATCCTTTACGAATATGCTTGCACACAGGTTCTACAAAATAAAAAGCACAAGAAGGATGTAGGTATCACAACAAATCCAAATGTCAAAGACACAGGCAGCAATCCAGAAGCTAGGGTAGCCTTTCTAGAGTCAAAGAAACATTGACAATTTAGCAGACATATCAGAAAGAAACCCTTTGATACCCCATTCACAATCTGGGGATATTGTTGCTGCATCCTAAACTACTACATTACTGGAAAAAAATAAATAAATATTGCTCAAACCTACATCTAGTCAGAGGAGTTGACAAAACTTTTGGATACAAACCTACCTACTGTGCCAGGCTGTGGGCTTCTATTATTGTGGCGTTATGATTCCCACACCTCGCAGGGAGCAGCCACAGCCCACTGCCACGGTTCCCAGTCACCAAGGCAGGACCTGGCTGGCCTATAAAAGTGGAGATTATGGAGGTTATGCTTCCAGCTGAGCTGCCTCGGTGAAATTATGCAGCAAACTACAGTAAAAAAGAATGGCAGAGTCATCCTTTATCACTTTGCACTGCAACACTGTACCCTACTTGAAGCTGCACTTTCTGGGCCTGGTGTGAACTCCAGCTATTTAATCAAATTCTGCTAAGTATGGTTATACCAAAACCAGGCATCTGTTGCTAAGAGCTACTACCAGGAGTTCAAAACAAAACCCAAAAAAGATAATTAAATTTTAAGGTTGTCAGTTACACTGTCACTTGCACAAAGAGAAGCTGTCCGTAAGCCTAAGTCACGTACAGAGAAACTGCGACTGACAATGTGTACGCAAACTGATCAAGTTTTTCCACATAAAAAATGAGTAAATTATTTTAATCCCCCCTCCCCACCCTTTTTTTTCAGTATAGGTTTCCAAGACATTTAGCATCATCAGCCTATAACTCTTCACTATTTACAGTAAGAAATGCCTAAATTTGCATATACAGGGTCAAATATGTGACAGTACAAAGACTTATCTCAAAAGTCAAAAAGCACAGAGTAAACAAACCCATGATAAAAAAAAATGCTGTAGGTACTTAACATGTAAAAAAATACCAAATTTTGTGAAATTATGATTGAGAAGAATTACAAAGCCATTTACTTAATTCAACTGTCTTAAGTCCTTTGCTACAGAGGTTTTATTATTGCTCAGATAGAATAACAGTTCTGAATCTCTCTTTGTTAAGGACCATACACAAGGTTGCTGTCTTAAGGCTGTAAACTTCTCTTGCCACAAGCTGAAACAGGTGAAAAGTTTTATACCTACAGTTCTGTTTCTGTCCAAGATTATAGGATTTTACCACAGTAAAAATGTTAGCCAATAAGAACAAACAGATATTTAGATGCATTGTTTAAGCTTTTTTAAAAGCAACAAGCTTCATCTACAACTTCTAAATTGTCTTTTTTAAAGAAACCTTTTGTATGTTGCCTACTACTATTACATTGGAGTTATTCACAACCATCAGTCTTTGTTTACATTTGTGGCTTTATCAGACTGTAAGCTAGCCTATTTTTAGCCAAAGAAGTGAGATTCCGCCAGCAACTGCACCATAACTGATTTTTTTGCTAAAGGAAAAAATGAGCAACTGTCACGGCAGACTCTTCTTGACTCTGGGGTTAGGGGGGCAGAAAGACAACAAAGGAAGCTAAGGAGCCATAGCAGACCGAAGCTACCACAAGACTAGGACAACCAGGAAACGACAGGAGAGTAGACTTGATTTTAAAATAACAGGCCATCACACTGAGCGTCCTGGCTAAAACTGTAAGTGCGCTCTCTCCCAGCTAAATTAACATGGCTTAACTCGTTTCCCCAGTCAGGATCAATAAAAAAAGATGGGCAAGACATAATCTGTGACAGGACAGGCAAGGGGGTAGAAAAGAATGCTGCACAGCACAAGCAAGAACAAGAACTAGAATAACCAGGGTAAGCAAGTTAAAAAAATTTCGACACCCGATCCAGTACAGCTGTAAGGATAATACTAACTATTTGGGATTAGGAACTATTATGAACAGAAGGAGAGGAAGAGAAAGAGGTTTCAACCAAAAAGCACTATGAGTAGAGAGTACTGGCTCTGGACACCTCAGCTAAGATAGCTGCTAATGTAAAGACAAATGCTTTCACAAAAGTATTTTAATCACAACCTTTTTGGTGAAGCAAGAGTCTTCTGCAACAAAATCTCCATTAGGAAAATGCTACTTAAATCTATCATGACAAGCTCAGCAGCTGACTCTACAAACACTTTACGTTCTGAGGAAATTTAGACAATCTGTGTATCTGTAAAGAACTGTGTCAAGAGTTTCTCAAAAACCAGAAAATAATCCTACTTTTCAAGACAGGATTATTATTTTCTAGCGTGCTTAGAAAAGTAGCAACACTAATGTTTCTTGGTGACTTCGGTTTCAATTATACAAACCCACACTTTGTAAATGAGATTTCAAAGCCAGTGACTAGCCCCAGATAGAGACCTTTAATATTAATGAGTTTTCAAGCCTCCTTTGAGATTAAAACAAACATTAGGACCACGGACTTATTTGAGGAAACGTACCCAGTGTATCCAGAGACTCATCAGACTGTGCAGTTTTGCCTTTGGTGCGTTTCTTTCCCATATTTGTAGTCTGGAATTTTTCTTACATAGAACAGTGTCCTAGCAAAGAAAAATAGTACGTTAGAAAGTAGGTTTTTGTTTTACTTGTTCATTTCTAACCCATAAATTACTTCTATGGCCAAAACGTCTCTTGAAGTGAATTAACTTGTAACAAATGGGCGTTTAAAAAAAAATAATATTGATTACACTTTAACATGAAACTAGGTGTGGCGTACGGTAAGATCACAGTGTGAATTACAAAACCCAAATGATTTAAAATCTTAAATAAAAAACATTGCACAAAAGAACAAGATAGGAAACTTAAGTACCAAAAATCCTATAAACATTTAGAACTTGTACTTTATTTAACTTAGGTTAAGAACTGCATCTGTACCAATTCTTTCACAAAGTTATTTGCAATTACACTCATTCAGTTTTCTTTACTGCAAATTCCTTGTATCTCTGATGAAGTCTGACACATGCAAATACTTTAATTATTCCAAAATATACAGACAATAGGAGTTCTGATTTTTCAGTTTCTTCAGTGGGGGAGACTTAAGATTGCCTTCCCAACATACCAAGCAAATACTTCAGACAGGATCTGTTATTTGGTATGCCTGTAGACCCAAGATCTACCACTACAGAGTCCTAAGCCAGGTACTTGCCTTCAAGAATCTGGCTACTGCACCCGTGGTAGGACATTTCTAGCTTCTAGTCTGTAGCACCCACAAGGCCCCGACACTTATCTCAAAAAAGATCATTCAAAAAGATCAGGTAAACTTAAAAATCTACATATGCTCTACAATGAAATTATGCAAGCCGGAAGGGTTCAAAAATCAAGTCTCTGCAGCACGGCCTAACCCTGCTGTCCAGCCTTTATGTAAACATGTTAGCACTGCAGTAAAAGTGACTTGTAATATTTGTCCTTTCAAAATCACTTCTTAGCTCGAACTCAGCAGCACACTGGCCATGGAGAACAGCTGCCTGCTTGGGAGCTGTCACAGCCAAAAGAAAAGGAAGCCAGCCCAAGAGAATCAGAAAGAAACTAAGCTGGGAAGAGTTTAGGCGCCATACCCACTGAAGGCTTTTTGTATGAAAAGCCTTTCCGAAGCACGCTACCGAGCTGCTGAACGACAGGTAGTCAGCCACTTCATCAGGAGCGCAATTACCAGCTTTTGCAACTTTGCATGCCATTTGTTCAGAAAAACAACAGCTCATCCCAAAACCTGCCTCTACAGCACAATTTCCCACAAAAAGCTACGATGTTTGATCTTAAAGGAACAACTCAAAACGGTTAAAATCCTTTCTGAATTGCCTTTGCCCGGCCAGGAGGGCCGGACGGGACGAACACGTGCAGCTGCTAATGGCACCCAGGCTGTGTGCGGCCGGACTCGCCTGACAGGCTCCGCACCAGCCCTTCCCACGGAACGCCCCGCAGACCCCAGCAACTAAAGCAGTGAAACGCCTGCTTTTTTTCATTTTTTAAAATATATATATACACACACACACACATATATATATTATAATACAGAGCGGTCTGCAAAGCGCCAAAGTGCACCTGCGCCGGACGCCCCGAGGCCCACCGGGGAAGCCCCGCGGCGCGGCCGGCGCTGCCCCACAGGCTCCGCCGGACGCCCGCCCGCCCGCCCGCCGCCAGGGGCAGCCCCACGCTCCCCGGCCCCAGGGCGGCGGGCAGCAGGTGCGCCCCGGAACTCGGGCGCAGCCCGGCTGAGGCGCTCGGCTCGTCCCCCCGCCACCCCCGGCCGCGCCACTCACCCCGTCCCGCGGACCGGGCCCCGCCGCCGCGCCGCCCCGCCCCGCCCGCTGCCGATTAGCCCGCGCCCGCCTCCCGCGCCCTCACTGACAGGCGCCGCGGCCAACGGAGAGAGGCCGGCGTCTCGGCCGGAGCGCGGGCTGCGGAGAGCCGGAGGAGCGAGTCCCGGGGCGGCGGAAGGAGACCGGTAGGGGCGGGACAGCAGGGCCGGGGGTTTCCGTCCCTCACCTGCCGGTGCCGCAGCGTGAACGACTTGGCGGCGCATGGCTCCGACCCGGGTCAGCGCGGGAATCCCGCCTCCTTCCCAGGCGGCTGGGCGACGGCCGCCGCCTGCCATGCGCGCGCCGGCGCGGTGCACTGTGGGGCCGTGCGCACCGGGCGCGGGGGAAGGGCGCGGGGACGGGGACGGGGATGTGTCAGCGCATGCGCAGGCACCTCCGGGCCCCGCTCCCGCCGCGCGGGGCTGCCGCTGGGCACTCGGTGCGGGTGGCCGGGGCCGGGGCCGGCCGTGCGCGGAGGGGCGCTGCCCGGGCGCGCCAACCTCCGTCTCTAGGGGTGCCAAAGCAGCAGAGGCGGCTGCGCTCTGGGAGTGCGGCCCTGTGAGGGGGAGATGTGTTTGGTGACGGGTCGCTCCAGGCTGTCCCGCCGCAGGCCACCGAGGGGCCTCACGCTCCTCGTTGCTGAACATAGACGAGCTGCGTTTGATGGGCTTCGGTGTAAGGATTAATACGATTTACACGGAGGTAGCTAATGCACTGTGGCCCATATTGAAGCCCTGTTTTTCTTCCCTAATTTCTTCTTCGCTCAGGAAACAATAGCAATGACTAATCGAGAAGCAGCCGAGATGCAAATTTCAGAATTAGATTTACTCTCCAGCATGTTTCCGTATGAGGAAGAGTTCGCTGTGACCGACCAGCTGGCAGTAGCAGAACTAAAACACTACGTTGAAAATGAGTCTGCAGAGATGCCATCTTCAAAGGTTCAGTTTACACTGAACGTAAAGCCAGAGGTCTCTAATGCCTCT
Source organism: Falco punctatus (assembly GCF_963210335.1). Taxonomy (NCBI): domain Eukaryota; kingdom Metazoa; phylum Chordata; class Aves; order Falconiformes; family Falconidae; genus Falco; species Falco punctatus. Next base: position 101,402,091 of record NC_137581.1, read on the forward strand.
ATGGTATAGTAAAAACCTTTCTTATTTTTATTTTTGTTTTGTTGGATTTTAGGGCTTGCTTGAACTGAACATGCACTTCTTTGTTTTTAGGTGGAATTCTCCATGGCCTGTGCATTACCGTTTAAATATCCAACTGTTCTACCAGAAATTACTGTGAGGTATGGCATTAAAAGTACAGCTAATAAAAAACGTTCAGAAGGTGTGGTGTACTACTTAAATACAGTTATAACAGGAAAAAAACCAGTCCTTTTTTGATAGTTTTCTGTCAAATTAAGCCAGATGGACAACAATGTTGAAGAAAAATCTAAAAGGTTATGATTTCTCTGGTGTCCTCAGCAAATAAGTGAGAAAAATGGGAAAAGCATGGAGGAGTGCTGTCTTCTGTACAGAGGGGTTACATGTAAATACTGTTCAGACATCTGATGTTCAAGAAGAGACTGTTGTCTGTTTTGACAAGGCTTAACACTTAACTAAAGGAGTAAAAAGTTACTCAGTTGGTTGTCTTCTTCCTTTGTCAAAATGCTGCTACCCTCAGGCTTCTGTTATTTTTTATTGGAACGTTTCTGTTACATATGCATAAGTAGCCTTGCATATGACAGAAAATGAGTTCAACCACTGCACTTATTTTTCAAGTGCCTTTTTCTTGATTTTGATTTACAGATTGGTAGTACTAAATATGAATTCAAGAGTCAGCGCACCAACTAAATACTAAAGACCTTTTCATTGCTATTATCACTTAAATATCCATAGCAAGTGCATACTATCTAAATATGGCCTGATTTTTTTGGCAACTTGATGTAAAACTGTTTGGAAAACATGCTAAATGTCAAGCGTATTACAACTGCTGCTGCTTTTTTTTTTTTTTTTTTTCTTTAGGTCATCATTATTAAGCCGCTCTCAGCAGATTCACCTGAACTCTGATCTAAAAATGTATTTGATGCAAAACTGCAGTGGTGAGCCCTGCATGTTGAGTGCAAGGGAATGGGTTAAAGACCATGCAGCTGCTTACATTGACAAAGAGCTTTCATCTTCCTCAGCGGCAACATCAAATGCCACGCAGCCAGATGTAACCACATTCACTCGATTGTGGATCTATAGTCATCATATTTACAACAAGCAAAAAAGAAAAAATATAATTGACTGGGCCAAGGAGCTCTCTCTGTCAGGGTTTTGCATGCCAGGGAAACCAGGTGTTGTTTGTGTAGAAGGTCTACAAAGCAGTTGTGAAGAGTTCTGGTCACGGTTAGTTTTTCTTTGTACTTACATATCATTAGTAGTTAGAATATTACATTTGTCATGTGTATGTGGCCAGAAGGTGTGAAATCCAACCACCTTCTAACCTGTTAAGGTCTGCAAACTATTTATTTATCATAATGTATTTACAACAATGAATATCTGCTGTAATGTTGGTTGCAGCAAAGCTACTAGTACTGCACAGTGCACATTTGTTTCTGTTTTATCTTCCTCTGTATTTTACTTGTATAGTGATGGACTGCAGTACCCCAATTATGTTAGATATGTATGCTGTTCGATCGCTTTACACTCATGTTTTATTCTGCTCCCATCATTTATACTTCTGGGTGGTGCAGACTATAAATGAGCATTGTCATTTGATTATAACAGCTAAGAGAGTGTAAGAATTCTTATCACAGGCAAGGCAGAAGCAAGCACTGAAATTGAAACCACATCTTCATCAATTATTCTGTGAGGAATAATGTTAAGGTTTTTGGATCCTGAGGAGATAGAAAGAAACAAGCTCCTGCTTATGGGAGTGTTTGCATGTGAGTAGTATTTCTATGACCAGCCAGGGAACCATTATCTCTGTCAAGAAATATGTACAAATGGAATGTATTGACTTCTGTGATAACAGCTATTTCATAGTATTTTCTAAAATAGTATTTCATAGATAGATCCATATTTCTCCAATTGCTTTCAGAGTAAGAAGATTAACGTGGAAAAGAATTCTTATTCGGCACAGAGAAGATGTTTCTTTGGAAGGTGGAGGACATGCTGAGATTCAGAAACAAAGAAAGTTCTCCACTTTGGAAGAAAAATGTTTTGATGCACATGGTGCCAGGGGAAATCATATGGATTTGGGGCAGCTGTATCATTTCTTAGAAGAAAGAGGATGTGCTGACATTTTTCAAATGTACTTTGGGGTTGAAGGGCATTGAAGGGGTTGAAGATCTCGAGAGGTTCCAGTGCCTGCATTTCTAAGTTAATGATCGTAACAGATTCCTTAGTTTTTCTGCGACAGTTGATCAGAGAGGGATTTAATAATGATATGATGAATACAGTTTTTAATGAAAAAAAAAATCCAGTGAAATCATGATGAAAATTACTAAATGAATGCTTTATTACACTTCCTGGGTGTAAGGAGATTTAGGGTACATACCTAATTGCAATGAAAGAAAGTATGCTTGATAGCCTACAGGGCAGTTACAGAATTATAGATGAATGAGTTGATGGTATTATAGTGAATGAATATATGAATAAGGAGAGACAAAAACGAAGCGTGGATATCCCAGCAGAGGAAATATGATGTTTACATTATTTGTTACTGTTTACATACGTGACATGAAGACTTTTTTTTGTACCAATCTTCTGCTTTCTATCTCAAAGTATATTAAGCCATGAGATTAGTGTTTTATTAAAAAAGAAAATTAAAAAAAAAAAGGAGATGCCAAATTATAAGTCTTGTTCATGCAAACAGGGTTGAACTAGGATGCCTGCTCCGAGGTGTAAGAATTTTCTGTAGGTGAAAGCGTGCATGTAGGTAAAGAGATACTGTGGTGGCTCCACGGTGTCTTGTAGCTGAGGAGCCCAGTTTACCTGTGGAAGAGCAGCAGCTTACCGAGGGTCGGGCTCCCTTACAGCGCCCTCCAGAACTGTCAAACGATCCTGGCTCACCCTGCCGGGCTCCCGGGTTTGCTGCGGGGTAGTTCCCGGGGCCCTGGGCTGCACGGGTTTCAGGGAAGTTGTATCAAGGCCGGCTAAATTTTTTCTTTGCTTATGGATGCCGTACCGCAATCACATCCGTGTCGTAACGGGGACACTGCTTCTGATGTTGATTATTTCTGTGCAGATCCGGTACAATTCCTAACGTTCGGGTGGCTGCTGTGGGCTCGGCCGCTCTCCGCCGCAGTGCTGTGAGGCCGTGCCGCTAGGCCGGTGCCGGTGCGCCCCTGAGCGGGCCGAGCCCCGGCAGCCGTGCGGAAGCGCCGCTGCTCGGGGGAAGGGTCCGCGAAGCGCCCGCCGCCCCCGCGCTCTTAGCGTCGGTCGGTGGGTGCGAAGCCTAAGGCCCGCCCAGCTACACGGCGTACACGTTGCGCTGCGCGGCGGCGGCTCTCCCGCCAGCACCGGCCCGCCGCCCCCGCCCCTCGAGCAGCTGCGGCGCGCGCCTGGCCCCGCCCCCCGGAAGTGCTGTGCTGCCCCGCCCTGGCCGCGCGCCTTCTCGCTCCCGGCCGGTACCCGGCGCCGCCGCTGCCGCCATGGGGGGCAAGAACAAGCAGCGAACCAAGGGCAACCTGCGGGTGAGCGAGCCCCGTGGGGCGGGGGGGCCGCCGCTCTGCGCCCGTGGGCCCCGGTCTCGCGCGGCCTCCGCCCGTGGCTGCGGCGGGCCCTGCCCGCCCCGCCTTACCGGGGCCGGGGCCTGGGCCTGGGGCTTCCGGTGCCTTGGGGAGGGGGCTGTGGGCTGCCCGAGCCCGGCCCCGCGGGGGGGTGGTGCGAGCCTCGGGCCTGGGTGTAGACGCTGTGGCCGGGACGAGCCTTGGCCTGGACCCGGGCCCGTGCGCGAGGGGACACCCTCTGTCCGCGGCGTTTGTCCGCGGTTCCGGAGGGGCGGGGTGGGGGGTGTGACGGCGGGTCTACCGCCGGCGTGAGCTCAGCGAGGTACCGGCGGCTGCAGGGAGTGGGTTGTTTGTGCGGAGAGTCTCGCCTTTCAGCACCTGTTGGGGTGTCTGCGTCTTGCCACTGGGCCACAGCAAGCCACGCCAGGCGGTGTGACATCTGTCGTGTGTGGTGGCACTCGCTCAGGATGGGAGAACTGTGGGTGAAGTGTTGTGTCCATGTATTTGCATGTATTTAGAGAAGACTAACAAAAACAAAGATGCGTGTCCTTACAGTTTGTATGCAGAAAAAATAACTTAATCTGTAGATAAAGCAGTCGGGTAAAACATGGCTTACCTTCCTCCAGAAGATCATAAAAGTGTGATGAACTTCAGCAAATTGCCATTACTTTAAAAAAACCCAACAAACATAACTGCAACTGTCATTAGGAAATGAAAGGTATTTAGAGTATAAGGCATCACAGTGAATCTTAAAGCATCAGTTGGCTTTGGGACAATCTTTTGAAAACAGCATTGTTGAAATAAACATGAGCCGCTGATACCATGAGCAAGGTGTTGACTTAACTGGGGCAAGCTAGAAGAGATGCTGAACTCCAAAACACTCACTGCAATACTAATGGGACAGCGTTAATACTATGTTATGTATGTACCCTTTTGCTCCGTCCCTCTAAATCCTTCTTGGTTCCTTTGTTGCTGGTAGCATCCTTTGTTTCATGAGTGTTCTTATTTTTTGTAATGATATGACAAGCATTCCTTGGGAGCTCTATTGGTCTATATGCAGTAAGATTAGAAGAACTAGTAAATACAGAAGTAGGAAGGAGAGTAAATAATTTCTTAATAAATTGTTCCCTTAAAGAGGGACTTTTCTGTTACACTTTTTCGTATGTGTTTAAAACCAATAACATTTTCCATAAGTATCCATGAATTATGAGAAAAGAGAATTGCTTGTGAAAAGAGGAACAATTTTCTAGGTCAGACTTGTATGTTTAAGGCATAGGTAGCCTTTTTTGTGAGACTTTGTTTTAAGCAGAAGGTTAATTATGCAGTATAAATAGGGTCATTAGTTCAAATGTGTGATGAGTGCAAGATAAAATAACTGAAATATATAACTGTCTTATGTCCCTGTTTTTTGTCAGCCTTCTAGCAGTGGCCGAGCTGCAGAGCTCCTCGCCAAAGAACGTGGAACAGTGCCTGGGTTTATTGGCTTTGGAACATCTCAGAGTGATTTAGGATACGTTCCTGCAGTTCAGGGAGCAGAGGAAATAGACAGCCTTGTGGATGCTGATTTTCGAATGGTATTGCGAAAACTTTCTAAAAGGGATATCACAACAAAATTAAAAGTAGGTGTAACCTTTGTCCCCTGTAAATTTTTTTTATCCGAAAGCAGTACATTTTTCTTAGGGATAGGAGAGGAATATATTTGTGTAGCTAATACTAATTTCATATTGGTAAAATTTGCTAGAACTGCAATCCAGAAGGTATCTTGGAGGACTTATTCATCAAGCAATGTTGATGGAGCATTCATAAAATTAATGTTGTAGATGCTGAATTGCAAGAAGTTAATTGATTTTTTAAAAAAAGAATTACAGTATGTGGTAGAAGCTGGTAAATTACAGAACTTACTGATCTGACTTCTTAAATCATGCTCTTGATATTTTGATTTTAGGCTATGCAAGAGTTTGGGACAATGTGCAAAGAAAGAGAAGTGGAAGTTGTTAAAGGTGTTCTTCCTTACTGGCCAAGAATCTATTGTAAAATCTCACTAGTAAGTATTAAAGTATCTTAATAAAAAACTTCTCTGGATGCTTGATGTGAAAACCTTTAAGGCAGTCTTTATTAATATATGTAACTTTGTTGAAATCACTGACTTGTTCTAGGAAAAACATGAAGTTGAAGGAAAGTAGTGTTCTTTATTGTGGAGATGTTCCAGTATTGATAGTGGGTGGAATCTTGAACTGTTGGTGCCTGGGCTGTACGTGGTGGATGGAGATAGCTGTTTGTTAGACCTCTATGTTAGAAAGATGACAAGATACTTGTTCTCATGAAAAGTTCTTTTATGTAGATTCCAGAACAGTTAAAGAGAATGTAGTGTTTAGTTAGCATAATTGTAAATCTTTTTGATCTAGGACTAATACCTGACCAGACTTACTATAAGAAAACTCCCCCCACCCCAAAAGAAAACAAAAAACCCCCAACCACCCACCCAACCAGGGGTGGCCCTGACATGAAAAGACCATGCATAGTCAGATAATCCATAATTTTCTGTTATATTTAATACATCTCCAAACTATCTGGACTGGATGCTGTTGGAAACATGATAGTGGACAAAAGGAATCACTAATCTGATCTGTTAGAGCAATTCCTAATATTTCTTTCAGGAGTCAAGAGCACAGAAAGCCATGGTGTTGTAAATTTATACACAAATAATGGGTAATGATGCACAGTTAATGTAGGCTTATGGTTGTTTTAATCTAAAAAGTGTCTTCAAGGCTTCCTGTTTCTCTTGTGTCTTGTTTTTCTGCTAAATGTTTGTATAAAATGGAAATAGAAACTGTAGTTAGAGATATCAGGAAAAGGTTACAATTTTGAATGTATAATGCATCAGGAATATGATGCTGCTAAGTTAGGACTCTTCCCTTATATGGGGTTGCTAAGACTTTTTTGTCAACATCGCCATGTATTTTCAAATCTGAATAGCCTTTCATTGAGAAAATGGCTGAACTGAGACAGCTTTCTTTTTGGTCATCACTTCTGCTTTGATGTACACAGCATCAAAAGAACATTTGTTAAACCAGTAAACCTTTATCTTTTTTTCTTTTTTCTTTTTTGACAGGATCATGATCGCCGTGTTCGGGAAGCAACTCAGCAATCTTTTGAGCAACTGATTCTTAAAGTAAAGAAACACTTAGCTCCTTACTTAAAAAGTATCATGGGATACTGGCTGATTGCTCAATGTGACACTTACTCCCCTGCTGCATCTGCTGCAAAAGTAGCTTTTGAAAAAGCTTTTCCTTCAAGCAAACAACCTGAAGCCTTAGTATTCTGTAAAGATGAAATTCTTAATGTGAGTGTATACTTTTCTCTTTCTTTAAGGCTTTGTGTTGAGTATATGTCAACTTTTCTTACAAGTTTAAAACTCATCTGTCCCCCAGCTATTCTTCATGGTTAAATTTCTTTCTCACCTGAAACTTTGTTCCTGCTAAAGTGAAGACTGAGCCAAAAACATGTCCTCTGTTTTTTTTTAATTTGAGGTTAGAATGACTGGAACCAGAGGAATGAATATGAAGTGGATTTTCTTGTGTGCATTTCTGTGTAATGGTGCTCAGTCATCATGTAATGTTGCTGACAGATGGAATAATGATGCTGGAGTAGTTTAGCTGCAGTGGTAAAGGATTAAAGAATGCTGAGCAGTGTTTCAGCGAGTCTCTACAAGTTTAGTTCTGACCAAGGTTAATGCTTTTCTGCCAGTCATATGAAACTGATTTACTGAATTTAAAAAGATAATTTTGCATATGATGGGCCAGCAATGCCAAATTTTAACTGTTTTATTTTGTCTCAGTTTGGCGGCTTTTTATCAGAAGCATGTTGGCATAGGACTGCAATTTAGAAAGCATTATGAAGTCTTGATTCAAACAGTACCACAGCTACTGTGTTCAGCAGGAGTCAATTAAATTGCGTTCTTGTTCACTAGTATGTCTAAAATGTATTTTAAAGACTTGACTCAGGTTGTGAACTGTTATTGTAGAGCTGTTTCTGAATAATGTGTAGACGATATTATTCACATTTAAACATTAGATTCTCATGTGTATATATGTATTTTTTTTCCTCTAGGTACTTCAAGATCACCTTCTGAAAGAAACGCCTGATACACTCAGTGACCCCCAGTATGTTAGCCTGCTTTAATGTATATGGTTTAATTCTTGCTCTGCGTTGGGTTCTCTGTCTTTGGAGGCAATGGATATAGGTTTGTTTCGAGAGACACAATGTGTATTTGAATCCAGATCCCAGCAACTTTCTTTGGGACTAAAGCATAAATGCTTTTTATCAGTTGTCTAATGCTTGTTTCAGTATTTTTAGGAACAGCATTTTTGAGTAGCTGGAAGATGAGATGACTTGAAACTTTTTCTGACATGTTATAATGTAATTCGGTAGCGTTAAAACCTATGGAAAGTTTATATATTTACATTGCTGGCATCTTGAGATCAAAAGAAGAACACACTAAAACTGAAGACAGTTTAGAAGAGCTTGTGAAGCCTACTGATTTATTTATGTGTTGCTTTAATCTTTGTTTTGTTTTGTTTTCTGAGAACTGTACCAGAAGAAGAAAGGGAAGCCAAATTTTTCCGGATTCTGACCTGTTCCTTGTTAGCTTTAAAGAAGTTACTTAGCATGTTGCCAAAGAAAGAGGTGCATTCAATGGAGGAAAAGTTAATGTCACTTCTGTCCCAAAACAAATTTTGGAAATATGGCAAACACAACATGCCACAGGTGATTTTTTTAATTTCTTCTTTATCTTGGTTGTTTTTAGTTACAGGTAATACACTGAACCTAGTCAAGTGTTACTTGTATTCTACAAGAGTGAACTTTGTACTTCACTGAATTATATTTGAAACAGCCTTCAGATTTCAAGGCCTTACATAGACAGCATTGCTCTGAAATTTGCCCAGTAGGCTAATTTGTAATTTCCTTGTCACCATCATCTACTTCTTGGCAGTCTGCCATCATTTCAAATTCATGTAAAAGATGCAAATAGCTTCAGCTTACTGCATGTGTTCTTAGTGCTTTTGGATTTTTCTTTTTTTAAACTGTTTTATTGGTCTTTGGTCTGCTAAGACCAATAGTGCATAGGGTGATGAATTGATTCTGGTAGTATTTTGTTAAAAAGTTTTAAGGTGATTTTAGGAAAACATGCCTTTTGAGTAGTATATTAAAATAAAATTTTTGGTGTTTTATCACTAAACAAATTAATTTAAAATACTAAACAGGCTTGTCAAGTAATTTCTTTATTTTTAATAATAATTAAACCTTTGCTGATGTGATAAAATACAGGGACCTCATGTAACTTATGGTGACTTTTAAAAGGAATGTTATAAACTACATGTAGTGACCAAGTGTTGTCATTTGACTAAAATTATGTTTTTTCTCTGGCCTGTGTCAGGTTCGCTCAGCTTTCTTTGAGCTGGCTTCTGCTTTTTGCCAGTACTTGCCTGAGCTGGTAAAAGCTGAAGCAGGAAGAGTTTGTCCGGTTGTTCTCCTCAGTATTGATGACAGCGATGCAGTGGTGTGCCCAGCTCTTTGGGAAGCTGTACTTTATGCTATCACCACTATTGAGGTAATGTGGGAAACCTAAGTGGCAGATATTTTACTCAAATTTAACTTTTCACCAAGTGCCATTGTTCTCTGTGTAGAATTAGGAAGAACAGCTTGACTAGTTGTTCTTTATGATTAGTAACATGAACTTACCAATTCTTTTTTTCTCCTTAGGGCTTCAATGTAACTTTCATTGTGTTCAGCATGTCTGAAAATCAGAGTTGTTTTACAAGTTTAATTAAATTAATCTGAATCCTTTTGAATATGGTACTAATAAGTAAAATAATACTTAAAACCTTTTTCTTGGTTAGAGGTGGTTACAAAAATAACCTGCAGTGCATTTTTTGTTTGTTTGTTTTCCCCTTCTAATTCAATGCTTGGTTTTATAACTTTTTTTTTTTTAATTTTAAATTAAGTACCGGCTTTGCATTTATTAGCAGGATAAGTGGTGTCCCACAGACTGGGATGTTCTGAGGGTTTAATGCTGCAGCAGATCTCTTTTGTAACTGCTTGTATAAACTGTAACTATTTATGGGGAAAAAAACCAACCCTTTGTTCAGCTTGCTATAATTATAGATATCTGGATGTGTGATAAATCAGATCAGATGACAAAAATCCTTGGGGTTGGGGAAAAATACCAAGGTATTTGGTAACCATCGGAAGATTTTTGAGGGGAGTTTTGAAGTTAGTGATGACTTTAAAAGTTAGGATTTTGAAATCATTGCTTATTCTTGGTAATAAGAACTCAGAATTAAATACAGGACCAGTTAAAATAACAGTTTTATTAAGCATCCTTAAAGCATTATTAAAGAGAAGCCTTTAACTGCAGTTTGCTAGTGTCATGGTTTAACCTCAGATGGTAATTAAGCCCCACGCAGCCGCTCGCTCACTCCCCCTCACCCAGAGGGATGGGGAGGAGAGTTGGAAAGGAATGGAAAACTCGAGGGTTGAGATAAGAACAATTTAATAATTGAAACAGAATAAAAATAAAAGAGCAATAATAACAATGATGACAGTTACAGTTACAATGAAAAGGGGGGGGGAAGAATAAAATCCAGAGGGAAAGGAAGAGAGGAACACGTGGTGCACAATGCAACTGCTCACCGCCTGCCGACCCATGCCCAGGCAGTCCCCGAGCTACGATCTGCCTGCCCCCCAGGTAGATATACTAGGCATGATGTCCCGCGGCATGGAATACCTCTTTGATTAGTTCGGGTCAGCTACCGTGGCTGTCCCCCAATTTCTGTTCCCCTCCAGCCTTTTCGCTAGGCCTGAGGCACTGAGACTAGGCCTGGGACAAGGCCTGAGACACTGAAAAGTCCTTGACTTAGGATAAATATCACCCAGCAGCACTTATCACCTTAGTATAAATATCACCCAGAACGGTTATCAACATTGTTCTCACATCAAAGCTAAAACATAGCACCCCACTAGCTCCGAAGAAGATAATTAACTCCATCCCAGCCAGGACAGCTAGCAAGGAAGGTCCATTGTTTTTAAAAAATACAGAAACAGTTTTATCACATCAACTTCTTAAATTCACAAGCTAAAATAGGGGGAAAGTGATTTTTCAAAATACTGGCAAGTGAATTTAAATTTTACGATAACTTGTTTCAGCTACAGCATAGGGAGGCATGTTTATGTCTAGTTTGGGAGTTCTTCCAAGGCAACATGTTCTCATTTAATTTACAAGAAGTGTTTCTTTCTGTAGGACTGTTGGAGTCATGTAAATGCCAAAAAGGGAGTTCTGCCGAAGCTATGGACAGTGCTTCGAGAGGGTGGACGTGGACTAGCTACCATTATATACCCAAATCTCTTGCCATTCATTAGCAAGTTACCTCCAGGCATTGCAGAACCAAAGCTGGAATATTTCAGAACGTTTTTCAGCTCTATAATTCAAGGGTATGAACCACAAAGTTGTTTGTTTATTTATTTGAAATTAGTCTCTTCAACATTTGAAAATATGAGGACTAATCTTCTTTAAGCATTTAGTGATAAGTAACATATAATTTGGCTTGGGGATATTTAAAGATGCATTAATTGTTTATTTGAGGAAAAGCTGTTTTCACTATGATACTTGAAAATCAGTTTTTAAATACTTTAAATATCCAAACTAGAGTCGTCCTTTGTGGCTGTCCCTGTCTTCTTAAACCTTCACCCTTCTTTTTAATTTTATTAAGTCTTCTTTACTTAAAGCATTCTAATCTTTTCTTGTCAAAGGTTTGTGCTTATTCTGTAAGTTTTTAAATAGGAAATTAACTTTAGAGCCACTCAATTTTAAATTATCAGACTTGTCTCACCCATGTGTAATTATTACAGAGGTTGTTGGGAATTAGCATTGTGATTGTGAAATTTCTTGTATGCAGGAACTTCTTGTGAGACTGATTTATAAAGGGTTGAAACTGCTATCATTGTTTGCCTTTAAAACACATCAAAGCCAGCTTTCAATCCAATCTAAGTTAAACAGGTGCATGTGCATTGTGTGCTCAGAAGCATATGTAAGTTATTTTATGAAAGACTAAGATGTAACTTATTTAAACAAAAATCAATTCTTGATTGACGTGGCCATTAGCAGAGCTCTTGGAGTTATGTGTAGGTTGGTTTTGAAAAGCGTACAGAATTTTACTGAAAGTAGTAGAATGGTTGTAATATTTGTGTAGTAATTTGTGTGGTCTAATTTTCGTTGAAAAGCAAATGAATCATAGTTGCTCAGACTCAAATTGGCTGTGGTGAAACTGTCTTTCAGTGGCTTTTTAGTTTAGGTTTTTTTTTTTTTCTTTTTTCTGTAATGACCGAAAGTGAAGCTTTCTAAATCTCTGCGGTATGTGGAAAAATTTGAGAAGGAGTTCTGACAAACTGCTGAAACAGTAGACAGTAAGCTTAACAGGATATGTTTCCTCTATTTACATAGATAGTTTTTTATGAATGCCAAAACTGGATGAAAAAGTGATTTTAATATAAGTTATGTTAAATACCTGGATTTATTGTTTTGACTCTTTGAATATGTCCTATTGAATTTGTTTTGATCTGACTCCTACCAATGATTCTGTGATTCTATGTTCTCATATTGGTGTGGTCTCGATAAGAACAACATAACCAAGGTTACATTCATTAGTACATACTGTGATTCTCAGAAGCATAGATGACTGAGCGTGCCCTCCTTGCGATTCTCACCTTTCAATAGGTTGTCAAGCGAGCGAGTAATAGCCAGCCCTTCAGAAAGTTCAGCAATTATAACTGCATTTATGGAATGTCTGCGCTTTGCCATACTACAGAAAATAGACAGAGAAGATGACCAAAGACAGATTCATCAAATGCTTATATATGACCAGGTATTTATTAGAAATGGTTAATATTGTTATGTGTACATAATTCCAAGTTAAAGACAAACATAAATTTTTGTGAGGATTTACTTCTTTGTTGAAAGTTTCACTAGATTTTGTGGAAAAAATAATGTTACTGAATTCAGTCAATCTTTTTTTTTTTCCCTGTAAAATAATCCCTTTTACTATGCATCTTGTATTATATTAAAAAAAAACAAAGGCATCCCACCCTTTATATTTTCATTACATGTTCAAGCATGAGTAATTCTGATGTTTTTGGAATTGTTTCTGTAGTATTTTCCAAAATGATAGAATATCCTGGTCTAGTTGTATCAATGTTCTCTAATTTTTTTTTTGTTTTCATAGCTAATTCCTCTTACTGATGCTGTACTTAAGGAGCCCAGGTTACAAAATGGACCATTATTTTATCAAATAGCAGAAACTCTGAGCTCCTGGGAAGCTAAAGCAGAAGTCACCGGTGATGATGGCACAGATGAAGTTTTCAAGAAACTGTTGTCAGATTTTTGGAATCATCTTTTAAAAATGTGTGTAGTTCATGTCGATACCTTGGATGCCGATGAAAAATCGTTGTTTGCCATATCTAGTATGCTAGAAATTCTTCAGAATCCAAAGACTGCTACAAAACTAAACAACAGAAAATCTCTAAAAATCAGATTTACAGATGAGGATGAATCTGAAAGAAACACAGAGAATGGAAAGCTTACAGAAGTGAGAAATTGTGACTCTGAAATAAAGGCTGACTTGCAGCATAGTTCACTTCTAAGGAAAGAACCTTTAGAGAATTTAGTCTGCAACCTTGCTGAACTGAGTTTTGTGTATGTCAATGAACAGAAGTCAGAACAGCATTTGAAATTTCTCTCTGCCCTGCTCAACTGTTTTTCTTCAAACAGAGTTTTTCAAGTACTCCTAGAGCAGGGAAGTGATGCAAAGTCTGCTCAAGCTGAATCCCAAAAGGAAGTGAAAGCTTATAATGAAAGTCCATCTGTACAATTTCTGTATGTGAATTTAATAACTTGGCTGAAAGAAGACTGGAGGAAAGACGTCCATTTTCTGGTTGATATTTTGTACAGTGTGCTTAACTGTTGCAAGAGTAATGATGAAAGGAAAATCATTCTTGATGATTTAACCAAGGTATGACTTGTACATTCTGTTACTAGATTTTTATCAAAGTGACTACTCCTTTTGTGGGCTGTGGTTAGTTAATAATTTTATTTTGGGGCTGTGGAACGGAAGATATTCTACATGAACTTAGGTAAGTTCAGTGTTAAGGAAGGAAGATTTAGGAAAGGTTGATATGGCAGTGTTGGAGTGAAGGGTTGTAACATCTATCCCTTTCTATATGGTATAAATCATTTTAAAAAAGCAACTTAAGAATTTCTCTGCTCTTGCTTCTTTATACAGTATGCTTTTATACTAGCCGTTGGTGGCCTTTCTTATAAATACAGTCTCTTATTGATCTGCGTGGTAGGGAAAGACTTGGAAGCCAAAAATAATATAATCAATAACTTTGTTCCTGAAACTTAGCAACTTCTGCTTATCCCCTGCAGTAAATAAAGTTGTAAAACAGTTTAAATGGTTTTAAATGCTTCTTATTCAGAAAAGAATTTGTTAAATATTGTGGAATGTTGGTTTTCTTTTTAGATGGACCTGAAATGGATTATATTTCTCCAGATAATTCAAAAGGTACCTCTTAAGACTTTTTTTTTGTTCTTGTTTTGCATGGTTTTGAGTATTTCCCTGGTGTTACATGTTTTTAAATTTACTTTTTTAAAATTTAAGTAGTGATCATTTCTATAGTTTGAAAATGTTGTACTTTGTGTCGTTTGCTTTAACTGCATTTAAATCTGGGGACAGTCTTAGAAATGATGATACCCAAACAAAAGTGTCTTTGTCTTTTCTATTTTTGGTCAGTTTGCTCTGAGCCAGAGGAATTCCTGATTTATTTCTGGTCATCCCTCCTCAGCTAGAGAGAATGGAGTTGAATATTAGACTAGTAATCTGAACGATTATTTGCATCATCACCCTAATGTTGTGCTTACAAGGAAAAGATAGTATACCATTTTTTTTTCACACAGGATATTGAGAGACTGACATTTAAATGATTGCCAGGGATGGAATAGGAAGTGTATTACAAATTTTTGGACAAGACCTCATAGCACTTGATTTACAATCCAGCGTGTTCGCCATAGTATCTTTCCTCACAGATACTGTGTATTTTATGAATTCAGAGTTTTTATGATTTTGTAACTTACAACAGCTTATCACCAAAATAATGGTTTTCTGATACGTGACTTTCTATTTCTTTTTAGAGAAATTCAGATCCTGTAAATAAATTTGATGTTGTAAATAGATTTTATTTCAACCAACCTAGTGATCCCAAAGTTATCCAACTCCAATGTAGGCATTCCTTGGGCTCTATAGCTGGAGAAAAGGAAAAAGAAGAGCTTTCAGAAGGTGACTTGTTTCACTCTAGAGCTCTGACCTAGCTATAAATTGCTGTCTCTGACCATAAAGAAAGTTGGAGGGTTTGTTGCAGATGTAAACACCTAAAGACTTATTGTTTATGACAGATGATATGATTCCTGCTCTGTGTGTGGGTTTGAAATATTAGTATTATGCATAGTTAGTAATAAAAGTTAATACCCTCAAAAGATTATTGGAATTATTCTCTTGGGATTCAGGCATGCTCAAGCACAACAAAACTTTCCTTAGTCTCTGACTGGCTGAAAGGAGATACACTTGGAGAAAGACTTGTAATGCTGGCAGATGATCTCTGTCACCTGGGTTTAAAACCTGTAGCAGCCTCGTCAGAATCATCCTCTTCAGAAAGGTGGACCCTCCTGAGCTTAGTGTTGTCGCAACACATTAAAAATGGTAAGTGTATTTATGCCTTGGAGTTTGTAGTGTGTAAACACTGCACATAAGTTTTGTAGAAGGCTGAAAGGAATTTGAGATCTAAAATAATTAATTTGTAACATCTAGGCTTTCTTCTGTGGTTGGGCTTTTTTTTTTTTGTGTTCTGTTGTTTGGTTTTTTTAACCTGAGCCAATTAACCATGTCCAATTTAATTTCATAAACACTAACTTGCAGCAGTGACATTGCAATTTTTGTCTGTGTTGCTGAACAAAAATCATCATTTAAAGAACAGATTCAGATTTGTGAGTCTGGAAGACTTGAGAAAGATTAAATAAGTTTGATTTATTAGCTGATGTGCTGTAAAATAATAATAATTTTTAAACCATACCATCTGAAATTTACTTTCAAAACCAGAATATAAAAAAATCAATGGTTATGGACCCATGCATGTGTTGGTAATGCCTTGTTAAAAGAGCTATGATTTGTTTTGAGCCATTTGCAGTTAGATTAATGTACTTTTAAAACTGTGTGTGTGCACTTATACTGTATATGCAATCCTTTTTTCATTAATAACATCCTATTCCATTTCCTCCTTGCATTTTGTGGTATTTGTGATACAGACTTTTACTGGAGTTCAATTTTCTTGATGTTTTCCATGTAAGCCTGTCATTTGTGTTTTGTTAAGCTTAGCATTTGCTCTGATCCCTGAGACAACATCAATTTTTCTGAATGGTAGGCACATTTGTGGTGCTTTCAGGTTTCAAAGGTGCACACAAGAAGGTGTTTTAAGACTGTTATTTCTGTTACTGGAACTTTTGATGTAGAGAAACATCAGGAAAAGCTGTTCCCTCCCTCCAGAGAGAGTTCAACAGACTTGGTTGCTTCTGAGTCTCTGGTGTCCTAGGGCTTATTGTTCAGTGACCTTGCTTTTTTGCTGTAGAGGTATTGCTGAGCTCGTTTTGTGTGGGGTGTTGTGTGATCTGTTTTAATACATGTTGGATGAACTCTTAAGAGACCTTCAGGAGCTGTGTTAGTTCTTGACTTAGTAATTTAGGCCAAAATAGAGTATGTGGACTTCCAAAAAGATTTTTTGGGATTTCTCATCTAAGTTTCTCAGGGTAAACTATCATGGGGTAAAAGGAATGGCCTTTTGTGGATCAGTAACCTGTCAGATGATAGGAATTAAAAGGGGAAAAAGGATAAATACTGAAAGGATGATAATTTTTTCTGATAAATTATTCAGAGTAATCACAACTGAAACTTTATGGAACCATAGCAGTGTGTTTCAATACTGAATGATTAACTGATGCAAATTAAAAAATAAATTAAAAGCCAATAAATATAAAATACATATATGGAAAGAACAAATTTGTAACTATCTGTTGAGTGATAGGCTCTGAGCTGTTAAAACTCAGAAAAGGGATCTTCAGTCATTGTGATGGTTCCCTTTAAGTGGCAGGTTGGTGCTCAGCAGTAAAAAGGAAATACAGGTTATTAGGAGCTGCTGTGAAAAGCATAAAGACAAATTATAATTATTATAGCACTGGTGTGTCCATATCTTGAATACTGCCTGTAGTTTTGGTCGCAGCAATATTCTTACTCACCTATATGCTTTTGTAAAAAGATGTGATAGAATTAGAATATGCCCAAAGAAAGATGGCAGGAATGGTTGGGCAAATGCAGTGGCTTCTGCATGTTGAGGCAATAAAACAGACTAGAATTTTTCAGCTTGCAATGGAAGTGATTTGGGATGGGGTTCTGGTAAACAGCCATAAAATGATAATTTGTATGGAATAAGCAAATAGGAAGACATTTTTTCATTGTTCCTTTAAATAGGAGAGTCTGTGGTTGCTTGCAGATGTTTAGATAGCAGGCTTGAGGAAAGAGAAAAGTATACTTCTTCATACCGTTCATAATTAAATAATGAACTCATTGCCACAAGGTGCTGTGGAGTTTGAGGATAAATGGGATTGGCCTACTCTAGGTCCTGTGAGAAAGGGACTAAGCATATTCATGGAAGATAGGTCTGATTGGGTTAATTATATGCAATAGTCCAGGTGTAATCTCTGGCTCACAATTGACTGCCAAAAGCTAGGAAGGCATAAAAGGGGAAGGGATCACTGCACTTGCTATATTTTATATACCTTTTGTCTAAGTTGCAACAGCTAGTTTAGAGGACGGATACTTGGCAATGTGAAACTTGGTTCCTTGATGACTGTGGATTAAGAAAGAGAGCTTAGGTATACATTAGACTGTAACTACTTTTGTACTTTATTTTGCATTCAAAATTAGTAAATAAAAAATAAATCGGTACATAAACATGATCATTAACTGACACCATATTATCAAGAAATCAAGGCGTGCTTGTTGTCAAGTAATCATGTTTTTTTCTCCCCCTCCAATAGAATCTTTGATTGGTGAAACTTTTGTTGAAAGGATTATTGATAAACTTCAAGCAGCTTTGTCTAAAGCTAAGGATCTTTCTGAAGCTGGAAATACTGAACCATCAGTATCTTTTATCTGTGATGTAGCCTCAAGCTTTTTCAGCTCAGTTAAAGGGTGTTTACTGATGCCATCCTCAGAAGACCTGCTCCTTACCATCTTCCAGCTGTGTGCTCAGAGGCAGGATGCTATGCACTTATCAGGTAATTTGGAAAAAGAACTTCAAGCAAACTTCTTTGTAGCTGATCATTACATCTAAATTCTTCTCTTTCATGAAATGGATTCAAGTATATAATAGAATATTGGGTTCTCAGACATCGAGTGCTTGCAGCTGTAACTGATGTGAAAATTTGTTCTTTAATTTACAATGCCAGTGGTTACTACTAAACATCAAGTCCTGTACATCTCTACAAGGATTTTAACTCTTGATGTTAGTATCCCTGTGCTTCAGTTGTCTTTGAGGCTGTGATAATGGAATGTTGCATAAAATATTTATGGTTTATGAAGTACAAAGAATGAGCATTTTGTTGTTGTTCATTCTGCAGTATGGGGATCCTGTGAAAAAATGAGTGCAATCACTTGCTTAACGATACATACATTTATTCTGAAGCCATTTATATTGGTCAGGTTGCTCTGGCAAATTGTGACCTATTCCTCTCACCACCAGTGTCTCGTTTTCAGACTGAGATCCTGATTTATGTTCTTTGAATGTAGAATTTGAGAGTGATAGATTGATCTATGCATTTACTGACACAGATAAAAAGGAGGAAATGTCGCAGTGCTGTCATAGAAGTGAAGCAGGACAATGCTAGCCTGAAAACCACTGCTGCTTTGCAAATGGCTATTGATGTTGTAGAAGTGAAGTATTTCAGTATTTTAAAAATATCTGTGGTTTTGAAGATCATATGGGCGTATGGTAGTAGACAGCAGGAGCATCATTCTTATTCTCAAATAAATATTACGTGTACATCAAAGTTAATGTAAAATTGCTTTACAACAAGAAAACTGTATATTTGCCCTTGATAGTTATTGCATGTAACCACATAGAAAAGAGAATTATTTTCCTGCTTTAGGACCTTTAGGCGTGATTGTTACTATATGCTGTAGGTTGTAATTTGAATTTACCTGTTTGTGGGGCTTTTGCTCATTTGTTTATTGGTTGGGGTTTTTGTGTGTGTGTTTTTTTTTTTTCTCTCTTCCCTACAACAGATTTACTTGTATGTAAATTAAAACACACTTGGATGTCTGGTGTAAACTCACTTGTGTGTCAACTTCGGAGTATGCAGAAACAGAGCACCTTTTTACTTAAATCTGCACTGTGGGTCAAGAATCAAATTCAGTCTTCCTCTTTGGATGTTAAAAGGTAATTATGATGTACATGTCTGTTCCATATATGTTGTTCTCCAAACCAAAGATCAGTGCTGTACTGTTAGTTATTTAATTGGCATTTGTATTATTGAGAGATTTTTTTTCAGCCTGTCAGAGGAGAGAAATGTGGGTAGAATATAACTTAAGATGCCATTGGTAGGTATAGCATGTATGTAGCTTCAATACAATGTATATAGCAGCTTGCTTTTACTGGATAGCGCCAAACTTGTTTGCAGTGTTTTTTCCTTTTCTCAGCCTTCAGGTCTTGATCTCTGCAGTTAGTGATTTGTTGTCTAAGCTTATGGAAGCTGACGGACAGTCTGGATATCTTGTCAGAGCATATGTTGAGCATGTCATGCCAAGCAAAACTGAGTGGGGGAAATTGCATGAGTCTCTATCCACCGAGGTATGAAAGTGATAATGGACTTGCACATGGTAGTCAATCTTACCTCAAGTCTCTTTCTTTTAGGGTAATAAGCATTCTTTATTTTGATATGGAACTGCAGTTATGAATATGCCTATGCCTGTGCAGAGGTTCTTTTCAGCCTCTGTCCGTGACAGAGAACAAAATCTGTATGGCTATGGCCCCATCCAGTACTATTGGAGAAAAAAAATATCTATGAAATTGTTCTTTTCTGCATGGAGCAACTTACTTTACAAATCGGGTATTTTGTCTGACAGAATATACATCGTGAAGATGTTCTTATCTTTAAGCTAATTCTCTACAAGATTAATTTCGTGAAAGACACCAATATCTGCAGAGGAACGTGATGTGTTCTCTATCAGAAAAATGCTGATATGCATAGAGTGGAGAGTGGGGAAGGACATAAATTTCCTGTCCAACCACCAATCTTCAGTAACCCTGGTATTTCTTGTGAAATATATAGAATTCTAAAGATACATATTTATTTCTGAGGCAGCAGTGTAGTTTCAAGTTACTGCTGCGCATTTAGATTTTTTTAATATGCTGGGGTGGGTCATCCACACCATTGTGCTTTTGGTGTTAATTTGTTTCTTTCATGGTTGTATTTTAAAAACTCTGTTTCCAAGGTTAAACAGGTCATAGCTCTTCTATGCATAATTAGTGTCAATTATTTGTTCATACTCTTTTTATGCACAAATTACAGTGGATACACAAACCTCTTTTGGAAGGAAGGCTTAGTATGAATTGTGAACCTTTGGGATCACGTGTCAAGCTGTGTGGCACAACTAAACTTCCAGGCCATCTGTGTACTTCAGCCTTATTAAGTAAAATGGTGCTGCTTGTATTGGAAAACATTATAGTCCATGGAAATGATGATGCTGAAAGAAAGAAAATTGACAATATAAGTAAGTTACAATGGTAAAACTTGATGGAATGTGATTTTCTAGTGGTTATAAATTAACATGAATTGATAATTAGAATTGCAAAGTTTGGCATATAGGTATGAGAAATCATCCTTTACCTTTTGTTGTTTGCTTTTTTTCTTCAGTTTTCCTTTGAAAGTGTAAGTATGGACAAGTACAGTGTTTATATTTCTAGGACCTTTTGTGATTATGTACATGCTATCTCAACAGAACTTTGAATCTGGAGGAGTCTGAATTTACGATGAACTTCGAAGTTATTCATTGCCAAAACACACAATGTATTGGCATAAGTGAGCAATAGGAGCCATATCCATGCCATCAAATAAACACCCTGAGTGTTTAGCTATAATGTAAAGATGTTTTAAGGCAGCAATTTTTCTTAATTCCACCAGGTTTATTTTATTTATAGAATGCTTAAATTAGAGCTGTTGTTACCAAATTAACAATTTTGTCTCCAAAAGTCTCACCATGATGAGAAGTGTCATTGTTCAGTGTGGATCTTTGTAAGCTAATGTGGAAACCACATGCTAACTATTAGCATCAAATTTGTTTTTTTCCTGGGCTTAGATCTCGATTGCCTTGTCTGCAAGAAATAAATATATATTTAAAAAGAAAAGAGAGAATAGAGAGGAGTTAGAGTTCTTGTCATGCTTGATTTGCTTTAATATTTCTTGAACATCTAGACTAGATTATTGTAGCTTTTTCTTCTCTTGTATTTTATGATGCAGTGGCAAATATCCTGTTCATGCTCTGAAACACCTGAGATTGCACGTAAATACAACTTCTAATGCATTAAAAACATATTAAAAAACCCCAAGAAAACACAACAAAACCTGCACCTGAAACTTTGTGCTTATGCACTGAATATATTCAGCAGCTGTTTGTAAATGACAGCTTTTATTGTTTAATTAGTTGCAGAACTGTTGTACTCGTTACAATGGATTGAAGAATTGGAGAATCCTCCTTATCTGCTTCTGGAATATCTTCATATGTTAGAAGAAATGCACATCACATATGAGAAGTTCAGTACCTTTAGTAATACAGCTAGCCTTCAGCAAACAATATTTGATAGGTATGTAAGAACAACTAAACCAATCCTTAACTCTGTGCTCATGTTTTGCACTGTATAGATTATTAAGTGCCATGATATTTTCTTATGTTTATTCATTCAAACTTCATCCAAATTCTTTAGTTGTGAACTGTCCGTCTATATATATTAACCAGGGTCTGTCTTCTTCTTTGAAGATCTGAGGAACATGGAAGACTCTGGTCCTTAACCATGGCTAAAGTGATTCGTATGGAAAACACTGTATCCTGTGAAATGAAACAACTTTTTAAGACAACAGAAGGGTATCTTAATACTGCTGCCTATAAACTTGTAGTTTGTTGCAACTGTTGATAACGATACTGATTTTGATGACTGACAAGACTTGAGAATTTGTTAATATACGTGTATGGTATGTAAAAGTGAGACTTGGTTTAGTGTATGGGATTAGTTACGTCACAAGGTACTAGATCATTATGAACCAATCCACATTTTGTTTACTAGTGAAATTTTTGAGTTTTTTTCATTCTTGATGTTTTTCTTGTATAAATAGGTTTCTGCCATTAACAGAGGGTAGGTTGCATACACTTCAGTGTCTATCACCTTTTTTACTTGAGGAAGAAAAGAAAGAACTTGTCTTCCACTGTGTGGCCAAACTTATGACATGCACGCAGACAGAGCTTTCCAGCACTGATGGTATGTTCTTACCTCAGTCTACTTCATTAGAATTTAAGAATGTTATATTGTCATAATGTTTCCTTTTAGTTAAAACATGTTAACTATAATAATGTCACTTTCCTAGAAAGAAATGACTTCTCAGACATTTCTTCTAGACTATTTGATGTGGTAGTTTTCTGCCTTAAGGAAGTACAGGCTTGGTACTGCCTGGTACAAAATTAGAACTAAAGGCTTTAGGCTGATATTATTATTATTAACAGAATTTTGATATTGTTGTACTTTTGTTTGGTCTCTGATTTAAACACATATGCAAATACCAAAGTTTCCAATTTATTATTTAGGCTTTACACAGCATGCGAAAATATTGCTATTGTCAGTTGATAGAGCTGTGATTGTCTTTAGATGGTTTAGCAAGAGCTCCTTCACAGCTGTGTAAATATACACAGGTGTATATGTTTCACATGTATAACTTTTGAGTAGTTCTTCCAGTGCATGGGATATAGAGTGCCGAGTCAGAACTGCTGTATGTACACTTTCAGCAGCTTTTGAAAATTTACTTCAGAGGTGATCGAGATGTGTTATATCCTTTAGAAAATCTTATTTTTACAAACTTGTTGCTTTTCAAGAAAATTCTTTGGAAATGCTCACACACAGTCCTTCTACATGTTTGAATTAGATGTCATTTAAAAGAGGAACTTCCTCTTTTTTTTTTCTCAGTACTGCTTTTGTGCTTTCTTGCACCTACTCTTATTGGTCAGTCTATATAAAAACTGTAGTTGATTTTGTGTTTTTTAACAAGACTGTGCTAACTTAAATTGAAAAAACTAACTTTTGTGACTTTAAATTATGGACATCTGTCCCTTGGCAGTGCCCTCAGGTTTTCAGATGAATTCTTCAAGTAGATGTCCCCAAAGTGTGAAAATTTTTGGTGTTAGTGTCATACAGCAATTGAGAGGAATCTTGAATCTTCCTACTGTGGTAGTTCCTCTAACTCTTACGCTTCGAACTTAGTTAAGCCTTCCTGGCTTTGCGTGACCTGGTGAACCAGCCATATGTGTCTGAAACTTTAAACAGAAAATGGGAAAAAGAATACTTACCCCTCCCCTACTGTGGAGCTCTTGTTTGTAACATTGGTCTGCATTTTCCTTTCTGCTGCTTCTCCTTTTTCTAGGGATTCCTGGGCAGACAGTATATGCCCAGATTTTCCCATTAAGTGTGATGTAGGTTGTACGTTTACCATTCAATTATTTATTTTTTTTTCAGATCAGGAAAGTGCTGGTAATATTGTAAATCATTGCACTGCTGCTTGAGCAGAGTGGATTTTTTTTGTTTGTTTGTTTTTGCTATGCATATATGGTACTTTAATTAAATAAGTTTTTTGTCATCGTGCTTAGAAGAAATGTTCTCCAAGACATCTAGATACATGCAGTTTTCCTTAAAAACGGAAAACAGTACTAATGCAACAGTAGTACTTCACTCTGAAAGTAAAAATTAGTATTCTTACAATAATATTGGATTTAACAACTTGCAGTTAGGTTTACTTAATTATCTGTCCAAATTACTGCTTAGCGTGCTACATTTTTAATAACACAAAAAGGTTTAAATCTTAGCAGGTATTTTTCCTTTTTGTTAATCATATAAACCAACAACTAATCTTATAGGAGTTTTTGGTTGGTTTGAGGTTGGTGGGTGTTTTTTTGGTTATTTTGTTTGTTTGTTTGTTTTTTTAAAGTTTGGGTTGGCTCTACTATTTTTGATTTAACAATGGATTTAACTCTGAATTAAGTGTTTAAAGAAGAAAGCTTAGGTGTTATCCAGACTGTCTTATGATATTTATGTGAAGTTCAAATAAAATGATCCAGTCAATTGACACACGTTCTAAAGTTTATTTTGTCTTGATAATTAAGACCTATTGAGTATGATATCTTTATTATGTTTTAGGAGCATTTGGGTGTCTTTCCATTTTGAACTCCTGCTTGAATGATAGAAGTATTGACTGTGATCACCTACTACCTGGAATACTAAAAATCATAATATCTTGGAAACACGATAATGAGGACAGCTTTCTTTTTAGCTGGTGGGTGCAACTTTGAGATAATTTGACTTCTTTTTATTTCTGAAACGAGTTTAAAAATACAGAGTAGTTATTAACTCAAACAAAATCAATTTGTGAGTTGCAACCGCCATGCACTGCTCTGTTAGTACATTTTTAAGCCTTTGTAGAATCACATCCCTCAGTTTAATATACCTGTCTTTAAGTATGTAATAACTCATACTTAAATGATCTGGGTGGTTGAAGGCTGGTGACTGGGAGCTCTTTAAATGCGCAGATGTCAACTGTTTTCAAAAGCATTCAGAACTGACCAACTTTTTTAGGTGGTTTTGGATATTCAATTCAGAATTCTGATTGCTTGTTCAGGTGTCAGGAAGAAAACTTGGATATCAGACTTAGGTGTCTGTTTTTTTTGAATTCTGGGCCTGAAAATACAACTTGGAAAGTTTCCAGCAAGGAATGTAGATATACTGAGGTTCACTTGTCTTGAGTATAATGAGAAAAATCCAGGCAATGGAGTCTTGAAATAATGTACACTATTTGGACACTTGAGGGCTTATATTTTATTTTTAAGATTAGTAACTGAAATTATTTTTTTTAACTGATTTAGTTAAAATTGTTAAATTTCACAGTTTAAGTGTACTATTTAAGCAAATACATAAACAGTACAGTTTTAGGAATCTGTATAATGTGTGAATGGAGAATTAGCTCTTAGTCTATTTTGTACCTGTTGACTTATTTAGACTTGGCAGCTAATGTAGTGTTCTAACTTTAGAAGATGGAATATCAGAAGCACGCAGGGTGCAGCCTGGTGCAAGACTAGTTGGTCCTAAGAGGAGTGAAGGCAAGAATATAAATACTCGTGTCCACGGCATGATATGTAAGCTTTAGTTGTATTTTTATTACAGCAATCTGAAAGAAACAAGTGCTCAGTTGCTTGGTTTCAACATAGAGATGATGCGTTTCCTTCCCTTGTTGCTGAAGTATTCCACAGCTCCTTTGGCTGATAATGAATGGGACTTCATCATGTGCTCCATGCTGGCTTGGTTAGAGGTAATATGAAAGAGACTGTTCCTGCATTGCAACTTTTAATAGGGTCCTCCTGAGCCTGGTGCCCTCTGAGCTGATTGGACTGAGGCAGGGAGGCGGGGGGAGGCAGGCTAAAAAAAATAGGCTACAAAATAACTAAATTTTTATAATCTTAACTGGGCTGTCTGATTGAGATTTCATGCTAAATCTTTGAAAGCTTTATGTTAAAAGTTCACCTGTCTATTTATGAAGTGGAAAGTGGGTTAGCGGGATGATACAGTGAAGCATTGTAGAAGCAATGCCACATAGCAATTCAATTTGAAGAAAGATGCCTGAAGATTGCTGAAATGAAGTCAGTGTGTTCTGAAGGGTTCTTTCTTAGATTTTAGAATACAATTGCCTTAACAGTTTTAACTTTGTTTAATTTAATGTGTGTGTTAACTTTCTAGTACTTTAGAGTAACAATATTAATAGCTGGGTACTCAGCATTTCAAAGATAACTTATTTTAAAGTGTCTCAATCAAAATATGGAACCACGAAAATAAACTTTACTGCGTGGGTATTAATGTTGCATCTTCACTTTTGATTTACTTAACTTTTTAGACTATTCCCTGCATGTGGCAAGGATGTAGTCATCTGAGATTAGCAAATATTTGACACAATGTTAAAAAGACTTGCACAAAATCCTTTTTTCACTGAGTTGACAAAGGTCACCTGTGGCTTAAAAGCACAAGTAATATTGTATCTCCTGTTTCTTTTTGTGTATGGAGATGACATTACCTCACTCCTGAAGTACTATGATGTTTACTCATAGCGTTGGTAATGGGAGAATAACTTTGAAATATATCTGCTGTAGGTCTCTGTTGAAAAATAATATCCCTTTAAGACCAGAGTCTAACATGGCATGTGAAAGATTAACTGAATGAAAAGCAATATCTGCATTTCAATATCTAAGTGATCACATGAAACATGACATTGTATTCTAACGCTGTTAGAAAACAGGTCAGAGTGAATGGCTAACTACTACTTTAATTAATTAACTAAAGATACAGAATCTCTCTCACTTTCTAGCTTTTTTTTGGGGGTGATGGTGGTGGTTTGTTTTGTTTTGTTTTTAACTATAGAGCCTTCTGTCACTGCACATTTATAACGGCAGGCCAGAAACTTCCACGTGGCCTTTCTTGGTCTCAAGATTAATCTTATTACCGATGCTGTATGTGAAAACTATATTTTTTAATTAAAACAAACAAACAAAAACCAACAAACAAACAAACCAAACAAGGAACTTATATAAAAGATACGTTGTATAGATTAGGTGCTTGGAAATGTTTTTAATATTTAATGATATTCCTTTTTTGGGGAAACTAGTAAGAATAAAAATAAAAGAAGAAGCTGTGTTGGAGGAGAGGAAATATCCTCCTGATAGCCATATAAATAATTTCAAGTTCACAATAGTATATTGTCATTTTCCTTTTACAATTTGGAAATACAAGTCTGATATTGCTACAGCTTTTATGTTTGGGAGAGAAAAGTGAGAGCACTTCACATTATCAGTTTTGGTTGGCTTGCACAAGTGGCTCACTTGCTACACATAAGCTACAACTGCGTACTTTTCTATTTGAATCCACTTGGTGGCAGTTTCTTTCTGATGCTATAAAGAAGGTCATACGAGGGAAGCAACTGAGGATTCTAAACGTTAGTGAGACTTAGAAATTTGTTTCAGTCTTAATAAAGTACAGATTACATTTTTAAACTTCCCCTCCACCCCCCAGTCATTTTAAAATGGTCTTTGCAACTGAGCTTTCTTTGAAATGATACTTTCTGGTATAGACAGGGAATGTGAAACAGATATTTTAAAGCATATTTAAGGTTAAGAAATCTTTTCTTTTTTTTTTTTTTTCTCCTAGACAACAAGTGAAAACCGTTCACTTTATCATGTCCCACTTGTGCAGATTTTTGCTTGTGTCAGTTGTGACTTGGCATCTGCCCTTAGTGCTTTCTTTGAAACTCCAGCTCCT
Organism: Falco punctatus; assembly: GCF_963210335.1. Lineage (NCBI taxonomy): Eukaryota > Metazoa > Chordata > Aves > Falconiformes > Falconidae > Falco > Falco punctatus. Next base: position 101,429,429 of record NC_137581.1, read on the forward strand.
GAAACTACTGAAAACCTTCCTGTGAACTTGATCAGTGAATGGAAGGAATTCTTTTCTGAAGGAATTCATAATTTGCTGTTACCTTTATTGGTAAAAGTCACAGGCAAGTACATGGCAAGGAGAGTAATAATGGTACCTGTCAGATTATTCTGAAATAGAACTTGACAGGCTGTATTTTTTAATTTATAGGAATATTATGTCAACATAGTTTATAAAAACTAACTTTTTTGAACACTTAAATGCTAATTAGTAAAGTAACTGCACTTCATATTTTGGTTCTTAAAATTAGATGGATTCTGGTAAGTTTGGTCTGAGTTGTTTCTAGTAATGCTTGTTTGTGACATCATCGATATATTCTGTATCACAGCTTCTCTTTCTCTTATTTTAAATAGGAGAAACCAAAAATGCATCTGAAGGCTCTTTTCAGAACTCTGTGTTAACATCTTTGGGAGAAGCTCTAACTTACATCTCGAAGGACCAATTGCTAAACCATAAATTGCCAGCAAAGTTTGTTGCAGGCCAGAAAACTAATCTTCCAGATAAACTCCAGACACTACTAAATACGTTATCTCCATTGTTGCTTTTCTGGGCTAGACCTGTACAGATTTCAGTCTACCATATATTGTACAAGTAAGAATCAACAAATTTCTCGCTTCACTTGCCTCCCTCCTCCTGCCACCTCACCCCTTTTTTTTTTTTTTTTTTTAAAAAAAAAAAAATGTGCTAAAGAACATGCACTTACAGATGTATGTTTAGCATTGTTCCATTATGGAAGAAAATCCTTAACTAGGCAATTTGTGTTCTATGTCAGAGGACATTATATAAAGCTATGAATGCTAAATTTGATTGTAAAAGTAGACTAAATATATACTGAGAAATTTTACTGCAGTATATGAAAATATAATTTTATTTTCTGTACCATAGTTACATAGGTGTCGGTATCATAAGTATGAAGCTATTTATTTTTAACCCCTATTTAAACACTTCTAGAATTTTAAAATGTAAACTGAAACATTCCAGGTTTGATCTGGGTCTGACAGTATCATTACATAGTATGACCTTTTTATTTTCACTAATTTAGATAAGAAATCAAGAAAGTGAACAAAAACGTGTAGTATTCCTGTGAACTTTTTGGATATCTCTAATACCAAAAGAGAGAGTACAGAATTTGAAAAATATTACTTGCATTTAACTGTTCAAAATGCAGATTGCAAGGCAGCTGGCTTAAGCATAAGAAGCTACCATTATCTTTCATATATTTCATATATTCATATACTGAGGCGTAAAGTTGCAATAGCTTTATTCTGATAGAGAAGTTTATTTTAGCGTGACTTGGGAAGTGTGAAAGGTCTGGAAAAGAACTGAGCAAGGCTATACACATTAGCTGTCATTCAGGAGCCATCTTTGCAATGGTGACATGTCTCTTAAAGATTCTGTGTTGTTATTAAAGAATGATTTCCATTATTTTGTTGTGTATCATTAATGTTGGCATTGATAAGCAATGAACTATGCATCACTTATATTAAAATGGTAAAAATTAAATCTCATTTCCTTTCTGTATTTCTATAGATTAATGCCTGAATTGCCTAAATTTGATGATGAAGATCTCAAATCTTACGGTGATGAAGAGGAGGAGTTGGCATTGTGTGTATTTGTTCCTCATGTTGTTTTGCAACTGTTTTCCATATTTTTAAAATGTGTTATAAGAGTTGAGATTTTCAGCAGAGTAGTTTTTTTTCTTTTGACATATCCTGACATAAATGACATGGTTATGACAATAGGGTCATAAATGTTGAAAATATTCAATGTAACTGGTTAAATTTGCCTTTGTGCTAGAACTGGAAACAGTATTTGCAATTGTTTTCAGAGTACAGTTACTAGAGTAAGTGCATGTCGTAGTTTAAACCTAGCCAGTAACCAAGTACCACACAGCTGCTTGCTCACCCCCCTCCCCTGCAGGAGGGATGGGAAGGAGAAATGGGAAGGAATGTAGAACTCAAGGGCTGAGATAAGAACAATTTAATAATGAAAATAAAATAGGGATAATAACAACAATAATAACAGTTACAATGAAAAGGAGGGAGAATGGGAGAGGAACAAAATCCAAAGGGAAGGGAGGAAAAAACCCCAAGTGATGCACAATACAGTTGCTTACCACCCACTGGCCAATGCCCAGCCAGTTCCCAAGCAGCCATCGGCGGACCCTGGCCAACTCCCCCCTGTTTAAATATTGAGCATGATGAACTTTGGCTAGTTCAGGTCAGCTGTCCTGGCTGTGTCCCCTCCCAGCTTGTGCCCCTCCAGCCCTCTCGCTGACAGGGCCTGAGAAACATCACCCAGCAACAACCAAAAACATCAGTTACCAACATTGTTCTCACACTAAATCCAAAATGCACCATTGTACCAGCTACTAAGAAAATTCATTCTATCCCAGCTGCAACCAGGATAGGGCAACATATATGCTTTATATTGTAAAATCTTGACAGGTTTTTACTGGATTGCTATATTGAGAATGTGTCCAGCTGCACAAGTAACTTCAATTTTGGAGGTTCAAGAAACTAACCTGGGTATTTTATACAGCTTGAATCTGATAAAGTCAACAGTTTGCAGAGGGAATAACAGTAACTGATTCTTTAAAGAATTTTTTTTTTTTATATCAGCCCAGTGATTAATACCTTTCCATACTATAGAACTGCAGAAGGCTTTTTAATCCAAACCCAAATCGAACACATTCAGTGATTAGGAGATCCATTGTTCAGTTGCACCTTTGCTGGTGTGACTTGATAAACAAAGTAAGCAAACAAACCAGCTGTCCATGATGTAGGTTAAAATCAGTGCAGCCATAGACCATTTTCAGGTTAAATGACCAGAATTCAGCTTATATTTGTCTTGCAAGAGGTAAAAACACCAACTGTCCCTTTTAGGAAAAAAAAAATATTAAAATCTAGCACTAATGTGTGAATCTGAAAGTAAATTTTCCTGCAATAAAAGGTCTCTTTGATGTTCTACATATATGGCTTTGTTAATGTGACTTTTCTAGGAAAGCTGTGAATATAAATTTAATTAGTGCAGAGTTTACTGTGCCAGACGTTTTTCCATAGATCACCTCCAGCGGCTCTTATGTGTGTCCTGGCCACTCAAGAACTCCTGCTAGAAAACATCCTGGAATGCATTCCAGTTGGAGAATCTGCTGTTATTCAGCCTCTGAGTGATGAGTTCTGCCTTGTTCTAGGGTATCTTCTCACTTGGAAGTTAACATTAGCTTTCTTCAAAGCAGCATCTTCTCAGGTATGTTTGAAGTCTTTTCCTTCTAACTGAATTTCTTAGCAGACTGACTTGGTTTAAATCTTGACGTTTCATCCAGCCTTTTTATTCTTTTAATTAATATATCATCCAACCTTTTGTTTTTGTGGAATTAGTGGAATTCTGAAAGCATCAATGGACTTAGATTTCTGCACTGCAATACTTAAGGATGGTGACATTAGAGTAATAAAGAATTAAATTCATTAATGGTTGATTCTTCCTTGCGTTTTCAAAAAAGCTTGCTACATTTTGTGATCTTCTAATCATTCAAAATGGTGCAGAGAACTAAATCACTCTTCTAAACACTTCTAAATCATAGTCTTGCTTTTCCTCCTTACAGGAACATATTTATATTATTTACAGTGTAAGCTATATGTGTTAAGCTTCATCTGTATTTTGTGTGTGTTTTGTTGTTTGGTTTTTTAATTTATTTTATTTTAACACTATCAGCTGCGAGTTCTCTACTCACAATACCTTAGAAGAACTAAAAGCTTGAATAAATTGCTTTATCACTTGTTCAGGCTTATGCCTGAAAACCCTGTCTTTTCTGGGCCAACTTCAGAAGTTCCAAATAAGGACACAAAAACCTTCTTTACTGAAGAGCTTCATTTAGATGTCAAAGGTTAGTAAAAATTGTATTAGTGCATTTCAGAAAGTTGTGGTATTGCTGAAGTTTAGGTATGCTTTTCTGCTTAAAAATACATATTTTAGAAAACCTTACCTATAAAATAGATAGACAGATACATACATATGTTTAAAAATCTTTGGCTAACACTCCCCGTTTGAAGCTTAGCCAAAGTTGAAATATTTATCAACAAAAAACCCCAAACAAACCAGGAAATGCTTAGTTTATTCACTTAGGGCAGAAATAATATATTGCTGCTATCTGAATCCTGAATGTATGCAAAGATTCAAAAGTAATAAAAATGGGTGATCTATTCTGGGATGTCTCCATTGCTTCTAGGTGATGGTTGGGTTTTTTATGCTAAATTGAATTTCTGTATTTTTCTTCTATTTTAATACATGAATAAAAACAAATTATGTTTTAATATGTATTTTTTGAAATGTTTGAGGTATTAAATTTTGTGTTGTTTTCATTGTGCTGTTCAGAAGACCCAGTTAATCAGCCATGATGAGAGAAGATACACTGGAGTTTTTTTAGCTGAGAAACATGAAAAAGAGAATGAGTTTTTAAAGTTACTTCACTGAAATTGTTCTTTTATATACGTGTATAGATGTAAGCAACAATACCATGTTTCCATTTTTCAAGTATTTGCTTGAACATCGCTGTATGTTGCAGCACGATTTATCTGGATGACAGTAAGAATTACTAACATGATGTTCCAAGAGAAAGATTTCCCTTCTCTCTCTATGCACTTCTAGAGAACACTGCAAACCTCAAATGTGCTCCAAGCATCTTACTGTTTGTTCACTCCAAAGTGAGCATTTTGTAATTTCTAGACTATAAAATTATTCCCGATTACTGATAGCCCACCTAGAGTTCATCTCTAAATTAGAAGATGAATTTTCAGTTGTGACGTGTTAGCTGAAGAAACAAAGAAACCAGACTGATGGAGAAAGGCAGGGTCAAACAGGCACTTACAGTAGCAAATATGGAAGGAACACGTACATGAAATTCTAGTTACCACAGTTCCATTGGTATCAAAATTTTTGTATGTGGTGTGGAGGAATGAAAATTTGTGACTAATGTGTTAGAGTATTTCAACGTCCTTTCTTTCCCTCCCAGGAACAGCAGCCCTGTCATCCCAGATTCCGCACTTGGCCTGCTCTGTGTACCATATAACACTGAAAGACTTGCCGGCAATGGTCAGGCTTTGGTGGAACAGCTGTGAGAAACGTGTCTTCAATGTTGTAGATAAATTTACAAGCAAGTATGTCAGCAGTGTGCTTTCTTCACAGGAAATATCTTCTGTTCAGACTAGCACACAGTTATTTAATGGCATGACGGTTAGTAGGACTTTTTGTCCTTTTTTTAATTTACTTTAGTTTTTTGCAAACATTTTAAGAAGCGTTGCTTCTCGGAACCAGACTGTATTACAGTGGTTTATATGATTGCATTTTTGTTGTTCTAAATGACTGATGAAAACATAATTTAACTTGGGCATTGATACATTAAGTTGATATTTATTAATTCTCTGTTTAAAAAAAAAAAAGAAATGAATGGGGTTTATGATGTTCGGGAAGTTGAGGAGGTAACTGGAAGATACTGCTGTCAATATACTTCTTTTTGGTGTATTAAAAAATGTAATCAGTCAGTAGATTGAAAAATGGCTGGTAATTTCTTTTTGCTTTGCTATGATAGGAGTGGAAGTTTGAGAAAAATGTTTTCCTGGTCTAAGACAATTATATCTGTGTAGTGAAGTATATATGGTGTGTGTGTATATATATAAAAAAAAATATATATATATATAAAAAGACTAGAGGTGGTGCATCCCTCTCTGGAGTTCTAATACATGCATTTTTTTTTTTCACAGGTAAAAGCTCGGTCTGCGGCACGGGAAGTCATTGCTACATATTCAGTTGATGATATCTTTATCGAACTAATAATACAGCTTCCATCAAATTACCCACTGGGATCCATAACGGTTGAGAGTGGAAAGAGGGTTGGTGTGGCTGTGCAGCAGTGGCGCAATTGGATGCTACAGTTAAGCACGTATCTTACACATCAGGTGAGTTTAGAGAAAGCCTCTAGTTTTGAAAGCAAAGGCCTGATAATAGAAAAATATTTCTAGTAATGCGATATTATTTAGATCTGTATAATGGATCTCGTCAAAGGACTTCATAGAATTGTTCACTCTTAACATCTGCTTTTCTTCAGATGCTGAAATAGAGTAAACTTATGGGCCTAAGTCCTATTAAATCTATAGCCAAAGTTGAAAATGTAGGTAGATCTCTTAAGATATGGGCCAGTGTCTGCCCCGTGTAGCAATGCCATCTCAACTATAATTTGAAAACAAACAAAAAAACCCCCAAGTCCAAAACCCCAATACATTAAATTCTCTAAAAGATTGGTGGTTGCTGAAGTTGCATCATCTGTGGATTTTAAAATCCCCTTTTGAGTGCTCCTAAACGCATTATTTTCATTGTAATGAATATTTGCATTTCTACAGATCAGGGTATCATTTGTATTTCATGTGTTGGTTTTATAAATTATTTGCCGCATATATTGCTTATAAATTCAGATTATAAAGCCTTCAGGCTTTGTTTCCTTGATATGCTTATGAATAGCAATAAGAATATTCTGAAGGAATTCTGCAGTATTAACAGCTCTTTTCCCTCTGTTAGAATGGAAGTATTATGGAAGGCTTATCTTTGTGGAAAAACAATGTGGATAAACGTTTTGAGGGCGTTGAAGATTGTATGATCTGTTTTTCAGTCATTCATGGTTCCAACTATTCTCTTCCCAAAAAAGCTTGCAGAACATGCAAGAAAAAGTTTCATTCAGCTTGCTTGGTAAGTACCTAGACTAAATCTTTTTAAATAGGCAAAATATCCATTTATAGTTTGAACCAGGAACTTCTATTGTAGTACCATCAATTCTCCATTACATCTTTGGAGCATCTGGGATTAACTGGGCTTGTATTATATTTGTGTGGATTTTGCACTGATCCGGAAGGGCAATGTAATGAGAGAGGGGTTGCCACACTTCACAGATAATAACCATCCATCTTGTGTTCAGTAAGATGTAAGCCATTACATCTGCATAGGGTGTAGCAACAGCATCTTGTTATTATCAGCTCGGGTATGGGAAGAGGAAAGGTTAAATTAAATTTATGCAACATGCTCTTTAGTAAACCATGCTGATCCAGATAATTAACATGTAACTATATCCAAGTCATCGTGGGCATTGGTTGTATGGTTACAGAGTATACTGGAACAGATTGGCATCCGTATAGCTATGCAGTGGAGGAATTACTGCTGCTTTAAAAATAATAGCTTTTTATCCTAAAATGAGACTGGATGAAAATTCCTTTGTGTCAGGTTTCTTAGAATAAAACTTTAGCATTGTGTGTATATATGTGTGTAATATGTGTATATACATATGCAAATACATCTGGGTGTATATACACACACGCATACATACACACATGGAAAGGTGGTTTTTTTTAATGTTTCTTGGGGTTTTTAAAAGAATAGTTATTGATAGTGCTATTCATTGGCAAATAATGATTATTTGTGATAAACCAGTGTTTGTGATACGCAGCTTGCGTTTGTATACTGAACAGTTGTATTTCTCTTTCAGTACAAATGGTTCACATCCAGCAACAAATCCACCTGTCCACTCTGTCGAGAGACATTTTTCTGAAATAAATGTCTTCTTTCTGTGAACTCAGTAATAAATGAAGAGGAGGCAATAAACTGTTGTGTTGAACGAAGCTAACTACTTGGAAATAATGTCAGTTACTTTAAATCCTTGACTAGTGGGATATGACACACATTTACCTCTGGACTATTTTTTGTAAGTTTGAAGATTCTTCTTTGATATCAAGAAATATATGAGTAATTTATTTTAATTTGTATATTTTTAAGATATTGAAGTATATTAAAAAATCAGAAATAACGTAGAGTTATGTCTGAAAAATGGCGTTTAAGCCACAGCATAGTTGATAAAAGCCTCTTATTTTAGGTATATTCTAACATGGTGTTATGCACTTAATGCAGACCATGCCTCTTAATATAACAGGTGATATATATATACTTAATATAACATAAGCGGTATAAAGACTTGATTTTTTAGTATAATATATTCTGAATAGTTCCTTGGGGGGGGGGGGGGGGCGGGGAAGAATGTTGCTGTTAGACATTAAGGCATGGAACTTAGGTGATAACTTTCTGTTAAAGCATAAAATTTAAACATAGCATGCTCTAAATTAAAGGTGAAAGCGCAGGTCATGAACATGTTAAGAGTCTTGTTTTCCCCAAAACCCTCAGCCATCCACCACCCTAAATGAAAACTTGGAAGCCCAAACAGAGAGAGTACAATCGTTCCTGCATGCCAAAACACTACCTATTTATTGTTGATTGGCTTTTAAAGACAAGGCATACACATTGATCAATTCTTCTTTTCATTATTTCAGTTTAAAATGTCTTCATGAGCTGGCAAATTAACTATCACTGAATGTATACTGTACTTCCACTGTCCCATAATAATGACTCTAAGTGAACATGACAGATGTATCAGAACTTAGTAGTCTCCTTCATGCTTTTTTTTTTTTTTTTTTAACAGCAGTAGCATACTAATATATTCTAACTTGGATGGTATTTGTGGTGGGTTTCTTTGAGGGGGGAATAAATTAATTTTGTCAATCTCTGTAGTCTCTGGATTGCTGTGTTTTCCTCTGTGATAAACTTTCAGAAATCGGTAGTATAAATTTTCACATGCTGAGTTTACAGTGTACTTAGCTGGCTGTACCTCAACAGCTATTTTTTTAGATTCTGTATGTTTTGTCACACTTGGTCTCTTTGGAGGTGACCACTCTAGAAATTATTTTAGCTATTGATACCTGCTAAAAATAGACTTACTTAACACTGGCCTTCCAGAGGAGAAATTTCTTGATATCTTTTAAGAGAGAAGGGAAAGGATTTAAAACTGGTATTGAAAAGGTCTAACTCAAAATACAGATTGAGCAAGCTGTATTGTTTCATAGTTAACGATACTAAAAGTCCAGAATTGTGTCTGTTGTATCACTTTACAAAAAAGTCATTTAGAATAACCGAAGTCAGTAACTGATTTGAAGGCCAGTTGTGGTTAAAACAGGTGTTGCTTGAAAAGAACCATCTTAAAATCTCCTTGCAGACCCTACCTTGGATATTGTCTATGCAGCCTTGTGGAAAGCTTTTGTCTTTGTTCTAGCAGAACCAACAAGTGCAGGTGCTTGCAGAGCAGCAGTGTGTCTTTTGCCAGTGGTACTTGCTGACAGAGCAGTGCCAAGGGGTTTGGGGGAGCAGAAGTTTTGCTTTCTTCTTGGTAGGTTTGACACTATGTAGGTCTGTATCTGCCACGCAGCTTATTTTCATGTGTGCTGAATGCAGGAATACCCTTCACAAAACTCTCCTGAAACCATCGTGTTCTTTGGCCTTCTAGAAGGGAGTACGTGTGCCCTGGCAAATGCTAAGTATAAGTGCAGACCTCTGTGTAAACACCGATTTCAAAACCTAAAAAAAAAAACAAACCCAAACAAAAAAGAAGTTACCTGGCCTGTTAGTAGTTCCCAGTCTTCACCGGGATGATGGGAGCATAACAGGAGTAACTTCTTACAGAACTCACCCATGTTCTTACTTGGATTCCATTTTGACAAGTGCTTCCACTGAAGTTGCAGCAGGGTTAGGAGGGAGAACTGACTCGTGATTTATTAAAGTGAACACATACGCAGTTGTTGTTGGATAGTCCAGTGCAATCATCTTCTGTTGCAAGCATGGTACATTTTATTATGCTTTTTGTTCTCATCTTCTGATTTTCATTTTTCTGTCCTTTATAATTTAAAACTATGTACGCTCTTGAGCATTGTGAACTACAGTGCCAGATGACTTTAAAATCTTTGATTACCTCTTTTAAAACTAAATTCTTCAGTTACAACTAAAAAAAGCTAGACAGATTAAAGCTTCCTCATGTTACACCTGTAGTTTGATTCTATTATATGTTTTGACTATATCTTAAAATCTTCTTTTGATGTTACAGCTTTTGCTCAGCAACCGAACTTTGTTAGCCAAAGTGGTTACCAACATAGAACTTCTAGAGGAGTCTAAGGATGACAGCATTTTGGTTCATTCAAACGGTCCTATGGCTATGATTAATAGCCTCAAAACCCATTATTCTACATTACAGCAAAATTACAAAGCATAAACCCTCTTCTCCTTAACAGTTTTGTAAAGGGGGGGGGGGGGGGAGAAAGGTGTGGCTTAGCTAAGGGTCTGCCATCAAGTCAAAAAGGTTCTATAAGTAGGAAGCAGTCAAACTGAAATGTGACTTCTCAGAGTTGACTAGTTAGTAAGCCACAAGAACAAAACTTTGCTTGAATTATTCAATGGAAAACATGGGAACCATGTTATTTTGCAGATAGCCACAAAGCTGCATCTCAGTTTCTCAATTTTGACATTCCTTAGGCAAGCTATTCAGAAGGTAAGAATCAACAGTAGTCTACCCTCGCTTTGGTTCAAGGACTAGAATTTCTGTGACTACATCTTCTCTCTAAACCCTCCCACAGTGCATTTGTGCTCACATTCCTGTTTAGCTAAATAAAACCAGACAGACAGAAAAGCTACTGAAGGGGGATGCATTAGCTGTGGCTGAATTGAATTGCAGTGTTGCTATTCAGTGGTCTTCTAAGCTGGGGGAATGACAACTTTTAGGATGCAAAACAATCACCACTGCACACTTTCTGCAATCCAGTCCTTTTTATATTTTCTTCAGGATGGTATAAGGAACAACTTTAATGCCAGACCAGTTTAAGTTGACTTTTGACCTGTATGAGTCAAAAGTAACTTCTCACATTTCTTTGCAGCAAAATACCTCAAATGGTCTGGCTAGGTTTGCAGTCATGTGTTTCTGCTAACAGCACCTATACTGTCCAAAACCTCCTTTTTTCAATCTCCTAGGTAAGTTTTTTGGGTGATCAGCTTAAAACATAGAAGAACTTGAAACATTTGTGCAAGCTGGGGTTAAGTACAAACATAAATTTAGTACTGAAGTCTTAAATGGAGTAGTCTTTTTCAGTGCCTCAGCATCCTACAAAAAAAATCCAAATCCCACCACCTTGTGACCTTGGACCCATAAAAAGAGCATTAACATTACCTGACAAATCCTTCAAGGTCAGTTTCTGTAAAAGCACCAGTGGCGTTGCATACTAGAGTGTCTCTACCTTTGTGCTGCATGTGAGCAAGACATTTTCCTCATGGGACTGTGCTTACTACACCAGGACAACACTGTATTGGAACCTTCTGTAGGCACCTGAGAGGGAAGAGGCTGCACAGGCTCCTCGTCATCTGGGTCTGGTGGTCCAGAAATAGCTTCGTATTTGAATAGTGATTCTGAGGGAGGACCTTTATTCCACTTCTCCACTTACATTGTCCCTGTTTTCAGCTACCCAGTAACTAGCCTTTTTAGTAAGCATCTCACATGCTTCCCCCCATCCCCTAATACCATTTCATGGATGAGAACTCTTCATCTAATCTACAGTACGCCATAGTAGTACCCTCCTTGTAAAATGGCACAAAAGGGAGCACAATCACCACACTATTGCCCAGAAGACTTCAGGAGATGTGATACCTTGCATTTATCCCAGCTCTTGAGATACACTTACTGCATCTTTCTGTTCAGAAGTACATCGTTTACTTACCAAAGAAGGAAACTCAGTAATGATGCCTTAGACCTGTAAGTCTCCCATACCGCATCAAAATGATTAACACTGATTCCAAGTGTTCATTTAACCCCAACATAGATATAGACGAGGTCTTAAAACAGGAAGAATTATACCAAGTATGTTATTTTAATAAGCCACAATGACAAATATACAAATATCTATTTATAGAGGTAAGTCTTCAGGGCTTTTAAGTGCAAATGCAACAAGGTAGGGTATTTCACAATTCCCCCACAACTGTCCTGTAGATAGCCAGGGGACAACTGTACTTCTGACAGCAGAGAACAGCTGGTTAACATCCAGGGTAAAATAAAAATAATAATTAAAAAAAGAGTACGGTCTCTTCATCAGTCTCACTGCAGTAATTGGGAAGTGAGTATACACCCTAAGACAGTGAAAGTCTTGGCCTAAAAATTTCAGTACCCTGTGTTCAGCTTTCTGCATGCCTAGTATTGGCAAGGTTAAGAGCAGTTATCAAGGCTTCTTAAATTTGAGGACAGTAAGCATCTCTTGTCCTGCTTGCCTGGAAAGTACTCGTGTGCCTTCTAAGCCATAATTCTTCATTGTTTCCAGAATTTCGTCTGCAATTGAAAGTGCAGTGTTACAACTGAGTTTATACAGAAGTCAGCTGTAAAAGGCAGTGCTAAAATATCTACCAAACATAAGCAGTAAAACAAAGATTAGAAACTCTGTCCTTTCACTCTTTCAGACAGTAATTTTTATGCAAAGTAGTCTTCCACCAAGAACAAGTAAAGTTTACAATTTACTAATTGAAGTTCTCTATTTTAGTATTATTAATAGCAGTGAACAATTAATAGCAGTGATGAAGCTAACTTGTAGGAGTAACTGAAATTTGTAGCACTTTCTCTCAGAAGCTGCCTATCAATCAGGTGTGAAAGAATAGTCGGTCTTCTTGAAACTACTTGATAGTGTATAGCCACTAAGCATTAGATCAGAAGAAGCAAGTCCAAATCTTTTCTCTACAGATGTCAAAATGAAAGACATTGCATTTCCAACCAAAGGCTTTTGCCTTTTAAGTTTATACCACCATTCTCTTTCATATGAAGTGACTGTCCTGGCTTCGTTACTTAGTTCAGAAGATCTAGTCACCTTTCAGACTTGGAACTGAGCTGCTGGGGTCAGGACATACATATAACCATTTTCCAGACTAGCTTAGGAAATTCTTAGTTTGGGTAATTTGCTTTTATTTTTGGTCTAGCTCACCGTACGCTGGATGCACAAGGCATGCATTCAGAAAAGGGATTCCAAGAGGCATCAGGTTATGTAAAAGTCCCTTTGTCAATTAGACACCCACACAGACTTGAAAGATGAGAAGCACAAGAGTCCACAGAGATGCCATGGTTTGTATGAAGCACACAAAACCACTCTAGCCATCTCTGGCATTTTTAAATAATGACCTAGAACACTGATATGAATTCCAATGCATTTGGTCAATCTTCAATTAGTTGCTATCACCATGTTAGATTCAACTGATGTTACACACTACTTTTTGTTGTTTACTGAAGTCTGATAACCTAGAGAACGTTGTTGTGATCAACATTTTTATTAATACAGTATGAAGTCTGTTTGGCATATTTAAGGGTCCAAGGAAAATGATCACCTGGATTATTTTCTTTAATTGTGACCAAGTAGAATAATCCTCCTGGTGAAAGTAGGTCTGGTACTAATGGAAAAACTCTATCCATTACTTCTCTGCCCTTTCTGCCACCAGCCCAAGATGCCTCTATTCCATGGCTTTCCACCTAGAAAGAATGAAAGCAAAGGCTGCATTAACACAGAACGATAGAAACGTCAGTCGCACTTACGATTATGAGAAACATTACCATGGTCTCCAGCTTTAGGTGTCTGTCATTAGAAATCTGACAGCTTTGAGTCAGTAAATTAGTTTATGCAGCAAAATTACTTCAAGACTACTTTCTACACAATGAACATACTACTTTTGTTTCAAGTTCTATTCTTCAACTGAATTCAAAGAGCTACATTTTATCACGTGCTTTGTATGCATTTTCTTAAAATGTTTTATGAGCTTGTTTGCCAAGTGGAAGGTGACCAGAAAACCCTTTTAAGTGTCCATGCGCATAGGAGTCTGCAGAAGCAGACAATACTTATTTTGTAAGGATCAAATGCATTTTCCATTGCAAGTCTTCTAAAAATACACCATACACCAAAGAGAATTCTTATACAGTTTATGCTTGATGGAGAAACTAGGTATTGAGCAGCAGCAGCAGCAGCTAACAATCCTTATTCCCATGTAGTCTTTATAAGCAACACTAGTAAATCATTGTCACTAAAATGGTGCTGTTACAAGTGCTATTACAAAAATGCTGGTCCTACAACATCCTTTACTATTTAAAAAAACACCCTGCAGTTTTCATAGCAGAGCTTCTTTGATTTGTCACCTCTCGCCTGACAGTAGAAATACCATTTATATTGTGTATTTCAAATTTTTCCTACCTCTTCAGAAGGTGTTACAACATACGGTGGATTAAATAGCAGTAGATCAACCTTCCCATTTAATCTTGGAGACAGTCCTCTGACCTATAGATGAAGTTGATGATTCTTTTGTTTATTGGTTGTTGTTTTTTCTTTTTTTATTGGAAACACAAAGAATGCAAACATTTTGTAAAAATACAGTTATGTAGTGCTGGATGTTCTGAACATCTCAGCGCAACTCAGGAACACTAAACTTTATTTTCTATGTGCAAGAGAAACATCAAGAAGAAGCACCCTTGCAGAGCAGAACAATTTCAATAGCCTTAAGACTATGTTACGTATGGGATGTGGAAGAGCAAGAGACACATATGCAGACAGGTAGTACTTTGAATTCTGAACTAAGCTAGAATAAATTGGATATAAAAGAATTTTGAATTTATCATCAGTTAACAATTGCTACCCAAAATGACCAGTCTGTGATAACTGCAGTTCAGTTCTCAAGTATGAGCAGTTGTTCATCCATTTTAAAACACATTTATTGTTGCCTATCTTCACAATCTTTTATAAACATATGTTTGGGGTATTTTAAACAAATACCTTAATAAAAGATGAGAAACTTAGCTTTTTCCCGTGCCAAATTCTGTAAGATACAAAAAGTAATATACACAGTTCCTAATCAAATCAGAATGAGCTGAGAACCAAGAACTGTGTAGCACTAGAGGAAGGGCTATAATTTCAGGTCACTGCAGAGTTCCTCGTGCAGAATTTTCCAAACTACATCTACAAAATTTATTTTTAAAATTATCTTAATGAATTTTTAAAGCTTAAATTTGAATTGTAGAGCTTGAGTATTCTGTTTTTCCCTTCTTTCAGAAACACTTTGACATTGTTTTCTTTTTTCATCTGTGCTTATCAAGACAATGTTTGTTCTAGAGTTCACGATTAATTTTCAGTATCTTTAATAAGTATTAAAAAAATATTACAAAAACTCTAAGTAAGATGATATTGAAACATCTTATCTTACCAAATCAGTAATGACTGGCTGAAGGTGAACATTGTTAAGTGCAGCTGTCTCCAGTGTACAGTAAGCTGCCATTGGGTTGATATCTGTACATCTAAAAAGGAGAATATTACCAAGTTACTGGCTACTGTATCTTGGAGGTTTAATCCTGTGAACCATGTGCTAATTTAGGTACTCTGAATAAAAATATCCTTTCCAGCATCCTTTGCTTTGCAAGTAAATAGTAAAAAAGCATCGTATCAGCAGCTAAACTGCAACACTGTACTGGAAGTTGTAACGAATGACTGAAAACTGAAGTACAGGATTTCCCTTTCAGCGCTAGGTCTGCATACATATACATACACACCCAGGTAACCAATGTTATGTCATCAGACCTCGGTAAGATTAATCAGTGGCTAAAATTCAGAATTCAACGCTGCAATCAAAAGTGTAAGCTTAGCAATTTGTCTATGAAGTGGGAAAATGGAATTCTAGTTGTACCAATTTTTACAGAACCTGAAGCAAATAGTTTAGGCTCTCTCTGCTTTGATTTCCCTATCTGTAGAACTGAGCTAACATTTCTTTGTGAAAAGAAGTGTTTGTAAATGTGAAGATGAGAAAGTACATATGTGGGAACTAAGTATTCTTTATTATTGCATGCAGCAGTTTGAGTGCTGTTATACTCACATATACAGCACGCTGGAGCCAATAACAGAAGAAGCTAGAAATGTTGAAACCACACCAGATCCAGATCCTATTTCAAGGCAGATCTCAACTCTAAAGACAGAAAACGCTGGGTGACTTATTTGCCTGCTGATCACACAGCCCTTGAAGCCCACATGGTGTCATCTGTGTCACAGGGGCTGCCAGACCAGCCGGTGCCTGCGCAGACAACTCCTGGCTGTCATAAGCTGCTTTTGGGAAACACACGTGTTTGTTTCCCCTGTGCATAACATTACGGCATCCATTAACTACACATTCCCAACCGTACGGGCTAGGTTTCCACAGCACGTATTACAGCTCCGACAGAAACGATGGAGGATCACCACGGAGCCAGGCACGGAGGGAGCCCTCAGGAGGCCTCCGGCCAGCTCTAGACAGCAGCGCCCGCAGGAGGTTTACAACCCGTCACTCCCAAGAGTAAGCCCGTGGGTGACTTGTACAGCGGTTCCAGTTCTGTGGGCACATCTCCGCCCGGCCCCGGGCTGCACCCTCGGGCTTCCCACGGCTCCCCCAGGCCATCGCCCCGACAGCGAGCGGGCCGACGGGGCGCCGGGCCCCGCGCTGCCCTCCGCCCGCCGCCCGCCGCCCGCCCGCCCGGGGAGGCCTCGCCCCGCTCCCGCCCGGTCCCGCAACCCCGCGGGCAGCCGGGCCCCGAGGGGCAGGCAGCGGCGCCCCCGCCCCGGCGCCCCGACACCCCGGGCCCGAGGGGCGGGGCAGCCCCCTCGCTCCGCCCCGCCGTTAGCAGCGCCGCCCCGCCCCTGCCCCCGCGCCTACCGGGCCTCCCGCAGGCGGGCCGCGTCCCGCTCCAGCGCGTCCAGCAGCAGGAAGGTGTCCTCGGCCGGCTCGTACACGTCCCGGAAAGGCCCGTGCGGCCCCACGTGGTCGTACCGCGGGGTAGGGAGCGTGGGCGCCGCCATGACACCCCCTCCCGCTCGGGAGCGCGCGTGCGCTGCCACGCCCCTCCGGCGTGCCCGGGGCTCCCGCGGCCGCTCGCGCCACGGATGCCGCCAATGGGAGGGCGCCGGCGGGGCCCCGCCCCTCGCGCGCCTGGCGGGGCGGTGGGGGGCGGCCGCGAGGCAGGAGGCGGCGGGAGCTGCCGGGACCGGAGGCGCCGTCAAGTGCCATCGTACGGTTTAACTGGTGCAACGTTAAAAATCTTCGTTCCGTCGGTCTCGGTGCGTGGTGGTCCCCGCAGCGGGAGGCCTAGCCGGCCGTGAAGGTGTGAAGGGGACCTGCGGCTCTTGCTGACGGCTCTGGAGTCGGCTGTCCAGATCGATGCCTTTTCCATCATGAGAAACGCCACCTTGGCACAGCAAGTTGGCGGGAGGGCAGGCACAGGGGAGCTGAGGGAGTTTCTAAGTGGAAGTGCCGCAGCAAAGACTGGCTTTGGTACTTAACTGAAGCTCAGTTTTCCAGTTAATGAAAGAATACGTGTGATACTTTGCCAGCAGCACTTGCCAGCATCCCAGGGTGCAACCCTATGAACTCCAGAATTCAGACAAAAATGAGAGTCTGCAGAACTTGACAATGGAGGGGAAGTTTCAGGGCACAGATCAGGTCAATAGCTTGCTCTAGGCAACGACACAAAAGAGGCAACGTGTGATCAAAAGCAGGAGAGAAGTACAAGTTCGAATTCCCATGAAACGTCTTGTTTTCTGTTACTATGTGCTCTACACAAATTCTGAGAGATAAATGTCTAGGTCGATGTTGGAAAAGAGTGACACTAATAAAGAAGCAAGACTCTTAAAACATTATTTTTATAATCATAGAATCAGAATTGTTTGGATTGGAAGAGACCTTCGAAGATCATCTAGCCCACCCCCATGATAATTTCAATGAACAGTTTTGGGAAAAGAAGAAAAAAACCCCACATGATTAACCCAGTAATTTGTTGACTTAATTACATTTAAGGGTTGAGGTGTGTCTTGTCTGCTAGCCTTCACTTTGGGCTCTGGAACTAGGGAAAGAACCGGTTTCCATTTTTCACTTGCAATTACAGATGGCCTCGGTAAAACAAACAGTATTTTC
The DNA here is from genome assembly GCF_963210335.1 of Falco punctatus. Lineage (NCBI taxonomy): Eukaryota > Metazoa > Chordata > Aves > Falconiformes > Falconidae > Falco > Falco punctatus. The sequence continues at coordinate 101,447,315 of NC_137581.1, forward strand.
CGTTCCTACAGAAGAAGAACTAGATTTTTGAGCAGCTCATGGTTCATAAATGCAGCTAACTTGTCTTGAAGCTAGGTTTATTCTGTCCATTTCGGTGTCCACCATAGGTCAGCTTTGCTAGGAACATAGGAAAACACAGAAAGGGAGTTCCAGAAAGGGTCTCATCCTTTACCCTCCACTGCAAAGAACTGTGAGATAGATCTTGTTCCTGAAAGTTCCACATATCCATGTGAGGAGAAAATGATACCAATATACTCGATCCTTTCAGTAAGAAGAACTTTGGGTAAATTCTTTTAGAAAAAGGGACTATGTCTGCACACCGGAGGGGGAAGAAAAAAAAGAGGTATTAAATGCAGAATCCTTGGGACTCTTACAACAGGGGGACAATTCCATTCTCACTGCAGGTGTGGTGACTGGTGTTACCCAGCCCAAGCACTGGGCACCAGCTCACCAGCCAGGTATCTGGGAGATTTACCTGAAAATTCAGTATTAAGTGCATCCTGCCTTACATACTGCCTGCCATACATAGTGCATACTGCCTTTAGCTGTGGGCCACCTTCAGTGTTTCCAAGTAAAATCAACACGCTACTCTTTAGCCTCAAAGCCAATGCTTTTTCATGTAGCCAACAGAAATTATGTAGAATCATTATTAATACACCGCATATACATGCCAAGAATTATGATCAGTCAGTAGTAAGCCAGTGTTCTTTATGTCCGATCTTTTGAGGTAAGTCAATGCAATCAGATACGCAGAGATTAATTAGAGAAGTTTTAACTCAAGGATCACTTTTGTCCTGTCACGGAAATGAAAACATCAAGCATTATCTTAAAACAGGTTTCTTGTTCCACTGTCTAGCATGTAAAGCAATTTTAGAAACTTAGAAGTTCAGAAAACAATTTCCTTAGTAAATTTATTCATGGACCTGATCTTGTATGAGTATTATCTTTTAGTTTAAAATGTTATTTTCTCTTAATTTATTCCCCCATATGAAGTGTTGTCATAACCTATCTCAGCCTTCATTTCACCAACAAAATTAACTGTTGTTGCCTCCTGATTTGCATTCTTTTTGTGCTCTTTCCTGAACCTGTTCTGAAGGGAGTTATTCTGTCTTTCAACGTGGTGTCCACATACAGGCTAAAGGAGATCTTCGTGTGTGAGAAGATACTAATGGTTTCCTTTACTGGAAATCCCTTGGCTGATGCAGAGTAGGATTATCACAGTTGGGTCAGAAACGGTGGGTTCTGGCAGAGGTTAACATTAATGTCTGCTATTCCTAAATTACTTGGATCGTCAGTGGAGCAGGATAGGCTGCTTCAGGGGACAGTTGTGAGCAGGAGCCTGGATGGAGGCAATGCTGGTTTTTTAAATGCAAAAAAAAAACCCAGTAGATACTCCTTCATTTCATCTGTATTAGCAATGATTTGCTGCTGCGCCAGAGGAACAAGTACTTGTAGAACACACTAAGTTTGCATAAAATTCCATTACTTTGGCAAAATGAAGTCATGTTAAGACAGAATCTTGCACTGTGTCCATATTAGGAAAATTAATTCTTTGGATATATTTTTTCTAATCTCTACAGGTGGTCAGGCTTTGGACTGCAGTATAAGAAACGACTTCACCATCTTCAGCTTTACTGATTGTTATTTTTGGCTGTTTCATACTTCATGAATCTGGTTAATTATTATTGTTTTTTTTAATACTTATAAGTCTTTCTGGGTGAATTTTATAAAACATTTATTTTTATTGCTTATATAACTACCTAAAATGTTTTTCTTGGTAGACAACTGTACTGTTTTTGCCAGAACAGATTCTATTTCAATTTTGGGAAATTGTTGGAAAGCTAATATTCCCATTTTCAATGGTGCCTATGCCATGTTATTAAACTAGGCTCTATGGAGAAGAAAAATTGTTCTTGACAGGAATCATAACCATTTGTTTACACTAACTAAGCTGTATGGCTCTATCCCATTTGGAATTCAGTGCTGTTCCTCTTATGCAGCAAAGCTTAACCCGTAACATCCTAGCTGTCTTTCAGCCCTCAGAGGTCTCCATTTTAAACTTCTCAAACATTTCACAGCTGCATCTGGGTGTCTGTCCCAGAAGAGATCTACCTAGGCCCGGGCTGGACTCATGAATACTTCTGTTTTGGTGCATTTGGGAAAGTGGAGCCAGTAGGATCGCTGCAAAGACAGAACTGCTAGGAGAGGTCTGGAAGAAATATCTTTATCTATGTAGTCCAGCAGGCAACCACATCATAGAATCCTTTTCTTAAACTGAGCAAAAATCTTTCCAAAAGTAGATAGGTTTCTTGCCACCAATATTTCTAATGAAAAGCTATTATGTCACTTCAGTGCTCTAATGATTAGAAACCTTGTAATTCCCAGCATAAATGTGGTGGTGGTAGGTTTGATACTCATTTACTCTTCTGGCAAGTATGGAAGCTTAAGCAATTCTTTTCGCAGTTTTTGCTTGATGGATTTGTAGACAAAGAAAGGCTCTCATCAGCCTTTGTTTTGCTTGACTAAATAAGATGTGCTTTTAAAAGTTTCCTGTCATAAGACATTCTTTTCATTTCTCTTACCACTCTTAAGACTTTCCATGTATGGATTCAACCCTGACTCCACCCTGAATGTGACTTGTACGAAATACTCCAGGTAATGCTTTACTGATGGTTTGCAGAATTTACTGGCTTCGTTATCTCTCCTGCAACTTGTCTGGTACATCCCAGGATCATGGTTGCATTTTCCTTGCAGAAATGGTTTCTTGCCATTTTGTGATCAGATGTTTTCCCTTAGTTTTTCCTCAACAGTTTCCAAATAACTGACTATAAAGTGAGAATTCTGTAGCATTTCATTGTTTTTACTAGCCCACTTTGCATGCCTGTTTCTCACATTCTGGTTGTTTTATTCCCCCTGCATGAAGTCTCCCGACTTCATGTTGTCATCAGAGTGATGTCAAGGATCTTGATAGAAACACTAAGTAAAATCAGCCCCAAGACCCATATTTCAGGAAGTCGCCATTAGTGACTTTTAACCTGATACTGTTCCTTTTTAGTATGATGTATGACTGTCTAACCTTTATTCAGTTTCTTGTTCGCCTCATGTTCCGTCTGCCAATTCCGTCATCTCCAGATTAGTTCATACTTTTCCACGTAACATCATGTCAAAAGCTGCATGGGAGTCTCTAAGTAGATTCATTGTGTTTCATTTTACTTCTTTAAAAATGCAGACACTGCAGTAATGTAGCAAGATGTACTGCCTTTGCCATCACAGCCAAAATCATCATCTGTCCACTGTTTTTAATTGTCATCCCAGCTTAATGGTACAGAGGTCCTGCTGCTTTCCTTCTTGTCTTTTTGAACGTGTGTGCAAACCTGTTTGCTCTATGTTTTAATAACTTCAATAAGAATATTTCAAATTTATTTTAACAATTCTTACATTACATTGTAGTTTTTAGCTTATAAGACATAGCTTTTCTCCTTATCAGTGTTTTTTTCTATTCGTTTTTGACACTCTGCATATTCATTCATAGCATGTTGCTCGAGATGGTTATTTAAAAACCAGCTGGGTTTGAAGCCTGTTCCTGCATGCATTCATTTCCATGCTTCCACCTTCAACCATAATCAAATATTTTCATCCCCTTTTGACCTAAAGCAATTAAGAGCTCCTCCAAGTTCACACCCTGAAGTCCTTTCCATAGTTTGATTTATTTCATTTATTCTCTTAATTATTAGAGCTTGTCATTTTAGACTAGTGAGTTTCAGTTACAGACCTACTTTTGTTTATGCTTTGTTTAATTATATTAAATTATTCCATGGTCAGTCATGTAAGGTTATTTTTCTTAATAAGTAACATTCTCATTGCTTAGCAAAGTCAAAAGTAGTAACATGTTTTTACTGCTTCCTTGACTATTAAGTGAAGAACTATGCTACTGTTGATGTGAAGAACACTTGGACGTCGCTCATTTCTAATCTTTGGATAATTAACTTCTTTTCCCAGTGTCACGTTTCCCGATTACATTTCCCTTTCTAATCATATTACAGAGTACCCTGACCATAACAAAAGCCAAACCTTGGAGTTTATACTCCAATAAAACTTTTCTGCTCCCTGTTCTCCATAGATACTGTCAGATGAGTAAATGCTAGTTTTTATACACTGTTCTTTCTTTTGTATTTCTAAGGTGAATAGCTTGAATCTTTTTTCACTTCCTCGCTTCCCTACTGACTGATGAAAATTCTTGCCCTTACATCATGACATTGCTTCAATACACCGTGGCAGGGTATGTTTAATCACAGCTATGGGATTTTTAAACCTGCTAAGGAATGGTCTGGGGATGACATATTAGAGAGTAAGAATGATGGATACTTGTTTATAGCCCTTCCTGAAAAGATCCCAGAGTGCATGCTAAACTTTACAAACCAATTACCAACTATTCTATTGAAGGAATTACCTCACTCATCATTGAAATGCAGCTACCTCAGGGAGAAGGCAAGGAACTTTTTAATAACGTGCAAAAGTATTTCAACACTTCAGAAGAGAAAATGAATAATACCATAATCAACTGAGCGGGAAGAGAATGTTTAGGTAAGTAGTCATATATAGTTGTTTTAACTGGATCTGGGCCAGAAACCCACGAAAAATCTACTGCTAATGCAAAAAAATGGAACTGGAATTTTTAAGTCACGAATTATCAAGGCCTTTGGTTTATATTTACATCTTAAAACACAACACCTCAAGAAGCAGAGTCATAGCAGAGCTTTCTTCTGTAACTGGGTTACCAGCATTGCCTGTTTCAGTGATAGGAATGATGTCCATTTTCCCCAAGAACTTACAACACTGTGCCTGAGGGCAGATTGGCTTCTTCAGCTATTTTCAGGTATTTCTGCTTTTTCTTGTCATTTTAAACTGTTAGTTTGTAAAGGTAAAGAAGGCTAAAAAGTGTTCTATTGCACTGGTTTCTGACAAAAAACTAGCAAGATAAGAAAATCCTTACGTCCTGCTTGCCCAAATACCGAAGAGAAGTCTCTATCATGACTGCTAGTTTTGAGTGTGCTTCCTCAGTTTGTCTCCAAAGACTTTGAATGGAGAATTCAGAGAGAAAGAGACAAAACAGGAATATGATGTGCAGTCACAAGCCAGTATTACTTCTTGACAGGATAAAAGCAGGTTGAAAAATTGCTCAGATCTGAAATAGTTCTGCCATTATACAGGACTGTGTAGAGAAGCAGCAACACTACAGTCAATCGGTTATTTAAATTAGTCAGTGTTAGCGAAAACTATAATAAACACCAATACTGTCTTATCATAGGCATCTGAGTAGGTATAAACCCAGCAGATTAACTCTTTACCTATTTTAAAGTGTTATAACTTTATTGGCTTCAGCAGAGTCATAGCTACTCTAGTGTTCACAAACAGAAAATAGAAAAACTGGACAGAAAATTATAATTGTCCATATACTTTTCAAAGTAAATTTGTTGTCACTCTTCAGAATGTCAATCACTGTCATGGAAAGTCAGTGAAAATCTGTTTAACAAATGCAAGAGATACCACAGGAATAGCTTAGATAAGAATAGGAGAAAAAATAAAATTGGAAATATTATAACACCATTATATATATTGGTGTTGATGTATATAAGCATACGCATGTTTATAATAGCAGTCTATAAAAATGGTATTGCATATACATAATATATGTTACTTGATGATATATATGTATATATTTTTATATACATAGATAATCATATTTATTGTGTACTGGTTTTGTAAAGAAGCTTGTATATGGGTGACGGAAAGCTGTTGAAACCAAGGAGAGACTCTGACATTCTGTAGAATAGATGAGGATGCTAGAGAAGGGAAGAGAAAAAATAAAATGTGATTTAAGCTTTTAAAGCAGTGAATGCTGAACACGGTATGAACTGAAGAAATTGAAACTTTAAGTGAGTTCTCAGGAACTCAAAGGTAAGAAATATATTTTTCACAGTATATAATTAAGTAGTATAACAAATTTTCAAAATATGTAAATGAAGCCAACAGTTTGAAAAAAATTGTTAAGGAACAGGCAATAAAAGACACTAACACTTTTGCTTCAAATAAAAAGCAGCTGTCTGCAAATGGACATTTAGAGTAAGATTTATTAAACGGTCAGGTTATTCAATTATGCACTTAATTTTAATTCTTATGGGGTTACTCTGCATTAAGAATGACTACTGAGCATCGTTAGTAGAAAAAAATATCATTCTGTGTTGACTCACTGAAGCAGGTTACACCAGGAATACCAGGAGAAACTCACTAAAGAAAGTGATTCAGTTTGAACTGAACCGAGTCATCTTTAAGAAGCCTAAGAACAACCAAACATTATGAGAAGGTTTGAGCTGATTTTTCTTAATCTTACTATTTCTATTAAAAGACCGTTAATCGTAGGATCAAAGATTCATGCAGGTGGGAAGGGGCTTCAGGTCTCTGCTCCAGCCTCCTTCCCAAAGCAGGGCCATCTCTGGGATCAGGCAAGGCTGCTTGGGGCTTTCTCCAGGCAAGTCTTGAAACCCTCCAAAGGTGGAGCCTGCACAGCCTCACTGGCAGCCTGTTCCGCTGCTTGACTGTCCTCAGGGGTGAGAATGTTTTTCTTTATATCCAGCTTGGACCTCTCCTGTTTCAACTTGTGTCCATTGCTTCTTCTCCTTCCACCACAGAACTGGTCCTTTTCAGTTGTTCAACTGAAAACTTGCTGAGATTCCATTATAATACAACATGCTTGTAAAAATGTCAGGGAAAACACCCACCCTGGAGAAGATTTAACGCACCTTCTTCTGGCTGACACTGCTGATACTGATCACAAGGACAGATACTGGATTAGGCAGGCTGTGGTTCTTGCATTATTAAATCTTATGTCTCCTTTTGTTTGGATATATTATGAACATTTTGCCAGCACCTTCGTATCCATACTGTTTCCTGCACATTTTTAATGTGTTCATATAGTCAGTAAAGGAAAGCATGACTTTTAAGAAGCTAAACAAATTCTGCATGTAATTATGTTTTGGGTGGCAGTTTTCCCTGTGTGTATTTTAGTATGAAAATCTAATAAAGAGATATTAGAAAGGATTTTCACTTCAAAACAACCGTGAAATGTTTTTCATAATGACATTTGATACTCCATTACAGTCATGCTTCAAAAAACGGGGGGTTAGGCAGCTGTCTACCAAAACACTGGATGTTGATGTAGCAAGCTTAGTATGTACTGGATAGAACATGTCATCAGGCACCTCAGAGGAAAGGTTTTCTTGAGGGTTATATAAATAAAGCATCTTGACAGAATTAGGAAAAAAACATTAATGTTATGCAAAATATGTTTTATATAGCTGTATATATTGTAGATGATGAACGTATATGTTGTAAAAGTTTGGGTCATAAGTATTCACGTAATGCTACTTTAGTAGAATCATGTCTGAAGCATACCTTGTTCAGTCAAAAACAAGGGCACAATTTGGCCCATAATGAAGGAACTTATCAGAGTACAAGGCAGCGAGGTAAGACTGCTGCCAAAACAGTCTCGTGTACTGCTAAAGGACCACGGATGGGAGTCCACATTTGCTATGGCTTTCCATAGCAACAAACATCTGCTAGCACTTAATAAATAATGAAGCAATACTGTATTTCATGGGGTTTGCAGGTTTTCAATAACTTTGTAGCGAGACTTTCCTTTAATTATGTTTCCTAATTTTTGTAAGGAAAAGATACAAAAAAGCATGACTGAAAGAAGAAACTAAATGTATTGTGGGAAGGAGCCTGAAGATTATCTTATTTCTGGCTGAGTTAGCCTCATCTACAATCAGAATGTGAGATTTGGGGAAATATTTTTTTTTTTTTTTTTTTTGGTTTATAAGGCTACATAGTGTAACATTTTCTTTGGCCTGCACTCAAATTGAGCCTTTGTCCAGCAACAACAACCTCCTTAAGCTGTCTGTTTTTCACATGCACACCTGTTAATATATTTTAAATTAAATACTAAAAATATGTTACAAGTAGAGACATAACATGTGTCAGTAAGAATAAATGAGGTGATTTAGAATTGTATTAAAATCTTCAAGGTGTCTTGATTGGTGAGCCATGCTCTAAAGTGTTGCAGATTGACCTCAGCTGGAAACGGGATATGGCCAAGCAAGTAACATTGCTGCAATGGATGGATCCTTGTCACTCCTGCTGTCTTAACTCCTGACTCTCCGGTAGTGCATTACACTTTCTCTTTGGTCTCTTCGTGTGGATCTAAAGTTTGTAAGAAATGTTGGAAAATATTTTGTGATCTATGGTGAGTTGGGTCGGGCGTAGTCAAAGCTCTCTGTAGATCTGTGTCTGTTGCAGTTGGGGGACTGGACTCAAAGATCCATTTGGTCCCTTGCAGCAGCAAATCCCTAACTGGGATAAAAGACGGAAATAATAGACCAGAGATTTGAAACTGCAAAGGCTGAGAGGTTGAGAAGGAACTCACAGGGACAAATTTCCTAGCAAGAAGAAACATAAAAGAAAGGCAAGGTCGGTCCACTTTGAAACAAGGAAAATGTTGTTTTCTTTAGAAAGATCTAAATATTTCTTGTATAAGATAAATGGCAATTCATTTTCCTTTTGCTAAGTCTATGTGTTTGCTTCAGCTGTCACCTATATCCCATGGCAGATCTGGTCTGTGGGGTGCCTGCTGAACGCGGGAAGGGAAGCAATCCTGTGTGCAGGCTGCTGAGCTCCTGCAAACCTCCAGTCCCTCGAAGCCAAGGAGTGAGCTCAGTGCCATGCTGGCTCCCCATGGGAGAGGACACGCAGGGGCAGACCTGCACCCCTGCTGCTCTGGCACTGTAGGCAGGCAGCCGTGTGACTTGTGGTGGTGGGAATGCAGAGGAGGGGGAGAAGAGCGTTACCATGACTGGCTGCTCCTCCTCGGCCAACAACTACTGCATACTAAAGAAACCCTTCAGCCCGAGCTTGCCTCTCGTGACTGGGGACAGGGACAGGATCTGCACCATGTTTCTGCTGGGCATGGCACCATTCCTCTTGCCATCACCCACCACGCTCGGGGTGAGGAAGAGATCCCCAAGCAACATCTGTGTAGAGGTGTCTAGGGGGGCTTTATGGGCTCAGTCCCCCAGGAGGGAGCTGGGCACCCGCACTGGCTGGCAGACAGGTGAGCTGTCTTTGATGTATGCAGCAGCCAGGCAGAAAAATCACCTGTAGCCCACATCTCCAGGGGGACTGGAGCCAGGCTTGCCATATAGATCCCTTTGAAGCTACGAGCCCGAGATCCTAACTCCCCCAGAACCCTCCAGCACTCCCCTCCCACTCCATCAGCTTTGCAGGTGGAGGGTACAAAACAAGCTGCACATCTACTGGGAGCGCTGGCTCAGGGCGGTGGTGGGTGCGAGTGGCAGGGAGTGGGGATCCCGGAGCATCTCCCAGAGGGATGTAGCCTACACCCTGACTCACAGTATTCACATCGAGGCCTGGCACACAGCTGAGGAGGAGCTTCCACTGGTGCCCTCTAAAGCGATGCCCATTACACATACCAGCACCACTAGTGCTGCGTGTTGGATCAGTGCACGGTAAAACAGAGGCAAGCAGTTCATTTTTTTAAAACCCCTCTACAGCTCCGTAATAAATTGGTAGTGTAGGTGCAGCCTTAGTACACAAATGTCAGGCGAGATTCCCTTTTATTCCTTTGAATCCTGTTTCCTATCATACTTCTGCTTTTTTTGTTCTGTGAATTCCTCACAACAAACACATTAAGCAAGATGATAATAGGGAAAATATGAAACTTAGCTTTACTATTTGGAGCAGGCTGTTAACGTTAACATTGAGGAAATGTATGAATGTTAAGATCTCCAGACAAACTGCGTTTATTACAGAGATATCCATTACTTCTATGGCATATTTTTGGTGATTTCAGAGCATATCTATTTAGTGCATATTCTTCCTTTATGTGCACATTATGCATTTAAACTGCACTAAAATAAAACTAGGGTTGTAAAGTTAGGCATTCAAAGGTTAAGGAATATAAAATCCGAATTAATTTAGGCAATTTTAATTCAATCCTCTTGTTAATCTATTAAAAGGACAGTTACTCTGTCTTCTGCATCGTCTTCCTTCAAGTTTTTTAATGAATATCATCAAATTGCTGCCATTAATATATAATTATGCACAACAGTCCTTTAAGCAAGGATTTGCAGTGACTTTGGAAAATCTTATTTGGCACTAAGCTACTCCTGTCAGTACTAAATGTGTGCCTGTCTAGTAACCTGAGCTTTTCATTAATATATTCCTTTTCTGCCAGGGGGAAAGAAAGAAATCTCATTAAGATACCAGAACTGTATATTTCATTGTCTCTTTGTCTAAATAGCTCTTCATTTCTAGAAGTCTTTTGAAGCTAGCTGCTTTTAATGGATAACAAACTATTTGAGGATGTTTGCTTTGGGTTTGGGATACAGAGACAGAGTTGGAAAAAGGCTCAACAGATGATGAGCCATGCATAATTTTTTGCTTTTAGTTAAATCATTAATGATTATTAACTGTATTGCTGACATTTCTAAAAATGTCACTCATATTCCAGTGTCAGTGTGGCATTAGAAAAAACATTTTAAAAAAAAATTTAGATAAACTTCATGTTAGTGAAATATCGTAAGGTCAAAAGAGATATGGAGAAAAAAAATTTCAGTTCACGTTATGGGTTGGCCAAACCAATTAAGTTCTGTTACTTGCACTTGTTCTTATTAAGTTCTCTCAGTCTCCCTGAACATAAGTAAAAATCTGCATCTCAGCTGGTAATCCAAGATGTCCTTCAAGCTGCTTGGTATATTGAAACGGTGTTGCAGGCTATCTGAGATGGAGAGTGCCAGTTTCTTCCTTCATTATTCATCCACTCTTCCCAGCAGCCAGGCTAGGTGACCCGTGGAAACCTTCAGCCTCTTGTCCTTGTTGTGGCAACCAACTGCCACCTCCAGCATCCACTGCTGTCCCTTAGCTGAATTCAGCTGTTTTTCTGAACATCTTGCTGCTGACTGAAGATTTCCATCTTTATCTCATCAGACCATGGGGCTTCAAAAAATAAACTCCCTGTCAGCTCCTGACCTGTCTTCCTTCTTCCCCTCCATTACAAGATACTATGTTTGCACTGAAACTAGACTTTTGACTAACTGCTGAACTTCTCGTTTTATCTCAGTAAAGTCCTCTTATACCTAGAGAAAGGTCAAGTTGTTTGTACTTTTGTATTACGAGAATGTAGTAGGGAAACTTTCAATAGTATATTAACTTTTTAGTGTTTCATGGATTTTTGGATACAGCTTATGTTGCATGCAAATAGTTCAGAGGGAGGGCTTATAAAGTTATATATAGTGTGTGAAGAAAGATGACTTTTCTCCTTCTCATTAAAAAGTGCTTTTGCCATAACAACAATCCTTATAAAGTAGCTGCATTTTGATGCCTTTTCTTCCCTTGGGAAAACCACTCCTTCACTTGCTCCGTCTGCGTCTGCACAGCACCAGAAATTACACTGGAAATAAAACATTTAGTAGCTGTTTTATTTCTGTTCCTGGGATTTTTTGCCTCCCACCCAGGCTGGCAGACCTGGGAATGCTGGGAAGACATTGTGATCAATTGTTCATGGGGAAAAAAAAACATGCGTTACTGGTTTGTAAAAATCTTTCACTGGTTGTCTTCCTAGATGATTAAAATACAGCACTTACACAGTTTCTCATTGAGTTTTGATTAGCCAGAACACTGCTGGTGGGCAATGCGGGGCCTAGGTTGGTGAACAACTGAAATGAGAAAATCATGAAAAATAGAAGAAGGTGAAGGATGCTGTGGAATTTTGGATCAAATAAGATCTTGTCTCCTTAGCAAACCCATTTACAAACATGCAAGTAATTACTAAGGGTTAAGAACACAATGGGATTTGGGGGATTTAAAGGGTTTTTTTTTCCTCTTCTAATGGGTGTCCCGTCACTTTTGAGTGAAGAGCAGTCAGCTTCAGAAGAGCTGCAGGGAGCCCGCTGCCATCCCAGGTGGAACAGGGGCTCCACAGTGAAGCAAATCATGCCAAGCCTGGCCTCTGCTACCAGCATGACACAGAGCTGGGCTGACCTTATCCAACCTGCTGATGACTGGGGAATTTGTTTTTTTCCTGCTCCCCCAGCTACAGAGTGCTGGAGATGCTCATGGATGGATGGAAAATAAGCACCCTTGCCCAGGTATGACTTCTTACTGCGGCACTGGCAGCAGGCCAAATTTCAAATTGCTCCTTAAATAAGCTGTGTTGGACACAGCTATCTATTTGTAAGCCGTTTCGGTGGGAATGAGCCCAGGCTGGGGCCCACCACCTCCTCTCCCGCAGCGTACCCCCGGTGCGGTGGGAGCCAGCAGGCACGGGGGACAGGGGGATGGTGGGGCATGCGGCCCACTTGTGTGCACCCAAGGGACCGAACCGGACTTCTTCAAAGACAAGTGGAAACTCATGCGCTTTGCACCTTGCCAGCGCTGATCTTCTCCAAAGAAGCTCCCGCCTGTGTCCCGCGCGGCTCCGCAGGGTGTGCAGCCGTGCACGGCGCGGCTTTCCCGGCAGCACCTGCAAGGCAGGGGGTCGCCTGCAAATCAAACAGGTGTTCTGACAAAGCCTGTTCCATATACCCGATTGAGGTTACATAGCTTCTGTTCTACAGGAGGGCGGTCTGCACTACGATAGCCTCCTTGGACTTTAAAGCCCTGAATTTGCAAAGAAAAGTGTCTTTGCTTAGATGAATTTTACAGATATGAACTCATGTGGGTAGAGTATTCTAGGATGTCTTTCTATTCAAAGTCCTGGTTTCTTTTTTGTTCCTTTTCAGAGGGAAAGGGAAGTTTGGTTAGATCCAAATTTAACAGTAAGACCTTTGACATCGTGAATTATTTATAGCTGATCTCAGTCACAGTTTTCATGGTGTTTCTTTGTTTTTCCAGAGCTGCCAGTTCAAACAGCTGTAGAAAGGAGTATCTTATCACTTGTTTTTCTTCCTATTTATTTCTGTATCTGGAATTCTGATGAAGTTTGTAGTGCTAGGAAAGGCAACTGTGGTTTATATACTGTCATCAGGTGTATAAACATCACATCCTTAGCACAGATAGAGAAGGAAAAACTGTCTGGGAATGAACGCTAACAGCATTAACTAGAAAAGTCTCATCTTCTAATTATAACTCCATACATGGCTATTTGTAAGGTCTTGGGCAAATCACATCTTATCTCTGCCTCGTAATCTCCATTTACAAGCTGTGGCTAAGTGCAAGGTTTAACTATGTGACAGGTGGGTAGGGAAAAATGATGGGCAAAACCCTCCCCACTCCTTTTATACCCTTATAAAAGCATTGTTCTGATTTGCACTGTTTCCAGTGAAAGGAGAATTAATGGTACTTTGAAGAATTACATTGAGGCAGGATATTGTATTTAGCATTTAAATTCAAAGTTGATAGGTCTTTTAGAAATGACTGTACCAAATAGTCAATACTAAATGCTACAATTTTTTGTATTCTGTAATATTCTTCAATAATTGCTCCAAGACTCATACAGAGAAAACAATGCACAATGAAGGCGGTTACTAATACTTTGATCAAAGTCATATGATTTGTGTCTCTGATGTCTTAAAGATGCAAAGATGCTATTGCTTTTCTTTTTCCTGTTGCAAGAGTTCTCAATGTGAAGTACCACTTACATATTTACCACAGCTCCTGAGGCTTGTACAGGGGCTATGTGAGTAGTAACAATCAAGGCACAGTGAATTTCTTGAGGATTAATGACTGGCTGGGAGGAGATGGAGGTCAGCAGCACAGCCAAGGATCATTAACCAAAGATGGTCATTAATCTCAAGAATTTACCTTGTGCCATGGTCAGTATTGTTATTTTAAGCTGGAAATGAAAAAAACCATGGCCATATGAATTTTTATTTGATAGGTTTAACAGTGACATCTAGCATGTTTTAGAAAAAAATAATTTTATTTGGGAGAATTACATGAGCTAATCAGGCCACCAGCCCACCTTTCAGTGTATGATTAGTTTTGCTTTCTTTAACATACATACTGGTCTATGACAGGCAGGAAGGATTTATAACATTTTTCTTCAATGTGCAATTGCTGTGGACCTATTAAATACTGACCTTGCTTATGTATCTATTTACAATTTTTGATTTTCATCCCAAATTTTATCTCCTGGAGCTTACTGACATCTCTCATAAAATATTTGTCTGACTGAACATCTGTTCCAGTTGTTAGAGTTTTGAAAGTGATGTTTCAAAAGATTGTTGCTTGTAAAGTGAGGGTATTATAGATAACTAGAGAGTGTCTACAATTTAGGGAACATTTAGTCCCTTTAGAAAAAAATAAAATGGCAATTTTGATATCTAACTAGTATTCGCATTTGCGTTTATGTTTGTCTAGTTATTTAAACGAACACTGCCAGTTAATCCTTTCTGTAGCTATTCATCCTATTTCTGTGTCAGTACAGATATGCTGGGCTTAAAAGACTTTAGGTTCTCCCTGGTTTGGGAGGATCCAGCCACTGGCTCAGCAGCCTGCTTCACGAGGGCAGACTCCCCCTGACACTTTCCTGAGATAAGTCTCCAGAAAGCCAGGTGCTGCCAGTCCTTGTGCCTAGGCACCAAAGGTACCTCAGAAGATCAGATGTCCCCAACTCTTCTGTCACATTCCGGTTTCCCTTCCCAGCGAGCAGGGTGGGTGGGGAAGAGCTGCTGCATTTGCAGCCGTTGCTGCCCGTGGAGCACCGAGTCTGGCCAGGCTGCCTCCTCCGGCGTGGTGGTGGGATGGGCACATGGCGAGGCAGCCCCCATCTTCACTGCCACCCCTGTAGCACGTGGGACCACAACTCAGTCTGGATGGCAGTATCATGGCACAGCTACCTGCTAAGATACCCCTGGCCTTGCTTGAAGGCACCAGCAACTCCCTGGATCATATACCTGTCTCCAGCTGCGGACAAGAGCAGATGCCTGGACAAGAGCATAAGAACAGGGCTATAGGTAGGGATATTCCTAATACCCCACCTTGTTTTCCAGTACATACAAGGGATGGAAGGAAGTGTTTTGTTTTTTTTGACCAGCTCCTATTGCCCAATATTACCAGCCAAAGGCCTGAGCAGCATCCATCCAGAACAGGTACCCCAGCCTTCCTCTCCTGATGATGGGAGGGCAGGTCCATCGCTGCTGTGGCACAGGGAAAGAGTCTGGGGCTCTCTCTGGATGACCACCGGTGCACAGGAGCCATGGAGGGTTGGAGGGAGTGGTGAGGGAGGGCTGCACGTGCTGCTGAGCAGATTCAAAGCTACGTGGAGCACTTGACACAGACAAGTCTTGGACAGGCCTGTAGAGTTAGTGCTGGTACAGGGGTCTTTACTGGCCTGTTTTCTGGTGGGAAAATAGAAAAGATGCTTAAATCTACCATTACGCCCACCTCCATCCAACCGAGCAGATCAGGCAGTCCACCCCCTCCATCCAAGGCAGGATCAACAGGACTATGGTCGCTCCTGACAGATACCTATGTGGTGTGTCCTTAAAGGTATCTGTCATGCAGGCTCCACAGTTTTCTAGGCAATCTGCTACACTTGCACATTTTCCTTAAAATTAGAAAGGACTTTTCAAAATGCCTGTCTTAAACAGCTTTCATTTCAGTTTAAGCCTGTGACTCCCTGTTGTTTCCACTGAAGACACAATGAAGATAAAGATTACTCCTTGCAGTAACCTGCCGTGAAAGATTGTGACCGTGTCTGTCGCTTAGTGTACCTACCTTTGAGTTGTCTGCCCAGTGGGTGCATATATGTATATAATGTCTTTTAAGGCATAATCTCTGAAACAAATGTCCCACTGGAGGAGTATGTGTTGAAATCTACAGCCAGGGCTGTAAAAAAGTTCCTTCTCTAATAAAACTATTATTTAGTGCTTAATTATTTGCTACCAATTTGAATAGATGCTGCAGTTAAAGATGGTCACACCCGATTCACAACATATGTGCCAGAACAAGAGGAAAACTATTAGTCCTTCTGTTCTATTCACATCACATTTACTGCGGAGAAAAAGTTTCTTTCTTCATGCAGGAAGATTTTTAAAAGGGTTTCTTTTTCTCTCTAGCCAACATTCCTTTCACATTAGAAAACTTGAACAGATTTAAGCCCTCATTCAAAGCACGGTTTGTAGTACAAACATGCTACAGTTGTCAACACACAATGCACAAACACACAGGGGCGAAAATAGACCGACCGGCGCGGCCGCTAGCCCGTATTGCTAAACTACTTGTGGGAGGGGGGAATGAAACTATTTTTACAAACAGCCAGCCAAGCTCTTCGAAGTCTCAGAAAGTCTATATTTGGAGTAATTATGACTATGTTACATCTTGGCTAATTACAGCAGTCATGTTCAATAGTGAAATTATTCAGCCATTTCCCTTTGTGTGAGAAATGGCCCCAGCTGGTCACCCTTACCCATTTCATACCAGTGTAGTGCAACAGCACTACTTATTAAGAACATATGGGGAAATATTTTAAGTGCAGTGTAACTAGCTTTATACTGCAGTTCATTTTAAAGAAATAAACAAACTGCAGTAATTCCTCAATTTTTTTTATGCCACAAATGTTCTATAAAATTCTTGTTGTATCCGGGCTCTTACAACATAATTTTAGAAGCTGGCAGAGGAAATAAGTGTTATGAAAGCAAATCACTATTCTGTATGATTCAGGACATAAAAAGGTGGTAAAACTAGTGTTGTCTTTAGGATGTAGGATATATACTCAACAATTAACAAGTTCAGTCTGTATAAAATACAATTTACCTCAGCACACTTCTGCTTCATCTGCTTGGATTCCACAGGTTAGCTTTATAACACAACCAAGGAGACAAGAACTGTTATTGAAATTCCACCTGCCCCCAGTGGTATGTACCCACAACTGGTGCCAAGTCTAGCATGATGTCAAAACGAATTCACTCGCACAAGAGCAGAATTAGCCTAACTTCAAATATTTGATATTATCCAGGCACTCTTAGAAAAGAGAGAAAAGCGGAACTGGGCTGAATTTTGATTAGGGAAAATATTATGCAAAAACGAGGCCCTAAGATTTCTGCTGAATATTCATCTCTGAAAGTTCATTAGTCTTCCCATTTAGTGCTTAGATGCGCTGGAGCACTTTTATGCAAAGTGCTGACAGCAGTATATACACAAAGCTATCTTGTTGCATCCTAATTGAACAATAGAATAAACTCCAAGTGCTTGTGTATGTTCTTGGAGAGGATGGTCATGGAACGGTGCCTGGAATCCTTACCTTCAAGGATGACAGAAAAAAACCAGAATCAGATAAATGTACTGCAGTGCCAGTCCTAAGCTGGTTTTCCAAGAGAACAAAAATCTCTGTTCTTTACTTGTGTGCTGGTGGCCATGCATATTAGCTTTGGAGTTCTATGAGTTTTGTGTAGGCTGCTTTTTGCATAGCGTGTCTGAAATAGGAAACATTTGGAGCAGAGTGCTGCATTAGATATTTCAAGATTCCTTAGATTTATCCTTAAATAAATAAAGAAATAACAGTAGGTTATCTAAATATAAACTGGCAGAGAGGGGGATCTGAAATTGATTGTGGGTTTTCTTGTTTGTTTGTTTGTTTTGGTTTTTTTTTTTTAAGGAACATTTGGAATTCAGTGTCTTTAAAAGTATTATTTCCTGTAAGTGGAAGTCAGTCTTTCAGAGGTGGCCCATAAAGTCTTCTACCATTTCAGGATGCTGGGCCCTTCTTCCCAATGTCATCGTACTCATCTTCCTACAGCTGCTGCTCAGTGATGCTGGCAGTTCTCTCCAGCCCCCTTCAGAAAGGAGCTGGGGCTCTGCAGCCTTAGCAAGTCATCCCCTAAAGTCCCTGGGGACTGAAACCAGCCTCCCCTGGGAAGATGTCACACTGCATGGGTGAGGGGACACTGCAGGAACAGATTGCAAGGGGAATGCAGGGCAACTGGGGAAAATTGCTTTGTGTGTGTGTACGTGAGAGATCTTGCAGAGGAAGTGTCAAGACCAGAGGTGGAAATACATCAGGATGAAACTGGAGTTTTGAGGTACAACAGAAAACTTGAGCCAACTTTGAAGTGGATAGTCTCTCTTTTACCTAATGGCAACCATTTGGTGATTGAGGGAACACACTGATGTTAACCATTAGCACAATTGCCAACAGTACACTGCTTTTTGTGGCAATTATTCCTGACATGAGTGGAGAAGTAGGTAACTAACTCATGGAAAGGCTGGAAATAACGATTTACATAAGTCTTTTGCAAGGCACAAAAGATTGTCACCACTGAGTGATTTAATGGATGATTTCTGTAGCCTATTGTTTTGCATTCAATTGCTGAGTCATCCCTTTCAGCGTCCGTGAGGTTTGTTAAGGTCAGAGCTTCTTTCTGGTGTCATATTGCAATTAAATTGCTTAATGTAAAAGTTAACATGTAGCTCACGAATGGGTATTTTTCCCCTGAAAGAGGTATTTAGGTGAGGATAATCAGCATCACTTGGGGCAGATTTATCAAGAGGATGCAGGACAGGAAAAAAAATGGAGACAAAAAAAAGAGAAAAAAAAAAAAAAAGGAAAAAAGGAAAAGCTCCAGCATTCCCTGACAGCTAAATCTGTAATAGCTAAATGTATCTGGTGGTTCTAGTAGTATTTTGCTGAACAACATTTAGAGTTACTTTAGCGCATGGCTTGGCAGGACACTGCTGTTCCTTGAGAACATAAACTAAATATGCCTAAATATTGGAAACATATTGTAATTAAAATTACTGGTTTATTAATAGATGGTCTCTGAGCTATGTGATACCCCACTCCAGCAAAACTGGAAATAGTGCTAACAGTCATACCTGATGAACTGGAACAGGCCCTAGAAGTTCGATGTATGTACAATCTGTTACAAAGTGGGGAAAGCATCTGTATGGATCAGAGAGTATAAGCATGGAAATAGATGGAATTTTGAATTGGAGCTCAAAGAATCTTTATTTCTAAAAATACAAATAATCTGAAATGTACGTAATTTCCTTTGCTATATTATACACGAGATCATGCTTTAAAAGTTCTTAGGAAGACACTGATGAGACTGAAGGTTCAGAGGGATCTGTCTTTTAAGATTTAGCATTCCTAACACAATGCCATTACACAGGCAGTAGAAGGTGCTCTTGTAACAGCAAAAAATGTTCCTTGATTTCACCAGTTAGAACTCAAAATCATCCTGCCCCTCATGTAGCCCAGCATCCTGTATTTCAAAAGCCATGGAGTCAAATGATTGCACAACCTAATTGTTTTTAATCAAGCGAGGCCAGTTTTGGTTAAATTGAGGTGTATAGAGCACACTATGCTTCTCAAAGTTTCGCTTGATCTCTTGGGTATCTTCAGACAAAGATTCCTAAATTGTATAAATATACCCTATTGTTGCTAAGATTGCATGTGGGTTTGTGTATAAAGAATGGTGTGAGGAGTTTGTCTGGGATTAAGGAAATGAAGGTCGGTATTGTACATGTTTCAATGTGGCCTCTGTACCTGAGAGGTAAGTTTTGTAGGATTTCCTCACTATTGCCTGGGATAACAAGTTATTGGATAATAGTCTTCCAAAAGTTTATTTCAGGTCTTAACCTCACCTAGATCTTTCCATGGGATTTAACCACTGGCTCAGCCCTTCTCCTTAAACACTACACAATGTCTGATAAGATCTGCCTGTAAAACACAACCACTACTGGCTTTTACACTTTGCCTTGACTCTCCCAAAAGTTCAACCCTCCCATAAATTCTACAATAAAATACCTTTGTCATGTAGGGACTTGCCCCGTTGCTTTGCCTCACTTTCTCAAGTCCTCTGTCTACAGCAGCTGGCTTGTCCCACACCCCTGGAAGTCTGAAACTCTGATGGTGTAGAAAATATCTCTTCATTAGGTTAGAAAAGCTAATTTCTACTACGTATGGGTTTTCTGTGTGTCCGTTAACATAGATAGACCAGTATGAAGCAATATGTGCTGTTTCACTGTGTCAGCTGTTTGAAAATCTGCGCCTGCAGCCTTCAAGAGCAGGAGCTGTGTATTTTCGGTTAATGGTGATGGAGGAGAACTAAACCATTTTTCAGTCGTTTTAACACCATCTGGTAGCTGAGAGCATGTTTGTGTCCGAGCATAGCTGCAGTTCTACAAGAAAGCCAGCACTTTCCAAGCCCTTTTATGTCCCTAGGTAAAATAAAGCATGCAATCGTGGAAAAGAGCTTGCAGCTGAACAGTTGTTGAAGGTTTTTGATTCCAGTGACTGGGACATGGATCTTGGCACTCAGAGAATGAGGCTCGTGAAAGAGAAACAGATAAGTAACACATGTTAAGTTAGCCAGAACATTAAAAAAAAAAAAAAAATTAACATTTTCTTTAGACATTAATAGATGAATACAATTCATCCCTCCAAGATCTAAAACAACTTACAGATGTTATTTTCTGGAGGAAGGTGCCTCCAGTACTTTAATTATAACTATATATATATTTAATTATAACTATACACTGGAAATGCCTGCACATTACTCACATCTTAGTATCAGTATACCAATGCTACTATCATTATTCTCTAAAGGAGTCACTTTTACAGATTTTTATAGTTCACGATGCTTCCCTGTGTGAAAAAAGTACAGTGCCTTTTTGTTAAGCTTCAGTCTGCTAGAAGGTTTTGGTATGGTTTTGATAAACATAAAACTCAAGCTAAAATGAAAACTCATCCTTCTAATCATGTAACAGTAAGTTAGAAAATAGTAGTAAATGCAGTTTTATGGGCTTAGCAGGTAGTGAAAGGACCCTGATTATTATGACTCAGGTGTGTCAGTTTGGGTGACTACATTTCTATTCACCTACCTGGATAAATGCAGACTCATTTTTAGGGGTATCTGTAATGAGGTGGAACAGCAGGTGGTCAGTAAGAATGGAAACCTGACTGTTTTATGGTCAATACAGATTGCCTATAAAAACTTTGTCAGCTACATTTTGGTTTTGGCCCAAGGTGCTTATTTGCATACAATTAATTAGGAACAGTTTAGTTAAAAGATTATTTACACAAATTTTTAACTCACACCCATGTCTACCTGCACAGTGAAGCTAACCTTTCCTATTAAATGTGTTTTTTAAAAAAATAATAAAATCTACCTACCATGTTTTAACAATCTTGAAAAAAGTCTCCTAAATTTCTTGTTGTATAAGTGCTAGTGAGATTACATTAACAATGTGATCCTATTTTGGCTTGTTATCTTGTTCTGTTGTAAAGTTAGACCCTTGAATACGGGCCACCAAAGAGAGTCACACAATTAGCAGCACAGGTGCATCAAAGCAGTTTGGAAAAAACCTGGATGCAAGGAGATAGGCAGTAGGTAAATTTTATCATGTGTACTGAAATCCGAGACTGGGCTGGTGGCGGCTGCAGCTGGAGCAGTGTTGTACCAGGGACTTGCATCATGTACGCAGCAGCGCTGAATGTGGGCTGGCAATCTGTGGTAGACCTTCAGTCTCTCACCCAGGCTGCATGTGACTGTGACTACCTGTATTTCCACTTGCCTTGCGTGTTTTCGTTTTTGTCTCTGACTGAGTAAAAATGAAGTAACACAGCTTTCTTGTCTTGCAACTTCAAAGCCAGTCTTACAGACCTTGCAAAACTAACAGTTACTGAAGAAGCAATTCTTAGCCTATTTTTTCCTGAAATTTAAAGCTACATATACTTAAAGCCATAAAAATAATTATAGCTTGTGCTAAATTACACTTTTAAAAGTGATTCTCTTTCCCATTTGAGTAGCACCATCACAGAATCTATTTCAAGGTCCCTTATTTGATCAAAAATAATCTTGTCTCGCCTCAGCTGTCTGTTACAGCTGAGATCAAAGTATCCTGCATATCTTCTACAGTTGTATCTCTTGATTAATTACAATATTAGTAGCAAGACAAATCAAAAGAATACATGCTTAAAGCAGCCCCAAATGTTGCTTTAGTTAATTAACACATAAGAACTTGTTATTTTAGAAGGAAAAAAGAAACTGATGTTTTGAAGTCAAGATTTCAAAAAATAATCAGCAATTTTGCTGTTGCAGTTTCCACATATTATCAACTAGAGAGAGTTTAAATACAGAATATTTTTGGGAAGTGTCTGATAAATACTCTTGAAAGTGCCACAGTTTGACCACTCAAAATTAATATAATCTTAAAATTCGATTTCAGTAATGGAATCATATCTAAACATAGTGAGAAATCATTAATACACTTCTATAATCCTTTTCTTTATGATTTTCTGAGGGATTTAATTTTAAGTAATAAATGTAGCTACCTACAATTAATTGAAAAATACTAACTTGGCTTTTTGTATTGATGCTATTTCATTTGAAAAGGAGATCTTTTTTGGCCCATGAAAAAAAAAAACTATCCTCAGGGTTACTGCAGGGTAAAATATTCAAGGCATCCTTCCTTTTTATGCTGGGGAACTTGGAACAGTAATTCTAAGCATACAAAGTACTTCCATTTCCTTAAGCACTTGCACAGTCTTTGTTACACAGTACTTGACTTCTCCTAGTCCCTGTGTGTAGGAGTTATCCATGTGCTGATGAGGCAGGGAAGGGCCACTGCCCAATTAGGCTGATAGGGAAATGCAGCCCAAAGAGGTGAACAGCTTTAGCTCAGGTGGCTGAAGATGTCAGTGCCAGAGCAGGGAACTGAATTTGCTTCCGATCACGGATCAATGCATAGTTTGGGAGATGTGCTTGCTCTCTAAATTCACTTAAGCTTGTCCCATTTTCAGCTTCCTATGTGCTCCCACTGTATAACTGTCGTATAATGAGAGCAGACACTGGAAGAAAATATCAAACCCATACTTTTACATGAAATAATATTTTAATAATGGCGAAAATTTTACTTCCCTTCTTACAGTTGTAGAACAACTGAATTTTTACCCTACTTAGGAATAAAGTAAAAAAAACCCACCCCAAACCTGTGAGAATATATGCTGAAAAGCTTAGCCCATAAGGTAAATGCTATGAAATGTTCTGATGTGGAATATGCAAGTCATTACCAATGACAAATCCAATATCAGTTACATTTGAAAAGTAATCGATACCGATTTTTAAATTATAGTTGCAAGATGAAACTAAGCATTTCTTAAGCAACTTTGAGCCAAACCATCTTTTGCTAGCAAACAGGAAATAATCAGATTTTCTTCAATGATATAGTTTTAGGAAATATTGCCAGCTGTGTTGTCAAAGCATTGTGCTAGAAGCCATGTAATTAAGCACACAAAAGTATCAGCTTATAGCTTGTTAAAACTATTACTTTTTCACACCTGAGACTATTGCTCTTTCAATTAACAGGAAAAATAGGAGAGCATGGTTTCAGGTACTGCTTTAAGTCCTATGTTTGCAACAGTATTTTATTTTAAATACTGAAAATCCAGCTAATCTATATTAAATAAGATTCTGTATTTGGATATTCAAAACAATTTGTTTAAACAGCATTCAGCATTTTAGCTCCTCAGTACTGATCCACCCAATTTTCTGTCCAGAGTTTCTCAGTCTAAAGCATGTTCTCTATCCTTTTATTTGTATTTTTGTGTCTCCTATAACCAGGTTACACAAGAATCCATGTTATCTATTCTCTTTGTTGATAGTGATGTATTACAATTCAGTTCTCCATGTGATGTTCACTTCAAACAGTGCCTGGGAGCTGTAACAAGCAAAAGCGGTGAAACGCATAGCATTACTGTGGAAATATTTTTGCAGTAAGACAATTCTATTTCCCGTAAGCTGCAAGAAAGTTAAACAAAGTACGACCTCCATTGTCAATTTGGTGTGGCAACAAAAATGTCTTTTTGGGATCATAAAAGAACCCTGCAGTGCTGGAAAAGGTATGGCTCCATTGCCACAGCTAAGAGGGAGGCCACTGACATGGCAGTTAAACATAAGAAAGAGGCTTTCAAAAAACCTGAGATTTTAATATGCCTTGGGAGAAAAAACTGCCAGCCAAACACACCCTGGTTTGCGAGGAGCTGAGAGCATCCACTTCTTTTAATATGCACGCTTTCATCCCTGTCCAGTGCTGTTGGGTTTATTGCCATCCACACAAAGCCACCTGCAGATGAATCAGTGGAAATGACAGTGGCTTTGGGGTCCAGTCGTACTTGGTGGTTTTGAGGGAGGAAGGAATAGTGAGTCTGTTTGCATTTATGTTCTAAATGTGATTCTTTATTTACAGCCCACTGCAGTTGTGCTCATTAGCGATGGTATGCATTACAGACTGAAAAGCTGTGCCAACAAGTTTCCATACAAATTTTTAAATAAAAAGAAGAAAAAAGGAAATTTAGAATTACATGATCATGTCTAGTCAGTTGTTTCTTAACTGAAGCAAAGACTGGTGCATTGCAAGGCACAGAATTCCAGATTTGGCAGGTATTCCCCTAAATGAACTACCTTGTTCTTCTGCACAATATACAGGTGATACCCCTTTAATAGCTACCTGTCCTCAAACAGTGCCACCAGACATGCTCAGGCACTTTGTCTGGCAGAATGTTTGAACAGAGAAAATATGACAGGTGAAATGATAAATTCACCTGGAGTATCATTCCTTCTCCTAAAAGGCAACCTCACTTGTTACCGGTATAGCCACAACACTGACATCTTCTAGTGCTCGAAGTAGCTTGAGTTTATGCAGATGATTTGCTGTAACGTGAACAGGGCACTGGCCTCTGCTGCTTGAGACACAGGGCGGGTAGAGACCAGTGCACCCCCATGCTCACAGCACAGTTTCCATTTGCTTTTTCCCATGCGTATTCTGTGCACAATTCACTCCTTAAATGGTTCTGACATTCCACCAGCCATGTCTCTCCCCGCAACAGTTATCTGTCAGAGGACAGATCGTCATGAAGGGAAAATAGCGTGGTTTTTTTCTTAGATGGATTTTTGGCAAAGGAGTAGACAGTTTAGAGCATAAATGTTATGAAGTGCAGTTGCCAAGTCACAAGGCATTTTCCTTTTCCTGATCGGCTTGCTGCTCTCAGCCCTGTCTGATAGAGAGGGTTTGGGGCAGCTACCTCATGATGCCTGCATTCTCTAGTGCCACGTCACTCAGACTTTTATCTTTGCCATGTTGCAGCTGATTGGTTTTGCTTGTGCTTTCAGCATCCCCCTCCTGGTTTTGGAAATTACTTTTCATCATCTTGGTATCTGGGTGACGAGTGTAGTTCTGGCACTTTGAGCCTGCAGCTTCAGCATGAGGGAGGGGAGGGAGTGCCAGACAGAGGGCTTGAAGGAAGATTCTTGAGCCTTTTCAAACCAAGTGCAATGCTTTTTATGAAGAGATGTAACTAATAGCACCGGTCAGAGGCAGACAAGAGTCAGGAGAAGGCAGGCGTTGTGTAAGCTCCACACACATTTACGTCACAGCTGGATACTGATCTCCGATACCCCCTTTGCCCTCATCTTCAACTTTTGAATACAACCTGCCAGCCATGTTCCATTGGGCAGTGTTTTTGCAGTGTGCAGGGTGACCTCTGAGGACATCGGTGGCATAATTAAGATATCTCAAAAACTGGGCAAGCTTTAAGCCTTCACATCTGGAAGCACTTGAAAGTCCTCTGATGTCTTGCAGAAATCCAGGTTTGCTGTATCCTGTCTTTATTTTCCAAGTCTTGCTTTAAAGTGAACAGAACAGGAGGAAGTTTATTTTGTACTGAACATGAGTATGAGTCTAGTTCAGGACTTTGTAATTAGTTAGTTTATTTCACAAAACGCTGCATGTGGCGTGGAGCAAGTGACTGCAAGATCACTAATAAATTAACCTGTAAAAAATGTAAAACTTTGGCTTAAGATGGATTTCCAAACAAAAGTGTTGGACATTGAATGTTATTTTGATTTTTAACACCTGCAAGCACATGGAGATTATTTCTCCACCCCGTTCCTAGCCTGAAGCCACAGATGTGTTTTGCTCGTATTGCAAACAGGCTTATCTGGAGTTTACGGTTTAAATTCTGGTTAAGCTTTCAGGTGCTAATGCAACAACAACAATTATTTTAAGATGCGTGGTTGTACGTATTCCAGTTATGCTGTGCTGCTTCAGCAGATTTTTGATTCTCCTGTATGCATTTATTTTGTAGTTTATCTTGGCATTACAAGAAACATTCTTCATAAATCTCTTGAAATCCCAGCAGTCTTCTCCTACGTACCTCTTTCACATACATTCTTAGAGGAAAGAGTTTCTGACAGGCTGTAAGAAGTCTGGTAATTTTATTTTTGTCCTGGACATTAAAGGTTATGCAAGAGTGCTGTGAGAGGCCCTTCCTTATTTTCCTATTCCTTTTTACCCAAACAATTGGCTCAATCAGCTTGCAGAAAGCATCATGTAACTATCAGATATAACACTTGAATTTAGGACCCCCATGATATTGGACAGAGAGTGAATTAGTGAATTGATTTGACTACAATAATACAGTAGATTTTTGTTTGCAATATACTAAAATATGCTTTTTAGTTTAATATATTTTTGTTCTCCTCTTGCATTCAAACTATTCTCAGCAATTAGAGAAGAATGTTGTAAATTCTCTTCTGATTTATGGGACCTTAAATAATTTTCTTCAGTGGAACTTACCCTGCTGGTTGTATGGTCAACACATGTTAAACACTTGCTCTGTAAAAGCACTGCTAAACTCATTAAACTCAGAAGAAAACCCCAAGAATTTAAAAGAAGCTGAAGTAATAATCTTATTTCAAAATAAATGAAGTCGTTTTCTTTGTCTTAAAAATGTGGTGTTAAAACAGAATGGATAACTTAAAAACATCTACTTTTTGGTAGATTGTGTTTCAGTTTTTTAAAACCAGAGTTGTAGTTATAAATAAAAATCTGTAACACATGCACGCATTGAACTAAATGCGATAAAGCCTGCCGAATCATGCGGTAACGGATGTGCAGACGCCAGGGGTGTCGGGGGAGAGCGAAGGCTTTGCTCTGTTAGGGAGACAGCTTCACTGTTACAGTCTCTGCTGGAAAAGGGAGGCCTGAGGGTGACCCCCTTTTTCCTCTTCAAATGTCTGTCTTAAGGCAACTTCTGAGCTGTGGTGACCTCTAGCCCATGAGGAAGAGCCTAGCTCTAGCACCGTGGGACTTGGTGTGGGCTGCGGGCACCTGCCTGGAGGCTGCCCTGTGCCCTCCTGGGTGGCGTCCTTCCAGGAGAGAGCCCACGGGCTTTGCCCCAGCAGGTTCCTGTTGTTCCTTTGCTATGGGGGGTGAACCTCAGGCTTGCAGGCTGTGCTCTTGTGCCCTTTGTGAGACCGCAGGGTCTGGCTGAGGTGAGGGGCAGGGTGGCGGGCAGAGGAACCCCGCGCGGCCGCACCGTGTCTTTGTGTAGGCAGGCACTCAAAAGTGTACCTGCTTTTCAGGGGCCATTCGGGAAATATAATCTGTGATCTTCAGGTGTCCACTATACAGCTGCAGGGCTGATAATCTAATGGTATTTTGGTCTTTCAAACAAAAACAGCAGAGATACTGGGGCTGCGGCCAGGTAAACATTGACATGTAATCTAATCAGTTAGCAGTAACTTTCATGGGAGAACAAACCCAGCATCCTTCACAGTCTTTGACATCACATGAAATACATGATTACTGTACAGACAGTTAGATTTGATGTTTGGTTAGGTTTGATGCATATTTCTTGGTCCCAAATCAGTATTTATTCAATATTTAAATATTCATAGTATAGTATAAACATAATATATATTTATATTCTGTATTATATAATATAGCATAAATATAAAATATAAACTAGATATAAAAATAATCATTAAAAAGGTATTTAATAGCAGCTATAACTTCTGATACCTCCCAGTTGTTTACTGGGAAAGGATTTGATAGTGTTACTCTAGTTCTTGGGGGGTCGCGTGCTTACACCCGCATCTTCCCCTTGTGCCTTTGATCCTGCGCGGTGGTTTTGGAAGATGCCACGTTGGCTGAATAAGCAGTGAGTGCTGTGCCAGGACACGCTGAGGATTCGGCTACCGGTGGGCAGCAGCGCAGGTGCGAGTGCCTGCCTCTAGTTACAGCGAGGGCCTCTTTCCCCGGGGGTTTCTGTCAGTGCCCTGAGTCTTAAATACTAGCAGAGTCAGGCGAGCTTAGCCCGTGACGAGGGTGCAGGCAATTCTGGGCGTTCACCCTGACTCTGACGGCTCTGTTTGAATTTTGAAAATGCATGCAGCTGCCTTGCATATTTTAGTTCTCATCTGCAAAATGGAGGTAGCGCTGTCTTATCTTGCCTGCTCCAAAGGGAATGGTGAAATAATGTTTTTCCTCTTTGCTCTATTGCTAGGATTTCTACTTGTTATTTTAATTATTGCATTTAGTTAAAGTAGGGACTTTCCTCTCTATGATCAGGCCTTCATTATTTTTTAAAAAACAGTTTATTTTCTTGTCTTAAATTTTGTTTAAAAATGCTGTTCAGATTTGTTAACAGTTGATCGCTTATCTTGGAAAAAAAACTTTAAAAAGACATCCAAAGCAAATGCTTCTTGTGCAACTCTTTAGACTGCAGATACAAAGTGAGTGACCTGTAGCCTTTAATTAATGGACGCAGTTCACTACTTATTGAATTGTGAATTTAATTGGCAGTGCTGTAAGAATTCCAGAAATAACTGAAGATTTAAATTCCTTCAAAAATATGTTACCAAGTTGTCCTGCCTCAAATCTACAAGAAGAATGCTTTTGTTTATACAGTCCTTAGAGTGGTTCATCCACATATTTCTAAATACAGCTGATCTGAGTTTTTGCTAAGGGAAAAGGTTCCCTTCAGACCTGGATAAAAGCTGAACGACATCTATCTCCATGCAGATGCGCAGGAGGCAAATTACAGTCTTCTGAAGCAAGCAGAGAGGAACAACTGATGCTGTTTGTTTCAGGTGGAGTATGAACTTGCCTCCATGACTAGGTACTGGGTCACCATACAACAAAGAGAGCTGGCCGCATTCTAAGAGTTTCGTACCATATTAGAGGGATTATACCTCAGTGAACAGTTCAGCAAGGCAAACCAAAGAGTCAGAAGCAAACATCGTTCGGCTTGCACTGAATATGAAGTTCTTTGATTTGTTTTCCAACCTGAAAAATCTCTGAAAGTGTTTTGTGGAAAGTTCGACAGAATTGGAGCAACGTGTTCCTGCTTGGACCACTTCTAACAGGAACCAAGGAAACAAAGGAGCTGGCTGGCAGAGCTTGTGGAGGTGGGCTTGATGGCAGCACTGGGGCCATCTCCCCTTCATTCAGGCAGCTGATAACCAGCGCACATGTAGCCTCGCCCCACCTCTCTGCTTCAAGGGGTTTGAATTTAATTCCCCTACAAGGGGTGTTATGGAGAGACTCGACTCTAGACCATGCTGCTTGGGAAATGAGTCTCCTAGTTAATAAAGCTCAGCTCTCTCATAGTCCTTTTAAGTCACTAATTCCACACTAATGAGGGCCTCAGCACCAATAGTTCTGATCTGCTGATTTGCTCCTCCTGTGCTGCTTTGCTTGCTGATGTCTGCAGTCCCAAATACACACCCTGTTCTTTGGACTGGCCTACCCTTTCTTCTGGTTTTCCCCCAAATACTTCTGTTCCCCTTCTACTTGCTTTAAACTTTGTCCTCCTTTGCTTTTGTCATCCCAACAAAACAAGGGAATGACAACCCATGAACAGCAGATCATCAAGTCACAACATAAATTACACAGACTGGGATTTTCCAACATAAAATGCTTCACCTCCATGCATTCAAACTCATCTAAACGGCCTTTGCTTGCTCTTTTTTCAGCTATATCTCCTGGGAGAGACTGTATGTGCATTTGTGTTTTTCAGTTATTCATTGTCCTGTCTTTGGAGAACTGCCTGCTCTTCTCCTTGTTGGGATGCCGCTCTTCTACCTGCGCGTTGCACTCCATTCTCTGCAACACTGTGACAGCAGAGCTGCCTGTTTGCTGTGGTGAGGTGAGGCGGGCCACTTCATAACAAAAGACAAAGTGCAGTAGGGATGTACAGGGATCGACAGACCCCGTAGGACATACTGAACATGCACCAGAGATGCCAGAAATTGTGCAGTTGCCCTGTGAGGGTGCTGGAGCTCCCCAGGCCCAGTGCCATAATGCAAGGTTCGGTGCAAAGAGGCATGGATGGTTTCATGGTTGATCAGTGAAGCAACGAATTTGAAACCGGGGTATATCTAGGTGGGTCTAGACTTCAGCAGTAGCTGCACAGGCAGGAATTTGTGTAGAGATACAAGAAAGCAGCTTACATGTCATATTTCTTAAGAAAAAGACAAAATGTCCAAATAAATTAAATAAACTCCCTGAAGTGTTTCCTGTTAATTTATATAAGTCCTAAGACATGAAGTTGCAAAATTAAGCTCCCGATTTAGGAAGTGCCAGTGATAAGATTTTCTGGCCAGCCTCAATGCCTCTGAATTACGATTCTGTTCTACAAGTATTCTGGTCCACATCTCATTCACAGTGCATGAAAGACTGCAGAGCAGTTCAGTATTTGTCTTATGTGTACAAAGGAAGAGTCTTTATTTTTGCAAATGAAGTGTTCATCTGACATAGACTGAATAAAAACCATTTGATGGTATCCTACAGAGATCATAGTGCCTTAGACTTTGCCTGCAGTTTATTACAATGACTCCTGCTGAAGAGAGAGCTTATTGCCCATCCCGACTCAGTAGCTTTTCTTTGTGTTGTACCGAGGATTGAATTCAGCAAACACATACTACCCACATGCAAAACCTTTTTTTACTGAACTGGGGCCCTAGTAAATTACGCTTACCACAGTATCTTTTCTTTAAAAAATAACTTCTGATGATGATTTTGATTTGGTGAGGTTTCAGTTTCATATTAAATAAAAGACATCTATAAATGTTGATTACTCTTTCCAGACACCATTGCCAATGTTAATTTTAAATATCTTTTCACAGCCCCTTTTCCATTTCATTCAAACTGCACATTTTTAGGCAAATGCTACCATTCTGAATACTCCCTTGGCAGCTGCAGATAGCAGCTGTCACAGAACAGAGGTGCCCAGCACTGCGCTTGGAAAACGCGCCTTCACTGACCTACTGATGATGTGTAAAGAGTGATGTGGCAGGTCTTGCTGAAGGCCTCAAGCTGCAAATAAATGGAAGCATAATTGTTTAGTTATTCAGTTAAATTTGCTACCAAATGGGTGAGAAAACTTGTCAGAGTGTCCTATCTAATAAAAACCAGAAGACATTACGTGTGGGGATCAGCAGGTGGTTGAAATGTGTCACATTGTTCTTGTGAAAATGTCTCTTACAGGTGTCTGATGATTCATTGTGAATAATAATATTAAACATTTTAGTACTATTCCTCACTATCTGCTTCTGATTTTGTGGGGTTTTATTAAATTCCGGTCACCATAGTAGGGCAGCAGAAAGGAATTTGAACTTTGTGCTCACCTGTGCCAGATGCTGCAACCCAACAAAGCTGGTTTGCACCATAAGCTGCAGAAGGGTGTTTTATTTTTCTAGAAGAGAAGTGGTAGTCATGGCAGTAGCAATGCTGTCAAGCCAAAGATGAAGATTTCTCAGTTTTACTGCCTCTGACAGAGCCTAAGACTGGAGATGAGTATGGGAATAGAGCTCACATACATGGTACTTCTACTTACTATTTTCCCAGCCTCCAGCTTTCTGAATTGGATTAGGTTTCTAGATAATTAAGAAAACCCTTAACTTGTGCATTTGCTGTAGCTGCCCATTGATTCATGTAAAATTTTAGCATCCACAGCACCTGCATCCTGCGGGAAACAGATCTAGAGTGGAGTGTGATAAAACATATCCATTGGTTTGCTCAGAACTTGGATCCTGTGAGGTTCATTTAATGCCCTATAGTTCTTATACTGGAAAAGGAGGCAACCCCTCCACATCATACCATGGTTTTGCAGACCTCTATCATATTCACTTTCAGACATCTCTTTTCCAGATGGTAGAGTCCCAGTTGACTATCATTTGTGGATGTACTGTTTGGCTGCAGAAATTGGCATCCCTAACCTTTGCAAACCCACTAAGACTTGGTTGTCCCTACCTAGTCCGCAGGAGAGATGTCTTGCTTTCATTCAAAAAACACTGTGTTTAGTAGCTGTGTTGGTAGGTCTGTCTCTGTGCCTCTCAGCTGTCTGGAGCTCCTGCATCCAGCCCCAGTGCTGGAAGCAAAGAATAAAACCATATATACTTAATTTTTTATAGGTCATTTAAGTGGGCATAAATTATTCAAAGCTGGAATTTGTTCAGCCCAGCAGATGCTAACAGAGCTTGTCTCACAAAAAAAAAAAAAAAAAGACCAAGAATTTTTACTGGTCTTAAGGACTCAAAAACCTGTGACTTCAGTATCCCACTTACTGGAGTGGTGCTTCCTAGGAGCAAGCTGAGAGACTGGGTCAGACTTGGTGAATCATCAACACTCAGGAGCATCCTGAGGACTCGTAAGCTGAATGTTGACTGTGTTTGACCCTGAGTAGTTTGCACAAGATGAGATCCCGATTTCACATGGCTAGAGCAGATCAGTAACATTCTTCATTAGTTTACTGGCGCCTCCTCAAATTTGGAATCGTGCCCTGCTGTATCAAGTCCCCAGAACTGTTTGTTCAAACTGGTGGAGGTTTTGTCTTTTTTAACCATTAATCACTAAATTGTGCAAAGTGAAGGGTGGGAGACAAAGCAAGAGCAGCATATAGCCACAGACATAATAAATAGTTTACCAAGACTATTAAATGAAGTCACATGTATAATTTGCTAGTTATTTATCTTTAGAGCACACCAGCTAAGAGCGGAATTAAGTACATTGGCTGACAAGATTTGTGTGCCATCAGGAAAACATTTTATAGAGCTACCGCAATCGTCCAGATACTACACTGAGAATAATGACAACAGCGCTAACATAGTACCTGAAGAACTCCTCTCAGTCAGAGGATGCTTTTAGTTGCATGGATGGAAAAGATAACAAATCATCCTCATCAGGAAAAATTTGAAAGCCAATTAAAATGTTTTTCTTTTGCAAAGGGTGTGATTTGGCAGTTAACTTTGTAAATGTTAACTCAAAAATGTTTTTCATTAAAAAAAACATTATTCTTTTGCCCTTTGGTTGCGTAAGACAAGCCTGAGACAACCATTTTATTGCTGAAGTCTGTTTAAATTTGTCTTGTGACTAATTGGGCTTTGATTAAAGTATGAGAAAACATTAAGTGTCTGTAGTCTGAGTCCAATGATTACTTCTCCTTCCTCTCAAAAGATAGATAACTTTTGAGCCTATATGCCCCGATATTTCAGGGTTCTTTAGTCTAAGGAACTACTGGTACTGTAAGTACTTGCAGCAGTACTTACAATTTGTGGTTACTTGCAGTGTGTAGCAATTTGTGGTTACTCGCAGAAGAAAGCCACCACATAATGTACCATATTGCTGTACTATCTTTATAAAAAAATACCATGATTTTATTAGCTTGTGAAAACAGAAAGTCTTTACTCTTGGGATGAGAGCTGGGAAGTCCATGTCTCCGAGAATGTTTGTGAAGTATTCAAAATGTCTCTTGGTCTAAGCATCTGCCATAAGACCCTGTGGCCAAGCCCCTAACTTCATGTTGATGGCAATCTATATTCTGCTTGCAGTTACCGTAAGCTGAAGAGTGTGTATTCTGGTTTCATACCACTTCCTACCATTGAGTATAAAGAAAAAAGGTTATAAACATCATCAGCATACTTTGTATGTTAATGTGAATAAATGTTTATTTCTTCCATCCCTCCCCTGCCCTCACTGACATAAAACAGAAGTGTCCCTAATGGAGAAGCTGGCCTCAGGGTCAATATGGAGTTGGGGATAATGCTTGTGCTTTCTCCTATTATTTTTATAACTTTCTTAAACATTCTGGTTTATTTTTATGACTTTCTCATGGGTCTGCTGTTATGCCAGTAGGAAGACAGCACATAAACCATTTAAATACAGTTGCTACCTCTGCCCACTCTTACTATCCATCTGCACTCGGTTTCAGATGTGCTGCTGTTCTAAAAGCTCAGTCATGCAGAAAAAAAATCTTCTGGCCCAAAACCTGCAGCTGTGAAAGTGTGACTTTATCCCCTAGCACTGAAAGGACAAATTTACGTGTGCAAATCAGAATTTTTCTTCCTCCTTTCTCTGTTTCTTTACCAGAAATAAAGGAGTACAAAATACATGTTGAAAGGCCTTCTACACTACTGAAGTCATACTCTGAACAACAGTACAGAAAATATGGTGTGATATAGTTTCATGTCTATGTAATAGCAGCTTTTATGGAATTTTGTTGAGTTTACAAGACATATTTGTCCACTTGCCAGCTCTGCAGGCTTCTGATCATCTTGAAATCCAAGCTGCATTCTCCTTGACTTCTTCATTGTCACCATAACTTTCCACCAGCCAAACCGTGTCTTGCGTTGTATTTATGCAAGCACACGTTCTTCAGATTCTGTTTTCAGTTAATCTGTTTCATTCCCTGTCTTCCAGAGGCTGTTTGGAGAGACAGGATTATGGCGTTAGATTTGAAACATATTGATACATGATGCAGAACAGAAAACAATCAGTTCATGATGCAGAACAGTAAAAGATATCAATACATGATGCAGAGCAGAGTCTTACTTGTTCTTTCTTAATGGACATGGCTTTGCAGTACTTAGAAGGGGTAGAAAAAAGAATAAATATCTACTTCAGGAAGAAGGAAAAGTATTATGACTCTTAATATCCATAGAAATACATTAATTTTACAGATCTGCTTTCCAGAGTAAGGACTGACTCTTGCTATGGGCTAGAGTTAGCATCATGTATAATTTAGAGGCTAAGGTAGGGTGGTCCATAGGATGGGTAACATAGGACTCAAGAGGGTTCAAGTCTCTCTTTTCCATAATTTCACTTAAGCAAGTCGCTTAAATGCTTTGTGATTTGCTTCCCTGTTTCTCAGAAATGTTATGAAAACAAACAAAAGCAGTATTTGGAGTAAACGTTTTAAATGGATTGCAGTAACTAGGCTTGCTGATCTTCTTATATGCCTATATAATGGCAAATAATCTTTATTCTGTTGAGTTTTTCAGAAGGAGCTGTTAAAAGCATGATTCAGATCATGCACAAACCTCAGAATTCATTATAACAGTTTTACGAAGTTGAATGTCCTGAAAATGTTTTCTTCCAGCCAGCAGGTTGGTCTATGTGGGTATTGCAAGGTAAAGTAAGGATTTTTCTTAAAGCGCAGGATTTTGCTTCACACAGCCCACAGATTATTCTGAGGCCATGTGTGCAGTAAGTTATGCTTGGTGGTTCACTTACAAGCAAGGGACATTGCACGGTGTCTTAAGGGGTGTGTTTCCTGAAACCTCAGGCTTTTGGAAATACCTCAGGGTGATCAGTTTGTGATGTTCAGTGTTGGTGGATGTCACATGATGATTTCAGACGACCCGTGTCAAAGCAATGAGACAGACAAGAGCAATCTGCTTGGACTTAACACTGACTTGCACTAATGGTGCCAACACTTGCAGAAGTTCTTTAGCACATGTGAAGGCGGGTCCTGCATCTCCTCTTTGAGAGACATCAGTTCTCTTTAGCGGCACAAGTAAAACTCTGTTCAGGAAAATGGGGTATGGAATGTGCCCACACCTTGTTGAATGTCCCCTACACTTTGCACTCCCTGTGTTGATCAGCAGTCTGAAATCTCTTGATACCACCAATGTATTTGTAGGCTTAGTTTACTTGTTGAAATTATCCCTTGAAGGACTGTAGTGAGGAGGAAAGAACAGCGTCGAGCCTGTGGCGTGTGCTGAGGTATCACTGTGCAACGTTAATGCAATCTCCCTTTTTCGTGTGTTGCAGCTGGAAGACTTTTCTGCTGATGCTTGGACAGATCTCAGAGCTTTCAGGAATGAAAAGACCAAAAAAAAAAAAAAAAAAAGAAGAAAAAGAAAGAGAGCATGAATCAGACATAACTCCATCAATAAAAGTGTACCAAATAATGCCTAAAGAATAACATTTCTTGCAATTTGATTGCCTGTGTACATTTCTCAGATAGGACACCACCCCCCTTCCCCTTGCTGCTCTAGAAATCCCAGTAAATGGCCAGAGTAACCCACAGCCATGTATTATCCTATCCACAAGAAGACTCTGGTGTCCGTAAGGTGGTAGGGATGTCTTAGGGCCACCAGAGATGAAGCTTCAGGCCTTCATCACCACAAGCTCCAGAAAGTTTTCAGCAGCACAGTGAGAGCTGAAATGCTGTTGGCAGCTTAGCTCAACAGCTTCCTAAGAGTGTGATGGCTTCAGTTTGCATCCAGTGGTACATGCTACTGGCTGAAGGCTTCACATCCCAGCCCTCAACTGTTTAGCTGCCATTTCCAGGAACTGGTTCCCAACCAGTGCTGTCATGTTGACTAGTACTATATTAGTCTTTAGCATTCTCCAGACAGTCTGTAAGTCTCCTTTACCTCCTGGCTTATACTGTGTTATATGTGGACAAATTCTTTCAGGTAGGAACCATCACTTGTGCAACATCTACCCTTGCAGTGTCTTGCTCCATGGCTGAATTTCCTGGTTACTGTGCTAAGGTGAAAAACAGTTCACCCATTTTTCATCCATTCCTTTCAGAGTTCAGCTCTGATTTCATCAGGGAGGAGAGCCTGCAGAGATCATTGCCCTTCACGTGTACTTTCTCATCTGCTTTCATCTACTTTCATCTACTGAATCTGTCCTATATCTATCTCATCACCTGCCTGCCTTGTTCTTAATGCTTCTAAGCCTCTTGAGACGAGACATCCAGAATTTGACATGTGCCTCTTCCCCCACAGTTACATAATCACAGACAAACTGAGACTGAAAGGGACCGCTTGACATCGTCTGTCCCTCTCTTGAAAGTGGGGCCTTAGGTTTGGTTATCCAGGCAGGACCCTGTCAAGCCAAATCTGCAGTATTCCTATGAAGGAGGTTCCAACACTTCTCTGAGCAGCCATTTCTAATGCTAAATTGTTCTCAGAGTGAGTATTTTTTCCCTTATATTTAGATGGCATTTCTCCTGTAGTGATTTGTGCCTGTTGCCTCTTGTCCTGTTGCTGTGCATCCCTGTGAAGACAATACTTCTCTGTACCTCTGTCTACCTCTCTAGAACTACCTTTTGTGTGTTAGAAGACCGTGGTTAGATTCCCTGTGGGCCTTCTTTTGGCTGAAAAACAACCTTCAACCTGTCCTTCTGTGTCAAGTTCTGCAGCGCTCTAATCACAGGTCATTATCATCCACCAGGCTGCCTCTGATTTTTCTATGTCCCTCTTGAGCAGAGAAAAAGCAAAACTGGATGGGTAGTCCAGGTGTGGTCTGACAAGTGCCAAATACAGAGGAATAATCACATCTCTTGGTGTGCTGGCTGTGCTGTTGCTGATGCAGCCCAGGATGCAGTCTGCTGTCCTTGCTGCCAGGTCAGGCTGCTGGCCCGTGCTCAGCTTGCTGTCTGCCCAGACCCCCTGGGCCTTTTCAGCAGAGCTGCTCCCCAGCCAGGCAGTCCCCAGCCTGTACTGCTTCTTGGGATTATTCCATCCCAGCTGCAGGACTTTACATTTGTCTTCATTAAACTCAAACGTTTATTCTTTTAACCTCATATTAAACAGCGATCTTGTTGGCTCAGTCTTCCAGCCTGTTGAGGTCTCTCTGTGTGGTGGCTCATCTCCTTCCAGCATATCTCCTTTCCTGGTTTGGCATCATCCACAAACTTGGTGTGGGCATTCAGTCCCATTATCCAGATCACTGAAAAATGTGTTGAATAGTATTGGACCCCATATCAGCCACTGAGGAATGCCATTTGTGACTGGCTGTTGGTGCAATTTTGAGCCGTTAATTAACTGTCATATTTTGAGCTTTTAGCTGGGTTTCCACCTATCTTGTTTTGACCTATTCTTTGGATTTCAAGAGAGATCAATGGTGTCAGTGCAGGGCTATGGCCTGCGGAGTCCATCAGACAAGGCAGATTGGACTTTCATGTTGGAAAAGGTGATTGTGAAAACCAATGAATTTTGGAGTGACACGTCAAAGTGCTAAGGAAGAGGAAAAAAAGCTGACTCAAGAATTTGGAGGGAAGGGGAGCAGTCCTGAAAGTAGGAGTTGGAAGCAGTATGTGTTTTTGATCTTGAAAAAGGACAAAAGTTGGCAATAGAGAGAAAAAGCTTTGCAGGTGTGAAGATCTGGGTGGCTGTGAGTGGCTTCATAACACAGAGAGAGATGCCTTTGAGAGGCAGCAAACACAGAAGGAAAGCAGTGAGCAGATGAGAGTGCAAAAATGAAGGGAAAAGGGTGGTTAGACTAGGGAAAGGAAGGAAAATGAACACTAAAGGGAGAAATGAAGGAGTCTAGTGTATGAAACTGAAGGTGATAGAGCAATGCTGAGAGTCACCAAATGCAGAGGACTGATGGAATGGAAAACACAGCACACCCAAGTTGTAAACCTATGGTGTCGTTTCAGTATTCTACTGCTTTATCATGGTGCAGTATTATCAGGCTAATTCTTGATGTTCAAAGCTGCCATATAAACCCACATAACTGTCATGAGTTGTTCTAAGAAAAGTTAGAAATTTGCATTTTTCTTGGTATTTCTGAAGATTTTGGCACCCACCTTTGTCAAGTTCCAACGACAGACAGAGCAGCTTGCCACATAAATACACTCATTTATCGTCAAAACTTCTTTTAGAGCCCCCTGTGTTTCCCATACTGTAATAAATGCTAAAATGTTCAGCTGGAGCCTGCAGTACCGTTGGTATAAAACATAACAGGGTGTGATCATAGATTTTTGGCTTAATCTAGCAGTCACTGAAATTATTGGAAGATTTGCCATTGACGTCAATGGGAAGAGAATTGGGCCCGTGATAGGAACTACGGTAGTAATAACAATGCATTTGACTTATATAGCCTTGTCTCTGCTTGCCAGAGGCCTTTGGGCACTGCATGTAAATGAATACAAAACAATAAAAGAGATTAAAATGTCTCTGATTCCTGCAGGATTAGAACAGGCAAACAGTGAAAATCAAATATGCCTATATATGGGCCACTTCTTATGCAATGGTTCTAACTGTGTCATCACACAGTTTGTGGCGGGTCATCACGTACTTGATCTCCACAGAGCTGTTGTGGGTTGATCCATGAAACCACGGCCTGCTTAGAATTTTCTTAGCATGCAAATAAGCACAAAAAATGGATATTGATAAAAGAGAATATTTTTAGGCTTGCAAATCAGCCAGAATCAGTCAAATTCTTGGCCCCAGCCCTGTGCTGCTGAGTAGTGTCAGATGCTCACACATACACAAATTGACATTTACAAGGCACGCTGTGCCTAGTGCCAAGTTCAGAAATAAATTGCCTCTTTTGATAGCTTCACCAGAGCCTCCTAAGTACACCAGAGCCTCCTAAGATTCATTTATTGTTTGCTACTGGAGGGACTGGAATGCTTCTGGACACAGAATGAAAATCCATTCAGCACAGCATAAGGAAAACTACATAAATTGAAGTACAATAACTGTGAAGCTGCAGTTTCATGGGGTAACGTATTCGGTGTGCTGCATGTGAAGGATTAGGTACTTGGCTGTCATTAACGGCAATGTGGGCTGCGTAATTAACTCCATGTGTATGCTGCTGAAAACCTACTCCAATAAATACCAATGCCACTTACCTGGGGAGCATAGAGGAGGCTGGGTCAGACCCCTGGAGCTTTGCTTGTAAAGGATACAGCCCTGAAAGGATTTCCTTCAGCTGCACGGGGGGTGATGCTGACTGCTGGTGGATCTCCCCAAGAACATGTAGTATTTTGATGCTGTAGGAAGCTTAAGATCCTCATTTTGCCTCTTCACTTGTCTAGAGCCAGTGT
Source organism: Falco punctatus (assembly GCF_963210335.1). Taxonomy (NCBI): domain Eukaryota; kingdom Metazoa; phylum Chordata; class Aves; order Falconiformes; family Falconidae; genus Falco; species Falco punctatus. The sequence continues at coordinate 101,487,246 of NC_137581.1, forward strand.
GAGATTAGGTTCTTCAAGTCCATGTGTGGCAAAGTCTGTACACATTTATAGCAGAAGAAAGAGGATAGCCTCACCTGTCAGATGATTCATTGACCAAAAATCCAGTATGCCGTCCCTTAGGCTGACTGGTTCAGCTTGTGGTATCTCAAAGGAAGCATATAATTCACTTATGCAATAGTGTAATACTGTACAATAATGAGACATGACAAGTATTAAACGCAGCAGCCATGAGCTTACTTCTCAGAGCCTGCAAAGCCTATTTAAACATCTCCATGAAGCCCTGAGAGTCAGCGTGTGCCAAGTTCACATTCACCAGGCTTCATCCTCTTCCTTGGACTATTTTGCCTCCTGGAGAAGGTACAGGCATTGACTTTGCTGATGAGGCCAGTTCTCAACAGCATTGTCTTTTTGCGGACAATTATAGTATGGGTTTGGACAGTTAAAAATTATGATCTCTACCACATGGTGCTGTAATGTTTACCAAGGGAGCTGAAGAAGACAAAGCTTTACCACAAACTGGCCTAGTTAGGCAAGATGGTGCCTGTGGTGAGAGGTCCGATTCCCTGTTACAGTAACTGAAAACACCACAAGAGGAAGACAGGCTGATGCCTTTTTGTAGTCATCCTTCTGAAACACAGCTTGTGTGTCTGCCGTCTTGTCGGGTTTTCCAGATCTGGGGGAGGTCTTGAGTTGTGTTGGTGCCACTAGCAGTACTTGTGGTGTTGTGACGGTCTCCCCAAGTGAGGGAAGGTTTCTAGGGAGAAGTATGGTCCTCCACTGGGCTAATTCATCCGTGTGGCAAAAACTGGACAGGCTTTGGGATACATGAGCCCCTTTTGGCTCAGAAGGGCCTTGGCTAGGGTGCCTTATAGCTTGCCTGTTTATACCAGGTTTATCAGTTAGTCTAATAAAAGTTATTGCCTCACCCTGAAAACTTTGCTGTGCTTGCATCCATACTTCCCAGCACAGTAATACTTCAAGAGTATTTATCTTATTTAAAACTGACCTACCCAGCTTCGAGCCCTAGTATGAAGAAGCGTCATGTGTGTGACCTGGTCTCGGCTTCAGCAGTGCCGGTGTGACAGCTGTGGCTGGGGTGGCTGCTCTAGTTTTAAAGAAGTTTAGGGATCTCGATACACAGGATACGTACAGCCCGAAGCTTGGTTAATGTCTCAAGAATTTCTTGCAGCCATAGTTAATGATGAGCTGATGCTGTCGGCAATCATTTGATACCTCTGGGTATGGTGAGCTGCAAAGGCCAGCAGGGAGGGTTTGTGTAAGCACATACCTGTGTGCCAGCCACCGTTATTGGAACCAAATGGTCCTGAAATTAGTTATTAATTACATTGTCAGTGTTCATAATTATTTTCTGTGGTTGTTACCAGCCATGAAATATGTTGACTTAGACTGGAAGACCGAGCTTTTCCCATCTGTGCGGGTGTCTGTGTTGCAAACGCTGCCCACTGCATAGCAACAGCGACAGGCCAATCTCTCGGTCTTTAGATAATGCTTGTATTTTAAGGGCCTATTAACAAGACAAATAAAACGAGCTAGTCTTCTTCCCTCTATTATACGTGGTTTTAAAGGCAGTGAGGGAGCAAGTGCCTGACAGGCAGGGTCTCAGGTGTGGTGGAAATGGAAGGGCAGAGCTGGGAGAGTTCATGCAGACGCAGCACCCCCTCGCCCCCACAGCTTTCCACTGCTGCTTTTAAATACCCTGCTTTTAAATATGTGCCCTTTTTTAGGGCCAGAAGATGGGATAACCTTGTGGGAAAAAGAAGGGAAAATGTCGAGGGAGCATCTTTCCCACCCTTGGCCCTTCCTATGAGAGGACTTTGGACATTTTAGAGGCAGTGTTTGTTTAAAGTGCAAAGCAGCCGAGAAACTGCTTGGGAGCAGCATGTCAGGGAGGATGGGAACAGCCTGAGGCTTGGAGATGTGAACTCCCACTCTTGCCTATTGGTGCCTTAGTAACTGTAACTAAATAGTACCCAGTCCGTTTTTATTAGCAGGCTTTATGTGTTTAGGGATAAATATTAAACTCTACAATTTGGTGTGAATGTCAGCTGTTGATGAAAAGCAGATCCCAGCTGGGACAGCAAGGACATTGCATCCAGGCTGTGTTTGAGGTACATGAGTGGAGCTGTGTGGGAGAGGCTGGGCTGAGTTTATTGCTGCAGGCCAGCTCAGGCTGCTGCTTCTCCGGCTTCAGCTGAAGTCATTTGATCTACTTGGGCATGTGGCTCCATTCTGCACTCAGAAATACCTCTCTTAGCATGGTGACATGAATTCCTCCCTTTCTATTCTCTCACATTAAAAGTAAAGAGGAAAAAAAAAATCCAGCTTTTATGGGCAGAGCATTTTGCTTGTGTCCCTTGTCATCAGGGGACTGCACCCACACCTCACTTTCAGCTCCTGGGTGCGGGGGATGCCTACACTTGTACAGTGGATGTACTTGCCCAGGAGGTCAAGCTTGCAAGGTCTCGCAAATGCTGTTGGAGTATTTGCCCCTTAGTTCAGGGCAGCCACCCAAGTGTCCTGGGTTAGGAGACAGGGCTTTCTCAGCTACTTCTGCATTGTCTGTGGAGAGAGCGCAGGAGATGATGACTCTGGATACTTCACAGCTGTAGGTATGCTTTTGCTTTGAAGTGTTCTCTGGAGGAGCCTTTCCTAAAGTACACGGTGTTTATGGTATAAGCAACTGTGGACTATTTGTAATAAGGAGGACCAGTTTTTCTCTGGTTCTTGTAAGATTCACACTGCAGATACAGGGAGCATTCAGCGTTGAGTGTCAGTGCAGAGCTTTGCAAAGTGGAACCAAGAAAACCAGGGAGGAGAAGGTAGCTGGCTTTTCTCCTGCCAGGTTTTGTCATCCTTGCTTTCCATTTTCACCCTGTTTTATTTAAACCCATCTCCTAACTCTTCCTTGCCCCTTCCCTTAGAAGAGGTCTGCTTGGGCTTGACCTCTAATGATGACTTGGAGTAAACTTACACCATGAAGTGGAGCATGGTGCAAAGATCACAGAGCTTGTCTTGAGGTGCCCTGGAATTGGGTGGCTGGCTGGAGAGGACATAGCTCCAAGCCCAGAGCTGAGCAGCTGGGCAAGCTTGGCACTGTGCCTAGGTTCCCCAGCCCTGAAATCAGCAGGGTTAGGAGGCTTCATGCACTGCTGACTTGGCTGCCAGTAGCTTGAAGCTCTGTGCCAGCTACCATGGCACTGTGGACGTACCCTTTGACTGTCCCTGGATGCTCTTCTCACACCTTTCTCACACAGATCCACAGCAATCCTTCTTTGCCCTTGCTCCAACATCATCCTTCATCTCCCCACTCTCTTTGCCTTATAGACTGAAAAAGAGAAAAGATCTTATGTTATTGGCAGTCAGGGTGGATTAAAACTGGTGTGAGGATGGTGTCTCATTAAGACTGGAGGAATGAAGATTAGTTGGATCTTTCAATTTTATTTGGCCAGACTATATTCATATTCTTCCATAAGCAGTTACTGTTGGTCACTACATACTGATATAAAGGTGTCTGTCAGTTAATCAAAAAGGATCATTTTTATGTTTCATAAACTTACCTTGACAATAAAAGTGAAGAAAAGTAACAAGGACACACATTTACTAGTAACATGTAAAATTTCTTGACTGCTGAGCCAATTTAACAATTGATACTCTTAAATACTTTTTTGAGTGACTGGCTTTAAATGCAGCTCTGCCATTAGGTTGAGACTTACACACGGAGACAAGGCTAACAAGTACCTGCAAAAGCAGAAACCGAAATGAGAGTTTATATATAAACTTCATGATTGCAACCACTAATACACTGGGGGAGCCACATACTGTTCTGCTGAAAAAAAGGGTGTAACTTAACCATGCCATAACAATTTACAATTCCCCCCAAGTGCATGTTTAAATGTTCTGCGTAAGCCACAAGATGTCAGTCTGGCTACATGAAAATTCAATCACAGTCCTGTGCACCGATTTATGGGGTATGAATTTTAACTCTGATATCACTGGTAACATAATCTCTTCATTTACCTCTACAATTTGTCCTGCACTTTTTCTTATATAGACATAAATCTCCTTTCTCTTTGCAGTGACTCCTTCATATAGGGCAATATATATGGAAGATAAAAAATGACGTTGAGGAATGTAATTTACCTCTTTGTAAAATAGTTTTTAATATTGATGTGTCCTTGATCTTTACATTTTGGCTACTGTTTTGCTATGCTAATACTTGCAAGGACACATACTGGCAGTAGGGATTAGTTGTACTATTACAAACTGTTTCCTTGAAGCAGTTTGTGCAGTAAGAGCATTATGTATCAGACAAGTCATGGATCACTTTCTCTCCGTGTTTCCCTGTTTGATCCTCGTGGTACAGTTTAAATTTCCACACGCATTCCCTAAGACCTTTGCTCCAGCAATTAAATGTATATTTTTTTGTCATTGGTATCTGGGGAACTACAAGTGCTCAGGTCAGGGTGCCCAACCTCATCCACTATGAGGCTGGATCCCAGTTTTGGAATCCTCGCCAATTTCCTCAACGTGATGGTTTTGCTGGCACCATGCCTGTGTAAGTTATGCCTTTAGCTCAACCCCTGCCTCCTAAGAGAATCCTGAGTGTAGTACTTACTATTTTGATTTGACCAGGCACTGGAAGAAGCATTTGACTCTTAATATAAAGCTGACCAAGTTGCTATTCCCTGTCTGCATCACAAGGGCTGTAGCTACAAGTGTTCAGAAGGCAGGATCTGGCCTATGGGCTGCTAGTGAGACAGTGCAAATTCTTTCAGAATATGACAATCACCCTGAATAAATTTCTTGAGATATGGATCTTTTCAGGCTCATTCTTTATTTCAGATTGAAGCCTACCAAATCCTCAAATTATTATACCAGCAATACTGAAACAATTTGCTGTAGAGCAGGGGGTTAGCGCCAGAAGTGTGAATTCCCAAGGCAGAGGCAGGGCCAGGAGCTTGATGTGCAGCAGCTGAAGAAAGGCATCTGTGCAGGACAGCAGCTCACGGCTCCTTACTCTGCTGGCTTCTGAACACAGTGAGAGCTGCGAGCTGCTGCCTTACATGGAGGTGAGATACCGCTGATAATACGTGGCATTTCACCTCTCTGACAGCCAGTATCCCCACTGAGCTCCCAGCAGCATGCTTAATCTCTAGTTTGGAAAGGGTGTTCTGCTCAGACAGCCCTGTCCCCGCCAGCTCGGTATTCCCAGTGCTGCTGGGGAATCCTGTGCTCAGGGCCTCACACTCCCTCAAGAGCACAAGTTTTGCAGCATGCACGTACGCCGTGATCGATACCCACTGACTGATGTGTCACCTCCTAGCCACACGATGTGCAAAACCAATGTCAAGGCACCTGTTAGTCACTCAGGGTCTAGCAGGTCTGACCTGCGCTGGAGTTATACCAGGTCTTAGAGGGGTTATGGTAAATACTGCAGTTGAAGTGCTCCCTTCAAGGCAGACTTGATGTTCTGAGGTGCCTTATTTGCTCTTTGACAATCAGTGGATATTCTCAGTTTATCTTATGACTATAAAACAATCAGTTCTTTCCAAACCACTTTTTCATGCCTCTTTTCCCTTCTTAATCCAGGACCTTTTTCTTTGTCTGAGAAAAGATCCTTATGATTATCCTGTAGCATTCCTGGTCTAGCAGTGACTCTGTCTCCGCAAATATTGTGCTAATTCTCTGCTTTACAATCATTAACAAAGGTAAATTCATTCCAAAAAGGCTGAAGGGATCGGTCGTATGAACTGGTTACCACAGCTTACTAAATTACTGGGTGTCAAAGGGGACAGGGAGCGTGACTGCAAGGTAGGGCCTGGAGCACACCTGAGGTAAACTCATTGTTTCTTTACCTTGCTGCTTTACCTCTCAGACCGGGGGTAATCATGGAGGATCATGGTCAGCTGTGGTTGCAAACCACTGGTGCATGGTAGCTTGCTAAACCACCATGCCTTGTTACATTCGGCTACGTGCCAGCACCCCAATGGGTAACAGCCCGGTGCTGGTTTAGCTGATATGCTTCTGTAATCTGGAATAGAGAACATAGTATAGCATGTTTTTAGAGTCCAGGCAGCTTTTGCGTACAAGAAAAGATGTTTATATTTCTCTGGTGATTGATGTTAGGGAATGTATTCTATTAAAACTCAACTTTAATGCTATAACTATAATTACACAATTTAAAAACAATTCCCATAAGTAGCTAAGACATCCTGTCAACTTCCAGAACACTTATTTATCAGCATATTGCAAACTTTTTGGGTTAATAAATATGATGCACTTTGGGTCTGACATTTAGCTTCAGTTAGCAAAGACAACAGAGAAGTGAGATAAAAAAGAAAATAAAAAATAAGCTGGAAATAGAACAAAAATAACTTTGAAAAAGAGGAATACTTTGATTATTTTAATATGATAATATTTGTAGAAAAGACCATCTGCCACTGAACACTCCTAATGTTTACAGGGACCACACTGTTGCTAAGGTCATCGTGAGCCTGCTGGTTTAGGAATCTGTTTCAGGAGGCTGCAGATGGCAGTACAGGACTGCAGATGGCTGGATGTTAAATTCAGCAATTGCTCAGTTTTGATCCAGTTTTGTAGCTGTTGTTCATTCTTTGTTATTTATGATGAAACTTTGTGCCGTAAATTAAAGCTGGCTGCTGCTGTATGCTCACTCCGTTGACTGGATTGCAGGTGATTTTCCCTCACATGACAGTCCTCCTTCTAAGCCTAGGTCAGCGAGTGTAACAAATAACAGCTGAAAAGAGTGATATACTTTAGTAGCAGATGTAAAAAGGAATTTACACTTTTTAGTTAGCCCTTTGTGATACCACTGATCCAAACATCCATGTTTCTGACGATTTTCTCTCGTTCTGTTTGAGGCTAATGTAGCATTGCTTTAACAGAGCATCTTGGGAGACTTTGAAGAGAGGGCAGGTATGTGCCCAGGCTGTGTCAGACCTCTAGGTTTCCTCCTAAAAACTGTCTGAGATGTGGCTTAGCTGTTTGGAAGCTAAATAACTTCTTACCAGAATGGCTGAAAACAAACCTAGGCCCTGATCTTGCAGACATGTGTTTTAATAGTCTGACTTCAGACAGTGTGTAGGATTAGTCACATGCAGAAAGTATTTATGGAACTGATACCTATGACGAAATATAAAAACCAGAAGGCCCTACTTCCAAATAATAAAATAAGATGCATAACATTTTTGCCTCATAGAATAAATTAATTACAGAGTTATAGTCAGTTTGGGATTTAAGAGACCTGGATTTGAATTCCAGTTCTTTCACAGACTCCCTTCTGTGACCTTTGAGCAGGGCAGTTCGCTTGAGCTGTAACAGAAAGCAAGGCTCTTGGAGAGAGGCCGCAGGAACTGCCAAAGTCTTGGAATACTTATTATTTGTTTCTTATGAGACTGGCAACAAGAGATAAATTTGCTTTCTGTCCAAGCATCTGTGTGTGTGACTTCTGACGTTTTGCCACTGCAAGCAGGGAAAGAGAGCATAGCTGCCATGTTTGACATAAAAGCGTAAGAAGCTACAAGGGAGAATCCATGCACCCTATAAAAGGTTTTGTGCATGTGGGTGTGCGTGTCCCCCTCAGCCAGCGCAGTTACATCATGAGTGCCGGGTGCTCTCCGTTTCCCGAGGTGCTTACTGCCTGTGCTTAGGAAGACCAGCAAGGCAGCGTGCCGAGCCAAGTGTTTGGCTGTGCCTCCACCTACAAGAAACCACACAGTTTGTGACTGTAAATGGTGCTCAGAGAAGCCTCACTTTTGCTGGGCTGGAAGATTTTTGTGAAGTGAGAGCCAGCATTGTGTGGTTTGGAAGAGGCTCTTCGGAGATTAGCAGCAGATCAGTAGATTTCTCCACTGCCTCTTAGTGTTACGAGCAGAAGGAGGGACATCAGCCCAGGGTTTAGGAGAGCCAAGATTACGTCCCGTGCTTTTCCACATTCTCCTCTGTGACCCTAGGGCACAGGACTGGAGCCTAAGCAAAGCTCCAAGTGCCAGGGCATCCCAGGAGGAAGGCAGGGGAAAAAGAGAAAGCCCTCGGTGGGCCGAGTTTGCTGCAGGTTTTGCAGTGGCAGCTTCACCCACAGACCTCAAAGGTGTTTCTAGGTAGGCCTCTGCTGAGGGGCAGCAGGCAAGGTGGAGGCTGGCCAGGCTTTACTCCCCTGCTTGGAGGATGGTCTCTGCTATTTCAGTCTGGAGCCGGTGCTGGGGATAGTTGTGCTGAGTGAGCCATGTCCCTCCCAATAGCCATGTCCCTCCCAATAGCCATGTGTCCCCACGCAGTCCCTTGTGCCCTCCATCAGTGAATACCGTCACCTCCGCCCTGCCAGGATAACTACTCTCTGAATGGAGTTCTTTGATTTCCAGTGCTGTAAACAGCAAATCTTTGCTAGCACTTACTGTTTTCCACAAACCGCGTGAGGCGGAGGTTGCACATGCGGTTATTCTGGCAGACCTGGGTGGGTGTCAGCCTTTGGCAAGGGGAGGAGGAGAGCAGTGGGAAACAGGAGGATGGGTACAGCTGGGGTGGGAGGTGTGGAAAAAGCCTAAGCTAGCTTGTCATAAGCTGGAGGCACCTAACAACCATTTGTGTTGGGGTCTCTGTGGGTCCAGGCCTTAATTTCTTCATGCCTCAGCTTCCAGTCCATGAAGTGGAGATGAAGGAGTCTCCCCGCCTCAAGCAGGGAGGGGCTGGCTGGCATTACTGAGAGAGTCAAATGGCACATGCATGTATAATCTTAATACATCTGAAAACAGGTTGAAATGCGTGTCTGTTTGGTTATTTTAATCTAATTCAGAAGCCAAGTTAAGTTACACTTGGCGCTGGGATAGCACTGGAAAGCCTGTGCGGTGGGGTAGATCATGGGTGTGCCTTTCAACTCACCCTGATCCATATGTGAGATAACAGAGAAGCAAAATGTTTGGGTAGGCATGGTAAAAATGCAAATATCGACACCGACTACCACATATGGAAAAAACACCTGCTTGTGAAAAGATCCAAATGTCAAGGCTGTGAGTGCGAAGTCATCTGTTTATCCACAGAGCAGGTCCTGCAGTTGAACAAGCTTCTCACATTTCCCCATCACTGTGCCATCACTTTGTCCTTCAGGGACCACCAGTGAGTGATGCCTAATCGCTGCCTGGCATGTGGCCACTAATTCAGGGCACACACATTTCTAAACAGCTATTAGATGGCTTTGGGTTACTGCTGGCCATACCTGGACTCAGACCAGTGACTGGGAGGGTTAAAAAGATCACGTTTTCCTTCCCATTATTCAGGCCACTCCATCTCTCAGTACTGTAATTTTAAAAGCTGGAAAAAGAAGCAAATGAGCTTTGAATCTTTGCACAGTATCAGCTTTCCATTGTAGGGAAAGGACTTCTTAATTACACCTGTACAGTGGTGTGCTGTCTTCAGGCTTTCACAGATTGGAAAACACATGTACAGCTATGCTTACAGACATACACAAGATAAACAGGTGTGGGTTTGTTTGTTTGGATTTTTTTTCTCTTCTTTAAGAAACAGCTCATGAAAGCATGGTTGGCAAGGTATAGGTGGGAGAGAGTTTATGGTAAAAGGATACAGATGGCATTGGGAAAATGATCTTATACGTAAACTATATAGAACAGGAAAGAAATACACAGGTAAGGTAGAAGCAGGTTGTCCAAGTGATAAAGCATACCAAGGAAAACATTCATCTGGACTGATAACGAGCTTCAGAGGCCTTTGATTGTTTTGAACACTGCCAAAAGTCATTGTAATTATCAACTGAAACTGGGAAGAAGCTATAAAACGTGCTCCGTTCATTTGCTGAAGCGTCTTCTCTTCCCTCTGCCTATACAGTTTGAACAAAACACTTTTGTAGTTCTACCCATCTCTTGGAAAATCTGAAACATTCAAAGCTACACTTCATTAGAACAGCTCACCTAATCTCTGGAAGGGCATGTGCATAAGTGTCTTGCGTGTGCTTCTGGTTTCCTGTCCACTTTTCCCAAAACACTTTTTCTTTCTCGTGCCAGAAAGCTGCTTCATTTTCTATCAGAAATGTCACCATAAACTTTTTTTGAGTCTTTGATAGCTATTAATGACTGTGCTTCTTCCTTCTCGATATGATACTACAGCAGCTTTAAAAGACAGTACCTCATTCAGCTGATATTTTGAATAAGCTGGACTGATTTAACAGATTTTAGAAAAAAAGGAATAAAGTAACTGACCTGCTTGACCTGTGATGACTATTCCCACCACCTATAGCTGATGGAGTCTGGTAGCTGATGGGAGGAAGCAGGCAGAATTTGCTGGGAATTTGTGTTAGAATTGTTCTGTTCAGTCATGACATTCAGACACTGTAATTCAAAGAACAAAAACCTGTTAAATTAACAACAGTCTGCTCATACCTTGATGTCTCCACTACCAACGCTGTCATTACTCTGTACACTCAGTTAGAAATCGTGAAATGGCTTTGCAGTGGCGATAACTTTATTAAACTTGTATCCTAAATCACTTTTAAATGAGTACAAATGGTTATGCTTTTATTTTGGAATACTCTGAAACATTTATAATTATTAAAATATGATCAGAAGCAATTCACAAGATTATAATGCTTGATCTGAGCCTTGTCAGAAAGATTGTAAAGGTCTCAAATATCAGAGTATTTTATGACTCTTATAACTTTTTAGAGTCATATCACCATCTGATGCAAATCAAGACACCTCTGTTGGGTTGCTTGTACTTTTCCATTGAGAATTTAATTATAATATAGTATAATTTCCTGTTGTTGAACAATTTTCTGTGAGTTCCAGTTGCAGAACAACAGTATATTCACTCCCACAGTCATGCAACATTTCACAATCTTAATTTCCTTTTTAAAGACTGGAGCTATCCTGCTAAAAGTATTAAAGACATTCTTAGACAATTAAAACCAACAACAATAACTGCTGCAAGTACATAATTATGTTACGCTGGAAAAAGATCTGCTGCTTGTACAACTTAACTAACACAAATAACCCAATAACAGCTGCCATCCTCTGGCTCAATTCTTAACAAATTTAGTTCTGCTTTCCATTTGCCCTTCTCCAGCCACTACACTGCTCACTGAAGTCACATGCGTGTTTGTAGCGCTTAGTACTAGGCACAGAGAGGCACAAGCTGCTTTTTGGCAAATGTGTAAGGCTATATAGTATGTGTGAGTGATAAGCATGCACTTATGGGTGAATAAGTGAAGTATGTAATACTACATGCTTTAGATTTGAATTCCCTAGCTGCTGTGAGATATTGTACATCTGAATCATAATGCAAAATACTTTATTACTTTTGTTCAGAGGGTGTTTTTCAGTTGGGAGAACAATAAACTTAATTTCATAATGACACAGGAACAGTGGATTAAAAATATCCAGTGTTAACCAAGCTCTCTCTTACTGCAAACTGATATGTGATCCACTTTTTTTACTAAATTGTGTGCAAAGTTTTAAACAGATTTTGTAGTTACCAGTAAAAAATAGGATCTTCAAGAACAAATTCCATCTGAAGCTGTAAATGAAAAACCTGCCTGAGAACTTTACGAAGAGAAACCATGTGGAAATGACAAAGAGAACTCAGGGCCCTTAAAAACTAACACTGTGAAACGTCACAGGTAGTGACCACTTGCCTGTGACCCCTTCTAAATCCATTTTTGAATGCACTGTCACTTCTGGCATCATCTCTAGGTATTGGCATCCTTCAAAATCAGCACGCTATGTGAGCCACCATCTCTTGTAGGGCTACATTGTTGTATTCCCGTGCTGGAATGGCAAGCAGGCAAGGGGAAGGAGAAAGCAGGGGCATGCCATGCTCCCATGATACGTGGCTGAAGACTGATGGTTCTGGGAGGAGGGCTTGGGGGGGGTCGTAGTTTCTGTTCTGTTGGCAATGACTTTGTGTATCTGTGACATGGAATGAATGCTGCTGCATCTGTGTATTGTCTGTGTTGAAGCCTCTGATGCCTTGAGCTCTCTCATGTAATACTTCTCCATGGGACATTTGAGGGAGGGGTAGAGCATCTGAGAGAAATCCATGTAGCCTTTACAGTGGAGACAGCATTGTTTTCTGTACAGGTGTCGGAGACACCATTTATCAATAGAAGTATGGGAACAGCTGCTCTTGGGCCAGTTCTTTTGGTCAGTGGTCAAGAATGGATGCATAAGGAGAAAGAGAACAGGGAAGCATGCAGCAGTACTTTCTAAAATACTCTCCATCCTCCTCCCCTGACTAAACAACTCTTTTTTTTCATGTTACTGTTTTTACGCACGTCCAAATCCATTCCCATTCAGACCCTCCTTCCTATGCCAACCCAGAGTCAAAGGGAAGGGTTTCTGCAGGTGGCCATTGTTTCTTGCACTTGGGGAAAGAGGAATAAAGATATGCATAATATTTTTCAGTGAGACAGTTTTGGGGATAAAAAATGGCTTTGCTTTGGAAATACAAATGTTTTTATTTCTTTATTGCTTTCCAAACTCGCTTTTTTTTTCTTTTTCTTTTTTTTTTTTTTTTCTGAAAAGGTCCAGACTCACCATTTTTAAAAACACTCTGATCCAAATAAACCTGAAACCCAGAACTAGAATTTTTCATGACAAATATTTTTGGCTAATTTTTGCCGGTTCTTGTGGCGTTTTCTCTGTGTGTCTTTCTGATCTTCTGAAAGTGCAGGCACATGTCCCCAGGCTCAGGGCTCCCATACCTGTTGCGGTGCGGTGCTTCTCAGTGTGCTTACATCTCTGTATGTGCAGGCTGCGTGCATCTTGTGTAAGACTGAATCCTAGGTAGTTCTGGAGAAGACAGTTGTCTTCAGCCCCCTGGCCCCACTTCTATAGCTGTCTGCATCATAGCCCCATGTCTTAAACCTCTTACCTGGGTCACCATTTGTTTCCTAGAGAAACCTGTGGCTGTCGGCTGAACCCAGCAGGAACATGTAATTTCAAATCACTCCTTTGGGTGCAGGTGCAGGCAGTGACTCTCAGGGAAACACTGGGTCCCCAAGTCCTGTAAGCTTTAAGCTATTCCTTTAGCAAAGTTGTAAGACATAACAATCTGTTTGAGGAGCATAGTATTACTTAAAACTGCGGTTTTCATGAAAGAACACTCAAGATTTAATCTGATAAGGTAAAAAGAGATCCTGATAAACCTGAGAGATTTTGGGGTTAAGGAATTAGATGACACCTGATCTTTAAATGTATTGCCACAAAAATTCTTAAGAAAAGCAGCTCTTGTTAGCCAAGCACAGCAGATGAACAACAAATACAAAAAAGAAAAAAAAAACCCAGCAACCTGCATCTGGTTTAAATACAGCCAAATAGTGTAATGGTCAGAATAAATTAGCAAGCAAAAAAGAAAACCTCATGTTGCCTAAAAGATGATAAAATAGATTTGGTGGTCTTCATTACTTGCTTTTGGAGCTGCATGACCAGTGTGTTAATGCATCACGCCTTTTCTATATTTCCTAGGCAGCAGTTTGCTTTGTTGAATTGCCCTTTCATGTTGGGCATGTTCCTGTTCTCATTTAATGTTAAGCTCAAATAAATGAATAAAAGGCAAAAGATGCAATATAAGTAGAAGAGCTAGGGATTGCACTTCATGCGAGCTGATTCAGCGCTAAGAGCTGCACAGTTATTTTTATCTGGAAGTGCTCCCGAGCTAGCAAGGCTTGTGGAGGGACTTCTCAGCTGTGTTGCCTGGCTCATATCAGACATAGTGCAGGATTTCTGTGCTATCACACCCTGTTGTGCAGTGTGGACATGTTCATCTGCACCTCTTAGCATGTTCTTCAACATGGGCTAAGCCACATCAGTCTTCAGAGCTGAAGGAGCAGAATGGGAGCCACCGACCACTGCTGACACAAGCCCAGGCCAGTCCCAGCTAACCCAGGCGGCACACGCAGCTATTTCTCCCTCCCTGAACAGCTGAGGATGGTGATCTGGTTAGATCTCAGGAGCTCAGTTTTGGAAGGATCTGAGTAAATCATGTGCATAGCAATTAATGTTCTTATTTATCAGCTCATCCCTCCACTTCCCACAGCACACCGAGTGGTTTGGGAGGTGTTGAGAGATGTCGGGGGCTGGCTCTGGGGGGTGAGGACGTGTGCTGCTCCTGCAAGGTAGAAACGGCCAGATCCTGGAAGCACAACCCGCAGGGCTGTGATCCCTTGGCAGGACCATGCCCCTTTTGATGATTAGGGAAATCCTGGTAAAATGCAGAGCAGAGCATTTCCTTTACACTGTCCTTTCTGTTGTCTTCTTGTCCACAGCAGCATGTGGAGACCCAGCCTCAGGGGAACACAGACGGGCAAGCTGATGCCAGATGTGCCAGTGTTTACTCGCTCGGGGACTTAGGGGCACAAAAGCCAGGTGGCTGGAACAGCTCTGCGCAAGTCAGCAGAGGGTCCTTTGGCTTGCCAGAGTAATGCACTATGGACAACAGAGCAGCTGTAAGGAATGGAGAAAATTGCTCGGCACAGGGAAAGAAAAGTATTATTTGTGACATAGGTCCTTCTCTCTTGCCTTCTATGGGCCCATTCTGAGGTTGCTCTTTTTAAAGGGCAGGATTGTAGTTTGCTGTGAATGAAGTTGCATGCAGTAATGAACCTCCTGAGGCTATTTTTCTTTTAAATGCATGGATTGTAGGTAAGTAATTTAAAATTCTTATCGTGGGATGTGGAGATCATTAACAAGCCAGTTAAGTAAAGCAAAGTTCCTTCATTTCTGAAATGCCCAATTCAGTATGACTGTGATTGCTGAACACACAAGCTTGGTAGGGTCCTGGCTTAGGAGTGTATTCAATACTTCATTTGCAGTTGATTCAGTGTTTTAGCACAGTGAGAGTAGGCTTGGTGTGGTTTTTTTGTAAATTTTATGTAGCACTTTTTCACATAAATGGCCAGAAAAAAGTGCTTCTGATAAGAAAGCAAGCATGATACACTCAATGATGCTGACTTTCAGCAATTCTGGTTAAAAAAAAAAAAAAAAAAAAAGACATTTGCTGACATCTCGTATTGCCATATGACTGTTTTCAATTTTTTCCATGACTTTTTTCCTGGACCACGTTTGTTTTTAAGTGATGTATTTCCTAGCCAGGAATTTTAGCTGTGCTCTCTATCCAGTCAAGCGGTGCATTGTGAGATTCCGTCAGAGCGGCTTGAGCTCTCAGAGAGCTTCTTGGCTGGTGTGCAGGTCAGGCACATATGGAGAAGATATCAGCTGGAGAGATTGCACAGGCCCTCAAATTTTTTTTTTCACTTGAGACCTGTTTGAAAACTCCTGTCAATTTTGGTTTTAAATGTATTTATGGAAATGGTCTAAATCCTCGACATTTTGATTCCGTTTGCTTTCCGAGACCGCAGCAGATCATTTACTGGTTAGTTACACTCTTTCAAATTGAGAAACCCATAAAGAGTCAGTACGGCCTGGAAATCTAATTATTAGTTGCTTACAACTTCCAAGGGTGAAACCTTGCTCTCAGGTCCTTACTACATACTGCTGATTTTAATAATA
Organism: Falco punctatus; assembly: GCF_963210335.1. Taxonomy (NCBI): domain Eukaryota; kingdom Metazoa; phylum Chordata; class Aves; order Falconiformes; family Falconidae; genus Falco; species Falco punctatus. Next base: position 101,502,800 of record NC_137581.1, read on the forward strand.
ATTTATGTGGGTGTGTGGTTTTATTTGTCAAGAACCCGTGTTGCCTGATTTGGACAATTTTATCTGGGGACTGAGGCAGTCAAGTGATTCTTTGCATCAAGAAGGTCTGAAGGAACTCCCGTCTTGCATCAGCACCCTGCCGCTCATTAGGACTGGGCACCCAAGACATGAAAGCAGTAGAATTGGCCTGTTGGTGGATGTTTTTGATCAGCGTTTCAATCACTCCCCTAGGTTGGAAGGGCACCTTCTGGAACATGGTAGCACTACACATGGGCGCAGCAGTGATTTGCATTGTGGCACCCAGGCAGACAAAGGAATTGGTGCATTTTTTGGTGCTGGTGGTCACTCTCTTTAACTCAGTGTTCAGCCCCTGTCGAGATGAGGTTTAGATTCCTATTGGGTGAAAGCCGTCACACCATGCATTTAATAATATAGCTTTGGGATATACTCTGATATCAGCGGGAAATATGCCAGCAAAACATCTATAGAACTGGCTGTCAGCAAACAGTTAACACAAGGTTATAGAGAAAAGGCGGCCTTTGGCCAGCCTCCATTTACTTTCACACTTTACTACCAGTTGCTGAATAAATCCAAGGTGGACAGTAATGAATCTGAGCAGGAAAATTCTTCAAAACAACTGATTTTCTGGGTGTGCAGGAGCAAATGGCTAAGATACTGTTTTGTCTAAGGAGTCAACATGTTTTTGTAAAGAGTTCTCACAGGTTGGATCCAGCATCATTGAATTAGGAGGTATCTTGCAGTTTAAATTTAAACTAACCAGAATCAAGCTAAGTGGAACAATTACTGAGTGTTCTGATAAAAAAAATATAAATTTGATCTTCTTCTTCCTAATGAAGCTTTATTATCCCAGCCAGCAAATATTTTTTTAACCATGAAAAGAAAGTATCCCCTTGCAAAATAATAATTTCCTAAACATGGTAGATGATGGTGTTAGCACAGATATTAAGTAGGAGGCTGGAGTTCTCTTTCACGCTATCTGAAAACACTCAAGTAGACTTTTACATTGGACCAGGGAGAATTTAAGAGATAATGTAAGAAGGTTGTTAAACTTGCTATGTATTTTACATCCACTTGGGGAACACTTTAATTCCAGTCCTAAGATGCTGAAAACACTACACTCAGCAGTATAGCTATTACCTGTTCCTTGTATTAAAAAAATCAGCTTCAGTATTAATTTATCAGTGGAACAAGATGTATAAAGATTTATGGGTGAAATTCCTCCCTTGCAAGGAGCCAGAGCTAGCTCTAGGCACTACTTAAATATTGCTTTACCTCTGCTTTGCAAAATCCAGTGATTTTAAATGGTGACTAGGCTTCTGACTGACCTTCTCCATATGGGAGACTTTCATGGTGGGTGAAGAAAAAGGACATCTGTCTTTGAAATTGGTTTCCAACTTAGTGCATACAAATCTAATCACCAGAAAGAAGGTTTAATCAAGAGAGAATTAAAACTAAGAAGAAATTGCCCAATCAAAAAATTTAAAACCTGTGATTGCCAACTGTTCAGGAGATAAGGAATCAGGATTTCTGCTTTACTTTTACTCTAGACTCAGAGTCATTTACTGCCTGGAGATGGAAATATGCACCTATTATTATTTAAAATTAAGTGAATACCTGTTGATAGTAAGAATTATAAAAGCATGCTTAGATCTTACTGAGACTTCAGAAGCACCTTAAATGCACCTAATATACAGACAGTCCTTTCTGATCAATGACATGGTTTCTGTCTCTGGAGCTAGCTGATTAAAAAACATGATAAAGATAGAGAAAAGTGATAGAAGACTTCAGCAAAGTGATCAAGCAAATAATGCGTATACCTCTTATGTACAAATATATTTGTATACATAATCCTTATTTTAGCCTTTACAGCTGAACTCTATTTTCTGTTGAGAACAGATTTAAAATCTTCAGTTATTGTGATCAATAAATGTAATTGTGGAGTGACATGCTTCCCCAAATGAATAGAGAAACTGCATGAGAGCCTGGCTTTACATTTTTAATAATATATAAATATTATTTCTAACTTACTGCTGTTCTGTCATGCATGCCAACACACGTACCTTCACACTGCTGTGCTGCCTCATGGCCCAGTACCTCACTGACCAGGGTCGGTCAAAAAGGAAGATTGCCCCAAATGTAAGATGGAATAACAGCAATAATTTCTAACATAATGCACAGTAGAATCAGCAACTTAGCCAGCTAATTAATTTTATAAGTGAGGCAAACAACAATTTTAAGAACATATTTGAAGAGTAATAGTGAAAGAGTTCCTCGAGTCTTTTCACACATTTTCAGCTTTGAAGGTGTATACTCCCAAGCATGAATGAAAGCATGAAACACCACCTCAAAACAATTTTTTGTTTTGTTTCAGCTCTTCTGGTTCTTTCATTTGTGACTTGTGTCTGTCCACATTCTTCAGGTACGTAGGTGAGTTTCTTGGCTTTACGTTAAATAAATTTGAGTTTTTGAAGAAAAATCTGCAGTGAGATGTAAACAGGAGTCTTTTTTCTACTGCAGGATATAAGTAACTTCCCTTCAAGTAAATGGGAGTTATTTATGTGCAAAGACTTGGGAGGTTTTCATAAGTAATAAATGCAATTAGACACTATTATAGAGAATTCATGAACAAAAATTACAGGGTGCTATTCAATATATGCAGGGAGTTCAATTTATTATAATTAATATTTTTAACTACCTTTTGAAAACACCTCTGGAAATGCTATTTCTGAAGTGAAATGCAATTATAGGTACAGAATGCGAGAAATTAATGTTTATATTCCTATGTATTGAGGAAAAACACAATTTGAAAGAGCTTTTTTATTAGACAAGCCAGGACTGAAAATGAAGGGGAGGATTGCACAATGCACAACTGCTAATGATGGTTGAGAGATGAGATCACCAGAGCAGCTAGGAGTTAAAACATGTGGTTTGAATTAGGGGTACGGGCTTTCTAGGTGCTCGATGTATTTGATAGAAGATGTCTCAAAAGCATATGTGAACAGCTCCAAAGAGAGCAACACCTTCAGAAATATTAGACTTCACTGTTCTGTAGCCATAATTTCTTTTCTTTTTTCCTCCTTCTGTAGTATATCAATGTGGAAATCAAAGAACTGTATTTCTGAGGGAATATTGTTCCCATCATCAGAAAAATTAAACGCTTTAGGTGTTAGGGACAGCATGAGAATCTGAGCTGGATTTTAGTGCACTGCAAGAGGTGATTAGGAGACTTTGTTTCTTTAAGGAGGCAGTTATTGAAAACTAAACAGGTGAGTTTTGAAACACAGTGGTTTAGATATTTAGATATTTAAGCATACAGGATTGTCAGACAATCGAGCCTCTGAAAGACGATAGAAAAAGCAGTGTATCCACTCATATGTTTAAAAGTATAGTATCATTCTATGGCTGTTTAAATCATGTTTTTGTAACTGCACACCTACTAGAGCAAGTACCATTTATAATATCGTTAGTTTTTAGTCCTCTATATGTTTATAGTCAGAAATACACAGCAAGGAGATTTCTTTGAATGCCAAGAAGGGTAGTTTTACCAGTTGTAAAATAATACAAAAGGACAAAATACCATTCTTCTTTGACTGCATTCAGTGATCTGTTTGGACCAGCAAAATATACATTAATGCCGGTGTGAGCTTAAAAGTCTAAATGTAACCAATTTACCTTCTGCTAAGAGGAACCCTATTTAGTATAAACCCAGTGATTATTCTGACCTTCAGTCCTGACACCTGAGTGTTGTGGGGAACCATGCTGGTCGTGCCAGACCTTGTGTATTCAGTGGGGCACTTTTGTTGAACCTGCCTAGCTGTTCGGTGTGGTGCCTGATTATTCATCGGCACCACGCTCGGGGGTCTGGAAAAGCTTGTTACCCTGGGTGCAGTGTTGCAGGAAGGCATCAGTATGGGGTTGCACTGTGCCACGTCTGTGCTGAGAAGCCTTCCTGGACCTGGAAAGCACTAGGGATACAGTACAAACGTGAACAAGGTCTGCAAGATCCACTCTGGATCTCAAAGCTAATATTTTCATTGTCTGAGATATCTTTGGCCCCTGTTTACATTGCGTAATGGAGTATAATGTCAGGATTACATAAACTCAAATGTTTTCCTTGGAATTGGTGAGGATTTCATGAAGCCTATGGGTTTGGTTTAAATATACATATATCTCTTAGGCATGTGTTACTGCAGAGAAATTCAGCCCTTAGTGTCTGAGCTCTTCTGCTTTGCAGCCGATGAGAAATTCCAGTCAGCCAAGTGTTTGTTAATGGTAGCACAACACCTGATGTCAGTTGGGGTTTAGGTTATGTTGTTGAGATGCTCACTAACTGGCCACATTTGAGCTATTTCTACTTCTGTTGATGCTGATAACACAACTTCAATCAATTTCAATGAAGCCAAGGTGTGCCCATGCCAGTCTGCTCTTACCTTATATGCTTAGACTGAATAAACCCCCTGATTCCCATCATAAGATCATGAGAAGGAGCACTATAATTGTAGCTCTAGCAGTGTTTCCACAAATTATACCACTGTCCTTTCTTCTGTCATGTTACAAAAATATCTTTGTCTCATTCAGTGTTGCTTTCTATGGTATAAGATCTTACAGAAATCATTATAGAACAGACTTATTGTTTGGCTTAATAAATCTCTACTGAGAAGCTGTTAACATTGCTTGAAAAATACAATGCATTTATTTATTCATTTATTTTTGCAGAATAAGAAAACCATCTCTTAACTATCTAGAAGTCTATGAAATGGTTTCAAGAAGAAGCAAAACCAGCTTCCCTAGGAGAAACAACTGTAATATACTAGGGCATCTTTGGCTGTGATAAAACATCTGGTTCTTCTAGGGAATATTTTGACAGCTTTAACAGTGAGCTGATTTTTGTTTTCAGTAACATTGCTGTTATGACATCTCCAAACTAAAATAAAGTATAGCCGGACATTAGGTACACAGAAGAGGTATAGGGGATGCCTACCAGACCCGGTGCATCCAGGTCCTTTGGAAGGGAGAGTACTAAACCAACAAGTGATGTTTCCCAGCGTCTTGATCAGGTCAGTGGTGCAGTAAGTCTTGAACTGCTGATTATTTTTGCTAAGAAAAAGTTGCTTAATAGGTTATGCTGTCCTGTCATGGAAGGAAAGCCTTCTCTTAGAAGAGAAACTAGTGGAACATCTGAATCTTTGTATGATACAGTGGAGCAGATACATGATTACTGGATTTTGCTCTCCCAGGTATGTATCTTAACTGGAGTTGGTCAGAAGCGTCTTTTTGCTAAACCATTTGCTAAACCTCTGTGTGCTTTATTTAGGAAAGGGATTTAATTTTTCTTTTCAGTGTTGCCCAGTGATAGTACCAGAGGCAATGGCCACAAACTGAAACAAAGGAGCTCTGGCTGAACATCACCAAGCACTGGCACAAGTTGCCCAGAAAGGTTGTGGAATATCCATTCCCGAGGTATTCACAAGCTGTCTGGGAATGGTTCTGGGCAACTGGCTTGGGTGGCCCGGCTTGAGCAGGGGGATGGGACCATATGGCCTCCAGAGGTGCCTTCCAACCTCAGGCATGCTGTGATTCTGAAATTCTCCATTTCTTTCTTGTTGCTGTGGTGGACTCACAGACTATTTATTTGTGATGTTTGGATAGCATCAGCTGTAGGCATTTTGAGTGATCTAGTGTAAAAGAGTCAACACTGTCCTTGGGGTTTGTCACCCATTTAATGCTTTTGCTATCTGTTTTAGACCATAATTCCTTTAGGTTGTACTCTCTTCATTTGCCTTGTTCAGTGTCAGAAACTCTGTTAAAGTATACATCAAATAAAGACTTGGTAAAAGAATACCCAGGGAAAGCAGCAATGAGTGTCCAATGGTCAGTGACTGTGCATGCGCATGTGTGTAAGAAGGAAGTCTCTCTAACAGACCCTCTGTATTGGAAATCTCTATAGTGGAAAGGCAGAAATGGGTGGGAAAGAGGAACTTGGGAGTGGAGTGGAGCTGGTTCAGTTCACAAACTGTGCTGTCTTTAACTGCTTGCTGGGGAGATTGTTTATAGATTCTGATGCCACTTATTTAATGTAGCACAAAAATATTGTTATCTCAGGACTGTTCAGTGCATGATGGAAATAGAAGTACTCTGGATACCTCAGTGGAATAATCTTGCTTGGTTCTCAAGCAATAATGCTGTGTGCTCTGAAGGGGTGCTCAAATTCTAAGTAAAACCTACCTTGTTTAGATGCAAAATATCCTTTATGTCAGCACTAAAACAAGCCAAAGAAGCATATCGCCCTCTCCCAAAGTCTTCAACTGTTGCCTGATGTATTTAAAGAACTGTCTTGGAAAAATTAAACTTAATTTTTGTTTTCATAATAGAGTTCACACCATCTGTGGTTCACATCTCGTTTATTGGCTAAGGCAAATAGCACAACATATAGATGAATAGCAAGCCACACAATTCAGAAGAAATAATATATATTTTTGTTTTCTCATAGACAGAGTAGAAATTTCAAGTAAGGGTTCTGGGACAACTGAAAACAGTAAGATACTACGCAGTGACAGCAAAGAGTAAAATTGCTGGAAAAATCAACTACAGCAACAGCTTGCAATGGTGCATGCTGAAATGTCTGTGAGCCATGCCTTAGAAGGCATATGATATCTTTGCTGCCAATGTCATATTTCTCATTTTAGGGGTTACATACCATTTTGGGAGTGACAAATCCACAGACTGCAGCTCTAATTGAAACAATTTGCATTAAGGTGTCACTGAATTTTCACAATGTAATTGTTCAGTTGGTTTGAAGAGACATAAGGAAGCATGAGAAGAAAAGTAGAAAGAGAGAGCAAGAAAGAGAAAAAGACAAAAAAAAAAAAAAAAAGGAGAGGAAGGAAAGAAGGGAAGAAAGAAGAAAATCCAAGAAAACAAGAAAGAGAGTAAAAAAAAGAAAGATAAAAAGACAATTCTCCCCCTTATCCACCAAGATGAATGAAGGGCTAACAAAAGGGTTATTCAACGCTGTGCTGTAATACCTTATTTTAGTTTCTGATCTGAAATCCTTTGACGTCAATGAACTTCCAGTGACTTTAATATGCTCTGGATCAAGCTTGTCATGTGGATCTCAGACTTTCTGTCTGTGAATGAGCATGAATCTGTGGATTAGTTTTCCAGAATAAACAAATAAGTTTAAAAAGTAATTAGGCTGGTATTTTAACATTAGAAGGTTACAACGCACAGGTCCCTAAGCAGATGTGATTGTAGCACAGTGTTTTTGAATGGTGTATGATCAAGTGATTTCCTTAACAGTGTGTTTTCTATTGGGGTTAACAGTATTTAGGTTAATAGAAAACATGCCTGTCTTACAAAGTATTTCCACCAGGAGTATTGGAGTCTGGACAATTTTTTTTTCCTATTCTGAAAAACATGAAGAGCTTCAGTATTGTGCTTCTTTCCATTTTATGCATTTACCTATATAACTGAGTATATCCATGTCGTTGTAATATATATATACAACAGCTCACATTATATAAATATACTAAAATGTAGACATACCTACCTTATACATCTGAAATACAAATGTCTAAAGTTCTAATGCAACGTATTACTCCATAATGATGATTTCTTGATATATGTGTACTTTTGAAAGTTCAACAAATTATTTTTCAAAAAACCTATTATAACATTCTTTGCTGTCATATCAACCAATCTTTCAGTTCTAATTCACTGTTGTATTCGATTTTTGTACCCGTATGTGCATGTACAATACTAATGTGCACTGGTGGCTGGCAGTGTACCGGTACCACTGAAATATCATCGACTCAAGTAAGAAATGCTACCGAAGCTGTTAGACATGGATGCTCTCAGGACATTGTCTCCTCTGCTCTCAGTCAGCAAATAGCCCCTGGGCTCTTCAGTGGTGCCTGTGGGACTTTGAGTCCCATCTTCAGGCTCTGGCACTGGATGAGGCAGTAGGTTGCACCAGTGTAGGAGCCCCATGGGACAGGGGTCCCAGGCAGAGAAGGAAGAACAGGATTCAGGATGCCCCACACTGTTTCCATGTAAAGCCCTTGGGACAAATCGCAGCCTGCAGAAGCATCTGATTGTCTGGCAGCTGAAGAGAGAAGACAGCCCTTCCTTCATGTATGGCTCCAGGATCCTCCTGATTTAGAACGATTAAGAGTGTCTAATACTTGGTAATACTGGAAATGGTTCAGATTGCATCAGCTGTCAGTAACATAAGCTCAACTTAAGGTAGTTGTCGTATAGCAGAGAAATCACATTAGTACACTAAAATAATTGGTGTGAACAGAAACTGCTAGCAAGTCTTTGTAGCACTGTATAGCACCCAACTGAAAATAAAATATCCAATAACATCTGAAAGGGCTGTGCACCTCCCCAACAGAAAGGCCTGAGTGCTTGTAAAGGAGCTGGCATCCATTTTATGTTTAGTTCTTCCTGTTCATTTGATGCTTTTCTCTGTATATTTCAGCACGTTCATGTCATCTTTTATTAGAACTGATTTGCAGTTAGTTATTAAAACGTTATTTTCAATTAAAATATGTTCGTTGCCTCAAAATGATGAGTTTAAATATTAAAATAAAATCTTATCTGAGAATTTTTGTTTTACACGCTTTTATCCATGTAGGTTTTGCTTTAGAGGAGAATTTTCTGATCCAGCAAAGTAATTAAAAACCTTTTTAAAATCCCATTGCCATTCATAGTGGGCTCAATAGTATTGTTGTATGGAAACTGTAGGAGATGCATGAATTTGTGTGCATATAAAGAATATTAAGATTTTTTGTTGTTAGCCTATTAGGAGTAGTTTTATCTCTATAATATTCTGTATTATATTTAAATGTTGAACTAACTATTTTAAAGCATTTACTGAATTTGTCTGATCAGTGTTCCAAATACTGTCATTTATGTGGCCATATCATATTATATTGCAATCTCTAAATTGTACACACTTGAAGATTCTGCCAAAGTATACAGTTTAGTACACAGAAATTAATGGTTGTAGAAAAATATATGTAGTAGTTAGCATATTGCATGTAATTTCTATGGATTTTATATTTGAATACGTTGGCAGAGGCAATTAGAGGGAGACCAAAATGACACCTATTGAGCAGAAATGAATTCCAAGGTCTCTGTGTTGTTATTACATGCTATTTAGGAAACTCAACAAAACTTATAATACAGTCCTTTGGAAAGGAGACTGGAAAAGCTCATGGAACAAGACAACAGAATATTGATTCTGTTCAGGGTAATCAGATTTCCAGCTTTGGGAAAGAGCATGAGTAGGCATAGAGATCTATTTGTGATTTGCTTTCTGAGGTTGTTTCCCAAGAGCAGAAAAAAAGAGAAATGAACATATATTGCACTGTGTCAACTGATGCTGTGTTTTTCCTATTGAAGACTAAACATTTTAACGTCTTCAGTAATGTTGTACTCACTGTCACTGGAAAGGTGATGCTACTCCTCCTTTCAGTGTCTTGTCCCTCCCTGCTCATTTGGTCACTGCATCCCTGTCAGCTCCCTCAGGCTCAGGAGAGGTGCTCCGCAACCCTCTATTCATGCCCACAAACTGGCAAAAAAATACCCACCAACCCCCTCCTCCCTCTCCTCCCTCAAGTAAGATGGGGCGTTTAATGGGTTGACTCTGCTCACCCAACTACCAAACAAGAGCCAAAGCCAGCGCCAGGGGATTGGGGCAGTGCAGGGGGAGATCAGGGCTGGAACATCAGTGAGCCGGGAGATGGGCTCTGCCCCCACGGGGACCTTGCACCTTCCACTGTCCTTCCCCACCTTCCCAGCTGAAATCGTCGTGTTGCCCTTAACAGAGGCCAGACACATTGCAAACCAAAGATTAAACACTTAACATGTTCAGAAGTGTTTCTTTTTCTAACCATCAGTTTATTTCCCTTTCTTATCACTGAATCAGATGTGGACTTTATGTTCTTCGGAGCTTGTCAGTGCACAGAAAATATTTATACCCATTTATACCCATAATACTACCCATGGAGTGTTAAATTAGCCCCATTGAAAGAATAGACCAAAATAGAGCAATACAATTTTAGCCCTGTATTTGGGGGCAAAACGTCTCTAGTTCAGAATAGAAACAGGACTTGTCTATATGTTAAACATTATTATTACTTTTTCCTATTCTTCTTTGTTAGAGTCTGGTCAGAAAAAACATACTGAAAGGCTGGAGGTCACTAAGACTCAGTCATGAGCCACATTCTTCTTTCTATGTATGTATGCAGTTTGTGGTGTATAATTAAAACAAATTATTATATTTTATCCAAACAGAAGCTAATCCATGTAGCAGTGTAACACTGACCCATCAGACAAAAACTTGTGTTCTGAGGTTGTAAGGGGATAAGAGGTTGGTGTGTTTAAAACAAAGACACATTTTATCATTGCATGCTCTTGCACAAGTGCCAGTAACCACAATTGAAAGCTCCTTGCTTGGATGATATAGTAACGCTGATCTGATCATGCTGTTCTGATATTTTCTCCTTACAAATGGCAATCACAGTCCTCTGTTTTCTGTGGCTTTTCTTCAGGAGAATTTGAGTCCTTGCTAAGCTCTATGGATCAGGGTCGCCATCATTGTCATGATGACTATCTAAAGACATTTATGGTTTGACTCAGTTTCCCTTTAAGACACTATTGACTGGACCAGTCCAGCTGCTGGACCCAGGAACAGAATTGAATCCTGTTGTTTTCATTACAGTTTCTAAACTTTTTCTTCATTTACAAAACCAGAGAAACCTAACCCATGCTCAAAGAAGATTCGATAATAAAGTCATATATATATGTATTTCTATGTAAAAAATATTTGTGTGTATATGTTTGTGAATAGAAATAATAAATCTATATTTAAATATTTATGGGGTGTAAGATCTACTGCACTGGAATAATTTTAGCCCTAATCCAAACTCCATTGAAGGCGATAAACTACATTTCCCTAATAAAGAAGAAAATACAGAACTATTCAGAAGACAAAGTGAAATTAGTATCCTGTTGCTGTGACTAGTTACTAAAGCAAATCATTCTGACATATACATTGCATAGGGTGCTCATAAACTTAATTCTGCTTCACTTTCCTCTTTTTCCAAGATATTGTGCAATGGAAATGGCAGACGAAGGCAGCATTTGGATACTTCCTGTCTGAAAGGAAGCATATGATGTGTTTACTGATGTGTGAAAGAAAAAAGTCTCAGACTCCAGCCTGATTCCAGTCTCACACCACTTTTTCAACTGCAAAGAAGGACTCTTGACCTGGCTTAAGCTGAGGTGAGAAGGCTATTCGAGGTGCTGGATGCCTTTTACATACAGAAAGTTTTGATCTGAAGTTACCAAAACCAACTTCACTTCCACGGGTTCTGCGTAAGGTCTTAAATAGGGAGCCCTTCATCTGTCTTTGCTAAAATGCACATTGCAGCCACCACAGACTGTATTTATTACTAAAGTTTCAATGTTGTGCTGGTTTTGGCTGGGATGGAGTTAATTTTTTTCATAGCTGCTAGTAGGGGGCTATGTTTTTGGATTTGTGCTGAAAACAGTGTTGACAGCCCAGGCATGTTCTTGCCATTGCTGAGCAGCGCTTGCACAGTGCCAAGGCTTCTTCTGCTCCTCAGCCCACCCCACCAGTGAGTGGGCTGGGGGTGTGCTAGAAACTGGGAGGGGACACAGCTGGGACAGCTGACCCTGGCTGACACAAGGGATATTCCATACTGTGTGATGTTGTGTTCAGCAATAATATTTGGGGAAGGAAGAGGGAAGTGGGGGATGTTCAGAGTGATGATGTTTGTCTTCCCAAGTAAGGATTGTGCATGCTGGAGCCCGGCTTTCCTGGAGAAGGCCGAACACCTGCCTGCCCATGGGAAGGGGTGAATGAATTCCTCGCATTGCTTTGCTTTGCTTGCATGCACAGCTTTTGCTTTACCTATTAAAGTGTCTTTATTTCAAGCCACAAATTTTCTCACTTTCACCCTTCCAATTCTCTTCCCCGTCCCACCATGGAGGAGTGAGTGAGTGGCTGCGTGGGGCTTAGCTGCTGTCTGGGGTTAAACTACGACAGTCCTTTTTGGCCACCAACATGGGGCAGGTGTTCAGCCATGACACCACAGCAAATGTATCGGTACTGCAGAACAGGGGGAGAGAGTAACAAGAAGAGAAAAAAGCACAAAACTGAGGGGAAGGTTTCAGTTGACTTGGCAGTAAATTTTCTTTGTCAGACATTGAGGACCCCTGTGTAGTGTACCTCACTCCAGTGGGATAGGCTCAGCGTATCTTCACTGGTTTATCAGCAGTGCATGTGTAGATATAATTTCATCACATACTTTTATACTATTGTGGTGTGTGTTTAGATACCTGCAGTGAAAATTGTACAAACAGTAAATGTTTCTTTGCTGCTATCACTTTGCTAGAAAGTTTTGAACCTATTTTTCTATAATGCCACTAGGAAAGGATCACTCAAACTGCCCCCAAACTAAGAAATAAGTAAACAGGGGAAATGAGAGGAACCAAGTGTGATGTGGTGAGGCAAGAAGAGGAGTCAGGGAAACACCTGGCTTGTACAAGGGGCTTCTGGTTTTGCTGGACTTTACATGGTAGAGTTGAGGGGGAGGGTTAATTTTATAGAAAAAGATGAAGTGACAGAACATTATTTGGATATGAAGGAAGAAAGAAGACAGAGAATTCTGACGCATAGGCAATAACAAAATATGAAAATCTGATTTGAATAACTGAAGAGAATGTGGTGGGTTTTTTTGTTCCAAAGTGTCTGAAACAGATCTGTTTTCTGCTTTGTTTTATCTTATTCTAAATAGAGGGTGTTGTCTTTAAAATTTGAATCAGATATCTTTATAACCTTTCAACCATGAAAAGAAGCATTTCACATTAAATGGAAAATATGCTATTAAAAAAGCATTTTCCATGAAAACTTTTTATCCAACATATTTGGACTTGTCTTTAAAATTGAATCAAAACTAGAAGCCAAAGTAAAAGAAGGAATTGTTGATTGTGACAGAAGTCAGTGGAGGGAGAAGTTTGGAAAGATAGGTGAAATATTGCACAGCAAGACAACACTATTCATTGTTGCGGTGTTACTTGGATGTAGCTGAAGTCTGAGTTTGTGTTTATGGCTATAAATACAATGCCTGTGGCACAAAATGATTGCATTTTATACTCTCAGAGAGACAATGACAAAAATATCTCATTTTTTCACAGTGGAGAAACAATAGGAAATGAAGTCAGGGTGAAATGGTTTCTTAAAGGGCACTTGCAGAGCGACCACCCACTTCCATGAGATCAGGCTTTGGCTCATGATGCTGCACTTCAACACACTGTATTTAAAATAATGCTGAGACATGAAGGAGGAGACATAGGGAAAAATGGCACAGATATGAATGTCACTTGGCCAAAGTGAAAGGAGGGGGGACTGAATGGCAGAGCTGAAAGAGGCAAAGCATGGCCACAGGACTTGCAATCTCAGTACTAAAATATACTTCTCGTGAGCTGTATGTACAGATTTGTAACGAGGAACTTAAAGGAAACAAGCGCCTGCTTCTCTTGCATTTTGCTTGCCCAATGGTGCCTGGCTCCTTTGTGATCCTATGAAACGCTTTTTGTTTTGCAGTCCATGAGCTTTCATAATGCTTTGCATGATGTTTTAATTTTGATTACGTTTACATAAAGCAACTACATAAAGCATCACATACTTTCAGTTCAAAATCCGTGAGAAAAATGAATAGGTAGAGGAAAGGAAATTCAGGAGGGACAGAGTGTATCTAGAAAAGCACTCATAAAGTTTAAACCAGGGAATTTTCTTAACCCATCTCAAAATCACCAGGTTCCTTGGAAAGTATTTTTTTTCTACATTGATTGGACTGATGGCTTGATGACTTTGGCAATCTGTTGCCTGTAAAGAGAAGGTGAGATCAAGGTGGCCTGACACACTTCTTTCTCTGTAGTCCTAATGACCCTGGTTGCTATATTTCGATGTCACACTGTGCAGGTGTCCATCCAAAGGTGTAATATATGCATCCTGAGCTTTGCTGTAGTTTCTCCATCACCATGTAGTGAACTTGGACTGGAGATTTCTTGGCTGACAGACTGTGCTATGAAAAGATGCCAAAGTTAATCAGGTAGCTGAGAGATAGTAAAACCAGGATGACAATTTCAGTTGAAACTTCATGGATTTTCAGTAATAATTTCTACACTAATATTTTATGTAAGGAGAATTTACCTAGCATGAAATGGTTGAAAAACTGTAAATATGGAGTCAACTAGTACCAGCATAATTTTTTAAGTGGCAGAGAATACTTCAGAAATTTCACCTTAGATGAAAATTGAATCAAAGTATAACAGCAACCTTTACCCCAAAGTGAGACGTTATCTCCTAAAGTGGGATTAAAGTATCTATTTGACTTCTATTGCCTGCCATTTCAGTGACACAAAAATTTTAAACTAAATATTGATTTTGAATGGGAAAGTAGAAATGCTGTAAAGAAATTATTTTCAGGTTCCTTAATTCTGAGTATCTATATACTGTGCTTGGAAAATCAGATTAAATATCCCATATAATTTATCACTATTCAAAAGCAGACACGATTTCCAACATAGAGCTGAAATAATGTGGATATCTTCTAAACTCAGAACATCAATAATTCTCCAAGTAAATCTGTGACTGGTAAGACCTCATCATTGCACTCAGCATTTAAAATTTATTTTCACCTCACAAAACCTTGGTAAAAAATCTTCCAGTAGTTATGGCATCTTTCAAATTTTTCTGCAGTTTCAAAATGTATCATAACTTAACTAAAATTCACTGTTCACATTTTTCTTCAGGCGTTTTAGGCAATCATAGCTCTTCATGTCTTCAGTCCTTCTGAACTCAATACCTTCCTCTGCTTTCTAAAAATGTGTACCTCCTCTCTACTGTTATTTTATTCTGTTTTGTGCTATGTTGTATTTTACTTTCCCAGTTAAGAAAGACAGGTGGAGAAGAAGGCTTTGTGTGCAAGCAATTATTATTTCACTGTCATTCACATCATCTTAATCTAACAACTATTACTATTGACTTGTTTATCAGGAGTAACTCTTTGGAGTGACAAGAATATTGCAGTTCAGCACTAATGAATAAGCATAATGTGTGCCAATTCAGCTCCGCTGAAATCAGTAGGCTTTCAGGGTTGCTGAGATGAAGCTCAGAACCCAGGTAATCTTAATTCCCATGTTAAACATATGGAAGAAACCAGTAACTGTCAGTTCTTGGACAGAGATTAATAAAAATCCTATTTTTTCTTATTTTTATTTTACAAATACAAAGAATGAGGTTTGATCCCATCACTGGTATTACATAAAGGTTTAAAGAAGGAATACGTACTAAAAAAATCCTAACAACTTTTCTACTTATGCTCAAAGACAGCAAAAAATGTTCATTTAATCTGCCACATTTAATCTAAAATACATCAATCTAAATTTTTCATATGAAGATAGACTATGTAATCTAACTTCAAGATTTAAAATTTAAAAAGATGAAATAATAAAATGAGCAATATCTTGCTCCCCCAAGGGAGCCACCACCATGCACCCTTGCTTGCTGTCCCCACGGCTGCACCCCAGCTCTGGCTAGGGCTGGGGCCGGGGCAATGCCCCTCTGCGGTATCCGCACTGTGCCCAGCCTCCCACTTCGCAGCCCCGGTGGTGCATGGTGACAGCCAGGCTGTGGCTGACCCCGTCCTGTCCCAGCTCACCTTGCTGGGGTCTGTGGGATGGGGCCGACTGGGGAGGCAGGACGTGGCACTGCTGCTGCTCACGAATGCTCTTCACTATGAAATCACTTCACCTGCGTTTTGAGAGCTGATTTGTGTAACCATGCCAGGGACTGGCCAGTAGAAGTTGTTTAGCATGATTGCCAGCCGTCGAGTTCCAGTCAATGGAAAATTTTGGAAATTATTAATTTGGGTAGCACCTGCTATTAGGTGTCCATAATGCAGTGGTTGTTTTTTTTTTTTTTTTTTTTCCTTTCCAGATGGGCAAAGCCCCAGTGGCCCAAACTGCATCCAGCTGTGTAGCTCAGATCATCCCCAATGTTATCAGCATTATTGGCACATGATGTTAAAAAGTTTATTTTGGGAAAGAACTACAGTCAGAGAAGAAGATGAGGAAGGGTCAGAAGACCATTTCTGTATATTTTGGTTTGGGATTGTTTTACCCTCTTTAGTGCAACTGGGACAAATTCAGATAGAGTGCTTCTCCAAAGGCATTACATATGCTTATATTGGGGCTGGATTTGGCCTAATTGGCACAGGGCATTTTCTTGGCACTATCAGTAGACAGCACTTCTGGGAATCTATACAGTAGCAGAATCTCAGAGCTCCCAAAACTGAAACAGCATCTTCCAAGGGCAATAATATTAGCCCAAAGTCTCATGTTTAGCCGTATAATTCATCAATCAAGAAGGAAGAACTTTAGCTATAAGAATGTGTTTATCATGCTTGCAAAATGTTTCAGAAAAGGCTGGACCCCAAAAAGGTCAGTGCCTCATCTGGATAACTTTTGGTTTCTACAGAGGAGGTTCTTCAGAGGTGAATCCTAACCAGAATGGGCCTATTTTTTCTGCAGGCTAGAAAAGAGGAACTAGATATCTAACTCAGAGTGTGTCTAGATACACTGTGGGATTTATACTGAGGTGCTCAGAATCCTTCTTTCCTGCGGGAGGTACTCAAAACCCAACTGAACATGGTCCTGGACAATCTGCTTTTAATGATCCAGCTTGATCAGGGGAGTTGGACTAGATGATCTTAAGGGGTGCTTCCAGACTCAGCCATTCCATGATTCTGCAAGACAAGGCTTCTGCTATGTAGCAGTGAATTTCAGCCCAGGGACACAACAAAAGGCAGTGACTCCCCATCATAGGATTAACTAGTGGAAAGGTTTTCTGTTGATTCACTGATGCAGGTAAATTTTGGAAAAAAAAACAGCAGTAAAAGGTACTCAGCATTTCAGTACTTGTGAAACTTTCTGGATTCATGGTAATCAAGTTTCTCTTCATCAAGCAGATAGCATGAGAGGGGATGCTAATACCCTCCTGGTGTGTGCCAGCTTTGTTCTGAATAGACAGACCCCTCTAGGAAGTGGTCAGCCTCCTGTCTGCTAAGGTGGCAGCTTTGATGGTAGTCAGAGGTGATAAATGTCTGCTTCTTAGAAACAAGCCAAAGACTGCAACTGGACTGTAAAAAGCCATCTGGGACTAAAAGCTTTCAAGGTAATTTCTAAGCCCTGCTGGAGCAAGTGACAGAAATCCCAAGAGGTTCAGTGGATCTGGGATATCCTCCTCAGCCATCATCCAGCCTTTGTAATATAACTGTAACTGGAAGCTACAGATGGAGGTGTTCTATGGGAAACAAGGGGTCTTAATGTCTTCTGAATGGAGAGCACTTGACACATTGGGCAAGGAGAAGCTGTGGGGGGAAAACCAGCAACTCATTAAATAGGGACTTTCCCTTCTCTGCAGAAGGCAGCTGGCGTATAACTTGACTAAATTACCCTGGAAGTGGGAAAGTACTGATTTCCTGTTCCCCACCCCCTAGAAATTCAAAATGGTCTTTCTTCACTTTTTTGAGTAGTATGAACAATGAAGGGATAGATAATGATTGGTATCCTAGGCTTTCTCCTCTTGTCTTGGCTTTTCATTTGGGCAGTCACAAAGTCCCTCTGTTTTGACATGAACAGATTGTTTCTTTCTCTGTTCTTGTCTCTTTTGGTCTACATTAATAAATGTGTCTTCCTGAAAATAGAAGCTTTTTCTCACATATTGGCTGTGCTCTCTGTGTTTTGAATTGCTCATCCTTTAGCTCTTACTGGGGCTATTGGAGATGCAGTCAACAAATCACAGTGTTTCCAGTCATCTTCCTTGCAGAGCTAATCTAAGAATAGTTCTTTTCAAACATAACGTCTGGGACGTGTTACTGGATTATTTCCTCTCCCTTTATCGCCTTGATAAACAAACGATAACAAGGGTAGGAAGAGGAGGGTCCTACAGCAAAACTGGCTTAAAAACTAGCTGTAGCACTCTCTGCTGACAGACTGCACAGAGATGCATCCCATGTGCAGAACTTCCTCTGGCACATGGTATTAGGATAGAAAAAAGAACCTTTAGAAGAGTGCTGGTGTAAATGTCAGGACCAAGTATATGAAACATGCTGAATTTCACTTCTCTGCCGGACAACTAAAACTGATAAACAAGTGTTTTTCCTATGTTTTCCATGTGTGTGTTAGCTACATTCAGAATTTGAAATGGATACTGCTATTCAGCAGTACCTGCTAATTTAGCACAAATTGTCTCATTTAATCCCTTTTAGTCACCAGTGTTAAAATTGCATAAAAGAATAATTTATGACAGCACTGACAGGAATCTGTGTTAGATGGAGTCAGTGAGGATAATGAAGACTGTATCTATGGAAAAAAAGGGCCATTCTGGGCAAAATTGCCAAACTTGACTCATTCTATGCACAAAAGGTTGGAAAAGATAGGAAAATTCAAGTATGGAAAACAAAGAGAGGAAATGACTTTGCAGGACAGTAGCCAGTGAATTATTTAGTTCTTTGGAGGAGTGAAATACAAAGCAGCTTTGGTTATGCGACTTGGAGAAGACTGAGGCTTAATTTTCAGACGTAACTACCTAAACACATCAGATGTACTTCAGGTTTTAATTTTTTTTTTTTTTTTTTTAGTTTTCTGCTTTTTCCAGACATCTGTAAATCTTTGGATGTTTAATTAAGACATATGATAGTACTATGAAAAGATATGTTCTGATTAATATTTTGTTGTCTGCTTTCACCTTCAGCTTTAGATGTATTAATGCACTGAACAAACATCTTTTTGCATCTGGAGAAATGTGACTGATTTTTTTTTCTTTTTGCAGGGTTTGAAAGACAGCGACAGTAGCCTGACCATTAATGGGATGGAAAAGAAGAGAAAAAAAGCAAGAGTATTCTGGGACTCTCATGGTATCTCAAACTGAAATTCAGAGGGAAAAAAGATAGTTTGAAGATTAAATTCCTGAAAAGATAAAAAGGAAACAGAGACCTTGCAAAGGCCATGACATTGTCTGACCCAGGGTAATACTCCATGTCTGTCATGGAGACAACTTAATGGGGATGATGGCAGGATGCATGTCTGACATCTTCTGTTGGACACCTTGGGGCAGAAGCTCAGGGAGAAAGGAAAACTGAATCCCAGGTGAGGCTTTAGTTGGGAAAGTACATCAAGTAAAATCAAGAGAGAGCAGTCAGGTCCTTGGTTCATGTATCGCCACAGTTTAGTTACAATATCTTGCTGGTGCTGGCTGCTCTGATTGCTTATCACTGCATCCACTGGTCTAGAGCTGCAAAATTAGGTTAGATTGCTCATGACACTATTCAACATAATTTGGGTACAGAGATAACACCCCTCTGCTTCCTTCCTGACATTAGGTATTTCAAAAAGCCTTGAAAATGTACTTCTATTATGTACTTCTAATGGGTAAAGATTGTGTGCATGTATATACAAGTGTGTACATGGCTGTTTCTTTCAGAAGCAGTTATCACACTAATGGTGGTGAGTGTCTTTGCTCCTGGATAATCTGTGGCTCTGCCTCAGAAAACTCAGACTGGTTTTGGTTGGACATGAAAGGGAAAAGCCAGTAAAAGCTTTCTGGAATGAAATGTCAATGTTTGAATGCCTGGTTGTGTGGACTGCAGGGCATGATCAGCTACCCAGGTGCCCCATAGTTCTTCATCTCAGAGAACTGAGGTGTTGCCATTGACAGACCAAAACCTGAGCGTGGTGGGAGTAGATCTGCTTAGAAAGCCAACAGGAGACACTTGGCACTTGTGTCTGCAGTCCCTCCCATTTGCTTCAGCAGGGAGGTGGGCAGGTACTGCTGGTGAGACAGGGTGCAAAGCCCTAAGCCACCCCCTAGGGTAAGAGTTTCAGTCCTCGAGTGAAAAGAAATCAGCAGAATAAATACCTTTAAAAGTATGGCTGTGGAATTAGCAAAGCTTGCAGCTTGCTACTCTTTTTAGAGATGCCTCCTGGCTAGAGGGGTGATTTGGGGAGTGGAGGGTCCCCAGCATGAGGGAGACCAGGTATGCACTCAGCCTGACCGTGGATTTGCCCAAACCATGCCGCTGCACAGAAGGGAGCAAAAGATCCACTGAACCCTGAAGAGAAAGAGCTCTTCTGTGGGAAGTGGGGAATAATGACTGATAGCAGCAGTGTCGGTGACCTTTAAACCAAGACATTCCTGGAGAAAATACAGTGCCCCTCCCTGCTGAACACAGAAACTGTTGGGGATGATGTTTTTCTGTCACAGGATGGGAGTAACCCCCTTAGAAGTCAATTGAATGTTTTAGCAGAAAAATAAGGCCTGAGGCTGTTATGCTCTTGATAAACCTTGCACCAGAGACAGCAGGAGAGACCTATTGGCTTAAATATTCCAACACAGGATAGAAATAAATTCCATTGATCTCTGGGGAAGTAACTCCCACCCTGAGGCAGGAGAACTGGTTTGCAGGAAAAAAATCACAGGTTTTATTGAAATACTACACTGGTGTCCAACATCTTTCTTAAACAATTAAATGCTTATGGTCATTTACATAACAGTTATTCTCTTACATGGAGTCTCGTATAGGACTTTATACTTACAGTTGACTAAGTGCAAGGAGTGATTCTAGCTTGCATGTAATGGTACAGTTCCACACATCTTTTTTTCTTCTCTGACCACATAAAGGATGAGTCATATGGAATGACAGGATGTTTGGAGAGAAAGAGTTTTGCACAACACCCCTACTACTTCTGTTTGCAAGGGGGAGACATTTCATTCATCTTGGGGCACAGAAGCACTTGGTTTGTTTTTTTTTTATGCTCTGCTTTGTATTTGCTTCTGATGTATTTTCAGCTTGTTCCTTAAGGTTTTTATCTTTGTTCTGTGTGGTTTTTTAATTGATTATGAATAAAAGGACAAGTATCTACCGATCCGTCAGAAGCCCTGCTGCATTTTCCAAAGCAAAGCAACAGGTTGAGTCAGAGGATGTGACATTTTCATTTGTGCAAGTCAGGGTTTATTGACACCACAGGTAATTATTAATTAGGTGTTTCCAAAGCAAAATATAGAACAAACCTCTAGGGTGGGGACTGGCACATAGAAAAGTATGATTGGGAGTTTATAAAAATATAGATGAAGTTCAGATATAGTCGGGACCAAGAACAGGTTAGAACCTAAATATATATGGTAAGAATTGAGTGGACTAAGAATGATTATCCATAAGCATAGGAATATTTCTATTCTAACCTGGCAGTATATTAGTCAGAGGATGTGAATTGGGTTCCACAATAATTTGTAGCAATCCAAGGATTTTTGCAGGGTAACTGAAAAGCTAAGATGGGTTGTATGCAGACCACATAAATTGAAACAACATATATATAGAAAGTTTATAAGTCATAAGGCTATTGAAATCCATGATACAAGGATGAACTTCTTTCAGCAGTCCTTACTGCTCCATTCAACTGGGAATTTTGGAGGGGGACAAATTTTATAAATTTATAACTATGTAAGCTTGCCGGGTTCTGTGTAAGCATGAGGAGCAAGCAGCAGTGCTTCTCAAATGGGAAGTGTATCTGTCAATGTCACTTTAACTTTCCTTTAGCTTTTGAAAAGTTTGCTAACAGGCTGCTGATTAATGTGATGCATATTTAATTATGAATGACTATTTCTGATCCTTGCAATAACTAATATTAACTACAGTACTGTTGACAAGGAGGGTGATTTACAAGCAATGTGATGGTTTGACTGAGCTTGGCTTCAAGCTGTGGCAGTTGGAGAAAACTTGAATTTAGTTCTGCCCTGTGAACCTTTTGGTGTTAGGCTTGGTTGGCCATTGGCTTATTCCCTAAAATAAAATTGTCGGCTGTGAGGCTGCACCTTTACTGGCAGTGGTAGACTGATCCCAGCAGAGGAGTCCAGCTCAGGGTCTGCTGAACAGGAAGGCAGCCTCTTCATTCTCCTTCGCCTGGGGCTGTCCTGGGAGTGGGGAAGGACCATCTCCTTGCTGCTGGAGTGGTTCCCACAGCAAAGGGCCTCTTCCTCTCTTCACTTACATCAGGCTGGCATTTGCTGGGACCATCAGAAGTGACAGAGAACGTCTGACTTTTCTAGTGCATCTTGCTTCATGAGGGCATCATTAGATCCTTCAATAAAAGAAGTACAGACCTGAAGGGCTCTTTTGTTTCTCTCAAGTACCAGTCATTCCTGGGCACAATCCATACAGCAGTACAGCTTCAGGATGAATTCAGAGCAGCATGCTATTCTCATGATCACTGTAATTTTCCAATACACTAGCTGCTGAGCCAATTTGTTTTGGGAAAGCTGGCTTGGTTAGGAGTGGGAGAGAATATGTGAAAGAGCAACCTCTTTGGCATTTTTTACCAGGCTGTGTCCATCTGCAAGTGACTAAATACCACTTGGTTCTACAACCAAGACTTATGTAAGTATTGGGTAAACGAGGAGGTGGATCAGTTCTCATGTTGCTGTGTTATAGCTTCCAGTTCTTCAGTTTCCGTGGCCAAGACACAATCTACCCCTAAGTCAGTGGTGGGTGCCACCAGGTGTCCTCCACCTTCCAGCAGCCTGATCTGAAGCAAGTACACATCAACCCAGCCAGACCCTGCAGTCTAATGATGATGATTCACATCAGTTAAGGATCTGGTTCATCTTTTTTGAATTATTTCTTGCTTCACACATTTTCAATTCATTTTAATTGAGTTTTCCCTGAGGTCACCAGGTCTGTGTTGGCTTCCTGCTATTCTCATTAACATTGCATTTGCCCAGGTTGAGAAATTCAGCCCACACATATTCAGTTCAAACTTGATATAAGACTTTGTTATTTGAGTTAAGGAACCTGCTTATTAAAACCTCCTGTTACGTGAGTGGTAATAGGACTCTTTCCTCCTGTACCTTCCTCTTCTTTTTTAATTGGCATGTCACGTATTCAGCATAGGTCACAAATATAACACTTCTTGACCAGAGTCCAAGTGACAGCACAGCAATAACTTAAATTAGCGTACTGTTACTTCCAGCTGGTGAACATATATATTGAGGATGACTTTTTCTTATCTCTTCTTGTGAAGTCTCTGACAGTGTTCAGACTCGTTGGAGGCAGGATACTATTTCGGTATGAGACAATTTGATATTACTGTGTTTCCAAGTTGCTTACAGAGTCATGCTGATGATCCCATGGGAGGACAGCAGTTCCTTATAAACCTGTTTAACACTTTGCTATCACTCGTACCCAGTTATGCCACCTCATTAACTTTAGACCACCACCATAAAGGCACTTCATGTAGCTGCTGACTGAGAAAAAAGGCTATTCACCTGCTTCTGCTGATGATGCATTGAACAAAATCATCCACTTTTCTCTATATCCACATTTCATAAGTGTGAAGAAAAGATGAAATTATTAGCCTGGCACCTGCTGAGGTGCAACAGAAGGGCAGGTAGAATGACTGAGTGATTTATATCGTATCTGTAAGATGTTCAGCTAGAGCAGAGACAAGTCGTGTAAAGCAATACTTCTGCCATGAGTGAATCATAGTTCTGTAGAGCATTAACTTAGGATTTTGAGCAAAGAAAATAGAGAATGATGATTTAATTGATTTATATGGCCACGACATAATTGTTAACAGCTTGTGGTTTCCTACACTAATTAGTTTAATCCAAAATCTACCAAACCCCTAAGATTTTCTCCTTGAGGCAGATATAGATATGTACTATCTAGGCATTCCTCCATGGGTGGGTGTGAACTGTTCTGCATTTCATGGATCTGGCACTGTCTATCTGAGCTATAGCTGCATGACAACTAAATTAATTCAGTCTAATCACCATGATAAAACAATGTTTTTATAAAACTTAACTGAGAACAATATGAGATGAAACATGGAAATAAGCCTGTTATTTATAGTTCGTATCTCTTTCTTACTGATGCCAATAAAGAAAATTAAACAAATCTGATTAAGTACTTGAGAAAGGCTTACAATATTGGAACAAACACTGCTGGAAGTATAAAATTTTACATGATTCAAAGTATATCCATTATACTGAAATACAACACTAGAGGAAAATATGTATATGAAACAGAGGTAACGTGACAACAACATATGGGGTTGCTGATAGCTGATTAATTCATTTACTATTCTCTGTTTGTTAAGATAATGATATCACTAATAAAAATTATTTTGATATATAGGACTATTTAGTGTTTTTTGCCAAAAGGGATCAGGCATTAGCAAGGTGAGAAATGAGTAATTCCAGATGAAGAAGAGGAGTTTCATGAGAAATTTGTTGTCTGGTTCATTTCATTGATTTTCTGAATCATTAGTTCATCTTTTGTTGCTGTTTTAATATTTAAGGTCTTGCATTACAGATGGCTGTCTTACAAGCTACTTCACTGGATTATTTCCTGTGTGACACAGCAATACATGATATATTACCTAAAAACCAGGCAGTGTGCCTCAACTAGTAGGTGAGTTTCTGTGTAAAAAATGCACAAAGTATACAAAATACATCTCTTATAGGTGTAATTGGAAGGCACTGGAAGAACATTTGCAAGCCAGCATAGAGTTTGCCTTAATAAAGTAGAGCAGGCTTTGAACAGTTAGAATGACACATTTGATCCAGCTAGGGTTATATTTTGGCAGGAGCTTGATTGAGTGAGACATGGCACAATTGCTGAGCAATGTGGGAAATAACCAGTCACCTTTATTTCATGGGTTACTTTTGGCTTTCAACCACGGAATGACTTGGAAGGAGCAGCCCCTCTGAGCTCCACTATTGGTCATTTTTACAAGTTATGCTTGCTTCTACCAAGGTAATCTAGTCCTAGTTCATAGACCAGAGGTTTGTGTGTTTGTGAGTATGGATGAAAATGGGGAAGGCTGTTATTAAAATTCAGATAAAAAAACAAAGCTCACTCTACACCAGAAACACACTAAAGTGATGCACCCCAAATTGCATGCATTTAAACTAATGCGTTCATGGACTTTCACAGGTGCTGTACCAGGTGTTTAAAAGCCCACAAATCAGGTATTTTTCTAACATGTTTTCATCATTTTTTCCAAGTAAGCTATGTCTTTAACATCAGCCATGAACCTGACCATTTCCCGGGGTGACTGTTTGGAAACACCACAGTAAGAAAGGTGGGGCAAGAGCAGTGCCAAAGGGGGCAAAATGTCTAAACTCTGCTCGTTACTAGAAAGACAGATCTGTGATGAGAGTGTTGTGTGGAAATGAGACCAAATGGTTGTAGGCAAGAGGAAGATGGGCCACTGCCACTGCCAGTGTCTTGGTCTGGGTTTGGGCTGTTTGAAAACCAGAGGTCCATGGCCTGTCAAAAAAATTGTAACTGACTTCATTAGGTTTTTCTTCAGCTCCAGAAAGGGTTGCAAAATGACCTAATGACCTGGCTGCTGTAAGAGCCAGGATGCAAGGGAACTCCTGCACAGGCACCAGTGGTCATGCTAAATGTCCCCTGTGAGCTAAACAAACTCAAGACAATTTTCCATTCTTGGATGGTGTCACCTCTGGTATCTGGTACACAGTGTGAGAAGAAAGTGTGACCTTAGGTTGCAGAAGTAAGCAGCTAATCATTCACAGCAGCCAGAGAAAATGGTTTGGAATACTCTACTTTGCTTATTGATTTTACCTTCTAGAAAAATATTTGCATTATCTTCCAATTTTCAGCAATACAAGAGTTTCATGGATGAAAAGCTGTTATGTGATACCCATTTTATGCTTTCTGAACCAAAAGTAAATAATGATGCTGGGGTTTTTATTCCAGAAGTTGTCCAAGAGTGAAAGGCGATTATTTTCCTTATGGAAAGTCAGGATCTGTTGAGATAGCAATTTTCATTGCCCACAGTGTGGTAAATATTTGTAATAGTGCATAATAGCTGCAATTATCTAGTGGCTATCTTATAGTATTGTGGTAGCTGCACTATAGTTACTGTATAAACATTGTAGGAGAAATTTTCATTATGAGTGCCTGTTTTCAGGTGCTTGTGATTTTCCAAAAAGTGGGGAAATTAATGCTTTGTTTGAAATTTCTTTTGTTTGTTCTACAGCCAAAAATGTGCTTTCTGAAAGTTTGCTGAAATTCTGTTTGGTTAGTTTTGCATTAACAGTTCATGGAAAAAAAGTTGAAATTTCATGCTTTGCCAGCATTTCCCAACACTTATATTTGCTATTGAAGACTCCAAAACTCGACTTGTTTTAAAATGTCACTCTGGTCCTGGTATTAAAACATTGATGAAGTCAAATTCCTTTGCTGTGGCAAAAAGAAGGTGACTTATAAATCAGAGGAAGCCTATGCAAGTCTGGTAAAGCTTTATGGACACAAGTAAGCTAGCTAGAAAATATAATTTTACTACCAGCAGCAATAGACCCATGTTGATATAAAGGTCCTTTAGCCCGATGAGCTTTGCTGTGCACCTGCATATTGAATTGAGCACACCCAGTCAAGATATTCAAATAAGCCAGAGCAGCAATTCATGAGCCTGGAAGAAAAATATATCCTACGTTTGCAGGCCTGTCTTGGAGCAATATTTCAGCTCTGTAATCTGGTCTCGTCTGCCAGGAACTGCAATGATTCCTCTTGTTGCTATCCCAGTTAGGTTCACAGTACTGATCACTCCCCTTGCAGTAGTGATGGAGAAAAGGAACCTTCTCCCTTAAGAAAGAAACCCACTAGCAAGCTAAAGCATTTTAACTTTTTTTTTCTGATGAACCTCTGTCAAGATGCAGGAAAATGTATCCAACTCTCTTATCTGTACCTCCCTAAACTGGAGCTCAACGTGCAGAAGTCAGTGGGATTTATTGCCAGACCCAGTGCTAATCTTTCACCAGGGGGATGAATTTCATCATCATGGAAATCATTCTTAAGCACATTTAAAATTTTATTGGCTAGGTTTTACAGACTGCATATGAAAGATGTAAGGTCTTAACCAGCAATCTGTTTGGTGCACTCACTGCTGTTGCTGGCTACTGCCTCTGAGACACTTGATCATCTCAAACACATGGCATTGCTTCTGGCTTCCCACCTGCAGGGCTTTTTGATGGAGAGAGAGCTTTTCAAACTGCCAAATGTTGAACAATTTGACTCAAGTCATTCTGCCATGCATGCGCTTCTAAGCACGTATATAGCTTGTGAGCTTTGTGATACTGTCTCTGTGCCAGCTCTTCAAAGGAAACAAATACATGTTCACAGGAAGCAAATATAAGTTGCCTGTCCCATCAGCAAGACTTCCTGCTGCCTGTCTGCTGGGCGTTATGACTCAAAACACACTCATTCAGCCTGCTGTGAAGGAAATATTGAAATCTTATTTCTCACGCCAGCAGGAGAAATATATTTTGAAATAAAAGAGTTCATCCAAAGCCAGGTCACCACAGGGTGATCTCATTTTGTGGTCTTTTTAAAGAGTTTGGGTAGGAAATACACCACAGTTGTTTTTGTCTTAGATGTCTGACTTAGAAGTTGTCTGACTTGTTGCTGTATTTTCTGGGCCTACCATAGAGTGTTATGCAGAATATTGCCTACAATGAGATAGCAATATTTATTCTCCTAATACAAGTGGCAAGCTTGAAGAGTAACAACTAGTTTTGGAAAAGACAAAATTGGAGATGAGATTAGATAGTTCACATGCTGTCACTTCAGTGAAGTTCTATTGCCAACCATTATTCCTTGAGAGCTGTAATCCCACCAGATTGTGCCTGGATGCTCCATGCATCGGCAGAAGAGGCAGTGTACACTTCTTACATGGGAGCTGGCAATTAACAGAGCCTCATTGTGTAGCACAGTGTCTGAAGAAACAAGGAGCTGGAAGGAAAACAGGAACAATATAGGACTTCTCTAAGCATGTCACCTGTATTTATCACCTGCTGTAGCACTTTGAAAACTTTGTGTTATAGAGACTGCCACTTACACTGGTTATTAAAAAGTGAAATTCCATAAATAGTGAAATGCAGTTATGCCTCTGAGCATGACCCTAATATGTGCCAAAATGTAAATTCTCAGTCTTTAGTTGCACTGGCTACCGCAGCTTAGATTATGACTTCAGAGAACTTTGCAAATACAGTAGTTTTACCATGTTCATAATTGACAGTAATCTGATTTTTCTCACCATTACCTCCTGAAACTGAAAACCTAACTCAGTGATGAGTTGCTAAGAAAAATGATATTCCAAATGCTCTTATTAAACTTATAAATTATACATATAACAGTCATCCACCTATAAAAAGGCCCACCCCTTTTTTACTACTCTTTTGGTTGTTTTTAAATTTCCAGTAAAATATCATTAATCCTATTTTTGTTTTTACAGAATATTTGTCATCAATGTCTCCTGCATTTCATAAATACTGATGGCCTATGTGTTTATTATTGCAGTGGGAGATATTTATTGCCTTCAATAGTGGAAATTGAAATGAGGTCAACACTTAAATATATTCACGGTATCTCAGTTCTCTGATGTAATAAAGTTGCAGCATGTGAAAGCCAATGTCAACAGCCTGGTCTTTTCCTAACTTTTTTTGAAGAATTCTTGTATGCTCGAATCTTTTGATACTACATTTTTCAACATTCAGTCCAAGAATAACTGAGGGGTAATCTACAGATTGAGGGGAAATGGCCAAATAGTGACTACTGGCCATGTGCCACTTCTGAGCAGTTCAGCTGCAGCTTCTACATATCTGTTGTATCACATACCCAATGGTCACCCTGTGCTGGCAGAGAAGGTATCACCTAGCCTAAATGCTGGGCAGTACAGGCGGCTGCAGCTGAAATACCTACAGTGACATGGATGGTACTGAGGCTTAAGCTGGGCTCTCTTTCCCTGGCAAACTATTCCTGGATCTGCCCTGGACCTAGGTTTCAGATAGCTTGTGTTTGGTAGGTCTTGCTTGTATTCAGATTTTGCAAGCTAGAGCACTGGATCAGAGAAGACATTCAGCCTGAACAAGTGGGGGGGGCTTGTTAGAACATTGCCCTGTTATGAATATGTAGAGTCTCCCTATTGCTATTTTTTTTTATTTCCTCCCAGGACTTCCAGGATGTGTTGGATTAAATGTTCACTAGTCCCATGTGTCAAGCCATCAAGTCTTTAATGGATGCATTATAAAGGTGATCTGCAAGAGCACACTGGTTGTGAATGGCATTTCTGAAGTTCTGCATTCTAGTAAGGAGCAGGCTGCAGGACATCTGGAAATCCTAAGCAAATGTGCAAAATTCTTAAACTCTGCCAGGGCAAGATCTTGAGTGAAAAAACAAGGATGTCTTTGGAAAAAACGAGATGTATGATAGCATTAAATTCAGTAATAAAATCTCATAGGTGAATAAAATAACATTGTTCTCTGCCTTTCTTGCTACGTAAAATATCTTTTTTATTCACCTGCCTTTTTATTCATAACCATAAAGTTACTTTAAGATTATGGGATCATGGAGCTGGTGCAGGGGATGGAAGCTTCCTGGGGTACCTTGCATGCTGCATGAATGAGGCTGCCGAGGGAGTCCCAGCACAGAGCAGGGAGGCTGCAGCTTGCTGAGGGAAGGACCTGATGCAGTGGTGAGCTGCCAGGTGACCTTCAAAGGGAGCTGACAAACACCCTTGGGAACAGAGTGGAGAGAGGGATTTTAGATACAAACCTAAAATCCAATCTAAAATCCACTGGGTCTACTGCCATCTCACCTGGAAGCAAAATACCTGCAAAGATGCAGTGGGCCAGAGAAAGATGTGTATAAAACCTTTTAATTTCTATTCCATCTCTTCCAGTCACTTTGAATTTCCTGTATTTGAAAAGTTAAGTATTCCAGTCTTTCTGGATATTTTGAGTTTTTAAGTGGTTTTGGTTTTCTTTGGGGAGCTCATTATAAAAACAAGGTCTAAGCATATCCACCTCAAAGTTATGGCTGACTAACTGGGCCATTACATCACTCTCCTTCCCCTAAAAGAGTCATCCAAAGGGAGACCTTTGAAGGTGCAGATGTCTTTTAAGATTCTGGCTCTTAACAATGTTCTGTGGATTGAAAATCTGCCTCTCGTATCTGAAGAAATGACCTGAAAAATGACTGCTTCTGTTGTACCGCTTTGTGCTGAGCCAATGGCATTGCAATGACATTTAGTGCTGTGCCCATTTAACACAATATTATAACCATGATTTATATGGCATTGACTATAGAAACTCTGTAGCTGAAAACTAATGAGTTTCCTGGCTGTGGAGATAAACTCTTTGTATAACACATAGTTTGGATGTGGTAACAATCCTGTGACAGATCTTGTTTGTTCAATCTGACTCTTTCAACATCTGTTTCCTAATGCTGTGATACCTTTGCTATGCAGAAATTTAAGGAAATTTCTGACATGGCTGTGAGATGGAGATTTTAGTCTCATTTTACAGGTGAGGAACTGAGGCGCTGGAAGACCTGTTGAAGTGTTTATGAAGTCTACAGCCAAGGTACAACTAAATTTAAGTTTCCCAGTCCAGTGCCTGACTTAAGACAAGTTTCCCTTCTATGTATTTATCTGCTTGATTAACAAAGCCAGTGTTTTGTTGTTAATATCTTTTTGAATGAAGATAAAGTTACTGCAATAATTGTAAGGTTGTGCTTTTAAGATGTCAACACTTTATGTCAAATATTAACTGATAACTGCATAAATGTGCTGTGTCAAATACAGCAGACACACAGAGTCAAGGGGGTGAACAAGTTATAGAGCACCCCACCCTTTCCTGTATTTGGCATATTACATGTTCACACAGTACTAGTCATGCTCTAACACCCAAAGTCTGTCTCCATGTCCTTCAGGAATTATTTTAATTTCAAATGGAAAAACTGTGGGCTGTATCCTTATGCCTGAAAAAGATATCTGTCTGGACAGCTGACTTGGAAGGTCATAATCAAAACCTACTCTGAAGATTCAGAAAGGACTCAATAAAGCTACCTCTATTAGCTAATCGTTAAAAGTATTTGTAAGTATTTGGCAATTTTTGTTTGTTTTACAAACCACTTCCTTAGTGATTTGCAGGAGGAAGCAAGATGTCTTCATAATTTCTCTTAATCTAGTTAGCAGGAAGCAGGACTTATGCTTTTGTCAAAGAGGATTTCAAGAAAATATTAAAACATATCAGAATTTAAAAATAAGGTAGTTGTTACTGAGAAACCACATCATCTGATTTGTTCTTCAGAATGCCTCTGAAATCAAGGGAAATGATCTGTTGCTCTACATCATCATTAGTGATTTTTTCAGATTATGTGATGACATGGGAACCAAGAATAATTTTGCAATTGAACCATTGTCAAGTGTATATATTCTAAGTGTGCCCAGTTCCTTAAACCAATTTACTATTTTGCATTTCTGTAAAATACTTCAAATTACTGGGAAGTAAATATAAATAGCACAATGTGTGTTTTTAATACATCCAACAAGCACCTGGTCAGATGAGCTGCCACTTCATAAGCACAAACTCATGAGTAGCAATTACAACGCATAAACTGCACATCTACTGTGAGGGTGAGACTAGCCCAAGGCCGTAATCTCTTTGCATGGGTTTATTTTATCCAGAGGGAGCAGAAAAAACATAAGTTGTGTAGTTCAGCTGAAAAATCATGTTGGATGGCAAGAATTTTTTTAACAACTGAAGAAAAGGGACAATTGAAGGCTTGGGTTCAGGGAAACAGCAAGGGCCTCCAGCAACTATCATCTCTCTATTCCTAACCTCATGTTTTAACTAGGAAACCACTCTATCTTTCATAGTACAAACTCAGCAGTTTAAACAGATTATGATATTGACTGATGTTCAGTTTTTACCATAAAAGCATGATTTCAGATTAGGTCAGAAACCCAGGTTTCATGGTTTCAAATGGATTGTAATAATAAATAAATATAGGCAATAATAATGAAAAGGCTTGCCAGAAAAGTATTATTCTCTGATTATTAATTTCTCCTATAAACACTTTTTTTTCCCATAAGAAATTATTGCTGTGTGTGCGGAAATGTTTATGATAAGCAGACTATAGGAAAATAAAGATACTTTTTTTGGGATTTGCATTTAAAACTTGGAAGCCTTTCGTATATACCTTTATACTGTCCCATTCCAGCCCACTTGACAAAACAGCTTTCAATTTTCACTTCTGATGTAGGAAGACCATACTATTTTTCTTTTAAGGAAACTTTTTTTAACCTGTTTCACAGGTTATAGCATTATTAAAGCTATATTTTACTTAAGTTACTTAAGTACAGTTCTAAAAGAGTGATAACTATATAACAATAAGCATTGTATTTTCTATTTGGACTCAAACATACAGAGATGTGGTTTTTTATCATCTCTTTTGTTTGATCAGTTTTGGTGAAAAGTGATGGAGCGAACAGATAACACTAACAAATACTAATATCTTGATTTTTTAGAATCATAGAATCATTTAGGTTGGAAAAGACCTTTAAGACATTCAAGTTCAACCATTAACCTAGCACTGACATGTCCACCGTTAGACCTGTCTTTTGAACACTTCCAGGGATGGTGATTCCACCATCTCGGTGGGCAGCCTATTCCTATGCTTGATCACCCTTTCAGTAAAGAGATTTTTCCTAATATCCAATCTAAATCAGCCCTGGTGTAACTTGAGATTGTTTCCTCTTGTCCTGTTTCTTGTTACTTGGGAGAAAAGACCAACCCCCCTCTGCCTGCAACCTCCTGTCAGGTAGTTGTAGAGAGCGATAAGGTCTCCCCTGAGCATCCTCCTCTCCAGGCTGAACAACCCCAGCTCCCTCAGCCGCTCCTCATAAGCCTTGTGCTCCAGACCCTTCCCCAGCCCCGTTGCCCGTCTCTGGACACGCTCCAGCCCCTCAGTGTCTTTCCTGCAGTGAGGGGCCCGACACTGCACAGGGCATTCCAGCTGCGGCCTCACTGGTGCCCAGTGCAGGGGGATGGTCACTGCCCTTGTCCTGCTGGCCACGCTGTTTGGGTACAAGCCAGGATGCTGTTGGCCTTCTGGGCCACCTGGGCACACTGCTGGCTCATGTCCAGCTGGCTGTCGACCAGCACCTCCAGGGCCTTTTCCCCTGGGCAGCTTCCCAGCCGCTCTGCCCCAGGCCTGTAGCAGCATTGCTTGGGGCTGCTGTGACCCAGGGGCAGGACACGGCACTGAGCCTTGTTGAACCTTGTACAATTGGCCTCAGCCCATCGATCCAGCCTGTCCAGATCCTCTGCAGAGCCTTTCTGCCCTCAAGGAGGTCAGCGCTCCTACCAACTTGGTGTCGCCTGCAAACTTACTGAGGGTGCGCTTGATCCCCTCATCCAGATCATCGATACAGTTTTTAAACAGAACAGGCCCCAATGGTGAGCCCTGGGGAACATCACTTGTGTCTGGCCATCAGCTGGATGTAACCCCACCCAGCCCCATTCTTTGGGCTTGACCATCCAGCCAGCTTTTTCCCCAGCACAGAGTGCACCCATTCAAGCCATGAGCAGCCAGTTTCTCCAGCAGAATGCTGTGGGAGGTGGTGTCAAAGGTTTAACTAATGTCCAGGTACCCAGCATCCACAGTCTTTCCCTCATCCACTAGGCAGGTCATCTTGTCATAGAAGATCAGGTTGATCAAGCAGAACCTGCCTTTCATAAACCCGTGCTGTCTGGGCCTGATCCCCTGGTTGTCCTGTACACACTGTGTGATGGCACTCAGGATGATCTGCTCCATAACCTTCCCTGGCACCGAGGTCAGACTGACAGGCCTGTACTTCCCCAGATTCTTCTTCCAGCCCTTCTTGTAGATGGCTGTCACACTGGCTAACCTCCAGTACACTGGGACATCCCTGGTAAGCCAGGACTGTTGGTAAATGATGGAGAGTGGCCTGGTGAGCTCCTTCACCAGCTCCCCCAGATCCTATCCGGCCCCATAGACTTGTGTGTGTCTAAGTGGAGCAGCGGGTCATTAACCGTTTCCTCCCGGATTACAGGAGGAAATGTTATTATACTGGACAAGCCAAGTTCTTCTAGTTTCCTTTTGTAAGATGGCTTTATAAGGTAACTTGTCATCCTAGCCACCTTTGCCATAGAAGTTATTTCTGAGTTTTTCTTTAAGATGCTATGTACAAGTCCAATTAGTAGTAGACCTTTTTGATGCTTCAGCAATGTTGTTTTACATAATCCAAAATAAACTGCTACAGGGATAAAATAACATATTGCATCATTGTTTAAACCTGAAAGGATATAAAAGACAATAACTCTTCTTCCTTCCCTCCTGACCTATGTCTCAAAATAACTGCTGTGTATTTCAGTGCCCAATAAACACTGGAAAGAAACAGAAATGTATTTAAAAGAGGGAGCTTACTGTTTGTTACTTATGTGCTCGGTAAGGAGCATAGTCTGAAATCATAGCAGAAAAAATAATTTTTATCTGGAAACCATCCAGACAGGATATGATGTAAACAAGTGAGAGACTGAGAAAAGGAAAGTAAATCTTGCCAGCATTTCCTCTCTCCCCTTCGTGCTTTCAGCACTTACATGCCTTTCTGGGAACACACAGGAAAGACAGGACAATGGTTCTTCTGCTTTCTTTTTCTGTGTCCATTTGATTATTGCAGTTTACTTGCACTTCCTCTGTTAGCTGCTTTTACGCAATTAAGTGCAAATCTGCAATCTCTACATTTACAAAATACCTTGTTTCTCAGTAAAGTTAGTGAAGGTTCCTGAATTTTAAACCACAGAATGAATGCATGCTTAAGAATAGTTAAGCAAATGTGAGAGCAATGCAGCCATTAAGTTTATAAAAAGAAACAGTTTCACCCTGGTTTTTAAATTGCAAAAGGTTAATTGATGCACTAGCAAGTTGATCCTTTACATGCCAGAATAAGGGCATGACAGTTTAAGGTAGACCTGCTGCTGACTACCGATTAATGCAGACCAACCTGAAGGACTTCAAGCCAGCTTGGTTGCAGATGGGTTGTAGTTGGTGAGAACACTGGTTGGGTTGCAGGCTTGCCCAAAGAAACTAGGTTAAGCTGAAGGATTTCTTTGTCCTGAGCTCCATAGTAGCCTAGCTGCTTGCACCCCAATACAATTTTAAAGTTAATTCATGTATTTTTCTGTTGTTAGACTGTAGATACATAATTTCTTGATATTGGATTTCCTTGACTTTCTTTTGCTTATATACATGGTCTTGAATGTACTGTTATATTACTGCCTCTCACTGAACTGTCAGAAAGTGAAATTATTTTAAATGTCAAGTTTAGTCTGAATTATATCAAATTTGGTCTTAAACAAGAATACCTAGAACTACTCCACTTCAGTTTTCCAGTTTCTACTTCACTTCATAGTAGACTTGCAGCAAAATAATCCAAGACATGCTTGAACACTCTTAAATGTTACTTAAATGGGTTTTGATTTCTTCCAGTAACATAACATTAGGTTGCTGTAAGAATATAGTAATGTAATGTTAGAATAAGACTAAAAAACGAGGACCCTTACATATTTTAAATGTCTCAGAGCTATTAATGATTTTTGTTTTCTGGTGTCATAAATTGTCCATGATACATACATTACCAATAACTCTAGAAATGTTTTTGTATGCTGTTTAAAGCCTTTTTATATTGTTTTAAAATCTAAATGTATCAAAAATGTAAAGTAATGGATCAAGTGAAATAATTAGATATGATGTGAATATCCTATATAAAAAAAAAAAAAAACAACTTAATTGACAGTGTTATGTCAGCTTCATATTTGGATGTCAAGAACAGCTATTTCAAGAGTGTATTCCAATTTTTACTCAGTTTTCCATGGTTATTGAAGCTTAAAGCTAAAATATTACCAGTGTTGTCTAGGAAAACAATTAAGGTTATTTAAAATTTATCACAAGTAATAAGTTTTTTTAAAACAAAATTTTTTAAACAATTTAATTTTTTTAAAAATAAATTTAAACAATTTAAACAAAAAATTGGTAAAAGAACAATGCATTTGATTTTTTTTTTTTAAAAATAGGCTCAATTTTAAAAAAGAATGGCAAGAATTTGGATTTTCTACCAGCAGTCATTCGAATCCCCTGACTCTTACAGGAATTTAAGTACAGAAATTTAAAGAAGCCAAACATTTCATTTACATAGGCTAAATTTCAAAATTGATGACCTTCGTTTTCAGCTGTGCAAACCACAATCTTTGTTCAGGCTCATGTTTCTTAAAATAACTTGGGCTTTTGCCTTTTAGAGTTTCAGAACTGTAATCCAGCAGCTGCGTTGTTTTTGCAAGAAAACTCCATGCAGTGAGTGCCCTATGCAGTGTCAGTCAAACTGATGCAAAGTTTAGACACTGTGGCTCTTGGATTGAGGTTGGAGGTGACCTGTTCAAATGAAATTGTAGCAACATACCCTCAAGAATGAAGCAAGCAGCCAGGCTGTCTGAGTGTGGGTGAAATCTGATGAATTATATGCTTCTTGGATTCCCTCCAGGAGCTCAGTCAGTGTCAGTGTAATTTGTAAGGGCTGCAGATTCTAGAAGGAACAACACATCATGTGCAACGTGTGTACTTTGCATTCAAAGAAGCTGGGAATGCATGAGCATTTTCTGTAGATGAAATCAGCGGGATTTAGTTTCTAAAGAAATAAAGTCCTCTGAACCCTTTGCTTTGTTATATGTCTTCTGTTAAAGTGAAATGAACTGACTGTGTTTAAAATAACCTGTTTGATAATTGTGTCAAACTACTGTAGCAGTATGCAAAAAAAACGTTTCAAAAACCTGCAGTCACTGGGACCTATGTTTGCCCTGCTTGTGAAGTTATCAAAAGCACTTGTTGGCATAAGTAGTGACTATGCTGGCGTGTAAGTCAGGTGCAGATCCATGCTCCTGCAAACGCGAGCTTAGCTCCGGCACTGTCATGGACATTGTCCGTGGGTGGCCACCCTCTGTCCTGCTTGGTATCAAAACGCCTGTGCAGGGTTACAAGGCTGTGTAATTGCATGGAAACATTTGACAAGTGTGTCCAGAGAAGTAGTGAAACAGATACAGGAAAAGAATTTCTACTTTCTTTGTCTCTGGACTTCTGTTGAAGTAAATGTATCTGGAGTAGGATGGCAGCACGAAGTCAGTACGAGTGTGGAAGTAATAGGTTGGTGATGCTACAGGAAGATGCTTGGGACTGTGGTTGTACCTGATGAGGGCTATTCTTCTCTAAAATTTACTCAGGAACAGGACTTTCTGCAGAAACTCTTGGGTTGCTGGCAAAGAACAGCAAAGTGGACAAATATCACAAGAGGCTGACAATAAACAGCCATGAGAAAGGTAGACTTGCTTCAATATTACAACCACATGGTGTTAACCAGATTTTGTAGTCACAGCAACAGACAATGCTTTTGGATGTTGCTAACATGGTAAATACAAATACTTTGTGGTAGCGTCTAGAATGGTGTTTTTCCACATAACAGCAGGAACTCATATTAGACAACTGTCATGTTTAAATAAGTTTCCATGATTTATCATCCAAAGCAGACAAAGAGCTCATGGAAAGGAAAATCATAGCTAAGCATCAACCAATGATGAAAATTGCCACCTATCTGTATAATTAAGCATAGTAGTAAGTGAAAGAATACAAACCAGAAGAGACTTTTTATCTAGTCTCATTTGTATTTATGTAAGTGGCCTCTTTTTGTGCATCTCCTCAATGAAATTGTAATCCTGTAACAGTGAGGATTGAGCAGCAATGTGAAAACTACCACACAGGTGCTTGAGATGGTGGTGGTGTTGGGGGGCAGGGGTGTGTGTCCTTCTCTGATGTTCCAGAAAAAGTTCCTAACCATGCAGATGATCCAAACTTGTTTCATTGGAGATAACTACAGAAGTTGAATCCCACAGCAAAACCTTTAAATTTTACTCAGCAGGTGGGGAAAGTATATAAAACTTACTCACCTGCATTTTTATGCAATTAGGTTTACATGCTTTTCAGAGAAAGCTAGCTTTTCAATTTTTGGAGAAATGACAAAAAAAGAAGAAAGCACTCTGAAGCTGTTTAGCCTTTCCACTGTCTTCTCCTGATACATCTAAGATGGTGGGCTTGTGTGACAAAATACTTTTCACACAGAAAAAGGTTTTAAAGGCGATCCTCTTTTTTTTACAGATTTTGATATTCTTTAAAGGTTTTAATTTTGAATAAAGCAACATGCAAATGTATGGATTTGGTCTCTTAATGCTTAAAAAATATGTATATATTGCAGTGTGTTATGGTAATGTACTACAGTATTAATTAGAACAGAACAGAACAGAACAGAACAGAATAGAATAGAATAGAATAGAATATTTCAGTTGGAAGGGACCTACAAAGATCATGTAGTCCAACTGCCTGACCAATTCAGGGCTGACCAAAAGTTTAAAGCATCTTATATATTTAGGCATTGTCCAAACGCCCCCTAAACACTGCCAGGCTTGGGGCATTGCCCACCTCTCTAGGAAGCCTGTTGCAGTGTTTGGCCACCCTCGGTAAAGAAATGCTTCCTAATGTCTGGTCTAAACCTGCCCTGGTGCAGCTTTGAACCATTCCCACGTGCCCTATCACTGGATACCAGGGAGAACAACTCAGCACCTCCCTCTCTGCTTCCCTCAGGATGCTGTGGAGAGATGACTTTCTAAAGGACATCAAGCCTAATTTAGCATGGCTGCTTGACTGCATTTCTTTGTCTACATTGTTTAAACTTGTTTTAAAAATTACTGCCAATGAAAACTGGTATGCTGGAAATTATATTGTTGGTGATACTAGCTTTACTTCCAGTTACACCTCATGCAAGCACAAATTACTGGCCAAAAGTCCTCATTTCCAACAAAGAACGAATAGGTTTTGTCATCCTCTTCCTTTCCCTCACCTCAGCTACAATGTGACTTCCCAAAAAAATGTTTTCTTACTGGAACTTCTCCTTGTTTCTCTGTTCTCCATCTCTCCTGCAGGTTGTCTACACTTGAGAATAATTGTTCCAGCTGCAAGGTAAAGAGTAATTTTTTTGAGTACTAACAAATCTGCCCTCACATTTCTCTTGCTAACAGAGTTCATATTATCCAATTGTCCTAGGGGTGTTTCATTTCAATATCAGACAATGTTTAGCTGATGCACATAATTACTTTTCCTGCATGTAAAAACAAGAACTAAATTTAAACACAGGTTGTGTATCCATTTTCTGTAAGCTTTTTTAATCAGCAGTTAATGAAACAACCTGTCATCAGACAGCTGTACTGCTGAAATGACATAAAAAACAAATCCATGAAGTAAGTTTGTTTGTAGACTTTCACCGAAGTTTGGAGCTAGCAGTGATTTGTTGTTTTTTCTGCAGTTTAACCTTGTTTGGTCTAGCTGGAAATGTGGCAGTAGTGATGTCAGTATTTGCCAAGAGATATACTTTTACAGGAAACTGTAATAGACATCATTCAAGGTTTTGACAGGATTTCACACAGCATAGCAGGGCAATCCAGCACAAATTCATCATAATAAAAGCCTTCCATGCCCATTTTGGGTGATGTGCTCATAACCTTACAGATGTGGTCCATCTGTAGCTGAATGAAACTATTCAGTTCCTGCTTTGCTTGAAATGCTTGAACACTGTGACAAATGTCTATTAAAAATGGTTTGCTGCTAACGTGGATTTAGACACATTAAAATATCAACACCATGTAATACAGCATAGCTTAAGGTCACAAGGCTTTAAAAAGCACAGAATCAAGTATAGTAATTTTCACAATTTTTTTTTTCCCCAAAACATGTTACAGGTAGGATTCTTCCACTGCATGGTGTAGAAGAGAAAAGGGGGAAAGAGGGAGAAGGGTTCCTGAGCTACTCAAAACAGAAAGGAGTGATCTGGCCCTGTTTTACTTACAAAAGTTCAAATGTACATTCACCTCCACTGGGTTGGTGGAAAGATGTGTGGTCCTGGGCTGCCGAGTAGTTCAGGGCCTTTGTGGTTCCCATGGCTTCTCTCAGAACTGTGTGGTAGCCTGATAGGAATCCTTTTCACCTGGTACAATGGTGGCCACTAATCTGTGTATTAAGAACTGCTCACTCCACTTCCTTGTTCCTCAGGATATGGTGTGACCTCCAAGCCTTCCCATTGCCTTTGTTTTCTTCCTTTCAGGCACTTTCTAAGCAAACTGCTAACACTTATGAAAGCAGATACTTCAGGTGTACCTGTTCATAAAAAAGGATTTTACTTATAATTCCCTCCCCCCTTGGTCTTTACATTCCTTGGCATGTTTTTTTTTTCCTTTGGGGGTGTGTGTTTGTGTGTATAGGGATATTGGTTGGCGGGGGTTTTTTTGTTTGTTTGCTTGGGTTTTTTTTTCCTTCTCTGACGTGGCAAGCTGAACTAGAATTATTGAGTCTTCTCTTTTCAGCTTGCTAGGTAATGTCCTGTGGCTATTGGCCTGAAGTACATATCATTTGATGATCACAAGCTTAAAATCTATCGTCCTGATTCTTGTGCAAAATACGACAGTTCCATTGATGCTGTTAGGAAATGTGCTTCAAGTGGTGAACACACAACTCATATCAATACAGATTAGCTCACTACATAGAAATCTTTTTCAAAGAGAAGACAATTAGAGCAAAGAAAGGAAATGACCTCCGTAAAGAATAAACCTTGTAGGACCAAATAATCTTTCTGTGTCTCAAATAATGGCAATGGATTACACCAAAAGTGAAAATAGATCTATCTGCAGACTCTGGTCTACATTTAGTGTTTACTGTAGGTTCATATGCTCTGTTTTTTCACTGTATGAAGTCAAATTGCATTCAGTAATGTTCTAAGAAATGTTAAAGACTGACATATAGCCTGCAGATTGTTTGTAAAAGAGCATCATCCTCTTTCTCCTCTTCTTCTCCACCTACTTCAGCAGCAGTGTTTGCAACATTCATGTAGGTTTTAGAAAGGTTAAAACCAAAGCTGCCCTTATTAACTATGGCTCTGCTGATTCTGAATCTTCAGAGATTACACTTTTTAAGCAACATTTTAAGTAAGATTCCCACATTTCTACCACTGTTTTATACTAATTCTTTGCTTTGCAAATTATATGAAATAGTAACATCTGTCTTATGTCATTTTTTCTCTTATCCTCCATATAGAAATGAACATGGTGAGAAGTGTTTTGGTTTTGGGAGGCTACTGGTCCATATTGTTATTACATTTGTGTTAGCACAGGCTAGGTCTTGTACTTAGGGTGGGAAAGGGTGAGGCCTGTGTTGAAGGTTTCCTCCTGTTGGGAGGCTTATTCAGGATCTTAACAGTTCCCTCAAAGTTCAATCTTCTACAAAGAACATTTTAATACCTGAAAAAGGTTGACTGTTATGTCTGTGTCATAGTGGAGCTTCAAATGTATCTTTAGTTTTCCTGGGCTCAGGCCATGAAGCTAAGAACTGAGCCTTACCCTGGAAAGCTGGCATAACTCTAATGTGCTAGGAATAGCCTCTGCCATTGAAAGGATGCTTTACATTACAGTCCATCTGGGGACAGGTAAGACCAACAGTAATTTCTGAAGGTACTGTTTTGGGATGGCAATGGGTGAAATCCTTAGCTTTATAGGAAAGGTTACCATTGGTATAGATGTCCAATTCTTCTGAGCTGGTTGTGGTACCAAGTACTTCATGTCCTCAAGAAACCCATTTATTTTATCTCCTGTGTTGTGCACTAAGCAAGTGTGTCTTAGGAAATTTGTCTTCTTTCATGTCTCTGGGATTGTGCACAGTCTTGTGCCAATTCCATCACTACCATCACCCAGCACGGTGTGAGACAGTACAGTCTCCAGAAGATTGTCTAGCATATGAAGCCAGTGGACATAGTGCTATCAAGTCTTTGCAGTACAGAAAAAAAAAAAAATTAAAAAATTTATGAAGTTGTATTTTATTATTGACTGTTTTTACATTAAAGTGCAGGATCTGAAACTTCAGGCCATCAACTAATTCCCAAGATTCTGAGGTTGTCATGTCACAAGTTCACTGTGGAAGCTTCTTTGACAGTAAGCTTGAAACACTAAGAGAAGTGATAATGTATACCATATGGTTACATAAGTCAGCTTTTACATCAACTGTGCTAGCAATTCCAAGGGCTGCTGTAGTCCTCACTTTTTTTTCATATTATTTCATTTACTTGATTTTTGATAGTGCTACAGAGAAGTGATACCAAAAGCATCACTGGAAATCAAAACACAGTTTTTTATTTTATATGGCAAAAGCGCAACAATCTGTTACAGTTGCATTAAAATGGAGTTGCTGCAACTTTGAAAAGATGACCATGCAACCAGAACATTTTGCTGACAGTGATTTTTTAAGCAACCAAATTTGCTAAACGTACAAAATGCAGGCGAATCACTCTTCAAATGTTTTGACCTACTTTCCCCTTGAACACATTCCAAAATAATAGTAATAAAAAATAACTATGGAGAGAGCAGATTACATAGCTCTACAATTTCACTGATGGGAATGTGAATGCCATTAAAGTAAAAGTGCTTCCTGCTGGCAGACCAAGTATGTATTTGTGTGGTTGTAACTCCTCAAAACTCATTCAGATTTTGGGAGAGAGACAAGGCCAGGGAAGGACACTTATGCTGACTTAAACAGCATCCTTTCAATTTAGTGGGCCCTTCTATTGTGTTTCTCTGAATTCATCTCTGTAAAAATGCACAGTATGGAATCTAGGGTGGTTTTTTTTTTTTTTTAAGTAGAGTCCAGTTTTCATTTTTACACGGTTTAAGCTAAATTCAAAAAGCTTTTTTCTTAGAATAGTTTATAGTTTTGACTGGTTAATCAGTCATTACTGATTAACTTGTATATTTTCATATGGATG
Source organism: Falco punctatus (assembly GCF_963210335.1). Taxonomy (NCBI): domain Eukaryota; kingdom Metazoa; phylum Chordata; class Aves; order Falconiformes; family Falconidae; genus Falco; species Falco punctatus. Next base: position 101,545,706 of record NC_137581.1, read on the forward strand.
TTGTCCTGTATATTCTGATTTTTGATGCTTTAAGAAAAATAATGACGTAACACTTCTGGACTTCTCCCTCTGTTTTGTCTTTTCCATTTCAAAGTATTTCCTTATGTTGAGGGTGGGGTGGGTGGGAAGAGGAGTGAGGGAAGGTCTGTGTATGCTCATATGTGTGTTTAAAATGCTATAGCCTGTTTTTTAAGCCCTAAATTTCGAGCCCATGAGAGGCAGAGACAGGCTGACTTTGTCAGTTCTGAAAATATTGAAGAACCCTGCTTCATTGGCAAAGGTATTAATGAGCTTTAAAAAGCGGAGAGGGAGTTGACAGGAAGAATTAATCCCTCCCAGTCCAAAACAAAAAACTCAGAATGCTGCATTTCCTTCCTTTCAGCATCATACAACTTGTGTAGTTTTAGCATTCCTCCCTTGGTTTACCTCCCTTTGCTCCTCAGGAGAGTTATTCTGTAATTTCCAGTAGGAAGATGATTTGCATAAACCAATTCCTATTCATGATTAGATTCAGGAAATCAGAATTATAATCTGATGTTGTTTTGCTTTTGTCCTGAAAGTTGTTAAAATGAGTCATCTGGCAACCTCTAATCCCATTTCTAACCATATATAGACATGCATGGGACTAAAAATGAAGGTGGTTTGGGTACTTGAGAAATTCAACGCAGTCAACTTCTTCCTAGGATTTTAATTTTGCAAAGCAGTTAGACACTGAAAAGTAATTGCATGCTGTTAAATGCTGTGTCTAAGTAGGGTCTATGTGAGCTAGGATTTGTCCTGTAAGATTGATATGTATTTGGAACAGGAGATCAAAAGAGAGTAAAAAGTAAATTATGGAAGGAAGATATACATATGCATAAGCAGTAGTGTTGTAGCTCTTCCACTGAACCAGTTTTCCACACACTGTGTGAGTCCCTATACTTCCCTCCAGTCAACAAGTAGTTCTTCTGACCTCAATCCAAAAGAATTCTCTGTTCAGCAGAAATGGTATTTTTTTTTGCCTTTTGGTATCATAAATCATGGTTATTATATTACATGACTAAAGAAAGAAATACCTCCTGCCAGCATCAGAGGGCAGTCTGCTCAAAGTAAGCACACCCACTGCCGGACTTGGTTTCCTTCTTTCTCTTGTCTTGGACTACTGATCTCCCTTGAACCTTCTCCTTTGAACAGACTCAAGAGGTACAACTCAATTCTGGGGATGATGTATGCAAAGCAATAGCTAGTGGTTTACATTTCCTTCTCTCTTTGGTTTGAAACAAATGGCAAACTGCAAAATCATCTTTTCAAAATTAGCAATTTCCTTTCTATAAGTAAGGCTGCTTAAAGGACAGCAGTTTCAACCAGTGAGTGAATATTCCCGACAGGAACAAACATGAGAGAAAGTTGTGCAACATCTGCCATAGTGTTTTAATTTTTAGAACATGTCTAAATAGGAAAAAACCATTTAGGTTAGGAGCCAAAGTCCAAGGTCTTCTTTTGGTTGCTGTTAAGTATTTTGTAATTAATGTATAGTTTTGTGTCATGCTCAATCTGTGTTTTATAACAGCTTCAGTTTATAATACCATATTTACCATATTTGAGAATTAGCTTAATCAAATGCAGCAAAGCTTAAAACAGGAATTGCAACCTCCATTTGTATCTGAACTTTTATTAAATTGTTTAAAGTTGGCTCATGGAGCAGAGCTAACTAGAAAGTCAGGTATCCTGATGGGCTATATGTTCCTAGCCTGCCTGCCTTTGCCATACTCTGTAGAGATGATGGTGGTGGACCATGCTTTCAGGATGGAGGATATGCAGGCTGGGATGATGGAAAGGCATCTGGAAGCCTTTAAAATTAAAGAAATGAATAATAATAAAAAGTTTAAATGATGCTAAGCCTGAAGGAAGCGAGGGGTTTTGAACCCTGGATCCCCTCACCCCTTCCCTTAGATGTCCCTCCACGCAGCCAGCCCCTTTCCCCCGCCCTGCTGCACGTGAAGCCGGTCATCTCGGTGAGGCTGCTGAGCTGGCGCCTGCTCCTGGGGTGCAGGGAAGCCAAGGATGGTTAAACTGTCAGCATCTGTAGCCAGAAATAGGGAAATAATGAAATTCCAAGTAAGAAGAGAGCCACTGTGCCAGCCGTGTTTCTGGTACAGCTCTGTATAGCATTGTGATCTTACTGGTGTGCAGTGAAACCACTCTTCTCCATTTGTAGGTGCCTTATTCCTACAGCAATGAGGTCTGACAACTTGAGAAAATACAGTAGTGAGGCAAAACTAAACTAAGGTTTGGCACAAAAAATCACTGAGCAGTGGGGTAGGAGTAGATGGGCTGTTATCTGTCATTGTTCCAAGATGTTTTAAAAAAGTTTGTAGTCAAAAGCTTGTTATGGTAAGCAGCTGTTGCACCCGACTGTTAAATCTCAGATAAATGTCCCAGTTCCTCTGAATCAAATACAAAGCCAAACTGGCTGACACTTTAGTCCTCAGTGTCTGCAACTTGCTCTGTGGAGCCACTTTTCAAATATGCAGATATTTGCTGGAGAAGGGAATGCTAGGCTCTGTAGATGAGCCTCAGATATCTGCTGTCTTGATCTCTTAAATTCTTGGTTAACATACAGGAGCTTGATGAACTATTCATCCCCATGCTCAGCGCTGAATTTTGCTTCATGCTTTTGGTATTCTGTTCATCTCTGAACACTATGGAGCAGGATGTGGGTAATAACTGCACAGAAGGGGATGCTCTAGCTTTCGATTATTTTTAGGTTAGTTTCTCTATAGTGCTTAATTTTGACATTTAAAGACATGACAAAATTAACAAGATTGCATTTGTCTCCATCTTCTGCAACAAGTTTGATGTTTTTAAATCACCACTCTGGCAAGCTTGGTCAGAGGGCTAGCTGGAAGTGGAACAATGACACACATTTGGTGAGAAGGCGGCAAGTACTAGTATGCTGATGTGAAATATTGTTTAAACACCCCACACACACACACTGTTTATAAAAGCTCATACGTACTTAAGTGCTTAGAACGGGACACATATTTTATATTACCCTTACAAGGTCAGACTTTCCTTTCATTTGCCTCTCATTAAAACCAGAAAAGTTTAATTCATGTAAATCAAAGGTGATTTGTGGTGAACCTTTCCAGTGCTGGCTTGGTATCTTCTCTACAATATTTTTCACACTGTAATAGGGTTAGCTGTTCAGATGAATTGATGGGTACAAGCTAGTATTTAGATAACAACAAAAATAAACCCAGAAAACCTCTCTTCCCTGTAAAACTCTTCTACAGCCTTATCTAGGTTCCCAAATAATGTAAATAAAGCTGTGCTGAATATGAGGAGCTAAAGTTTTGTTTTCAGTGACTCTTCTATTTAGATGTCTTATAAATTTAAGAAACAAATTTGATAATTTTCTGCTAGTGAGATAGAATTCTGGTATTTTCTTTCTTATTTTAATAAAAGAATTCTCATGAGAAAAAAGAACTCTACCTGTGAGATACAATTCCCATTTCTCATATTTTACCTTCTAAATGTCACTTTCTTTTTGTAATGAATTGGGCAGGAAACTCTGCCCTTTCCTTTGAATGACTCATGATGTAATGTACTTACAGATTAGAAACACAATTTGAATAACGTACTATATGGCATTAAGTGAGGTTTTGCCTATTCTATCATGTTTATCCTAATGGAAACTTAGCACTACATCACTTGTGCTGATATTAGGGTGTTCTAGATCATTAGTGCACAAAACCTTGTTGAAGACTGTATGTAGGTGCACTTTTCCTTCATATTAGGAATGTGCTTTTATTGTGTGAAAACTTTAAATTCATTTACCTGCAAATGTTATTGGTAAAAATTGAGCATAAAAAGCACCTTATTAATGTCTAACCTGTAGCTGTCAAAGAAGTCCAAATGACATGCATTGATTTTAATACAAAAAAGCTCTTATCTGGCTGATCTGGATTTTAATATTCATAATATTTTTAGTATTGAGCGAGATTCTTTAGTAAACTTGGTGAACAAAAGAACTCTACCATCAGACAAAACTCGTTCATTGCTACTTTGCATACTCTGTTATCTTTTAAGCCATAAGGAGGCCATTTAAGTGGTATTTTATTTCAGAAGCATGTTCAACATTTTGGGCTTCTGGTGCCCCACCAATGTCAGATAGAAAGGATGAAGTCATAGGTTTGATGCCTATAGAAATGGCAGCACACCTGTATGTGAAGTCTTCATTTTCCCATACTGATTCTGTTTGCTCATGCTAAGGATACGTCTAGGAGATCTGACCACTAGAGAACTGTTGATGGCAGCTAACTGTGGCTAATTTATGTGGCCAATTTGTCTTAAAACAAGCAGTAGAAGAGGATCTTTCCCAGACAAGAATTCAGAAAAAGAGGAGTCCAACTGCATCACTTGAATTTTCCTATGGAGTTAGAAGTTGAGCCTCAGAAGAGCTTTTAGTCAAGTTAGTTATCTCAAGCTTGAGATTCTGCCCATGTAGGTTTCTCTGCTCTCTCTTTAGGCAAATATATGACCACTGCCTTTGGAATTAACTCCCTCCAGCAGAGGCTGTTATTTTGAGAAGGGGAAAGGGAAAGAAAGCAAAAAAGGGTAATAGAGAACTACAGCAGCCTTTAGCTAGGTCAGAAATGGGTGGGTATTTTTGGTCTATGGAAAAGTTCCCTGTCCTTTGGAAGACATCCCCACTGAACGGAAAACCCTGCTCCGTTCTCTTCCTTTCTCCACATGGGGCTTGTCTGTCAGCCCTTCAGCTGGGCATTCTACCACACCTAGTGCCTTCACACCCTCTGCCAAACAAGTGCAGCTGCCATCTACCCCGCTGCTGATACCTCTAATCGTTCTTGTATCCTGAAACAGCTCTTGAAAAGAGCAAAAGGAAGACCTGACATTGCCTTAAGTGAGAGCAACATTACCCTCTAAGGTTAAAAGTGGATCTGTGGCAATACCAACAGCAGAGGCTTCAAAGGAGCAGACTTCAAACAGAACTTTGAACTGTTTTAATTGACAGTCATGCAATTTTTTCCCTATTGTAGCAATACCCAAAGAGGGAACATTATCTTTCCTATAATCCTTAGTGAAGTGAAATTTTAGAGTTCCTGGGCATGATCCAGTTCCCGAACATCTGATGCCATTTGAGATGCCCTAGGGACCTCCCTGGCCCCAGCTGCCAGTTCAAAAGGGCATGGGTCTCCTGGGGGTTTTGTCTCATATCTGCCACCAGCTTGCTAAAATCTCAGATCCTTTGTACATCTCACATGACATCTGATGCCCATGTTAAGGTAGCCAAAATGAGCTAGCCATATATGTTAATAGATACAAATCTAAATAACATCTTCCTTAACTCCACATGGAATAATTTGAGTTTGGATTTGAGCTTTTACAACAAAATCATCTTCAAAATTGCTACACTGTTTTTTTCTTAATGTTTTTGGTAGTTGAATTTTTAACGCAGTGTAGATATAAATCTCTTCATCAGTGCCTATTTAGCTTTTCTGATTTGCCATGAATGATAAATTATATATATGGGTTTTTTTCAGTTTTGAAATGCATAAATAGCCGAAGTTTTGATTGTCTTACTGTGGTACCTTTATTAATGTCCTTGTCAAATATTAACTTGCAATACCTTCACTGGGACAGCCAATAGCTTTAATGCACAAACATTTATGATATGTGAAATTAAGCCGAAGGGCTGTGATACATGATTAATGTACATAAATTCAAATGTGTCTGCAAACTAAACTTTATTTCTGGAAAAACAGGACAGGAGACAAGAGTCATACACTAATGATCTCCTGTTTAATCAAATGTAATAAACTGGAAAGAAGGGTGTTTATAACTTGTTACTGAGGAGTGAGGGAAAGATAATCTTATGGTTAAAGTTACTGGCCTCCACGTCATGATGTACTTAAATTATAAATGTACTCCAAGCTCCTCTGTCACGATAATGATAAACAACTGCCATGCTAAACACTTGCACATTTGCAGGAGTTGTACCTTGGAAATACTGTATGTTCACTATTTTTTCTGAAGTGTATATCAGGTTGGTTCATACTTTTTCCACAGATACAGCATGTCTGTTGTCTTACAGGGTCAAATGCCTTTAAGACTTGGAAAGCTGCTGGGGGAATGAGAATCCTGGTTTAGTGCAGTTTGGTTGACCACAGTAGAAGGAAACCATGCATTATTTGGAGCATGTGACAGATAACTCTAGGGTTAGAGCATCATCTCCTGCCTGGGAAGCAGCTTGCGCCTGCCACTCACGAGGCTGTCACAGGGCCACAGCAGGAGGGAGGAAAGCTGATTTGAACAAGCAAAATCAGCTTTTCCTGATGCTCACACTCAGAAATAATGAGAAATCAGCCACCACAGGTATGAGGGGCTGTTCTTTCAGTGTAGTCCTGCAGATCTTTGGAAAAACATTATTAATGGGAAGGTTTGTTGATCAACACTGAACCACAGTCATAGAAGATCCTGAGTTGGAAGGGACCCTTGAGGATCATTGAGTCCAACGCCTGACTTTACACAGGGCAACCTGAAAATTAAACGACATGTCTAGAAGCATTGCTCAAATGCTTCTTGAACGTTGACAGGCCTGGGGCCATGGTCACTGTGACTGCTTCCCTGGGGAGCTTGTTCCAGTGCTTGAACACCCTCTCAGGGAAGAACTTTTTCCTAATATCCAATCTAAACTTGCCCTGACGCAGTTTTAAGCCATTCCTTCACATCCTATCACCGAACACCATAAAGAGATCAGCATGTCCCCCTCTGCTCCCCATGATGAGGAAGTTATAGACAGAAGTGAGGTCACCCCTTAATTTCCTCTTCTCTAAGCTGAATAAACCTCATATCTTCAGCCACTCCTCCTAAGTTGTGCCCTCTAGTCCTTTCAGCTGCTTCCATTGGAAACAATGTTCTACTAGTAACTGCTGTATGTTGTCTGGAATGTAGAAATCACTATGTTATTATTGGTGTATTTTTTTTCTGTTCAAATAATAACTGTCCTAGTAGACTGTAAAAAACATATCTAGCCATCACGTGGTCTGCTCTGTTTTAAGACCTAATGAGGCAATGTGTACTTACATGTAAGCAGTTCTTTTCAAAGCAAATGTAGTATTGTGTCTAAAATATTTTTAATTTTTAAAAGCAATTATCTCTGCTAGCCATAATATATGGTTTCCTTTGCTCATTAATGATCTGCAGCAACAGAAAGGAGAATGTAGGAAATCTTATATAGCTTTGTCACTCTCGTCTCAAGATCTGATCCAGGATTGAACATTCAAAATATAAATTTTGTCACCAAAATTTTTTCCAGTTAAAAAAAAATGCAGCATATTCCCCAACACAATTTCCCTGTTTTAACACAATTTTGTGAGCTTTTGCTTTCTAAAAAGCTCAATTTTGTTGGACATTTATTGTCCAGTACAAATGTTACATGACACTTTTTGGGACCATCCACTGCAGCATGACAACCAATAAACCTGACTTATTGCCTCTGCCACTATCGATTCTGGATCTATTTCCCCGTAGTCCACTGTTTTAGAAGAGCTTTCTCAGATACAAGAAACTGCCGGTCACCTTTTGTTTAATGAATTAATTGCGTTGGTGCTAAATAACCATGTGATATACCGTTATAGCGTGGACCTCTAAGATCAGCTTCTCCAGAGAGCTAGGTGCTTCTCCTGACAGGAGGATCCCCAAGCTTGTCTTTTCATCAATCTGGAAACAGCAATGAAAAAAGATTAACTCTCCTCTGTGAAAATCAGGCCCTGTGGTGAATCTGGCCCTTTCAAACAAATTTAGCCTGGATACATGAGGACCCAGCTGACTCAGAAAAGGGGGGCATCAATTGAGGCCAGGTCTGGAGTGTTTTAAGATAACGTGTACATCTTTAACCTGAATTCACTGCAGAGTTTAATAACTGTGAAAGTAATTTTCATTAGTGAAACGTAACATAGTTATTATGAGGGAGTAATTTTTCAGGTTTAAAATGAGGACTTACAGCAACAGAAGCCAAAAGGATGACACCAAAATACTTCTACTTACAGATTCATCCAGTGCAAGTACTGACTGTGGAAAGATAGTTGTGAGGCCTAAATTTACTACTTTTGCTGGGTTAATGATTGAAGTAAAAATTTGACCTTTTTTTTGGAAAGTTATTTAAAAAAACCCAAACATCAGATCATGATAGTTCTCCTTTTGCTTTAGCAGAAAAGAGAAAAAAAATTAAATACTAATTAATTTCTGTTGGTCAAATTGAGATACTTTTTTGTTAGACACACCTGGAAGTACTGGTGAGGTGGAGTACTTCCTAGTGATCATTGGCATTGCAGTTTGGTCTTACTGGTCTTTAAAAAAGGGGTAGCAAGTTCATCATCCTTTACAGTTTATTCCCCAAAAAAGGCACAGATAGCTCTGAATAATATAATTACTATATATAATGTAGGATTTATGTGAATTCTGTTTGATATGTCTACCTATTTAAAAAGCTCTCCAGTAATGAATTTACATTGAACAGCTGTTTCTGTACTTTTCAAGCAAGGCTGAAGAAATGTAAGGGGGATCTGTACTGCTGCAGCACCGCTGTCTCTTTGAAGCCTGCTTTTAAGATGTATCCACTGCCACAAACCCAGCAAAAATAGCTACAGCTGTTATTTCAGACTGCAATTGACTACAAACTGTAACCTTTTTTTCAGACTGTAATTGACTACAGAGGGTGGGTGAAACACTGATAATGTTGAGATACTGCTACGTTAATAACCAAGGATCAAGGAGAATCTTGGCAAACTGAGAGAAAATCTTTAACAGCACACAGGAACCCTTCTGTGTTCATCATTAGGCATGGCAAAAGACAGGAAAGCATATTCCAAGCAAATTAGCTTCAGTCCAGTGAAGAAAGCAGATCCACCTGTGACTTTAAATATGTTAATTGTTCTACTGTGAGGCAGACAGCTTTGAACTTCTTCCATAAAACACAGCACAATTACTATTAAGAACTGTTAAACAGCTACTATGTGGATGCAATTTTTTCTTGAGAATTATTTGATAGATTGGATTGCCAAATTCTCAATGGATGTGTAACTGAATGAAGAATTTGGATACATATTTATGTTTAATTTCTTAACATTAAGACTATAATATAATTAACATTATAAAATATCTTAGCATTTAAAATCAGCTAGTGTAGACATTCTGTGAGTTTAAAATCATAAACATATTGAGACATAAATACAGACTACTCTCACAAGAATCATCCCATACGTTTACTTAATTCCAAATTCCTATTTTCAAAGATAGAAATGATCCTTTTGAGAACATGTTTTTTCTACCCCAACAAAGCAAATTTTGCCTGAAAAAAAAAAAAAAAGCATCTGAAATTATGTGTCTTTGACTTGTTGAATTCCTTTACTTGAGAAATAAATCCTGAAAATATTTTTGGTGAAGTCAAATGTTTAGATTTTTATTTGCTTAAATTAATATGAAAACTGAAAAGAAATATTTCCCACAAAATATTAGATTTGTTCTGAAAACATTTTTCCCCAATTTCTAGTCTCAGAAAGACACCTCCCTCTCCTTCCCTGCAATGCATTTTCTGTCATATTAATACTAACATTTTTGGTTAAATCTCTGTCAACAAGTACAGACTACTCCTTACCTGTTTGTATGAAGTACACACCTTGTTACTTCTGGAGAAAAAAGAAAAAAAAAAAAAAAAGCTAAATTCTTACCTTGTGGGGTTTTCTGTTTTAAGATCGTCTTTTTCTTACAAGTCAGTTCTCTTAAACTGTCAAGCCTTTTGTTCATTGCTTGTTTCTTTGATTTGCTACATATTTTGGGCTGTATTTATTATTTTTGTCTTTTTGTTGCTATTTAAATAGCACTCAGGAAAAATAAACATACACTGTGTCTTTATCTTGACCAGTCTGTTGAGAGAAATAAACATGTCTTAGGTGCATTATACTTTCTCTACACAGAGATAAGAGTATGTGGAATTCAAGCTCTGGGAATTTTCAGCAGTGATCACACTAGGCTTTCTTTCCCTGGTTATTTTAACACACACAGAAGAATTTGGGTAGCTCAGTTTCATGCTTGCTTCAAAATCCATGTGGATAAGTATGAGTTTATTCTCATACTGTGAACTTCCAAGCCTGATGAAAAATTCTGAAAAAGTGATTTGAATTACCTTTTCCACTTTATCCCCTGACTAGAAACAAAAACAAAAAAATGGGTTGGGAAATACATGGCCTGGCAAGTAGGTACAAGCTCCAGAGCTTGACTGAAGCTAGGCTGCATCCAGAGTGGCCCTGGACTGTTTGTGTCATCTTCCTGCAGATTTACTCTCCCTTTGCATTCTTTGCCATTTTATCTTGTTAGATACCTGCTTCCTGACAGCCTGAACTCCTCCTGCTTCTGTAATTAGATGCAGGGTGGATGTTAGGAAACACAGAAAATGTGGTATTTAAGCTATGGACCTCGGCGTTCCGGGCTCTTTGTATTGGCAGTGGAGACAGGCCCACTGCATTTAGCTTCTGGAAATGCCCTTGTTAGAAATCTCCCTCTCTTGATTATACTGATGCATAAGAAACCCACACCGGAGTAGCAGCTCACTACCTAAACCTCAGTGATCCAGCACGTTCACTGACTCCAGTCTCCACTGGGTTCTGCATGCACACCTGTGATGCTGCTAAACCTTGACAAGATTTTTCTCCCTCTGTTCAGAAAGGGAATAGTTGTAGTAAAATCCTTCAGTTCTTTGACTTTGTAGATGTAGACTTCTCATCTCTGAGTTTGGAGCTTTCCTTGGCATGCAAAGCATGAAGGGTGGGCAGAGGGAAAGGGGTGCCCTTCTCCCATTTCCTTTATACAAAAAGAAAAGCAGACACATTTTCACCAGGAAAACCACTTCTTTTACATTTTCTATTTCCCCCCCAAATGTGTTTCTTCAGCATTGTGGAGGCATGGTGAACTACTTCTGTTGTTAGACTGAAACAGATGGCAAAGGATGAGAATATCTTATTTACGGCTCTCAAGGCTGGCAGGTAAGTGGTGCCTTTTCTGCTGTCAGGATCTGAACTTGCAGTTACTAACTACGCTCACGTCCTCCAGATGCTGCTGGCCATGTTATACCTTTGTTTGAATGCATGTTTGATACCCTGCCTGCATACTACAAGGAGACTGCCTTTGTGGAAGGTGTTATCCAAAATCGGGAGCTCAAAGGCCAGATTCTCTGCCAACGTAAAGCTGCACCGTTGCATAGATTTTTGCTCTGCTTCAAGTGTGGCCTTATAAATCATCACCAGCATGACTAAACATTAGAAAAACAAAACAGCATTGAAAGCTTGGTGAAAAACCAGAGGAATCTATTACTATACAATTTAGTGATGTTCAGACCTGCTTGAGGCTGTTGGTATCTAAAGTGGAGCCAGTGTGTGCAAAACTACTAGTTTGTGTATAGCAGTAGTATTGAAAATATACCGTATACTTTGAATTATGAAGCATTGGAATGTGATTCCAAACCTAATCCAAACATTTCCTTGTTCAGTTATCCTGACTTGGAAAAGTTAATCATAAGGAAACAACTCCCAAAATGGGCTCAGCCAGTAGCTGTCTTCTCAATAGGCTGTACAAATGGTGTGAGATGTGATGTTGGCAGCCCTGGCTTTATATGTCTTAGCATTATGACTTAAAGTAAATAACTCTCTCCTCCTTTTTTTGCTGGGTGGAACAGAAGAAAATGAAGCAAAAAGTGCTAAAAGCCACATTATATACATTTCAGATAAACATGCAAGGCAACCAATTTTTACTTTTAAGTTAATAAAATGAGCATAAAGGAATAATCTTCTCCAACAAAGTTCTTTAAGAGTAGTGTGCTTTCTCTTTTATGTTCTCCTCATCCTTCACATCTCTTTTTTCAATTTCTGCCACTCCACGGTACAGATAGGATTGCCCTTTGTTTTACTTATGTATTGACTAACCTTTTTATTCCTTCACTTACATCTTGATTCCCATTTTTTTCCTTCATTGGGAACTCTGGTTCTATTTCCTCTGGTCTCAATTTCTCTGGTTTTTCTTTTTTCCTGTTAATGGAACGTGTCTCACCGTCAGTGTTTGCCCATGCACTCATCCAGATCTGGCTTCAAATATTCTTTTTTTCCCCTGCTGAGGGCACAGAAGATCCCTAGGGACAGATTTATCTGTTTGGTTTTCCTGCAGATAGCATCCAATTTCTAGCTGTCCCCAGCTCTTTTCATGTTGTTAGGGCATGGTTTGTGCTATGCTCTTTGTGTCCATCTTAGATGGTTTTAAGGTCCCTGTGATCTTTGGCTTTACCTGCTTTCTTTGAACATAGCATTCCAGCATCCTGTATCCCATGCACTTTGGCCACCTTCCTGTAGAAGCAGCTGTTGGGGGAAAGCTGAGCTGTGCCAGCTCTGATACATTTTAGTTACAATGGGAACACTTTCAAGAAATGCATGGGAAGCATTTGAGAAATAAAGCTCTTTTCACCTTATTGCTTACAAATGCTGTTTTTCACTGCCAAGCAAATGGGAGCTGAAATCCAAAGCAGGTCTTTCGGGATCTTGGATCAGACCTTTTCCCAGTACTCTGAGAAGCAGCCATAATAATGCTCCACAATAATGTGGGGAAGTTACCCAGTTTGGCCCAGTGAGGTTAACTCCTTAAGGAGGTAAAAAAAGGATCTGTAAAGAGGCACTTGCATTTAACATGAACCCCACAGTGTTTCCTAAGTTAAAAAATGAAAAGTATCTTGGCTATGCATCTGAATGAGGGTGGGAGGAAGATAGTGTTTCAAGAGAAGTGTGGTTTTTTTTCTTTATTTCCCCGTCTGTGTTATAGTTATTAAATTCTAATAAACTGATCTCATTTGCACTGAATTTGGTTCTGTTGAAACTCTCATTTAAACAGTTAAACAGATTTTGTTTTGGCAGCAGTCATATAATTCCCAGAAAGAAGGATCTGAAGCAAAGCCCGATGTGTAATAATTTCAAGCAACTGTTTTAAGAAAACCCAATCTCCCTTCTAATCTATAAACCAGATTCCTTGTGACATTTTTATACATCTGAAGTTTCCTTTAAAAAAAATCTGGGAGTAAATTACCTTTTTCACCTTGAAGCAGAAATCACTCAGCATGAAAAGAGAGTGGGTATATTGTATGCTGCCGAAGTCAAATTTCTCTGTATGTACTTAGTCTCTTGGCTAAAAGTGCAAAAATAAGACGGTGGAAGCTTCTTTTCAGTTTTAGATTTAACTGTCCATTTGCACCTCTGTCACACATTTGCACTGTCATTAGAGGCAAATTCTCCTCCACAATGAAGGCAAATTCCAGCTCTCTGCAGGAGTCTAATCTAAGGCCTGTCACACAGCCTAAATCCTGTCTAAATCCACATTGTGAGCAAGGAATTTTTTTCAATAGACCTTTTATTTGCCCACTGAATTTTACCCTGAGTTGATACCATGGGCCCGGGACTGCGTTTTGATCTAAGTGTATAGTAGCTTAAAACTTTGTATGCCATGTACAAAGTGTGCTACAGCAAAGTGCATAAAAGTACAAATACAAATTCCACAAGATATTTACAATATTTACAGCATTTTCACGTATTCTTCCTGTAAAGTAGTGAGAACTGAGAAAAAAGGAAAATAATTCAGCTGCTTCTCAGCTGTTAACTCCAGTACATATAGACTATTATACATGTATTGGAAATGATCTTGAGGAGTTGTGCTAGCACTTTCATGATGTCCTTTTTGAATAGTTGCAAGGTAAGGATAGTTTCACAGAGAAGTTTTTTATTTAAATACCACCTTACTTGTTTGTTGTGCAGTTTAAGCTTAATGCTTCTCTCATGCACGGTATCTTTCTGATTTTGACAGCACTTGAAGCATACTCACTCTTTAGTGACAGAAATAACTCCTCTGCTTTATATCACAGATTTATGCACCATCCAGGTGCTCTGCTACACAAATTCAGTTATCTAGCCAGGTACTCCAGAGCACTATGATTGTAACATGCATTGACTGAAATGTTTATCCCAAGTTGAAGAAAACATGACAAATAAAAAACCATAAATGCCACAATGCAAATCCAGGTAAAGTCAATGGATTCTCTTTAGTTTCAAGATGTTTCAAATAAGAAGAAAAATGCAATCAGTGTATCTTAAATGAAATTATGACCAAAGCTATGTTGAAGGTATTGTTATAAACTGATTTTTAAAATAAAACCTTTGTGTTATGTAATACTGGGAGTGCTTTACACTTTATTGTGCTCATTTTTAATAGCAATTCTAGGCAGAAATTCATTGATGCAATAAGATTTTCTACAGTTAGTACAGTGTAATCCCATTTTTTGGAATACACAATCTACTTAGCAAACTGACTGACATCACCATTAAATTAACAATTTTACAACATAGGACCTTGACTGACACATATTGTCTCCCTCATATTTTAGAAAAGTAAAAGATTAGTAACTTTGCATGCTCATCAACAGGTTAATATAATTTATATGGGTACCACAAAGCTAAGAGGAACTAGTATGCCAAATTCCCTAAAATAAGAACTAAATCAAAATGCTGGCCCACATTCTTGGTAACTTTCATGTTGATGTTGTTGTTGCTGCTTTGATATTGAATTACATTATTTTGTTAATTTTTTCTCATCTCATAGGAACTCCTCAGGGCATTCCTTTTAGCCCAGTTTTATAAGGAAATTAAGATTTTTTTATGATTATGCTGTACACATGTTTGTGTATGACCCGTGTTTTTGTGTATCTATATGTGATTCATTCTCCATTGACTCCAGTTTCCATTGGTTAGTTTTTAATGAATTTGATGGATATGTTTCAAAACTGTTAACTGCTTCCAGGAAAAAGCAGGCTGTTAAGGTAGTGAAGGGACCTGCAAGCACAACCCACAGTGAGGGGAGGCTAACAAATGTACATTTTATAAGCACTGCCCAGAAATCTGCAGAATGTAAAACCTGCTGTTCTCACAATTGTTTTTCTTATTATAGCAATGACAGAAAAAGCTGATAAAAGCTATTTGCTGTATTTTCAGAATAAGAGACATCAGAAGGTTTTGTGGAGCTGAAAGTGGACAATACTAAGTCAGGTTTCTTCATATGCTGATGGATTTTGAGTGATGCAGGTGGTCCACTGGAAAAAAAAAGTCCAACAAATCTTTGTTGGGAAACTTTTAGTATGTGTTATCATGATGACACTTGTATTACAGTTTGATATGACTGAATTGTTCTAGTCCAGAGGAATCATACACAGGCTGCATGAACCCTTTGCTTCAGGATCTGAAGTTCATGAGATGTGTTAAGAATCTTTCCATTGACTTATCAGTCTTTGATTCAGGCCCTGTTTATATTATATATTCATAGATTAGATTCACATGTGGATTTTCAATAAATGGCAAAAATGAATACACGATCTGTTATGTTCCAGGAGTTAAAGTGCTATTATATCATGACAAAGAATGTCAAAATAGATGAACTACATACACCTAGCAATAGTACTGCAGTAATTTGTTTCCAGATAAAGATTACTTAGGTTTATTTTAAAGGTTATCAAAACTGAGTTTAAAGCTAAACCAACACCTTGTGTGGCTTTTGCAGTGACAATGGTGGCAGTGTCTGGGTAGCGTGGGGATCCATTCACCACCCAGGAGAGTATTCTTCAGCTCAAGTTTGGGAAAAGGTTAGATGTGTCAGATGGAAAAACTGACAACGGGAAGGACTGGGAGGAGGCGAAACTCATGGTGCAGGTCTTCCCACACTACCACAAGAAATTCATGGCAGAAGTCCTAAGGTGGTGGCGACAGCTCAATCCCCTCAAAGCTTTTGAAGAGGATGCAAAGATTGCGCTGTCCTTGAAGAAAAGCTTGCAAGGCTCGATTGCTGTGTCTCTCAGGAGGAGTTTCTGTAAGTGGCAGGGCCAGTCAGTCCCTGCCCTGACTCAAAGAGAGTCCATTCTTAGGCCACCCTTATTCTGTGACAGGTAGCGTATGTGTCTTCATTAGGGTTTTGGAAAAAAGGAATTGCTTGTGTGCAGATTGTAACTGAAAGGTTATAACAGAAACTATATATATATATAAATATATAAACCAGGAAATATGAATGTGTATATATATATATGTATATATATATATACATATATATATAAACTATAACTGAAAGATCATAACAGAAAGGTTTCATGTAGAACATGCAGAGACATCTTATCATTGACTGTTCTCAATGAGGCCTTGAACAATGCTGTCCCTTAGCAGACAGGTACCGATGATACAAATGTACCAGTCATTCCTAACACAGCAAAACACAGTGCATGTAAGTATGCTGGCATTTATGAACCAAAACCAGAAATGCACGAGCCCAGAATGCAGATGGGGCCAGGACTGAACTGCTTGAGGTCTGCCTGCATGCTCAGCTTTCCCCATGCTGGCATCCTGCTGTGTGCGCTGTGCCATTGCTGTAGCAATATAGACTTTCCCACTACTGGGATATTTCACATTTTTTCAGTATAAGGATTTCAGTACATCATACATATAGAGCCATGCAGCTAAGTCACATCTCATTTAACTCTTCCCTTTAAAAGGGGATAATTTATTAAGGATCTGTTTTGCCAGGCGATCAGAATCTCCTAGTTTTCAATTTTATATGTATTAATATAAAGTGTTATCCCAGTTGAGTAGTAAATTAGAAGTGATTATGGTATGTAAGTTGACAGGTACTGTCTAGAGAGAAAGACTGAGCTGACCAAAAGTGTATTTCATGCAATTTAACTAAAATGCAAAGAATCTCCTGTATAACTTTTTGGATCTGGTTTTCAGCCACTGAATTCATTCACAGTAAATCTACATAAAAAAGCTCTGTATAAGAGGAAGGTAATTTCCAAGTGACTAAACTGCATTTGTGCAGAAGTCTTTCTGTGTCTATGCCTGTAAAATGATAAAAAATATACACTGTTCAACATCAACACCTTGCATGTAGCTGGTGCACATTTGGTTTCACACCTGTTGGTATTCTACCAGATTCCTTAAAAAATAACTGAAAAGAACTCATGAAAACAGTGTTTGGGACCTACTGAAGCAGCTTCAAATTCACAGCTTTTAAAAATGTGAAAGAAAGAGTCCCATTTCCTTCTTTCTTCTATTAAGAACAGACTCAACTGAGAAAGAATTAAATTTCCTTTGTAATTTAAGAAGACATAAAAGTAATTCAATACCTGTATGCTAAAAAAAAATCTATGTATTAATATATATATTCATGTAAACGTATTTATGTATCTATTTAAATCTTTTTTCAGTTCTGTCCTGGTCAACCTTCTCCTGCTCTTCTTTGTTAACACTACTTTGTTTGAGGGCTTGCACAATTCCTTTTTTACCTCATGAATTTCTAATATGCATTCCCATACGTCATGTTTCTCTAGTAATAGTACATGAAAATGTTTTATCTCAATGGATATACTTTGTCCATCTTTGCTTTTCTGTCTCTGTTTGAAAACCACCTGGTAGAAAAATTACTAGAGATTATGATTTCTATCTTCTTTAACTGGACTTTTCACCACTAATCCTTGTATTTCAGATCTCAGGTGAAGTCACACAAATTTTTAGCCATCTGCACCTGGAGATGATCCCATAAGGCTTAAAAAACTATTCAACACAGAAATGTCAATACATGATCATGCTTTGAGAAGTTTGAAACTTATTTTAGTTCTTCTTGGTAAGTCATCAGGTAAATGATGAAAAATCATACAGGAAAAGATTAGATTCCTCTGCTGAAGATTGCCATAACATATTAGTAATATTTTCTGTTTAAGTTTACTCCTGTTCTGCGGCTGTAGTGCCATCTTTTGCTTCTACAGAAGAAAACCAGGATCAAGTTTATTCTTTGCCTTCTTTCCTGTGCTGGAAGATTTAGCATTGACATGTGTTAATTGAGTTTGTTTTACTTGTGCTGACTAGGCATGCTTTTCCCCCACAATGTAACAGTTTATGTTTCTTGTTATTGAAATAATAATGAGTAGTTCTAAAGCCAATACGTATTCTTTTTTGTAATAAAGAAGGATAATGAGAGCCTGATATAGCACATGGTCAGTGTGGGAAGAGTGGTGGAAGAATACAGCATGTTAGCTGGATTGTTCGAAAAACAGTGCTGTCCACACGTTCAGTTCTTTGCCTTTAGGGCATTTGGTCCATGGTATTGCTAGCTTAATATTATCATCAAACACTTTAAGTTTGATAAGCCCCTAGGTTGCAAATGAAAAGTCAGGTTTGAAATACTGTGCTATGGAAGTGAATTCATGCCATCTCCCAAATGTTAGGCAGTGATTGCTTCTCCTGTTTAAGAACTGAGAACCCTTGCAGAGCACCAGTGGCACAGTGGAAAATACTTCCCAATTGCTGCTGGATTTTTATTGTTTTTTTTGGTTGACTGGAAATAAATCCTGGGAAGGATAACAGCATCAACAGCAATTATACTTATTTAAAAACAAAATGGAAAAAAAATACATTTTTGAATTTTCAAGGAATTTGGAAAAGTCAACATGACCTTTTGTTTCATTGTATAACACATCTCTAAGGCTTACCAAGTAAGGAACTGGACAGTTGGAAGAGTGAGAGCTCCCAGGGATGCTGAGGCCATGGGCTCCAAGCAGTCTGCCTGGCATCCCTCCCGCAGCCTTCACATCCGGATGCCTGGGGAGCCTGGGATCCCAAATGTTAAGGATCCAGGAGCTTGGGACCTAGGTCTCCTAGAAAGAAGTATGCTGGAAGCCCAAGCTAGGCATCCCAATGTGCTTCTCCAACTTCAGGGTGCTGGAAAGCTGTAAACCCAGGAGACCTCATGGTCCTGAGAGGTCAAAAGCCACAATTTACAGACTCCCAGATCAGGCAGTGAAGGAAATGGGCACCAGGAGAGCTGGCCTGCTGGGGTGCAATGAGAATCTGAAAAATGTTCTGCTTTTGATGAATCCTCATTTGCTGATGGAAAAGTGCTTTTTGGAAAATTTCTGAGCAGCTGTAACTATTCTGCTGATGTTGTCATTTAAGATAATTTTATTTTGAGTTATAAAAGCTAAAAGCTGAACCTGTGTTGATTTTGGTCTGAAGGTTGCAAACTGGAACAGAGAAAGATTGGGAAACCTCATGAAAGAATGCATTTCTGCCTTGACCTTGTATATAGATGTCCCCACCAAAATCAGTTGGAAGTTTAGTGTTCAATGATATCAGCACTAAACTATCAATGGAATATATGTCTGCTGTGTATCAGTAAGGGTGGGACTGAAGGAAGGTGACCTGGGCTCACTATAGGAGAGGTTTGAAGAGTTGCTCCTGTTCCATTGCTGCAGTTACTTTTTTTGGTGACCACATGCTTACCTGTAGTTAAGCGTTACACTAATGAGGATGCTCACGTTGGATTTAAGCAAGTGTACTGTGTTTTCAGGTTTAAGGTTGTAAGGGGTATCCCAGTTTCTTTCAAGGAAACAGATTGTGTCAAGTCATGTCCATGAAGTGCTTTGAGATATTTCTATGGGACACTATAATCTATTTACTTTCTATTATTTAAAAACAAATGATGGAAAAAAATACATTTCTGAATTTTTCAAGAAATTTAGAAAACTCAGCATGATCTTTTGTTTCATTCTATAAAACATTTCCGAGGCTTACCAAGTAAGGAACTGGACAACTGGAAGAATGGGAGCCCCAGAGATGCCGAAGCCATGGACTTCATTTTATTTTGGTAATTATTAATTATTTTTCCGTTCTTCATTGTTGCACTGTCTTGAACAGAAAAATTACCTGAACTCATTTTAGCCACGGTCTTCATTTGTAATTAAAAGTATGTGTACATATAGTAGAGGGCACTGCTTGACCCATTTATGTCTAGAGGTCGTGCATTTTGATTCTGGGACATAGAGTCACTACATTCTATTTATTCTTTTGGTCTCTGGTATTTTTGCTGCTCCAGCTTATTTTTTAATTTTTATTATTTTTAAGTCTCCAGCGGACTGGGATACAAACTCTGCAAATTCACCAGTTTATAATGGATGGCCAAGAATGATTAATGTCATGTGTTAGTTTTGGAGTGGTTTTGGATGTAGATATACTGCAGACTGTGGTGTTTTGTGGAATTTTAGATTGAAGTGCAGCCTGTCCGTGTCCTCCACATATTGTTTGATGGTTGTGGCTGAGTAATCACATCTATTGCAGCTATCACATTAGGGGAATTTGAACAAATCATGGACTTCCCCCCACCCCCCCACCCCCTTTTTGTAGTGCCAAAATCCAAAAATATGTTAGAACAAAATGTTCATTTTGTCCCTTATGTGTCTTAGAAAGGTAAGGTTCATTGACTGTGTTTGCTATTAGTACATTTCAAGTTGGACAAGTCTAATAACTATGTTTATTCTGTAGGCTTTACCTATTCTATGAAGGGCAAAACCTGCAATCCTTATTTCCTCCTGAATCCCTATTCAACTTTATGGAGATACTGATGCAACTGAAGGAATTATATTAGATTTTTAGGCAGAACTGGGGGTAGAAATGGTGCCTATGTTTTGGGTGAAGCATTGTGTGCAAGCTGAGGTTCCCATTTTCGTATCTTCTAGATCTTCTTTGCTTTCTCTCTTACTGTATATTAGATGTGGTTGTTCTTCCTTTTCCAGTCATTACTGTTACTCTTGTTTGCCCAGTAAATGTTTATGTGGAGCCACAGGTGAATGCTTCTCACTATAGTTAGATCCTATTGTCCTTGAGGCAGGTGGGCAGGCATCTTCCGTGTGTCTACTCATAGCTTATCAGGTCAGAAGAACAGGCAGTGGAAGAATTTACTGCTCCTGTAGAACAAGGAAAAAGTATGGGTCAAAATTTCCATAACTTTACTTCTGGTAATTTCCTATTTCCATATTTAAACACCTTAACACCAGTGATCTTTTTCAGAGATATTGGGTCCCTTAGCTCCTATTGGCACCTATGGTACTATGGGGAGCTTTTATATATTGATACTTTTATATAATGAGTATACAACCTGAATTTTAGACACATTTTTTAAAACTCAGTGTCCATGATATTGATACTTCAAGAGAATTATTAAGGTAGGGCAGACATTAAGAAGTTTGTCAAATTAGTTCTTGCAATTAGGAGAAATTTTGTGAAGTCAGATTTTTGTTTGTTTCTCTGTATTTAATATTTCTGACTCTGACAATGCATCAATGCATTGCTTTGGTACACAACCCAGGACTTTTCTCATGGTCCATTCCTCCTGTTTGCTGTAAGCAGCGTAAATGATAAGGAGCACACAGAGCTTTATGATGTCTTCTCTAGTTGTCCCTGTTATTTTAAAATCCGGAAAAGGAATGTATTGTAAAAGACCTTAAAGGGTATTTGCACTCCTATAATCAAGAAGGTCTTGCTTTTTTTCTAGATTAGTGGCTTTATATAGATGCATCTAGAACTGTAGGGTGACATACTGTTTAATGTTCACATGGCTGTCAATGTGAACACATGCAAAAGGAAGGGGCAAACAAATAGTAGCAATTAAGACAATAAACTCCTTACATTCAGCGAAGGGTCTTACAATTACTATTGTTTTTCCATATATCTAGTTTTCACCCTACGTAAATTAACTAAAAAGACCTATTCTGGAATAAAATTAAGCATAGTTTTGCAGTACAGTCTTGCAGTACTAAATTTTGTCTAATGTACAGGTTATTGTTAACTTGCAGCAGAAAACGTAAAAATAATTTTTTTCATTTGAGATATTTTCACAAAATCTTCTTGGAGATATTTTTTTCCAAGTGGGAGACACATGACTTTGCGACCTTAAGTGCCTGGTAAGGTATTCTGAATGTCTTTTGATTCTACATATATAATTACTTGCTCGATCAAGCCCTTATATTTCTATATTACTTTGAAGTGATTCGTTCATGCATAGGCACCTTCTTGTCTTGAATCCCAAGATCCTTGTTATCCCATGAGCATGGTATAAGCAGAAACTGAATAGTGAACAGATTAATTTTCTTTCCTACTCTCAGGACACCTCTGCATTCCTAGTCTGTTCCTTGAATCATGTCTTAAGATATTTTTGACATAGCCTGTTCCTCCCATAATCCCCAAAATTCTATTTTTGGACCTCAGCATTGCTAAAGTTTAAGCAGAGTCATCACAAGTAACAGCAGTAGGATGTGGTATATATTGTTCTAAATTCAAGTGAAATCACATTTTTAAAATATTTTCCTTAGTTATTTTAGGTATTTCTATTTCACAAACAAAAGGCGATGGATGATATTTTAACTGGATGTGAAATGTCCTCCTCATAGAGTTTGGCTTTATGCCCTCTATTTGAATCAATTATTTTGAAAAGAATGATGAATGGTAGCAGTCCTATTTACTGATCTACCAGAGATTTTTAAATTTGGCTTCAGTTAAGATGTGTGAAATTAAATTTTAATGGCTTTTTAGATTAAAAGGGATATTGGAAAAGAACAGATTATTTGTACTGGAACAGCTTTACTCCTCTTTTCTGGGAAACACCCCCTCACCAATGCTCTCCAACACTGGATAAATCCTTTTTTTTCCTTCCCTGTTTTATGAACTACCTCCTACATATTAATGATTGCCTACACTTTTCTAAACTTGTGTGTTATATAAAGGCAGAGGTTTTGTATAGGTTATAGGCTGCTGTAAGGCTGAACGTTTTTAAGGCAAGTATTTCTTAGATACCAATATCCAAATGTAGGCATGGCTGTCAAGAAATTATCAGGTTGTCAAGAAATTATTAGGTTGTATAGAATGCTCAGCCTTTTAGTTGGTCAAAGACTTGAACGTATTGACTAGAATACATTCGAGCCGATAGGAATATGCAGTCACAAGCAAATATTTGGAAAGGTTAATTGGAATTATTTTGATTTTGAATGTCCTGTTTGACAACACTGGAGGGCCTCGATTTTCAGAAACTGCATTCTGTGGAAATGAGGCTTCTGTAAAAATGTTTCAAAAGGGCATGTGAGGTCCATTGTCAGCAGTGAAATTATTGGCTGTTGGTTTTGTCCAAGAAGTATTTTAAACTATTGTAAATGTAAAACAGTACTATGATATTTGTAAAGCTAGCATTTATTTCCATAAAGATTAATGACATAATTTGCATCTGCTCTTGCAAATGAAAACCAGCTCGCCTTTTGCCTTGAAAATCTCACTTTCTCTCTACATATGAAATCTTTGTAATGAAGGTAAAAGACAAAGAAAGAACATCATTAGTCAGAGTCTAAAGTATCAAGATGAGCAAATTATCTCCAAAGAAAGAACTTAAATAGTGTGATTTCTTTGGTCAGTTTATTTTGGCTTATTCTTTTGAAAATAATTCAGAGTTCGATGACGTCAGAGCAATTAACTGAATTAACTAAAAGCCTATGAGTATTTTTATGTTCATGTATGTATGTATATATGAGCTTAGGAATGGGGGTGGGGGGTGGGAAGGAAACTGATTTATTTTCATATTGTCATTAAATGCTGGATTTTTAAGACCTTAGAAGATTAGATCAATGCTTAGTTAAGATCTCAAAGATTAGCAGTGAGAAGTGTGAGTTACATTTTTCGGTTTTCTGCCCAATATAGTTGGAGTCAATTGCCAGTGGCCTGGCCTCATCCCTTTGTGGTTTTTGATCTATTTCCAAACCCACTCACTGCACAGCCCCACAGTCTTCGAACTATACCCAGCCCCAGACAGTATTAACTCCTGCTCCCGAGCAGTGAAGATGGTATTGTGTAAGAACATCTTGCTGCCTCCAGATAAACAATACCTCCTAAGTCCCCCAAAGAAGGATACGTTGTGATGACTGACGTAAGAAACAATACATTAAAGTTTTAAAACACCCCAGGGATTGCTGGAAACCCTCTGTGTGTAAATTCTAAAGCCCATTATACCTTACAGAAATGACAGCATTACTCTCTGTAAACTCAGGACTCTTGTTTATCCTTTAAATGCAATTGATGTGACCAAAGAAGGATTAAACGTGTCTTTACCTGTGTTACTGTTTCAGATGTTTTGGACTGAATTATCTTTTAGCAACATTGAGATATACTAGGACTCTCTGGTCTCATTTGTTTGATGATTCGCTTGGTACATACCTTTGTTCTTTTTTTTTTTTTTTCCACTGTGTGCTTCTTATTAAGTTGTCAACAACAGAACTCCAGGAGACATCTGAAGGCAAGGACTTTTTATTTTTTTGTCAACATAGTATTTCAGGGGAAAAGAAAGCTATATCTTTGTTTATGATTAATCTTTTTTCCCCCCATGATCAGCATTAAAATCCCTGCAATTTCAGAAAGAAAAAATGAGAAAAGTTTAGGCTTCATGTCATTATTCAATACCAAAATTGCCAGGGTTTAAATTAATGAATGAGAATCTTTAGGCTAGAAGTGGTTAGGAAATTCTGGTGAAACATTTTTCATTGGAAAATGCCATTTTAGAAATTTCTTCTTAAAGCCCCAAAGCTTTTCATGGAGATGTATCCTTGTAGATGAAGCTTTCATGGAGAAGATTTATGGATCAAATGAGAACAAGGAAGATTGCACACACCGTTACCATAACTTATTCAGTAGGCTAGTGACCTGAACGACACAGGCCCTAGAATATTTCAGTGTAAGACTCTCCTTCCCTCACTGAAAATGCATAGGGACTCCTGATTTTTTTTTTTTGTTTGTTTGTTTCTTATTTTCTTCCTTTTTTTCCCCCATAAAATTTGGAAATATCTCAATGTACATCTCAGTCATGGTTTCCATGACATTATCCTGATTTTTCCTCTCATGAGATTCCCTTCTCAGCCTGACTAATAAGCTTGAGTGAAACATTCCTCTAACAGGGACACACCACCTCCATTAATCATCCTGACTTCTTCAGCGGTAGCTGGGTAGCCTGTCTGTCAGTACCCTGTGCAGAACAGTCATGTCCTGAGAGTACAGTGCCTTTTCCAGCTCTGGACATCTCCTGGTCCTTTCCTGTCGTTGTGTGCAGCGGATGCAAGGCAAGTTCTGCTCACAGTATTTCTGTGTCAATGTATTTCAATATAATTTGGATGCTCATTTCTTGTTGTTGACTCTGTCATTGGCATATTTGAGATTCAAGTGTTTTGCAGTCTGGGTCAAGCTGGTTTCACAAGAGTGAACTCCAGCAGCAGCCAAGAGCTTGTGCAGCCATATCCTTCTTCCCTAACCTGGGTCCGATTAAGCCCAAAGTAGAGTTGTCAGATGCTATCAGTGAAGTCATCCTTTGCCATCATTCCGTGTCAGGGGAGGCAATGCCCTGGCAATGGCTCAGCTGTAGGTCATGTGGACATATTTGAACATGGGGGGCTGTTTCATTTTGTTGACATCAGGAAGAAGAGTCTGGCCACATGGTACGGGATGTAGCTCCCACCTGTTTGCTCTGCACCAGCACCACAGGAGGGATCCCTCCAGCACAGAGGCAAGGGGCACAGCACTTTTAAAGAGCTGAGTAATACAGTCCCCTCTGCCCCTCATCCTCCCTCCCATACCCCAGCAGCTCAGGATACTGCTCCTCTACCAGCAAAGCAACAGCTCTGGTGCTTAAAGCTGAAGCCTGTTTTTATGCTCAGAGGTAAGAAGATGAACAAAACAGTTCTGTGGGCAAAAAATTCCTTCTGTTCCCCCAGCTTTGTCCTGAGCTCATAGTTGAGGGATCAGTCTACCTGAGATGTAGGTGACTTATACAGTTGTATTAGGATAGCCATCCTTTGTGCTGTGTTAACTTGCTTTGCGGTTTGGCTTCTGACCACCTTTTTCTCCTATTGAGACTTGTTTTTTTCTGTTTCAGGATTGGGTGAGCATACACTGCAGACACTTAATCCCAGAAATACACATTTTAACATCTCTCTAATAAAACTGCCGCAATGGATGTTGTGCAGTACTTCAGGAGCACTCTGACAAGTGGATACATCTTACCTGCATATTGGAGTTGAATTAATGACTGTCTTCTTACTGCCCTCAGGGATTGCTGAGTGAGATATTAGCAGAATATGCACTTGTTCCCTAAAAAATTGTGACTTATACTTGTATGGCAGTATCTAAGGAGTAAACACTTGTGTTTTTATACAGTCTCTGTGTTACCCAAGAGGAACAGAGCCTCTGTATCCGACCTTGGGGTTCTGACATGAACTTCAGAAGAGACGTTCAGATGAAAGGGGGATACATCTTAGTCAACTAAGTTTAATGTTTAAATGTGTTTAATAAATATTTCTTGATCAGGAAAATCAGTTGATCTAGTTTTGTAGCTGGTATTGAAGAGGGTACATTACTGTGATACAGACAGATGAGGTAAATCAGAAACATAAAAGAACATGCAGTACAGAGAGTGAGTAGTTTTTTTACATTATGAAGTGAAGATGTACATCAAATTCACATCATTAAGATATTTATCTTTCTCCCTCTGTAAACTGAGTACTGACAAGTGCATGCTTATTATTATCTGAATATCAGTAGTATTCTCTCTTGAAATCCAAGTCCAAATATGTCTTTCTTCATTGCTGTCTTGTTCGCACTGCCGTGTCATGAACTGTCCTTTTAAAAGAGACATAGGGCTCACATGGGACGATATAAAGAAGTATATAAGGAAGCGCGTCTTTTTACATGACCTTTAATGATATAAATTTGGTAGGGCCTACATGTAGTGGGTCTCTTTACTCCAGGGATTAGTGACTTTCATTGTGCAAACAGTGCAATGCTGAGAATCTGAGTCATTGAGGAAATAGGGCAGGTTTTGAAAACTGATCCTTTGCCATTGACGTACATGTAGGAATAGAAATGTTTTTGTTTTACGGGAATAGAACATCTTAATGAAAGGATTCGGAAGGAAATCAAACACAATCAGTAGTACACATCACGTTCATTTTTGGTGTGGCTGTTCAAGGAACTCAACACATACCAGCTATTTTAATTATAAATCAAGTGCGCCATTCAGACCATACTCTGTTACTTACTGAAAACTGTATGTTCTGAGATGCACCCCTCCCACTTTCTTTCTTATGAAGGAGGAAAATTAGGTCACTAGGTAGCAAAGACCACAACCACATCTTCTTATCTGACTGCCTGTGAAAAATGCAGTCTTCTATGAAACTGCATTTCTACCAGTGAGGGTTTCACGTTTGCCAACAGGCTGGAAGCATAAACAGATTTTCTGGGAGGAGATAGTAATACACACAGCAGTTAGTAGACTCTTTTCTGAATGGGATAGCCAATATGATTTCAAAATATGAATATCAGACATTACAATACTAATTCCCCTTTCTGTATATACACTCTGAGGAACTTTGCAGCAAAA
Organism: Falco punctatus; assembly: GCF_963210335.1. Classification (NCBI taxonomy): domain Eukaryota; kingdom Metazoa; phylum Chordata; class Aves; order Falconiformes; family Falconidae; genus Falco; species Falco punctatus. The sequence continues at coordinate 101,573,063 of NC_137581.1, forward strand.
GAAAGGGAAACAAAATAGCAAAAGACTCTTAACAAAGCCACTGGGAAGATTCAACAGCTTTGAGTTTTTATCCCCAGTTCAATGGAGAACTTAAGCACATGCATCAAGTCCACATTTTTGGAGGAGGCAACTGGAAAGCATGGCATCCCTTTGCCCAGTTCTGGTCAGTCCTTCCCAAAAGTACATTCCCAGTTGCAGGATGTGTAGCAACAGTTTTCAGCTTCCCCAGCTAGACAGTGCTTGAGAATTTTGTGCCAGCACTTGCAGCAGCAGCAGTGTTTAGGTGCTGAATTGTCACTGGATGAAAGATACAGTTTAGACTGGCAGAAGTCTGCCATCAATATGCAAGTTAAGATAAAATATGCTTTACAAGAACAGCTAGGCAAAGAATAAGAGAAGAATCAGATACTCTGGATTCATTTGTTTAATGACATTAGACAACGGGCCTCTTTTGCTTCTTTCTTTTTTCCAAGGGCTTAATTTAAAAGCTTTTAAAATCATTGAAGGACTTTCAGGGATTATTTTTTTCCTTCATATGGTAGTGTGAAAAATGACCAAATTGTCTCAGTGGTTTGGTACAGTGAGACACAGCCTGAGACTGCTGCAAATACTTGCCAGAAGAAAAACATAATTTCCCCCCCCCAGTGCTTTGTACTCCTCATGTTTTGTTAAAAAAAAAAAAAAAGGATTTTTGCTTTTTTGCTTCCTTTTCTCTTTTGTAGAAATACAATACTTTCATTGTTATCTCTACCTTATTCTGTACTGTGCAGCATCCAAATCAGATGATTTTGGATTAAATCTTATTAAGATAGCTATCTGTTCCTGATGGTTTTGTCCAAGCTTGTGCAAAGGAATTTTTTTCTATTTTAGCTGCTCCAAAATATGATTTGGCTACTAAGTGAATAAGGTAGGGAAGCACTCCCAGTTTGCTTTAAGGACCTTGATGTGGGATATGCATGGCCAATGGAAAACTGAGATTGCAGATGTGACTTCATGGGGCTGGTAGACTTCACGTGGATTTCAAATCCTCTGTCACTTTGCAGACAGGCTGCAGCCTTTCAATCAGCTAGAAGGGCAGTGCCAGGCAATCCCTCTCTCCTTGCATGGGAATGGTCCTGGCTCTGTGGCTCTGGGAGAGGATCTGGCCGTGCTGGCAGACCTGCTTACCAGATCTCTGTATCCAGCAAGGCATGAAATAAAGGGGGACTTTTCACAAACAGTAGATCAGAACTGAATTAAAGCTATTTAGCTACTGTGGAACACAGGCAATGACGCTGACACCCATATGTTAAAACAATAAATATTTATAGACTTTTTACTGTGATCCCATTGACATTTCAGGTGCAAGATCTCTCATACTGATATTCAGAAAGGGCTTCCCAGAGCAGCCCAACCCATTGTTGGCTTTAATGACAACAGTTTATGGAAAGCTGAACTCTTTATTGTACTCTGAGAGCCTCATCCAAGGTCCATGGAAGTAATTTCTCTCCAAGGAATCATAGAATCACAGCATGGTTTGGGTTGGAAGTGGTCTTAAAGATCATCTAAAGATCATCACCCAACCTCCCTGCTGTGGTCAGGGACACCTTCCACTAGACCAGGTTGCTCAAAGCCTCATCCAACCAATGGAAGACCATTAAAAAAAAATAGTACCTTAGTTTCACCTTTTCCTCACTTTCCTTTTGGGTCTTGGCCTACATGATGTTCAGGTCCATTTCAGTAGAGGAACAGACTTGTTTTCTAGATCATGTGTGCAGAAGGAGCTTATGGTAAAGGTGACTTCTAATCTGTTGGTCCCTGTTTGCTAATTAGCTCTGAGGGATGGGTTTGAAAAGCAGATATGAAGCCAGTAAGTGGCTTTTGTAATTTTTTAAGTTGTCATGATAATTGAGAAGGAATTCAAGAATGGAGGGGTGTAATGGGAGAGAGAGGTTGTGCTCCTCTTAACATGAGAGCAGCAATAGCTGGCAGTTTCTACAGAGTATCTGGCTAAGCAGGGCTTGGTCTACACAGCTTGTGGCAATGTCTTCAAGTAAGATATTGTATTTTTTTAATAAAGACATTTATTACTAACATGAATTAGGGACAAGAAAGACCTTGGAAAAAGCGTAAGACTTTTAAATAAATTTTACTGCTAAGCCTTGCACTACGTAGGTGGACAGACTACATATTTATATATTTATTGCTTATTTTTAGTGATGTGAATCTGCATAATGTATCATGGAATAAGATTGTGAAAGTCTAGAATGATGGACACTAATTGTCTGCAGTCTGAGATAATGTACCCTGAAGAAACAGAAACCTTATCAGAAACAATCTATAGTGGAACTAGAGCATTTCTGAGACACACCACCCCCACCCCCCCCCAACAAACAACCTTGGCCTTGCAGTTGCTGCTGTAGGCTTTTACATTGTATAATATTTGTGTAATGTGTAAGGGATGCAGGTAAAGCTGATGGCTGTCATGCTAAGAGGACAATATATTTCTTCCAAACAGTGAAATACCTAGACACTGCCTCTAACCTGAACATAAAATCCTCTTCTTCAGTTATGAGTGTCTACAGAAGCATGTGACCTAAATTCCCCTTGAAAAAATCGTTTTCTCTTGAGATGGCTATGTTAATGTTATTTCACTACTCCACTCCAGTGATATCTCGTAAAAAAGATTTCTGCCTTACCGCATTATTTAAAAGCACATTATATTTTGTTGGTAAAAGCAAGCTCCTTCCTACCCTACAGGGAGGAAGGAGCTGTTACCTGCTTTTCCAGCCAAGATTCTTGAGCACTCAGCAGATGTTAATACTGCAGTTGGTTTTGCAAGCCACGTCCCGGGTGGACATGCAGGAGCTCTCTGCCATGCCGCTGCCCAGGAGGGTTGAACCAGCCACGGCTGCTGGGCTCCTGTGCTGCCTGGGAAGAGGCGGGTGCTGCTGGTTCCGTGCCGGCATCGAGCAGCCGTGGTGCTCATGGCTGGCGTGGCTGTAGCTGCAGCAAGCACTGTCTTGTGGGCTCAAAAAGGAATTGATCCTTTCATTTGTTTTGGCCTCCTGGAATGCAAAAGAATTAATTAATTGTAGTTTAAAAGTGCTGAGCTCTCCTGAGACTTACAGAATTTGCTTTTTCATCTGAATACTTTCCCCTTTAAAGCCTCTTTTTCCTGATAGCATACACATTTTTCAACAACTAATATTTTCCTTTGCATAGCTATATATACACTCTCTCTCCATGTGCTAAAGAAACACGTGCCCAAATGAAACCACACATACCATTTAACTCAAAATGCTCTCCTGTGTACATCTGTTTCTCATTAGTTTTTCCCTCTGCTTTATACATAGACTTTGCTTTAAGAAGTGTCATTACATTAGTTTGCATTACAGTATTATTTTTCACTCGGCTATGTACTAGTATAGTGGCCACATACTTCCCTTAGAATTGCATATGGTTTTTTGAGGGCAGAATATGACCATTGCATTTGTATACAGCATGTATACAAGTGTATATTCATTCATTAAAGAAACTAGAATTTTAAACCTACGTTTTATACAAATATCAGGAATAAAATATTCTAAACATAATGGATATGTGATGCGGTTTGTACCTGTGGGTATTTAGCATGCAAAAGGTTTCTTTGTGTATATGCAAGAGAGGGAAACAAGTACAGTACCTTCAAGCTGATGGGACATCTGTGTCTGCTTGAGCTCTGCATCTGCCCCCAGATTCCTCTTCATCAAAATTTAAGCACTGCAGTTCTGCAAACACCTGCACAATTGTGGCCACAAAAGAAACTACAAGAGCAGCATTTCCTCACTGTTCCTAATATAATAATTTTCTGAAATCCCATATGGCTTACCTAGAATGTGGAAAAAAAATTCCTGTATAACAGCAATGAGTTTAGAAAGGTGACCAGAGGACCACCTGACTAAGAAAATCAACATACTATTTGAGGGAATAACGGTAAATATCAAAATACAGTTATAGCTTACCAATTCTAAAATATTGCTTAGAGTCTGCAGGCCTTGTATGAAAATAAATATTGTATTTTATATTTATGCATGTACATTTTAATATACAGATGCTCATATGCAATTTAATTACATTTCTGCAAAATCTTGCTCATGATCATTTCCTTGTTTCTCCTTCATATATATAGACCATTCATACTCCTGTAACTAATTATGCTCTGAACCTGCGAGTTCTGATTTACATCATGATGATATAATATACAATCCTAGATTGCACAAATCCATGTGACAATTTTAACAGAAACATGCTAGCTTTATTCACCCGTGTGCCCAGTTCAGTGATGTGCTAACCCAGTGCTTGTGTTACCCATTTGTTTCCTGCAAACCTATCCTGGTACAGTCCCTGGAATACGCTCCAAATGGCTACGCACTGATTGCTGTACCAGGGGAGGAAGGGTGCTGGGGGATGCGCCTGTGCTTCCCCAGCCCTTATTCCTGCGGGGCTGTGGCTGCTCAGCAGCTCTCTCTTGGGCTACACCACAGCCTGGGGAGGAGCTCCCCTGGGGTTAGTTCTTTGAGTTTGGGGGTCCTTCCATAAATCTTTGCAAAGCCTCCATTGCCTGGCCTCGATTTCAAGAAGGCTCGGACCACAGGTGACTCAAGCTTTCACAGTCCCCGGGAAGCAGCCCCGGGGAAGGGAGGGAGAACAAAGGAGCTGATCCCCATTTACTGCATGCCTGGCCCATCCCAGATAAAAGCAGCAACGATGGGCATGTACATGGGTTAAGGACAGTTAGAACACAGTGTGCTAACTTTTCCCACCACGGCCATGCCTTATATGTCAAAAGACAAGAAAAGAAATTACAGGAAATAATTATGCTTGCCCTCCAGTCTCCCAGGACATAGTGAGGGAAGTCATGCTGCCTGAGTAACACAAGAGTGGAAGAAGGCAAGAATACACTCCAAACATGATTATTGAAAAAGCCCTGACCTTTGTGAATAATAAGTTGGCCTTTAAGCAGAAAAGTCAGGAAAGCCTTGATTTAAAACATCGTTAAAAAACTATAATATGGTAAGTAACAGTGTCAGGATGCGTGATGGCATTGTATGATTATATTCACTGATTATCTCATCATCTGCATAATTCATTATAGCATTGTTGCTTGTACATGAAATGGGAAAAGAAATTGTAAGAAGGCACATTTAGAAAATTTTTCTTTAAGGTAATTCTTTAGGCTTTTCTACCAACAGTAAGGATTTGATTACCATTTATGTTTGGATCTATATTTTCATGAAATCAAAGAGAACACTTTCTTATAAACAGTCCAGTGCAAATTTTGAATATAGTCCATTTCAATAGCTCCCTGCTCCTTAGGAAATAATTTGAATACAAGTTATTTCAGGTCATTTTGAGGTCTGCTTTAAAAAATAAAATTGTATAATGAAATTATTTTTTCTGATGTTATTGCTTAAATCTACTGAATGTACACATCAACCCAATGTGTTATTTGAGGATTTGCCTCAGGATTGTTAACTTGTTAAAAAAGAACATATTCTTAACAACACAACTGAAGTTTAAAAATAATGTTTGATGTTCGCTATGTATTTCTGCAAGAAAATAAATATATCTTTAAAACAATATAGTAAACTAGGGATGTATTTGCCAGTGTTTTCAGAGTGATTTATAATCTCTACCTTTTGCAGAAAAATGTTGCTGGTGAAGGTCAGCATATAAAATTTTAAAGCGAGACTTTTTTCCCAGTCATCTGAAGAGTTAATCCTTAAGTCAAATAACATTTTTATAACCACCGGACAAAGCAAACTGTTTTAGTTCTAAATGAAATTTCAACCTTTATTTATAAAATTTGCCACAGTCTACCTTTGCAAATTGAACACACGAAGCAGCAAGATAATTTCAACTAAATCTTAAACTGTTTTACATAATTTAAATATTTCAGTAGGTGGTGCCATAAAACCATGTACAATAGTGCTATGGCAAAATACAGTATAGTAAAAACTAATGGAACATTAAATCCAAATTTATTGTGCTCTGCAGTATAGATGTTTATGAAAAAACAAGTCCACAGAATTAATTTTTGTGGGGGCTTTTGATATGCAGAAACTGCAGGATCTTGTTAGGGTAGTAGTCATTAGCCTGCAGCCTAATGTAGTTTTACATAAATGTTTTAGAATGTTTCCAACTGTGCATGCAAATGCTTATTTATTTTGCTGAGTGAAGACATGAGACGGTAGCAGATTCAGCATTTGCTTAAAATGTGCTGGCTCAGAAGTCTAAAAGGTTTTGAACAAAGAGCATTCCTTGTTATAAAAAGTATATAAGAAGACCACATGGCTTTTTATGTATGGAAATAGAAGAAAATGATAGTATGGCACGGTTAAAGGAGGAATAAGACTATGTTTAAAAGGCAGTGAAGATCAGCAAGAGAATGGACTAAACAGGGTGCTCAGAAACTGCAGAGAAAGCAAGATGAATGAAGTATATGGATTTTCTTAGACATGTAGCTGGATATCTTGTCAAAAGCTCTTGAGCTGGCTTTAATAGTGTCAAAATCTAGTGGGTACTTGATACCTTTGAAAATTCTACTTCAGATGCAGAAGAGATGGTATGTCTATGCTCTATACTCTGTTTATTCCTGGACCCTTTTCTCCTGCATTCTACTAAATCTAGCCATCTACCTATCTGTCTATATTAATAGGTAGATGCATATATATATGTATGTATGTATCACATACAGGTATTTGTTGGGCTGTAAAGCATGCCTCTCATACTTGTGGAAGCTACTTCAGCCTCATGCGGGGTGTGTGGAGAGGAGTGCCTGCATGCTGCAGGGGATGGGTGTGAGTTAATGTATGGAAGGGGTTTGTTAACACATGTTTTTAACATCAGCTACCCAACAAACACCACTTGGTAAGATTTCTGTGTGTGACCCAAACTAGCATCAGCAGACCAGTAAGAGTACAAAATGAAGATGTTTAAGGATTTCTACTCTCAAGTTTGGCTTTCCATGCTGACCTGCAGGAGCTGTGAAGCTAATCTGTGGTTTTTTTTTGCTAGGACTTTCGTTAGTTTATTGCAGACCACTGTGAAGATCTCACTAGTTCAGTCCCCTGAGTAGGTGGGTGGAGAGTGTGCTATTATGTGGGCCACTTCCCAGCTTCAGGATGACAAAAATGGGTCCTCCAGCAGATTGGTTCTCATCCTCCTCAGAGGCTTAATCTGCTGGGAAAGATCTGAAGCCCATTTTCCCACGTATTTTTGTAGGTCCTCTGGGCATGATATACCCTCATCATGGCCCAGAAGCAGAACTCCTGTGTGTTCCAGTGTATATTTGGGGGAGGCAGGGAAGGTGAAATGTATATGTACTCTTACATATATTGGGGGAGTCAGCATATGGACTCTGGCAAATAAATGTAGAGGTTATGCAAGGCCAAGTACCCAGATAGTGGCTGCAAGTGCAAAGGACGTGGCAGATCAGAACCTTCTTGAGCATGTAACCCTCCCCAGCAGCTCCTTCTCAAGGGGCTGCTTCCTTAATCCCTTCATTTTCTGGAGAGCATTAGGTACCCCATGTAGTTACAAGTCGTGGAGACAAGCTCCACATCAGACACAACTGTTCTGCCCAGAAACTGAGTGCATAGTGGCCTCAGACATTGCAACACAGGCAAAACATGCTTGACTCATTAGCAATTTTTCAATTTACCGCCAGTCAGTTTAGCAGTCAGTAAAAAGGAACTGTGCCCCAAACAGGTCATTTCTGACACAGGAGAAAGAGAGAAGCTTCTTCTATCCTGCTGTTGGTCTTCTGTTTTCTTTTACGGGTAATCATCTGAATGCACATCCCAGCACCACGCAGGAGTGAAGTGCCCAGCTAAAAGCTGAAAGTCACAGCTGTCTAAGCAAGGCAGCATGACACCGAGGAATAAGGGTTATGCAGTTTTGTCCACAGTAGTTTTCAATCCTGGTGATGGTGATGCCTGTCTGTAGATGGGTTGTGAGTGCTAATTTAGGAGAATCAAGTATCTGAAGGCATCAACATTACAACCCTGTATTATGTTTTATATTAGCTAAGTGTCCCTGCTAGACCCCCAGGTCAAAGTTGCTGCAGTATGGTTACTCTTCCAGTTGCTGAGCTGTTGGAACACACAGCAAACTGTACAGCTGTCCCCTCCAGCCAGAGAAGCTGTACTCTGAAAAGCCCCCGGTGCTCTCTTTGGCCACAAATGGGACAGGCAATAAGCCTGGTGTCGGGACAGGTTTCTTTTACAGTTTTTCTGTGAGACCCCTGTGGACAGTGGACTTCTGCACTGAGATGCCTGTCTGCTGCACAACAGGTACATCAGCTGGTCACACTCCTGACGGGGTGACCGCATGCTTACAGCACCCAGGTGGCACAGGGCTGGGTGGGCTGCTGCAAAAGCGCAATGCAGGGCTCGTCAGCCAGGCTGTTTTTTTGAGAACAAACCAGAATATTTTGCTTTATGAGCTTTATTTTTGTTTTGAAGCATTTTTTTACTACAAAGTACCTTTTAATTTCATTTTTTTTTAAAAAGTAATTTTTAAAATTGTCAGGATGAAAATGAAACATTTTGTTCAATCCAAAAGTATTTATAAAGCTCTTTCCTTAGAAATTTTGAGAGTTCTGGTTGTGGTCCAACTAAAAATTATTTTCTTTCTGTTTTCTTAGAACTGCCAGGAAATCAAGAAGTGCACAGATATGCCAGTGCTTTGGATTTTTAAATAGTGTATACATGCCTGAAACAGAAAAGAAATTAGCATTTAATGAGATTACATGGAAATAAAAATGGCAAATCAATAAAATTCAGTGAATACCTGTATGCTTCACAGAGTATTTAATGAATAGTGAGTTTGTGCGCTGGAATGCTGCGGGATCAGAATTACATGTCCTTCCAGTGGCTGTAATGAGAAGGAAAAATTGGATGCTTTCTATTGCCTGGATATTTTTACATTCTTTATACTGACTTGCATCCTATTCTTCCATTGCATTGTCTAAGGAAAATAAATAAAGAAATAAAACCCCACAAAACCAAAACATAGCTACGATGAGCATGAATACAGAATGTTCCATCAATTAGAAAATATTTTTCTCGCTAACTACTTGCAGACACATGGACAGATCAGCAAATCTAAATAGCCTATTTTCAACTTGAGTCATATGCAGCAGTGGTGTAAATAGAGGAGCAGCTCAGTTGCTTCTGGATGTCAGTATTACAGATTGCAGTATTTCCTATGCCTTCATTGCTTAGTGTTTTATTTTTCTTAGTGTTTTTTCATTGCAATGCAATGATTTTTTTTTTCTGTAGGTAACTTTTGTTCAGGAGGTGAGGGTTTCTCTTCAAAGAAAGGAATAGAAGGGAGTCCTAGCTGGAAATTCTGTAGTGTGGGTACACCACAGATTTCCTATCATGAATCTCTCTTTTATTAAGTCTCCTCAAGGTGAGTCATGATGGCATTTCATTTACTACAACAGACAACTGGAGGTCTCCATCATCATCCTGCTGGAAAAAAAAGCAAATACTTTGGGTAATACTTATTTTTAAACCTTCTGTCCTTTATTCTTGCCATTTTTACATGTTGCTTCATTTTTGTTATCCAATTAAAAAAATAATTTTCCGGGCCTTATATGTCTCCAACATTGATACATGGATGTGTGTCATATGCTGTACTGATAATGTGGAAGTAGGCATTCACAATTTCTCCACAAAGTAATGTGAAAACAGAATTGCTTGCTACCTTAAACGTTTGTGAAATGTGTATTAGCCACAGTAATTTTTCTGTTTCATCAGTGAGCAGGAATTTTTGAAAGCTCTCCAACATACCTTTTTGCAAACAGGCTGTAAAGGGACTTTAAAAATACAGTTCATTCTGGATATAATGTTAATATATTTCTTTTTTGAATAAAATTTCTGGCCAGTTGTACTAAAGATTTGGTATCATTTTTTTTTTAACTGCAGAAAAAACTACCTTTGTGTGTAAGAAGTTGTGCATCATATCTCAGACTTCCAAACCTTCCCATAGCATCTTAGATTGGGTGGTGTTTTAACCAAGGTAAGCACCACTGTGGATAAATGAGCTGCCCATTCATTCAGCACAACCATCTCCATTTTATTTCATCCTGATGTTTTCTGAAGCTGTCAGTCACTCTCTCTTCTAGTAGTCTGGCTTGGTCCTGACAGGCCTGGTTTTAGCTATTTATGCATGAAACAAAGATTTTTGCTGTAGAAGCTTTTCCATTTTAGCAAAAAATGGCAAATGTCTGTCTGATTGTAGAGGGGAAATTTAACAGGATTTTAAGTAAGTTACTATTGGTGCTAAACCAATCATAAATTTTTTGGACAAGATTTGAAGTTAAGGACATCTGGGAGGATGGGTCTGTAGTTATGGTGCTGAGGTCCAAAGATACATATTTAGTTCCTTAATCTGACATGTATTTCAGAAATGATTTTGTGCAAATGCTTTTCTGTATAATTCAGCATCACGCTATGCTACACTAGAAACACTACAGATTAATTACTCTGAATCTCCAGCTTGCTAAATTATCCCCCTGAGTATATCCATTCTGGACTGCGTTATGCAGTGCAAGCGTTTTTTGTTTGTCATATCTGCAAAATTTGGAGAACGCTACTGCTCTGCCTCACATGGGCTCCCTAAAAATACCTGTATGAGTGACAAGATCACCACTGTTACGGCACTAGGGACCAGAAAATATCCATACTGCCTGCAATCCCATGCAGGTAGTTGGATCCACAAACATTTTTCAAGCTAGCTCCTAACAAGCATGGGTTTATGAAAGGCAAATCCTGCTTGATTAACCTGATCTCCTTCAATGACAAGGCAACCCACCCAGCTGATGAGGGAAAGGCTGTTGATGTTGTTTACTTGAACTTGTAAAGCCTTTGACACCACAGCATTCTGTTGGAGAAACTGACTGCTCGTGGCTTGGGCGGTTGTACTCCGTGCTGGGTTAAAAGCTGGCTGGATGACTGAGCCCAAAGAGTGGTGGTGGAGTTACATCCAGTTGGTGGCTGGGCATGAATTATGTTCCCCAGGGCTCAGCATTGGGGCTGGTTCTGTTTAAAAACTGTATCGATGATCTGGATGAGGGGATCAAGCGCACCCTCAGTAAGTTTGCAGGCGACACCAAGTTGGTAGGAGCGTTGACCTCCTTGAGGGCAGAAAGGCTCTGCAGAGGATCTGGACAGGCTGGATCGATGGGCTGAGGCCAATTGTACAAGGTTCAACAAGGGTCAGTGCCGGGTCCTGCCCCTGGGTCACAGCAGCCCCAAGCAATGCTGCTACAGGCCTGGGGCAGAGCGGCTGGGAAGCTGCCCAGTGGAAAAGGCCCTGGGGGTGCTGGTCGACAGCCAGCTGGACATGAGCCAGCAGTGTGCCCAGGTGGCCCAGAAGGCCAACAGCATCCTGGCTTGTACCCAAACAGCGTGGCCAGCAGGACGAGGGCAGTGACCATCCCCCTGCACTGGGCACCAGTGAGGCCGCAGCTGGAATGCCGTGTGCAGTGTCGGGCCCCTCACTGCAGGAAAGACACTGAGGGGCTGGAGCGTGTCCAGAGACGGGCAACGGGGCTGGGGAAGGGTCTGGAGCACAAGGCTTATGAGGAGCGGCTGAGGGAGCTGGGGTTGTTCAGCCTGGAGAGGAGGATGCTCGGGGAGACCTTATCGCTCTCTACAACTACCTGACAGGAGGTTGCAGGCAGGTGAGGGTCAGTCTCTTCTCCCAAGTAACAAGTGACAGCACAAGAGGAAACAATCTCAAGTTACACTAGGGGTGATTTAGATTGGATATTAGGAATAATTTCTTAACTGGAGGGGTGATCAAGCATAGGAACAGGCAGGCCACAGAGGTGGTGGAATCACCATCCCTGGAAGTGTTCAAAAACATGTAGATGTGGTGCTTTGAGGCATGATTTAGTGGTGGACCTGTCAGTGCTAGGTTAATGGTTTGATTGGTAGTGTTAAAGGACTTTTCCAACCTAAATGATTCTATGTTTCTAAGATTTTTCTGTTTTGTTGGCCCTCCAGTGCCCCTCTGTTCATCCAACCAAAAAGGACACCTGCCCATGGGCTCTGCAACTGGAAAAGAAGTAGATGAGAGAAGAAGGTCTCAGAACACCCTCAGAGAAAGTTCCTTCCTAGGGCTCATGGAAGATTAATATTGGCTACAGAGAAATACATGTCTAATGGAATTCTTCTCATATTGCTATTTGCATTTAAATCTATTCTCTTAGCTTGGAGTAGGAGAAACACCAGCTTTCTGGGTCTTTCAAGAATATTGAGTTTGGTTCTTAGTGAGGCTGTAACTAAACTTCTTTTTGCTGGCGGTCACTAAGTATGTGCTAGTCTGATGCCTGCATTTTGTCCTTTCTGTAATGTGATCTGTACATAGGTATTTTATCACATATGGTGTAAACATGTGCTTTTGTGTAGAAGTACAATCAACATTGTAAGAGTGCTAACAGCAAATTGCTTGGATTTGCCTAAGCATGTGCCTCTGACTCAGTCCAAATACTGACAGCGACAAAGCCATAATCATTTGCAGGCTTCAGTTCCGAGCAAAGGGAATTCCACTCTCTTGATTCTAAAATATAATGCTATTGGACACAGTGCACACAGAGAAAACACATTACAATTGGTTCTGACACCAAACAATTGAAAAAGCCTGTATCCACACGTTGGAGCTGAAATGGACATACTGGTTTGACAGGGGGGCTGGGGAAGAGCTGCTCCTTTGTACTGAGAATGCAGACTGCTGTTCATATGGAGGCTCCTTGACAGCTCTTTGATAGATAGAGTAATAAATAAATAAATAGTGTGTACACCAATAAATCTAACTCATATTTTCCTAGTAGAAATAAACCCAAACCTTATACATTCCTGTGCTACCACTGAAACAATAGTGAAACCTTTTATGTATTAAGCGTAAGGAGAGAATACAAGTCTCATTGTTTGCATACTTTGGCAGATAGGACATTGTTGTTCCATGCCCTGAATGTACCCATGTTTGCATGCAACCTGCTTGTGCAGTCTTGTTGCTAGCCAAGTGCCTGGTACCTGCTTATGAAATATTTTTGGAGTTGTCTTTATATGCAGGCAAATGATGCAATACTTTGATTTTTAATAATGAGAAGTGAATGACTGATAACTTTCATGCTCTGATAGTTGCTGGCACGGTAGTTGCCATTTCATCACAGCCTAGGATGAAAGTGTTACTGTCATTTTCTATAGTCTATATCTAAACTATATAAACAGCAGTTATCTAGCCTTTCTTCTGACATGAATAATTTTTGCACTTAACAAAGAAAAAAATGTATCATAATACATGAAACCTTTGGAACTACCTTTGAGTCAGTTTTCCTGGAGAGGCATAAGCCATATGAAGGCCATAACATCTCAGCCATTTTTTTTAAAAACTCTCTATTTAATCCTCTGAGAAGTCCTGCTTACAAGTAATTGGGGCAATATGTTCATAGTCCACAAGCCATTATTTACTGATAATTCTGTGACCATGGGCTAGGATTTTAAAGGAAAGATAAGAAACTTTGATTGCCAATTCCTGTTCAATTAGAGTGGAAGTTAGGCAACCAGATGGCTTGTTCCCATTGGAATGCTGAGTCTTGATACTTATGTTCAAATGTCTCTGAGTCACTATTCTCCCGTCAACTTCTCAGTCATAATAGAAAGCACCATGTCAGTATTCCTGCTGGCTCAGTAGTCTTCCTTAAAAATGTGGCTAAATCCTCTCCTTTCTGCTTCCTGCCCATTGGGTTGTTCATCCAGGTGTTTTCCTTTCTTATTTTCCTTCTTTTTTATTTAAGAAAAGTAACTTAAAAAAATGGGGTGGATTTTGCACAGCTAGATTTTAACTGGGAGCTCTGTCAAGTGTTAGAGAAACAGAGAAGCAAAAATTGCCAAAATTCGCCAGGTGCGTCACATGCATGATTTTGAATGGGATTGCAAGGAGTGTAATGATGACAGTTCTGCAGTTCTGTATTCACCAAACACTTGTAATAAACAAAAATGAGTGTTAGGCTTTTAAAAATTTTGTTAGATCTAGTATCAGAGCTATTTAAGCTCTAACAATCCACATCATGAGAAAAAAAAAAGGTCGAGAAAGAAAGATTGACTGTCAATATGAGTTGAGAGTGGTAGAACTAGTGAAGTCTAAATGTGACTTTAGAAATCAGAATCTGATTCTAATCAGAAAAAGTTGAAATCTCCGCACAGAACTCACAAAAATGATTGAGTTTTCCTGATACCAGGAGGGGCAAGTTTCATCTCATTTGACCTTGGCTGTTTACAAAGTAGATGTCAGCATCCTAACCAGTAACTCTAGGCTCATTTAATGTCAAAGGAGAGATCCAGGCAACTTTAGGATTTCTCTGCCCTATTTTAGACTTTTACTACAGGGTGAAATGAGTTGTGGCCAATACTGTGTTGACTGTATTACATCATCACTGTCTTCAAAGGTACCTTAGATTCTTTATTCATTTAATCAGTTTAATTTTCCTGGAGGTAATGGCTAATGAATTTTCCAGTGAATAAGGAGGTTTTGTTTCTAAATTTCAGTACAGAATTGCCTAGTGTAATGACTAAGCTAGTTAAGATTCCAGTTTGCCATAATTTTGTTTTTAACTCAGTTTTGGTAAGTAAGATAAAACCAGGATCAGTTTCACTAGATTGCTTTCATCAGTGGTGACCAGAAAGATCCCCCCAAAACAGGTAATAACTTGCTCTTATACAGAATTTCTTAATAACTGGTTCCATGTTCTGAAAACAATAATGGTACTCACATCTTTGGGGAAGACAGAGAAATGGAAATTGAAATAAAAATTAAAAAAAATATTATTTGCTGAATCCACTGATGGTTCTAGTTTCATCTGGTAGCAAGAAATCTGGAGGTGCTTCTGTTGATGGCCTAGGTGTTATTGATTCACAATGAACAATGAAGTCAACGGAAGAAACTTGACAGTACCCAAATATCCTGGATAGGTGGTGGAAAAATAGAAAGGGAAAGGCATTGAAAGCCAGTTATAGAGACTGGGAAAGCCAACGTACAGGGTCACATGGGCACACTCAGACTTGGCTTGTAAACTCTCCTGTCAATGCAACACCATAGGTTGGAAAACCATGCTAAGGTATCTAATATTGCAATGAACTAGAAAAGAACTATTGCTGAACAGATGCTAGGCTTGCCAAGCCTACCAACATCACCTGTATCATCAGCAAAATTGGGCTAGCTTCTGAAAAGTTACATGGGCTATTGAGATAGTCAAGTCTCCTGTAATGAGTGAGGGCGTCACCCTGAAGCAGAGAGCAGTTCAGGGTGTCTGCAAAGGGTAATGGGGATGCTGTGCCATGTAGGACTAGAGAAAGAATAAAGAAGTACCTTTATCTTGAATAACTGTCATGGCCACTAATTCTGGCTAAATGGTAGCAACTGGTAAGAAAAAACACCCAAGTCTGACCTCAGAGAATGAAATCCTTAGTACATCAATCTGTGATGAAATATTTTGATATGGATATTGCTTTTACACATGTATATAAACTGTATTTTCAACAGGGAATAAAGAGCATCCCTGTAAGGCACTCATAAATTGATTTTATAAGTTTGATCTGAGTTTGTTGGTGAACTATACTTCTGAGTCATAACAGAACAAAGGCATGGGAATGAAAACAGTTACTGACCATGCAGTAACTACGGAATTTGTTGTTCTCTTGAAGTTGCTTTTATTGCATACCACTGGACTCCTATTTTCTCCCTATGTCTCTTTTTTAGAGGAACAGTTGTAAACTTGTTTTTTCCACTAGCTGTACTTTAAAGCTCTCTGTGTTTGAAAATAAAACAATTCTTTCTTTCCTGACTAACACTGTGGCCCCTTGACTTCCTGAAAAGCATAAATAAAGCCTTTGGGCCGAATCATAAAGTAGTTCATTTAACAGGAGACATCGTTTTAGTGTTACTCAGGGTAAGGTATGTTTGAAAGAGGAGACATCTATGATATGGTTGGTCCCTGCTTGGTTGCCCTGATTGCAAAGTCATGTCTTCTAGCTCTTCTGAGGGGTGACCTTAGTCTCATGTCAGGGAATGAAGTCACATACAGTGCAAGTGACCAGCTATGCAGAGGGTTTCTTTCTCAGTCTTTTAATCCTTTTCAATGGATAATACACTAACTAACTTCTGATAGCTATGAAGCACTTGTTACTGACTCAGAGCATAATATTGCTTGTCACTTAAGCTGATTTTGAGCTCTTGCCCAATTTGATGTATTTGGCAAGACAGAGCCTTGTAGCATAAAAAGGATGGTTGGTGGACAAAGGTACCCAGTACCAGCTGTATCACTGCTGATACAGGGGAAGGACCTGAGGGAAAGCAGTAGGTTTTGTAAGTGCTGTTGATCTTTGATGTTCTAGTAAACTCACAGAGATCTTTCCATTTGAGCTGCCACATATATGTTAAGCCAAGCTGTAAATGGTACTTACTTTAAGTTTACTAATTAAATAGTTCTTTAGTCATTCTTTCCTTCGTGCTTAGAGCTGATGTATTCCTCTGATGAACCGTGTACGCAAGAAAAAAGCCAAGCAACAAAATCTGTACACAACAGTAAAATACAAAACAAAACAAACTAAACCAGATAAATGGATAGTGTACTTCAAATGAAGCATCAAGACGTAATTTTTACTCTGACGAAGTTTCATCAGGCTGCTCCTTGAATGGCAGGCCCTCTTGTCTAATGAGCAGGTCATTGTACAGATAGTTGCTTAGAGCGTTTGTACAGTATTGCTCATACTCACAGTTTCTTTCCAAAGGAAGTGAAGGTTTACATTCTAGCGTGAAAGAAGGATTATTGTCACTTTTAACCCTTTCTCTGTAATGGTGCTGCTCTATTGTATGAACATGGAAGGTAAAATAAAAGTTGGGAAATGCTTGCTTATGGACTTTTCATTTCTCATATCACTTCTTTCCCTTTATCTCCCAGACCTCTCAACTTCTTTGTAACTATATACATATGGATATATGTTTCTCACTATATCAGCTAAGGTATTAGAGATCACTGTGATGACAGTGCTTAGAAGACTGATGAATCAAGCCAGTTTTAAACTATAAAACACAATTTTATCAAATTCATTTATTAACAACACTGTTTTTGCTAATGGTTCGTTCTTACACATCAATATTCAACATTTCTACACATACAAAAAGCTCAGACTTTGTAACAGTCATATTTTGAATTGGCTGTAAATATACGGTACTGTGGAGATGATGCCATACAGCAAGTGCAGGCAGCTGCAGTCCTTGGTGTTTCTTAGTCCTGGAGGTCCAGGTCGTCAAGCTTGAGATCCCTCTGATGAACATCAAAGTGGGTTGTCTTCTGCCTTCTTTGTCTTTCCTCTATGAGCTTTAAGGTTTTAGTGTTTCCTTGCCTCCCTCCCCAAAAGGGTGGTCTCCTCTGCTCCTGATATTGTGTATTTTTTCATCATGCCAGTCATTCTTATTGTGCATTTGGCAGGATGTCCTGTTTATTTACACTCCCTTGTGCTTATCTTGTCCTTCAAGAACTTTTTGCGTCTTCTACATGCAGGTACACTCATTGCTTTTCCCTTTGGTGGGCAGGCTGCTCAGATATTTATGTGCCATCACAATATTATGAAGTGCTCATACACTGTGTTGGTCAAAGTATTTTACTATACTTATATTCAGATTCAAGATTAGGTAGTATTTACTATATCCTGACTAGTATACTTTGAATTTATAAGTGCCACCGTGTGTGTCAGCTATCAGCCCCATCAATTCAGCTGTAGGGATGGGTCACTCTGCCTCCTTGCCGAGGCAAAAACTGGATAGTCATACCTGAGTTTGCATAAGCCCTGTCCTACCACATTGCTTAAGGCAGCCCAAAACACAGTCTAATTTTGGATCTTTTGTATTGAGTCTTTTATGCTCCTTGGATTACAGAAAATACTTACAGCAAGGTGAAGGACTGGACTCCCTCCCTCCAGTGGAGGAGGGATGTGATGTGGGAGATACTCACTGGAAAATAAGAGGTAGCCCTTTATCATCTTTGTAGCTGCCTCCTCTTTCAAAAACTCCTTACAACACTTCTCCTAGGAAGGCGGGCATCCTCACTGCTGTTGAACTGAGATTCTGAATTTATCACCCACCTCAGGACAGAAGGAAAATATGTGGCTGGGGCAGGAGCGGGTGCCAGGTCTCCTGGGTCCCCAGAGCATCGCCATACAGCCCACACTTGCACAGGCCCAGTGGGCTGTGAGCATCTTCCCAGGGTGACATCTCCTATTGATGGACGACTCAGCTGACGGCAGAAGAAGTTGTGCAAGCACTGTAAACTTCTGGATGTCTGTGTCTGCAGATTGCTGCAGACTCCAGCATTTCCTGCTTACGTGCTGCACGTGCATGCGAGGATACTCTGAAGTTACGCTGATGCAAATAAAACCAGATTTGGTCTGGTATCTTCTGGGAAGGCTCTTATCCTGAAATAAATAACAAAGTTCCTTTTTGTGGTACTTTTCTGGACATTTTCTCGAGAGGTCTGTCTTTTGTGGCAGTTGAAATACCTGAAAAGATCGAACAAAACAAATCAAATGGAGATACAATGGCTGTTTATGTAGTGAAATTCAAGCTAGTATGGCCAGAAGTTGTGTGCTTTTGAAAACACTGGAAGGAGCCTCTTTCTTCCTTGTCACTGCATGTGCTCAAGGGTTACCCATTGTTTCCTCAGATCTGCCTGGGACAAGTGACACAAATGGGACTGCTCTGGCACTTCAAGTGAAGCTTGAGTTCAAGTGAGAAGCTGAGTTGGGTTTGGGTGCCCAGCTGGTGTAGACGAAAGCATGAAGGTGCCCAGTTTGTGGGCAAGAGGCTCAAAATCACTAGGAAGGACACTATAGAGGACTCATTTGTATGCTGCACGTTCAATTTCCAGTCAATGTACAGTATCTACTGTGCTTGGACATTTCTCCAAGGGTAAAATAGGCTGGCAGTCTAGCTTTGCTCTCTGTCAAAGATGGGTTCATGGCAGATTTTTGCTTTTAGAAGGGAAAACAACCAAAGAACTAATTTAGTGCATGCTAATGCTGTCAAGTTGACTGAGAAAGCAATGGAGAAAAAAATTTGGGAGTTTGCAATGGTGACCTACAGAAAAAAGTGCTAGAAAAATGCGATAACCCTTATCCCTGCTTCATCAGGAACCTTGACTGCCCAGAGCTGATCTTAAACAACAGTGTGGCCAGCTGCTCTGGCAGAAGACAACACAGTTGTGTCCCTTCAGATGAGGCTGGGTGAGAGTCTCAGCTGTTTGCTGGCTGTGTGCCTGTCCCTCTCAGGCAGGAAGCTGACCATTCAGTTCTCTGTTGCCTTCTTGCAGGCTTTGGCTTGTCCTGTGGCTGCAGACTGACATGTGTTTTGTTTTTGGTTTTTTTTTTTTGTGTGTGTGTGTGTGTTGGTTTTTTTTTTTTCTTTTTAATCTGTGATTTGTCCTCTGGAGCATGCAGGCATCACATGTACCAGATTAACGACAACGCAGTCATACCCTCACAGCTTGCGCTAGTGTTGGGGCTGATCATGTTGCAGCTCTGTCATGTGCCACTTTTAAACACCAGTGCATTTGTTAATCTCCTTCTCAGACAGGAACAAAGACATTAGGGAAAATATTAGAGTCCTGAAAGATGCAAAATTAAATAAAATCGATTATATTGCCTATGATACACCCCCTATCTCCAAATACTTACATCTATGTATAAATTATTAAACCCATGCCAGATTGTTTGCAGATTCTTCTGCAATTGGAAGAAAAATTTTCTAGTGCATGGCAATAGCTAGAAACTGTTTATTCAATTGGTGCTTGCCTTTTATTTTTTTTTATTGGACATTAGTAAGACATTTCAGTAAATATTGACACAAAAAAAGAACATTATCAACATTCCTCTTTACCCACATAAATCTGTCTTGCTAGTCTCCCTGAAATGGACAGCTTCTTAAATTATTCCTAAGCACCAAGTACACTTGATGTAAAATGTCATTATGTGTGACGCAAACTATGCATTAACAGAAAACTTTAAAAGAGCATTTGGCACTGAACTTACGTTCCAGAATAATTGAAGGACTGGTGAGAGAGATACACTTTCTTACCCCAAGAATCCTTAATAATCCATGCAGATCCCCAGGACTCAGTTGCATACACTGAAATATTTTTTCAAGGACTTCTGCTTTGGAGCCACTCACTTTTCAGTTTACTCTGCATTTCCTAGATACAAAGTAATAGCACATTAAGCTGATTGGCTTCCCTTGAAAGATCTTGTGAAGGCATGTGACAAAATATAATCAAAAATCTGAAGGAGGACTCCTTCTCACAGGCATCATTAATTAATTCAGCATCTAGGTTTGACTTGTGCCGGTTCGAATATATAAAATGAAAGTAATTTGTTTAGTCTGGGAAAGACATTCAACAGTTTGATCACACTGATATAAGGAACAGATGCTCATCCCTTTTCTGCACTTCCTGCAACCTGCATATACATTACACTTGGACATTTTAATGTCTCACCCTGAGACGTTGTGTACACAGTGACCCCAGAGCGATGCTCCCACCCACCCCAGCTCCAAACTGAGAAGAGTTCAGAGGGGGTTTGTATGTAGGAAGATGAGGTGGAGGAGTGTGTTCAAAGAAGAGGCCCAAGAGCAAGGTGCAATTCTATACCTACATCTTTCAAGAAAAAACAACCTGAGACAGACTAGTGCTACTGTGCCATGGAAGAGATCAAGGTGTCCAGTTGTGCCCCCATGTTACCTGTGTAATCTGGAAGGGGCTTAAAGGCTAGGAGAGATGATTAGTAAAATGGTTTTTTGTGCACTTGTCTCCTTTTGATCTCAACCAGCAACATTTTGGATTGTGGGGTCCTCATGCTATGCTGGCACATGGCAGGGAACAGTGACAGCCCAGCGCAGCACCTGCCTGGACTGGCAGGGTTAGCAATTCCTCCCTCCTTGGGCCATCAGTGGACAGAGTTGATCATTGGGTCCTGCACCCTAATTAAAATGAATCTTTTCCCATTGATTCCAGGAAGATTGCAAGTCATACCTAGCCTTCCAAGGTCCAAGTCAACTAACTTGGCTAGGCAAGGTAGAGTTAAGCCCAGCAACAGCTGGCCATATTTTAAAGCGGAGGTTGGGTGCCTTACAAATGGTACTGTTCTTTGCTGCCTCTGTTCCTTCTTGTAAGTTTTTTTGACCCCCTGGTGAACACTCAGCTGCATTAGCTTTCCTCTCCTCTTCTTGTCCTGACATTTAATTTTGCTGGAACACTGTAGAAGGCTGAGGGAAGATTTCGCAATACTTATTTTATAGCAGTTTATGGTAATTGTTCCCACTGAGACATTCCCAGCTGATAGGAAATATTTATTAGTTATTCAGCATTCTGTGCAGAGACAAAGGAAAAAAAAAACCCAACCCACAAACCTCATCTCTGACTTTGTAATTCATAGATGAAAGGTGTTTATCTCTCTAGTTGGTATCGATATTTCAGGCCAGTGGCAGCCATAGGCAGTGAAAATAGAGGTGGCAGTGGGAGCAGCTGCAGGGGCATGTATGTCACACTAGGCAGTACTAATGCTGAAGCTTTGGTTTCTTCTGTCATGTCCTCTGCATTCACTAGATGAATCCATGTCCTTTCACAATTTGCAGGTGGAAAGGAGAACTGGCTTGAGAAAATCTGCCTGACGAACAATAGCTAGTTTTGGCACCTCCAGTAACAGAGCTCACAATTTCCCTTAAGCCCAGCTTCTCAATTAAAGAAGCTTAGCAAAAGCTTAAAGGACAACTGAGCTCTTCTCTAGGTGGAGCCAAGCTCAGGAAACCGAGCTTTATGGAAAGAAAAGCATCTCTAAATAACCCAGCAGAATCTATGCTGTGTTCAGCAGCCAAGAAGCTCAGAGATCACAGATGTGTGTTCATACTTCGAACATCCACAGCTGCTGGGAACTTCATATGGGTTGAGTTTGCAAGAATAGTTTGCATTTTTCTTTTCTAGTCTGATTGCTGATCAAACACCTAGTCTGCATTGTTGCTTCCAGCAATGGCAAATTTACACAGATCTGAAAGGAAGATGAGCAACTTTCTGACTATGACAGGCTTCAGCCAAAGCTCAGGAAAATAAATACAAAATGCTTCATTAACAATGGTGGACTATGGATCAGACCCGCTGTCTATTCAATTATACAGTGTTATTAGGAGAAAAATTGCTTTGTGGCCTCCCTAGTAGGTAAAATTTAAGCCCTGCAGCATGAAGTTTTAGCCTCCTATTTTACCATAGTTTGCATAGCTTGCCAGAGCTTGCGTTACTTTTTATGTTATTGCTTTCCAAACATTCCAATCTGGTTCTTAAAAATCCTGCTTAAATAGTAGTGTTCCTGAACCTGTGGCTTCCAGGTTACATAAAGCACAAAGTAATCTTTATTTCAGGAGGACTTAGTATACATTCTCCAGGTGTTTTTTTGTTCTCATTCTGGAAATATAAAAAGAAAGAATGTTTATAATTTTACTGCTGTTGTTCTACATATTTCAAAATTGAAAAAAAAAAAAAAAAAAAGGCTCCTCTAACTAATTCACTTGCCTGGATTTATATGGTTGAAATCCAGACTGTGAGGTTTAACCTTCTTGGTCAAGTAAGCCACATAGCAGAGTTTACTCTTCAGATGTTTTCAGTGACATTGCATGTGTGAATGTAAAGGATTTTTAAATGATGTCATTGTAAGTAATTTTGCAGAAAAAATACTCTGGCAAAACTAAACAAAAAAAAACCGGTATGTGGGATATGTATGTGATCCTGCAAATATTACAGCTTAAAATAATCACTGTGTGTTTTTTCCCTGTTAGTCATTTGCCCATAGTAAGTTCAAATTCTTTCTTAGAATACAATCTCATTACAGAACTTGTACAGATGATCCACATGCTCCACTGATCAATTCCATTACCAGGATGCCAGGTATAAATGGGTTCCTTATTCTTCCCCTTTTTTAAACCTATTTACTTATGTTTCAATAACTTTATAGGAGTATTTAAATAGACATATGAGAGGGAAGCTTATTTTCTAGCTAGAAAAGCTACAGGCCACCTGGCACTTACTGGGTTTCTCAGTTTTGTCCACTGGACACAAAAAGACAGACTGATGGTGTGAGAATAAATATTTCAAAGATAGTGTAAACGACAGTGATAGATCTGTATGTCCTGTCTGTCCCCCTCCCACAGGCCCATTAACTACTGCAATACGTGTGCTCTTTTCTGAGTGGAAAGGAGACAATGCAGTGCTCACAATGACAACATGGAAATGGCCTCAGATATTTGCCTGGAGATCACAGAAGGCCTGGGCCAAATCTGGGAAGGGAGGTCTCTCAAAGAATTGTCTCCTGCTGTAGCCACTGGCTCATTCATGGTCCCCGCCAGCCTTGTGACTGTACAGCAAGGCAAACAGGAACAGTGTGGAGGAGGAAGGTGGGTGCAGGCAGGAAAAGCTTTTTCCTGCTTCAGCTCATCTTTATACTTTATTGATAGCTAACAGCTCTGGAAAAATAATTTCTGGAGAACATAAAGTAGCATGAACCACAGAGGTATTAGCAGTAATGTGTCCCCATTCAGGACTGGTGCACCGATGACAGTTCTTTGGCAAAACAGAGGACCCCACAGAAACCTGCATTGGCAGCTCATATTTTGTGTTACTACTGTGTCTCGATTTTCTGTGGTTTGCAAGTCCTTTTAAAAACTTTCAGGCAGAGTATCACTATATTGTGTTGTATTATAATATGAAGATCATGTGTATTATTTTGAGAAGAATTTAAAAGCTCAATCCACCAGTAATTAGTATGATTTCCCTAAAATATATGAATGCCAATCAAACTTTTATGGATGTGCGGTCTTAGTGGGTACATCTTCAGTGAGAACAAGGGAGTTCTACTGTTTCCTTCTGGACTCTCTCACTGTGGGTTTTACACTCTCATTGTATTTCTCTCACTGTATTTACATTATTTCACACTCACACGGGAAAGTATTTTCCAAGGCAGATGGTTTGCCAGTTAGCACAAGATAAAGCATGGTAGCAAAAAAAAAAAAAAAAAAAGAAAACACGAAGAGCTAGTAGTAGAATATAGTACAATATCACTGCTGACATCCTGCTCTGGCTTTGCAAATATTCATTTGCCTTCCCCTAGAGATACGAGTGAGATTGGATGTTTGTGTGTTACTCACAGTAGTGACTCAAAAATGGAGTGGATAAGTACAGTGATCAAGCTGGTAACAAGAGGAAGGAACTTCAGATCATTTCAGGGATGGCCTGGAAATAAAATTAATTTAGGGTATTTGTATTTTTTTATACTTACATACTTTAAGTACATTATAAAACTCTGAGTGTACAAAATCTTGGAACTAATCCTTGTCAAAATAAGACTTTTATTAAGCCATTTTAGTAGGCTAAAAGATTCTTAAGCTGGACAAGAATTATGATTATGTCCATCTACTGCTAGAGTTGACCTGAAGTGTACATAAGAGCTCAGGTCTGTATGTGGCTAAATACTGAGAAATAAAGGTTGCATTTTTCAGATAGTCATTACTAATTTTAAATAACATTGCAGAGAAGTCAGTGTTACTTTGCCCCATTGCAGAGAAGTCAGTGTTACTTTGCCCTGAAGGATCTAAAAAGCCTGTCAGGAACAAATTTGTAGTACACTCAAATGTGTATTGGCAGGCTTGTTTTCAGTAAGATTATAAATGTCAGTTGCTGGTCCAGAACAGGTGGCACTATAAAAAAATTGGCTATGGGAAATTAATACCGTTTACAAGGAAAATATCCACTTTCGCAGATTGGGAATAAGAAGTGTTGCACAGCTGATCTGTGAACTAGTGTACTTTTTAATGTGTTTTCCTTAAAATTGCTTTGAGAAGTAAATGGCTACAGATTTTCCCCTGTTACTGTTTGTTTTTATGTTTCTTTTATTCCATAGTTCAGTGTATCAAAGCTTAGAAAGTGAGACCTGAAATATTAAAAAGTCTTTGTGTGTGCCATCTTGGCACTTGGATCAATGATGGGAACAGTTTAATACTGCTATTACCCCGTTAATCACAGAGGAGTTACTGTGGCTTCAGATTGAAACAAACATGGGCAGGATGGGGTCTGCAGCCACACAGTACCTACGACAAATGATTTACTCATTGGTTCGCATCAGAGATCTCTCCTGGCCTTGTCCTTCTTGTTATTTTATATTAGTAATATATGAACAGTAATAGGCTGATTACTGAATTTTATTCATCCTCTTTTCCAGAATCAACGGTTTTTCTTTAAATTGGAGAAGGTGAATAATAAACCAAAGCCCTGTACTTACCATGATGGAAAGCCTCTCTTCCAGGAATTCTTCAGATCTCATAATTTTATTTTTAGTGGCAATTTACCAATATGGCACTGCCTTATGAAGGTCAGAGAAATGGTGTGTCCCCAGAGTGCTGCAGATGATGCCATTGCTCCCTTTCTATTATATGCTTCAGTCTGTGTAGCAGAAATTGTGCTCCAGAGGACACAGGTGAGTGAAATAGAAATAAACACATGAACACAATGAATGAGAAAACCATTAATGCTTTTTGCCATTTTTTTACTGCTGTGGAATCTGAGTTCCTTCTGCCCTAACTGATCGTCTCAGAGTATGATGCAGTTGCCCAGTTGAGACCAGTCTGCCTTCATATCAGTGAAAAATGACAAAAGGTTTACAAGACTCCTTAGCTTACTGAGATCTGAAAAAATGGCCACATATTTCCCTGGCAAAACAGGCCTGTTGTACCTTTCCAACCCAGAACTGCTCACTCCCTTAGCATCTGGGGGATATCTCTGTGTTGCTGTTACAAACAAGAATTCATGGTACCACAGCTGACTTTTTCTAGCATCCTAACAGTTCATAGCATTTCCTTTATGAATCAGAGGTGCCTTTTTTGAAGCTGTGACCAGGGATTAAGTGAGGGCAACTCATATAGCAGTTTCTCTATACCATTGCCATATTTCCCATGAGAATACTTCTTCAGGACCAGAGCAATCTCCCACACTGCTACAGAGTACATCACAAATCCATTTGTGATATAAGTAGTTACTTTTTCAGCATGAAGTAGGACAAATCCTAGATATTTGGACATTTAAATTACTGTCCTCTCCTCTTTTTCTTACCTGAAAAAAAATAAATTAAAAACCCCTTCAGTTGGTCATTCGGCCTTATACACTTGCCATAGCAATTCAACAGAAAGTGGCTCAGGGCTACAGAAGAAAGCTACTACTCACGCTTTGCCTGTTTCAGTTATGCATGGCTGGCAAGGAGTCTTGCTAATTGAAACAGCTAATTCATGTACGCTATTCTGCACCTTCCTTCCCTTCCTTCCTCCACGTCCTCTGGGGGTGAAATGACATCTGGGGTGTGGGTTCCGTGTCACTGCTGCCAGTGTGCTCCAACCTGCAGCAAGATTTAACCTTTATCAGGTGCCATGCTTGAGGTTAATAACAATAAAAAATAGTCCCGGCAGGAGCACTGGGAAAGCATGTATATAATAGACCTCAAAACACCCACAGTGGGCAAAGCTCAGGAAATTCCTGAACTTAAAAATGGCCTTCTCAGTTTCTTATAAAGAAAGAAAAAAAAATAATTCTCTCCCAGGCATTAAAAACAAGATTATGAAATTTAAGAGTAGATTGAGTTCTTTCCTTTCATTCAATTGCCTTTGTTGAGTAGTGATATATTCTGGTTCCTAGCAGCATACCACTGTTTACACTGGTTACTAAAGGAATAAATTGTTCTAAGGATGCAGATGTCCAAGTAGTTAACATTACAGCCTACAGTGATTGCCAAGGAAATAGGAAAACCTGAGTTACTCTCCTGCAGAACTACTTTGTTAAGCTATATTTCTTACTTATGTCATCCTTAGCTTTCTCCCTTTACGCAACATCCCTATGTGATGTTGATGGGTACTGAAACCTGTGTCCAGAGGTCACAGCTGGTGACAGAGCTTTTGTGTATTACAGGATGTAAGCAGAAGCTCTTGCCTAAGAGCTTCACAAATGACTGCCTGTAGAGGTCTCCATTTTTATTTGCCTGGCTTCAACACCTTAAAAACGGCTAGATTTTAAGTTTAGCTACAATTTCTGAAGGTGAAACGTGCAGCTGGGCACCCAAATCAGTACTTCTGTTGAAAATCACTGATGGTCATATAAAAATAATTTTAAAATCATACCACGTGAGGTTGGCCTCTCTATTCCAATGTTTTATTTAAAGGCTTCTGAGCTCAAAAATTATATAGAATTTAAATATGCTAATATCTTATATTTCTGTGCCTTTTAAACTTTTCAAGTGTATGAATTATTATTATTTTTTTAAAATGGAACCAGACACATTGTGAAGAAACAACAAAAAAAGATGCCAGTTGACTTCAGAGGATATTTTACTCACTTCTCAGGAAGTTTAGGAGCGTAACAGTTGAAAGGAGACATAAGATAAAGTGTACCATGAAAAAATATTCAACTTTTGTGGTTACACTGTGCCAGTTTGTGCAAAGGTCTTTGACATCCTCAGTTCAGTTTGTTTGATGGTTGTTTTCTGTGGATCACGTCAGGGTCACCAAATGTGGTGACGCAGGTCGAGGTGGACTGAAAAAACACTACGTCTGCGTGGCTGGGCTCGGACAAAATGGCCTTTATTGTTTATACAAATGATTTATATATCTTAGACAGTACATGTGTCAGACCCTGATAGGTTTTTGTGTTCTTCTTCTTGCTTACTATTTGCTGTTGCTGTAG
Organism: Falco punctatus; assembly: GCF_963210335.1. Taxonomy (NCBI): domain Eukaryota; kingdom Metazoa; phylum Chordata; class Aves; order Falconiformes; family Falconidae; genus Falco; species Falco punctatus. The sequence continues at coordinate 101,600,910 of NC_137581.1, forward strand.
GTGCCCGTGTGCTGCAACTCTAAGTTCCGGTTCTTCACATCCTGTTTACATACCTGACAATTTGTGGCTGTCTTAAAGGTACACGACTAAGTCTTTGAAGTCAACTAACTTGTCTGCAGACCTGCTGCAGACCCCAACAGTTTTCAGTTAATGTATATGATACATTGACATTATCTAGATTTTTCCAATTAATTCCAAGTTCATCTGGCTAAGAACCTCAGACACCATCAGCTGTTAATAATTAAAAAGTATTTACACTGATTTTTCTAATTTTTCCTTTTAACAGTTGCAAGAAGTTTGCAGAAGCCTTTGTATTTTTATTTTATAAATGTAATATTTACCAAGTATTTTAACTGATGTTTTATACATCAAAACTTTATTCACATGGTCACTCATTAATATGATGCTGTTATGCACTAGGAATGTTCCTTACCCTCTTCTGGTCACTGCGAGTAACATATTGTCAAAGGTAGGAAAGCACACAGCAGGTAGACTAAAACAAAGAAGAATTTTGTCTATTATAAAATACTGTAAAGGCAGGAAATTTAAAGTTGAGTCTAATATTAAAATATAAACAATCAGAAAGTTAATATAGGTTTGGATCTCTGTGAAGTGTATGTACTGTTGGAAATGAGGTATGAAAGGAGGTTTGATTCTACTCATTTCTATACCGTCAGAACCAGAAATGGTCTTGGTGTAATACTGGCAATGTAATAGGAAAATGGGATGAAAAAGACTAAAAATCCTAAGATCAAGACTCTTCAGGGGTGACCAGGAGAGAGACAGAAAGCTGGGAGTGCTCAGTGCTTCCCCTGCTGTGGTGGGCTCCTGGCTTGCATTCCCTCCTTGTGGAAAATAGACGTGCCTCCGTGCCATCTTTTGGATTCTCCTCATCACCTGGGCTCCCTAGAAGCTCATGCAGGATGAAGGCAAGGCTCTGATGTGTGCAGTTGAGCAGTCTGCCCATTCGATCACTGGCACCAGCATCTGCCCACCTTTGGTCAGTCACCATCTCTGACCCTTGATAACCTGGACTCTGACAGTGGCTCCCATTTAGGAGTCCAGAGATTCAGCTAGAGAGCTGGAAACCTTTCCCAAGAGATCTTTACTGTGTGGTACTGAGAGGACTTCTCCGGACAAAGCAGAATATGCTAATTCTTATCCTTTTAAACCAAGGCTGCCCTTTTAACACCATGGAGTCCCTTGTTGAGCTCTGGTCATTCGGCATCAGTGCCAGACTGCACGAAGGCCTCCAGGCCCAGTGATAAGACACTTAAAAAGGACATCCTACCTGTAAACTACTTCTGGGGTAAAGTTCAAGGGAAATATTGATTGAATTTACTTCAGAGACATTGTCAGAGGGTTTTCCAGCCCTCGCTGACAGCAACAACCTGTGGGAGAAGGAGAAGTCTCAGATGACGCAAAAGCCCAAGGATGTAGGCCTCCATAACAGTTTATTCATGGATGTGTCATTGCGGCCACTGGTGTCAATAGCTCATGACTTTCACAGAAATTTTTCTTCCAGTTCATCAGTAGTTTCCCTCCATTCCCATTTCTAACAAGGGAAGATTGAGCTGTTTTAATTGCAAAAAACACCCCACTTTGCTGCTACTCACAGCACCAAATAATTGCTGAAAAAAATTATTTACAAGATGGCTTATAAAGCCTGGGTGTGTTGCCAGATACCTGCTCAGATGGACTGTGCATACTTTCTCCCACAAGATGGAAGAGGTGCAGTCTTATTTATGTGCCATTTCCAGTTTGGGCTGGGATAGGCACAGTTGACTGGGTGCCTTTATTGCTTAGGAAGTCTTTTTTGCCTACTAGTGCTGAATTTTCTGTAGATGTACCTACCAGGTCACATACTCTGTATGGAAGAGCAGGCCAGTAACTGCTATTTCAATGGCACTTTGTCAATCACAAAATTAGACAAAGCATAAATTTTTTTAGAGAATGGAGGCTGACTGCCATAGCAGCTGGTTTTGCTGGCTTGGATCAAAACATGTTCTCCCTTACATTCCTTCTTTAGACTGATGGTCTTCTTAATGGAAGGGTCAACACCCACATATAAGGTGCAATGAAGGGGCTGTGAGGACTGAGGTATGATGTGTATGCAGTAACACAGAGACTTTGCTGTCTGGAGTTTCCAGGTCATGCATCAATGGTGCATTCTGGTAGATATATACAGACAACCATCTCTTAACAACCAGTTACTGTGCCTCTGGAGCCATGGTTATAATGCCAGCAACCTAATACTCTATTATTCCTCAGCATTAACTTCAGCTCAAAGCAGCCATTTTCTTTTATTTTATTGCTTTGGGGCTAGAATTACTTCATCCCAGACCACATGCTAAGAGCACTAACTTCCAAGGGCCTCTTCTGCTGTGAGTAGCTGAAAAATGAAGATCCAAGGCTTCAGGCCAGGTTTTGATTTCTGTTGTGCTGGCATGAATGGAGTCACTCCAGTTTTAATGAGCATAACTGAGGAAGGAGAACTTGTGTCTTCTCAGAGCAAATTTCTGAGTGTCACACTGGAAGAAAATGTCTGTCACTCTGCTCCCTATTCTTTTCTGGATTTGAATGGTCAGTCAGAATTTTGTAAACTTGTCATCACTGATTTTGAAATCCTGAACAAAAAGTTAATTTCTAGACTTCTGTAAATATAAGGAAAATTTACTGGCGTGAAAAATAGGTATAGAAGCTTCACTTAGGGTGCTCAGAGTAATGATGGACATGATAAAACATACTTATTAGGAAAACAATATTACCTCATGGGCTAAATATAATTAAAACCTGTTGAGTATCTTACTTGAGGATATGAGATGAAGGACACTGGCTAACTTTCACAACCAATGTTTGACATACCTTCTGCTGTAGACAACTGTTTTTGAATTCATCATCATTAAGTATTAGAGTAAATTTTGGGAGGTCACATAAGGGATATCATCCCATAGCTTCATGGCATAATGTATATGCTGTTGAAAAAGCTGACGGAATGGAGCTTGGATTATTCACAGGTCATTTCCCCTTAGGGAAAGGTTTTGGAGCTATGACTGTTACTTCAGATTCCTTCTTCCTGGTCATGTGGTTTTGCTTAACACATAGCTCATTTGTTTTGGTAGTGCCTTGGTTGGCAGAATATATCTTTGAGCAAATGTTATTTCCAAAGTGGAGGTCATGATCTTGGAAGTGCAAGTGGAAATGGGGTCATGGGAAAAGTTGAGAATTGCTGGAATGTGGTGAAAGCAAAGTAATCTATAAATGTTTATGTTGACAGCAACCACAGAATGGTTCCCTGGGGAACTCAGATGAAGTTATCACAGGGAGCAGCAAGGTAAAACTGACATTAAAAGCTCAAGGTTTGGGCTTGCTGTTCTTAAAAAACCTTTAGGTAGTTCAGCTCTCTTAAATCTAAACCATGTGCTGCGATACTCCTTTAATTTCAGAAATCAGGCTTTGTGGGGACATTTCCTTTGAATGTACATGGAATATCAATGCTTTCTGGCAAACAAGAAGCTTCCTCTCCCGACAGTGAGAAAACTTTCACATATCATGTGCCACAGACATCAAAGACAATTTTCATCTTTGTTTATTAGTAAAGTAAATATTTCCATATATGCATATGTTTGTTTACTTTTCAGCAGAGGGCTTTTCCAGGCCTCAAAGTTTACAGGTGGGAAGACTAAAACTAGAGGGGGACTTTTTTGTCAGAGGAGAAATCATGGGTTTGCTTGCTGTGTATAAAACCTTAGCAGAAAGTTTTTCACGGACATGGTTTTGTGTACGAGGAGCTTAGTGCAGTACAGAGTGAAGTGTCTATGTTGCTGCAGGACTGGAGCTGAGCTATGTGATTGCCTCAAAAAATCTGGCTGCTACAGGCACCTTGGCAACTGGCTTGAACACCTGGGTGCCAGATACGTTTGAAGGCAGCTGCTGTGTTTATCCTTCTGCATTGTATGACGCATGGCAATTACTCTGAAGGACTATTGGAGATCTTAAGGCAAATCCATAGCATCATTACAGCAGTTCTGTTTAGCTCTGTTCAGTTTGATATTCTCTATCCCGCACATGGCAGTGATTCTGCTGACTGACTGCGTATGATGGAGCCCTTGGCTCAACTCAGCAGTAACTTTCTGATCATTAATGAAAGTCCTAAACCCTTGATCAGTATTTTGTTCAGGTGGGATGCGTGCCTGAATTAAGTTTAGTATTAATATTTTAACTTTCCCATTTTGGTGTCTCTTCACCCTACTTATATGAATGGCATTAAACTTCTCAAACAAATCTTTGGTCAGTCCACTTAGTAAGTGGCTCCCTCTCCATTAGATTTTCAATGGATATCACGATTGAACATTAATGAGTAGTAAACAATACCTAAAATTAGAATTTCAGATGCAGACCACAGTTGTGAAAACAAGCCTGGGCTTGCTGAGTGTGTGAATCCTTTTGTGTTGCCTTTTGAGAAGAGAAATAACTGTACAATTCTGTTAAAGGCACTGATATTTGTCATTAAAAGGATATAATTTGGAGTTGGCATTTCTGTCTCATATGAGCCACATAGGAGGTAGCTCTATCAAGAAAACCTTTTCCTAACATTTAGAAGATTTTCTTCACAGGTAACCTTCAACCTCCCCTTTTAAGTGAAATGTACGTTTTGCTGAAGTCACTAACAATTCCCAAATAGGGCCAGAAATCCTCAAAACTTGCTGAATTTCTGTATGGACAGATTTTAGTGTGTAAAGGTGAGAGCTGCCACAACTATATCTCCTACCTCTGTGCTTTACAGTGCTGGGGAAGTAACAAATACAGGTAGGAATTGGGAAAACCTGAATAGCAAATGTAGTGGGTTTCTCCTTCCAAGTTTCAGGGAAAGCCTAGCAGAAATGTCACACAGCACTAAGCAAAAGCATCATGTACTTGTGGCTGTTGTTAATTTTCCTTTGCACTGTAGAAAACAGAAGGATGTCCTTAAAATGACCATGTTTCAGACCAAAAGAAGATGCTGAGCCCCAACAGGGCCCCATGATACTCCTGCAGTAGATTCCTCTTACCCTATTCTTGTCCAGATACCCTTGGTGGGATGCTTCTGGGTATGCTAGGCAGCATTGCCTGCTAGAGGACTGGGAGGTGATTGGGGTGTGGGGGGCAGAGGATGAGGAGGGGGAAAGAGGTTGGCAGTTTGTAATAGTTTGCAGGTTTTAGAGAAGTGCTTCAGGAACAGTGCAATGTTCCTGCTGAAGTGATCAGGTAAGGTTAATTAGCTATTACAATAGCATTATTATCCTATCAAATTAATGTTAGAGAGATTTAAGACACCTTGTTTTCCCTCTGATTGCTTTTTTCAAGTTATCTTACAGCCCTGTGACATAGGAATGCTGTTTCCAAATAAAAACTTATTTGACAGAGCAAACATTATTCAAAAGGAGGTGAGATTACATGATAGTCCAGATATTAGACTTTTTAAACTATACTATTCTTAATATCTTCCAGCTAAGAGAAAACGAGTGTCTAACAAAAAAGTGCAGTCATTCCTTTTGAAAATAAAAGTTCAATCCTTAGTTTTGTTACTTTAAAAATGCCTTTATTTTATTTCTGATAATATTAGAAATTTAACATAAACCCCCTCTATCTTGTATTTCCATTTAGATGTAATGATGTCCACAACAGGCAAAAAGACCCCATATTTCCTTTTTAAAACATTTTTTTTTTTAATTCTGATGTGCCAGACTGAAAAATCATCAGTAAGTCAAAAGTGCCTGCTTTAACCAAGTTACCTTGTGCTTTGTAGGACTGGCAAATACACATGGGGCACTGTTTAAACTGTAACCTTTTCTGCAGATTCAGCCTTGCAGCCCCAATAGGGAATTAAGCAACTGAAACTCAAATCTAACGCCCACAAGCTCCGGGAAGTCACATAAAGTGAAGTAAGTATCTGAGAGACTTTCATGGATAACATTGCCCTTGCCAGGGCAGGGGCTATATTTCAATTTTAAGCTGGCTAGCATGTGAAGTGGTCTGGAAAACAGTATGAGCAATAATATACGCAAAACGAAAATGCTGAACTCTGGTACTAACCCTATGAGGAAACTCAGCCAGTGCTTGCAAAAATTGTCAGCAATGGATTCCCATAAACTAGGCATGCTGGCCTGTGTCTATGGTAGCCATCTCCCTATCTCACGTTATCCAGGTGCTTCATCGGTTCTTCCACTGTGTGAAGCTGAAGTACAGGCAGTCATTTCCACCAGTATAATACAGGTCATGCCCATATTAAAGACAGATATACTTACCTTCAGTGTTCCCTTTCCCATGCATCAGTCAGGAGTACAAGGGAAGAAAAATCAGGATCATCATGAAGATCAAACATTGCTCCTTACTATTTCTGTAAATGTCATATGTCAAAATAAACTGAGGATTTTCTAACTCTCCTGAAATCCTGATGTTCATTCCTGAATTTGCATTGTCCTTGGCTATCCGTTCCTGCCCTGGCTTATATCTTGACTGCACTAAATCAAGCAAGGTCACATTCAGCGAAACCATGAGTTGAAGGCCAACGATGAAATTGTATCTTAGAAACAGACCAAATAGCAACATGACTGTTCCTCTCTGTTGTATGTAGCTCAATGTGTCTGACAGGAGATGTGACACATTCACACCTTTTCAAGCTATGGAGACCCGTTCAGTGGCATATAAGCAGGCTGGTGGTCCTCCCTGCCTGAACTGAGGTGCCAACCGAGTCCACAAAGCCTGCCATCTGCACCAAAGTCGAGAGGCAGCATACACAGTTCCAGATCAAGAAATGCACTTAAACCCAACTGTAACTTAACTGTATTAAACCCAGCTCTAGACACCAAGGACTTCACCGTGTGGAGAAGCAAGCACTGGAGGCAGGCTAGAGGAGAGGTCTCCACTGGATCCAAGCCCACGTAACCATGACATGTATTCTCGGAAAACTCTCACTTTTAAAGGGCAAAAAAAATCTGAATGCTTTTTTTGTTAGTATTTTAAAGCTTATCTCTGTGCTTGGCTGATTTGACCTTTCAGTTCCTAATTACATAATTAGTCTTTGAACTTGTATATCACTTCACAGCTCCTCGCTTTCCCAGAAAGGCACTGGTGCACAGTGGTATTTCGACCTCTTCCTACTTTTGTATGCACATTTGAGCCTCCTCAATACACAATAAACTCAGCCAACACAAGCATACTTTATACCAGCTGAGTGGGCTTCAGGTTAAAGCTGAGGAAGTGCTTTGATACAAAGTTATGATTTTAATAATTTTTAAAATATTTTGTGGGAAATACAATTCTTTTTCAGTTTTCCAGTTACACTTTGTAAACCAAAGGAGAATAGTTTAAACTGCTAAGGTATTCCATTTAAAACATGTTTCTTCTTGTGGAATAAGTACAAAATCACTCAAGGTTAATTGACTTCAGATCAGGTATCACGACTCAGAACAAAAATCTGGATACTTTTACTCAATCTTTCTTTTGGAGAAGAATTCAGTAGACATTGTGAATTTTTGTGAAAGAAGGTGTATGAATTACTTCCTCATGATTTTTATGAAAAATACAAGGGTAACTGTGACAGATGCTCAGAACCCTATGCATCCAGAAAGATAAGACAGTGCTATCTACAAAAAAACCATAATGATATACAAAAGGCATGCAAGAAAATAACCTGTCCTATCTTCTGAAACTTCTATTTATCTCCTAGATTAAAACATGGAGGTACAACCCTTCTCATAAAGGTCTGAGTGGTCATATGACAACAGACAAGGAATAAGGATTGGTTGAACAGTGCATTATTCAGAGGCTCCACATCAGGAAAGCTTTTAAAAATTGCTATTCAGGAAAATGTTAAACATAGGTACATACATAGTTGAAAGAAGCCACATATTAAAGGGAAGTTAATGAAGTTTTTGAACTTTTTTCAGATCTTGCCTGATCATAGACTCTGCAGAACAAGGCTGCTGTTGTCTAGCTACTCTGCAGCTCTCCTTTCTGCATGCCCTGACAGAGCAACAGCCTTTAGAGATCACACAAAAGAGTTGTTCTGGGTTTCTAAGACAAGAGGAGGCATTTTGTTGAATTTCAAACTTAACTCCTATCACATCTATGTGGTTTACTTTGGAGGTTGATTTTGTTTTAGTGGAGGAGGGAGAACCTGGATGACTAGTAAGTCATATAAGGTATTGCAAATATTGGCAACATACCAAAAAGATAGATGACACAGAGATGGTAGTTGTGACATTTTACACCAGAAGCTCTTTTAAGACTAACTCAGTGTTACCTTTGGAAATATCTATGTTGGCCCAACAGGAATGGTATGAGCTGTGCTCTATGGCTGGGTAAAAAGGAATCAAAATAAAGTTGTCTTCATAAGTGAGAACATACTCCCTGAATCCACTTCCTCTATGGTGAATTCTGACTGGATCACTGGACACAATGAACACTGTGATTCTGGATCTGCTCCATTACATCACCAAAAGCATCATGAGATAAGAGTAAAATGACACCCTGGAAGGTGCTGTTGACTCTCTTGAGGGACAAGAGGCCTTGCAGAGGGATCACTGGGCTATGATTAAAGGGATAAAATTTAACAAGTCCAAGTGCTGAGTTCTGCACCTAGGGTGGGGTAACACCGAGCACAAGTATAAACTAGGAAAAGAGTAGCTGGAGAGCAGCCGGGCAGAAAGACATCCAGGACTGCTGGGGTCAACAGCAGGCTCAATATGAGTCAGCAGTGTGCCCTGGCAGCCAAATGGGAAACCTCATCAAAACCAGTATAACCAGCTGATCAAGAGAGGTGATTATCCTGCTGTATTCAGCATTGGTGCAGCCTCACCTGGAGTACTGTGCGCAGTTCTGGGCCCCACATTTTAAGAAGGATGTGAAGGTCTTTGAATGTGTCCAGAGGGCAAAAGAGCTGGTGAAAGGGCTAGAAGAGATGTTCTATGATGAGTGGCCAAGGACTTTGGGCTTGTCTAACCTGGAGAAAAGGTGGCTGTGGGGTGACTTCATTGGTCTCTACAGATTCCTGAGGAGGGGAAGTGGAGAAGGGAGGTGCTGAGTTGTTCTCCCTGGTATCCAGTGATAGGGCACATGGGAACGGTTCAAAGCTGCACCAGGGCAGGTTTAGACCAGACATTAGGAAGCATTTCTTTACCGAGAGTGGTCAAACACTGCAACAGGCTTCCTAGAGAGGTGGTCAATGACCCAAGCTTGGCGGTGTTTAGGAGGTGTTTGGGCAATGCCCCAATATATAAGATGTTTTAACTTTTGGTCAGCCCTGAATTGGTCAGGCAGTTGGACTACATGATCTTTGTAGGTCCCTTCCAACTGAAATACTTTATCCTATTCTATTCTAAAAGCTCCTTCTATTCCAGATAGTTTCTGAGTCATTAACAGTATCTTGTATACTATGCTTCCCTCATGAACACATGGCCTCAATTTTATTGACCCTTCCTCCTGCTGAAAAAGATGTCTAAATTATTTTTAGTTATTTATTCTTTGAGAAGAATAAGTCACTTTCAGGAAAACTTGGTCTCATATTCTTTTCAGAATTCTTCACACCTAAGTGACCAAGAATTGAAGCTCATTAACAAAAATGTATATGCACAACGAATAAAATAAAAAGATAATTTTTTTGTTCTGTTTCCTTTTTATCAGGCTATATTTCTGATGATAGAAACAGACCAGTAGAAGCAGAATTATTAGCTCCGAACAATAAATCACAATTCCTTGTTACTATATCACTGGTTGATTAAGTCAATTCCTCCTGCTTTTTCTCTTACTAAGAAAGGTACCTCCATTTTTATGAGTAAATTTAAAAAATAATGGCATGTACTGGACATGTACAAGCACAAATAGTACTAAGCACTAATAGTTCTAAGCTATGCAAATGAAAATTCTTTGACATTGATAGCTAAAATCATACTTAAGATATATATAGCTTAAGATATATATTTGTGCAACAGAGAACATGCAGAGGAATGAAGCTGGGTTAATTAGCATTGATAATATACAACTGTGGGCTGGCTTCAGGGGTGTGTGGGGGTTGGCCAATGTAGATAAGGTGCAGCTGTGGCTGGTGCTGTTAAGAGGCAGAGTAGCCAAGGAAGAAAGTGGAGGAAGAAACAGAGAAAATGCATGTCTGGGTTGAGGTGAGATTAGGAGAAGGCAGCAGAGGGACTGGTGTGAAGAGTATGTTGGTATGAGATGGTGAAAGACCTTGCTGCAGCTTGATAGTTTGGAGAGTGTTGTGACAAGAATGGTTTCTGGTTTGTCTTATTTTGGGGGGTGGTTTTTTTTTGTTGTAATTGCTCTCATAAAAGTATGTTTAATTGAACAAACCAAGTTTTCCACCCAAAATGACAAATTCTAGATATAACTGCTACAATAGCCACAGTTTCAAACTTGGTGCCTCTAATAGATTTTCAAGTATGCAACATTTTTTGATGTGCTAACCCAACTGACATTTTGATTTAAGTGGCTCTTTCCATATTTTAGTACCTTTGAAAACAAAGCTACTTAATTAAGTCTTAAAATATGGCATAAGGAATCTAATTTTAAGCACAAAACCACTTACCTTTCAAGGGATTTGGCTCAGGACCTGATTCAGATCAGTTGGTATTTGTAGATTTAACCCCAAAAGTGTGGTGTGGTTCACATTTAAGTAATAAGAATTTCAAAAGAACCTTTCATTCCAGCATAGTTAGCATCAGAATGACTTTTTTTTTTTTTTTTTTTTTTTTTTTTTTCAGCTTGGCCTTTGAGCCAAAAAATCCTCATTTTTTCCTTGTTACTTCAGTGATTTCACTGCTTATAACTGTTTCATTTGTTTCTCTGTAAATAGGTTATTTATGAGTTTCTGTATCAGAATTCAAGAATAAGTCATGTTTGTGAGAAATGAGGGAAGTCAAAGGTACCTGTGGAATAACTGCCATGATTGTATGCTTATTCGTAGTATATAGTTTAACCACCCCATGTTTCTATGCCCTGTGGGATCTCGAGCTATGTGGAAGCCTATTTGCCACCACAGCTGTTATTTTACTGCTGTTTCCTGTTTATTATTCTATATATAGAACATATGATATATGAACATTTCCTGTTCTGTTAACAATTCATACTAATTTAGCAGTCTTTTATGAGCACACATGTTAAAACCCAAGCTACGGTTTAGCAAAGTATCTGAATACGTGTCTCAGTTTAAGAATGCAAGTAGCTTCAGTGCTGAGCTGCCTTAACTAATTATGGCAGATATAAGGAGAATCAGAACGATGAGAACATCCTTTAAGCAAAAGAAAGATTAGGGTTTTTATTGGAAGCTACTGTACCTCACAACAATTTCTGCAGACTGTTGGCAGTTGTTTAAAGTATTTAAAACCCAGCAATTTTTCAGTAATGGGATTTTACTTTGGAACACTTTATTTTAAATTAGCCATATCCCTATCAATAACAGCAAGCAACCTACAGTCATGATTCCAGCCTCTTTGGTTTATTTGAGAGCTATGTGCAATGTTTTTTTCTCACTTGCTGTCGCTCTCTTGTGGTTGTTCAAATTGTGCATTGACTGAAACAGGTGAGGCAGAATATACTTATTTCATTAACCTGCAGGCAAAATTGAAGTTGTAGTTTTAATATGTACAAAATGTGCATAAAGATCAATAATCACCTATGTGTTCAAAACTCGCTAAGTCCTCCTTTGGGATCTTGTTTGTTGATTAAAAATTTTAAAAACTCCAGATTTTTATAGATATGTATCTTTTGGTGTGGGTATAAAATAGGCTGTGTTTGAAGATATGCATACTTAAAACATATACATTATTGTTTAAAGTATAGCATATATAGGTGTATGTATATATATAATATTTATTACTTATAGAACATTGGCAGTCAGTATGTAGAATAAGTTGTCATTTGTAAGCCACCTCCAGTGCTAAGTTATAGTATTAATATATATGGGATTATAAAAACCTGTATTATATGATACTTATTATATTAAAGATAGTGCTATGTTTGACATAAACTTAAACAACTGAGTTGTATAGACATCAACATTAACTAGAATTACCATGATCATGAAAATGAATATTTAAAATAGACAAAAGAAATACAGAGAAGGTAGATGAGGCATCTTTAGGGGAAGAGTACTTTCCATTTCCAAGATCAGATCATCCCTTTTGCCAGGTCATATGAACAAGACATGAAAAGCCATAAAAAGTGTAAGCAGGTTTTGTTCTGCTGCTTAGTGCTTTAACCCCTGACAGGAAACAAATTCCAATGGAATAGTCGAAATACAGTTTAGATATCAGCTCTTACTTACTGACATTTTCACTATGTCAGGAGAGACAGTGAAAATAAAGTTTGCTGTCTTCTCAGCTGTCTGGATAGCCTCTAACAGTGTTTGTGTGAAAATCAGAGTATCCTTTCAGTGCATTACATCTTGCATGGGTTTTTGAAGCTTTTAATAAGACTATTACATCATCTGCCAAACATGATTCATTCCAAACTTTGCAGCCTTCTCCGTCAGGCTTATTCAGTTCAACAGTCCTACCAGGGACTTCAGCCTAAACTAGCACTTCATTGTGCTCCATGCCTCTGCTAAGCATGAGGCAGAGTTCATCTCCCTACACTGCAACCCACTGGACTGAAACAGTGCAAACGAGTTGGGGGGGGAGCTTATACTGGTTTTAGTGTCCCAAATGCTCACTATTTATATTTTTGCTACATATTCATTTTATTCATTATAACACAAGTATTCTAATTTGGGGATATATTTCACTTTGTTCCACATTCTGGAGTACGCATGGACAAATTGCTACCTCCCTCCTGCCTTCAGTGCCCTGGAAACAGACAGGAGCTGGACCGCACAACAAGGGGTGTATGTTAAATATGTGACGGCTTGTTAGTATGGTGCCAATAGGAGCACAAGACTTGAGTAATCTGCCTTTGTACCCCAAATCAAGCAGAAAAGATGGAGGGTGGTTTGTATGGTTTCCCAGCAAAGGAGAGACTCGCTGTAAATCAATGTGCAAACCTTTCCTTGTTTTCACTTGAAACAAAATACTATACTGTGTAACGTTGCAGTGGAAGACACTATGTAATAATCTGGTATTTGATGTTTAAAAATGCAGTGATCATTAATGACATATTCTACTAGAAGAGTGCGGTGCCATAGCAGTACTGCCAATTCTTGTAATTACCTACAATAACTTCTCTTTAAATACTGAGCAGCATTTTCACTAATGCAGAAAACTCAGTCATTTAACAGGTCTGTCTTTGTACTATGATTTTTAGACATATGTTAAATGAACTTGTCGTGACTATTTTCTTTAACAGCATTAATGACTTCTCTTAATTATTCTGCCTTGTTAAGAGAAGGCGAAAATTGTTGGTGTTTTCTGAATTAAATATTTTATGTCCTTAGTATCAGATTAGTAGCAATAACCTCAAAGCAGTGCCTAAAATCCTGCAAAAAAATCTCTCACTTTTATCAAGGAACTGGGAGCTACACAATAGAAAGAGAAAAACAGTCAGGCTTTCCCATCCTCTAGGAGTGGGGTTTCTTCATTTGTGTACTTCTAATTTGGTGCTGATACCCAGAAAGCACTGTAATATTCGGCTAATTCAACTCCTGGCCTCTTTAATATTGGTAAATTTATCTGTAAAATATGCAATCTACATCTTCAAGTAAAAATAAAATTTACCAAATGACTGTTTTTCTCATTTTTATAACAAAATTCCAATTCTCTAATCTATTGTATGACAGCATATAGTCCATGTAATAGACTCCATCTATTTTCATATATTTAAAAATGTACATATGAATAAGTATTTTGGTTTGTGTAGTTACTACTTATTTGTCCTCTTCCCTTTATTCAACCTTAATCTGTTTATCTTGTCTGGGAAATACTTCTTCCTGAAGGAGATGCATCAAATTTCTGCTAGTAAGTCTCTTTGCTTCTCTCTTGCTCTCTTTCTGCAGAGGAGGCTTCAGAATTCTAGTTAGCAGTGGGATTTTTTTAACCATAAATTAATAAAAATTAAAAGCTATGATTAATTTCAATCCTTGTCAGAAAGAGAGAAAATGAGAAAGAGGAAAAAAAACCCAAACCCAAAAAGTAAGAAATAAAACCAGACAGAAACAAAAAAGTCACATTCAAAAATTGAGACAGTTGAGAACACATAAAAAATGAAGTTAAACTCTAAAGCTCCAGTTACACATGCAACTGTTCCACCAATAAGCTAAAATTAAAAAAAAAAAAAAAAATAATTTGCTCTTTTCCCTACATTCTTTCAGTCATAAAAGATTGAGCTTAATTTTAAGCACATGAGTAGGCCTCTAAAACTATTGGGACTTCATAATGCTTTCAGCTAAGCATATGTGAACTGTTTGCAGAATTATGGGTTAATAACACATTTTTACAGAGAGGTGTCAGTCCTATTGGTGAGATGAAAAAAGTATTTCACCGCAGTCTTGGGAAGTTTTCCTTTATTATAAATATTCTTTACCCTTACCAGACCTTGAGATGTGTTTAGTAAAGTCAGTACCTCAGCAGAAAGCAGCATTCTGAGGAAAACATAGTAGGTTTAACCATTTTAGATAGGCTTAGGATGGAGAGAAGTCAGTAAGTATTAAGAGTTGTATTAATGAAACACTTAAGTGTTTGTGTAATTTTAAGCAAATAAATGTGTTGCCATTTAAAAATATTTACAAACTACCTACACCGATGAATTATCTTTTTGTGATTTTTCTTAAAAGGCATAGGTAGCTCTTTACTAGATTCCTTTTTTTTATTTCTTTTTCTACCCCCCTCCCTTGCTTTTCTGTTAATAAACAAACATGGTCAGGCCTTGCTAGAAGGAAGGGATGAATCACGCTGGTACTAAGGTTACTCTAAACTATGCTGGGGAGGATTAACAAAAGTGTTTTAAAAGTAGTTTAAAGCCACGCCTGCATACATCATGGTTTCTGTGAAGGTGAAACTAGAACTGAAAAAAATTGTGACTTTCCCAAATGGCTCATACAACCTGAGGCTGCTTGTTACTTCACCTTAAGTGGCCTGTCACTACTAGCATGTATTAACAGCAGGCAGACAGAAACCTCTCTTCCTCTTTCTCTGCTTTCCTCCTTATTACTGAAGTAGGGGTTTATTTTTAACTGTGTCTAAAAAATAAATTAATCTTCCATATTAACAGATTAATCCTCCTTGCCTACAATAGAAGTGCATGGTTGCACATTCCCAGAAGGCAGGGCTGCTGGAGTGACATATGGATAAAGTGTCATTTATGTTTGTCTTCCTTGCATAAATCAGGAAGCCAACCCACCCTCCACATCAAAAGGTGACTGCCAAAAAGAATAGCAAGGAAACTCCTCCAGTCTTGCTGAAAAGTATCCAGAAATACAGGAAGGCCAAAGAAGTGACAGTCATGAAATTAGCAGCCTAGTAGCTGGGAATATTGTTCTCAATATTGCATTTTTAGGTTTTAATGAAAAGCTTTCCCTTTCTTCTTCCTTACAATTATTCTTTCCCTATTTAATATCTTGGCTTATCCCACAAGGGAAGCAACGCATCCATGTTATATTTTAGGGCCAGAGGTGCCTTGTGTGGTACTTCAGCCTTGCTTCATGCATCAGACCAGAGCACTGATAGTTGTCTGCATGTCGCTAAACATGCTAAATTTGTACAGATACTGAAACAAAGGCCCTGATGTTTTCTCCTTTGTATTTACTGATGTCTTTCTTCTCATGCCAGCAAGCTAACAAGCTGCCGTAAGGCACAGAGCTTTGCATGGAGGGGATTACCTTCGTTGGTGGACTGCCAGCCCTGCAGGACTGCCTCCTGATCCCTCTCACACAACATGGGGACACACACAACAATTGTCTATGGGATGTGAGCTAGAGCTGCTCTTGGTATACCAGCCTCCATGTTTGCATGTGGCAAGTCCCCCAGTTTGGTATCTTTGCTTGCAGCAACGTAGGCAGTTAAAACAATGTCTAGAGTCATATCTAAATTTGGGGACTTAATAAAACAATCCAAGACTTCTATTCAGGGCAATAACTCACCCTAAACCACATCCCCAAAATGTTCCAAACTGCTTTATGGATTTATACCTAGTATGAATCATTTCACCACAGCTGCTGTTTCAGCAAAATTACATAAACGTTGTTTTTAGGGGGCATCAGGGAGAGAAGGGTCATTTTTTTCATATTTTGCTCTCTTTGATAAAAATCACTAAATGGGGAATTTCTTCCTGATCCCTTGCAGGATTTCTAATCGAGTGACAGTTTTGAAATCTGCCATGGACTGCAGACATGTATTTATGTCTTCAATTCATCACTTGAGAGACTACTTTGACAGTAATGGGTAAATGTCACCACATGCTTTGAATAGACAGTTCTTAATGCTGGAGGAAGATGAGGTTGGGGAACACTTGCTTTTAAATGTTTTGAAAGAATTTGACGTTGACTTCCTATGCTACTACATCTCAATGAATATTTTCAAGACAGCCACAAAGAGCTAAGTGGAGTGAACCTCACAGGATGAGAAAGTTTTAAGGTCACACAAAATAAGTACTTAGTAACTAAGGGAGAACAAAGGGGTTCTTCTTAAAATGGGGAGTGGTTATAAGTTTAGATCATGTGGATCATAAATGTTTGGAAGAAACCTGCAAATGGTTATAGTGATGGTTCAGTGTGCATGTCCTAATGAGAAATGAAGCTTCAATTTTTTTACCATCCACAATAAAAATAAATTATTTTAATGAGTTTTTAAGTACTATGTAGATTCAATATTCTTAAATAACAAGGAATTAATAGAAATTTAATTTTGTAGCACTAATGATAAATGTATGTTGCTAGGATAGGCCTGTGATTCTCAGGTTTGCTGGTATAGCTTTGTTTATAATAAGCTCTGTAACCTAGGAACAAACCAAAAGAAAAAAACCACAAAAAAACGCAAACAAAAAATGTTTCCTAGCAGTTGAATAATTAATGAATATTGTCTTTTAAAAATTCAGTTTCCATCCTTTTACTACCAAAAGCAATAGTGGTAACTGGGCTAAAGGTAATTGGGTTGTTGTTGGTTGGGCCTGATGTTAGTGGAATGGGAGGATCCTAGGGCAGCACACTGAGCACTGGGAGATCCTTGCGTGTGGTTCATCCCTCTCCTCTGCTCTGTGTTCATCTAATCCTAGCCCCTAGCAGCACAACTAAATAGATGCTATAGCTAGCAGAGGTAACAATGATCTTTCTTCATTTTCATACTGTGGCTGAATCATCATTTGAGAGTTTTAGAGCCAAATGGGTGTTGCATCTGTCCATGTGCAGTAAGTTGATACTCATGTTAAAGGTAGCTCACAGAGAAATCATTCTCCAACGTATGCAAAAGGTGCGCTTGAACAGAGAATGGTTCTCTAGCACAGATATGTCTTTGACCTTAGTTTGAGATGGATTTGCCCCTCACTTTCTTCTAATGAAGCTATAGAATAATTCTGTAGGAAATTAATGAAATGTTAATTAAACACGTAACTGCTATGCACTCTGTACCTTTTTATATGATTTTTCACTATCCCACGTTTTTGCTAGGATCAAAGAAAAAATCAAAAGCAAAACCAGAACTGACATTCTTTCTATGCTTATCTACCATGTTACATCATTTCAGTGATGGTGATAAACCACTGTAATGAACTATTCAGCAAAATTGACTTGCCCATTGGTTGAAGTCTCTGAATCCAGGCAGATGCCATTCTGGAAAATACCTGTTATGCAAATCCAACATTATCAAGCTTAAAACAGGCATCATTTGATGAATGTTTCTGGCTTTTTTTACACAAGAGTTGGACTAACTGAGCTCAGGGTCTCCCTAGATTTAAAAATCTAAACCCCAGGATTAATTTTACCCCCATTTAGACATCAACACTGCAGAAGTCTATGCTGGAGTTAGTTGTCTAGGATCCATTTATAACTGTTGGGAGATGAATAGGCACCTCTAGGTCACCATTCATTGCACTCTAATGTAGACATCTGAAACGGTGCTTATTTTTCTCCACCAAGTATAAAAAGAGTCTAGACAGGTGGCTCAGACATAAATGTTATATTATATGCATCTGAAGTTAGGCAAAATGAAATGAAACGATAAATCCAGCTGTCTTGATGACTATGAATCAAGTGAACAGTCTTTAGAAAATGCTTAAAAAAGCTTATGGTGAACATTTTGTGTATACCAACAGCTTTGTTTTATACCTAATACCTGACAGCCTTTCTGAGGTAGTGTGTATGGGATCTCAGCTTTCAGCCCTGTGGTCTAGGGGGACTAATACTTGCTCTGTATCCTAGGCCACTGTAACTCTGAGGAAGAAATTCCCCTTGCAGGCGAATGGAGGATTCAGATATTTGCCAGTCCAACACTTGTATTTCTCCCCTTTTCTGCATCTCTCTCTTTTTTTTTTTTTTTTTTTTTTTTTGTGTGTGTGTGTGTGTAAGACCACGCATATAGCTGTTTGAACATATTCAGTTTTTTGAAAAGTGAGACAAAATACTGTCAGCTGTTGGTCCTTAAACAGGGGAAAGTGTCAGTGATAAATGAATGAAAAAGTTTGTCTCTGTTTCCCAGAGAGATAACATAGGCCAGAACACATAAGCGGTTCTGACCATGCGCTACCAGCTGTCTTGTTGGCCGCTGTTTCTGTGAAGGCTACAAGGAGAGCTGGGCATCCTCGGAAAGCGTTTGAGCTGCCACTGCAGGGATGAGAAAACCAGATGAGGGGACACAGTGCTAGGACTAGCCCCTGCCTGCCTGCTGAAGCCACCAGGTAGCTTTCAGGCGGGGGCCAGGGTGCTCAGCAGGGTGACATGCTTCCTGGGAAGGAAACCTCGGCACCTGCCGGGGGAAAGGTGCTGTGGGCTTTACCCCTGCATCTGCTGCTGAGCCTGCCTGCCCTGCCCTTTGGGGGCATCCTGGCTGCCATCCCTGGGCATAGTGTGTGCATATATACACGTACTCACTACATACATACATGCACTATGCAGAGTGTATATATAGAGTATGTATACACACAGCATTTATATATACTGTATAGTGTATATATACTATATAGTCTATATACAGTATAGTGTGTATGTATAATACAGCACATATACTGTGTTTATAGTAATAGATATAATATATTTTATATTATATATATGTAATATATATACAATATATTTTATATATGTAATATGTACACCATAGTATACATATATACACTATACTGTGTGTATGTATTATGTATATACATAAATGCAAAAGCACATACATGCAATAAATACTACATACATATATACACAGTGTATGGTATATATCATATATTTACTATATATTATATACTGTATAAATAATATATTTTGTGTATAGAGAGTATATACACTATATATGCTATATATGTGCACTATTATTGTATAATAGTAAATATTTTATATATGGCATATAAATGTATACTATTAGTGTATATGCACTATTAGCATATGTACAGTATTAGTGTATATATATGGCATGCATCTATATCATATATAATGTATATACTATGTATACACTAAATATACTGTATATACACTGTGTGTATATATATACGATGTATATATAACGCCTATATATGTATGCGCTACACACATACACAATGTGTATACTGTATGTATGTAAATAGTGTGTGTATACGTATACATAGACTAAGACAGGCGGCACGGGGTTGACCTGACAGCTACCAGGGGCGGGGACGGCAGAGGGCAGGAGCGCGCCCGGCAGCGGCGGTTGGGGCCCGGCCCGGCCCGGTCTCAAAATGGCCGCGGGGGCTCCCCCGCCCCCCCCGCCGCCGGCGCCGCGGCTCCTCAGCGCCCCCATGCCTGGCCGGGAGCCGCGTGGGGGGGGCTCCGGGGTCCTTCGGGGTGCGTTCCCTACGAGCTGTTGCATGTGGTGGCGTGGGGCTGTTAAACGCACAGACCAGGCGGTGCTGTTTGCTGGCCTTGCTTTACGTAACGGTGCAAGTGCGGACTGCTAGGAATTTCACGCAGAAACAGACTAAAAATATTTGGGCTTTCAGCATTCATCTGCAGAGTAGCGAGGGAAGCTATAAAGCAAAATTGCTGCCAGCACTTGGGCACTTTCAGTAGCCTGGTGGTGACCTTACAGCGTTCTGGCCCGGGTGTCACCTTGGCAGAACGGTAGGGAGGGTGAAGAAGGGTGAGGGTCCTGAAGGTGGCCATCGGCAGGGAGTATTTCCATCTCCCCTGCTGAAATTCTGCTCTGAACGGGAGTTTGGGGTGCTGGATGGTTTGTCATGCTGGATGGTTTGTCGTGCCTGCGTTTCGCTCTGGGCTGGCTGCTCTCCAGAACTGCTGTGTGGCTCCAAGGCCCTTTAGGAGCGAGCGCAACAAGCCGTGAGGATGGCTGACCTCGCAGATGTAACTCTGGCCTCTGGGTCTGTTTCTCCTGGTGCTTTCGAGGGAAGCAGGCAGCTTTCTGACAGCCAGGCCACTTCTGCGTCCCAGTGACAGCCTGTGGTCCCCAAAGCTCGCGTAAAACTGTCTTGTTCCTGTGCCGAGGTGCTTTGGTGAAAGGAAATTTTCCTATTTTGTGGAGGCTAGATGGCAGTATTGCATTTCTTAAACAGTTTAGTTAGTGGAAAGTAGGAAGAACAACAGCACTCTGAAGCTCTGAAAAGCAGAATGCTGTCAGAAATGAAAGCTCAGATAGACTAAATAGTCATATAATTAAAATATTATGTTTACTAAGGGATTGCCTGGAACAGAAGATACATTATACTTTCTTCTTGGCCGTGTATATCTTTACTGCTCATGTGAGTTAACAGTTGATAACAGCACTGCTCATATTTTATGGGTCTTCAGGATTAGGCCCACGATATGTCACTTGTGATTTATAGCACTCATGAAGAGCAGCGCACTTGTGGAGGGGGTGGGTGAACCTTTACCAGCTGACACAGGGATTTAAATCTGGTGTGGCTCTATCACAACTGAACGATGCAGACTTTGTTATCTCAGTTCACGTATTAGTGGATAAGCATCCACATCACCGAGTTCTTGATGCAGAAAAGCACTTGAGCAAGTATTTAGCTCTAAGCATGAGTAGTTCGTGGTTTTAATAAGGTTACTCATATGGTTAAGGTTTGACAGACAATTAAGGGCCTTTCTGGATCAGGGCCTAAAGCAATCATTGTACCTTGTCAGTCTTTCTAGGGAGGCCCAAAGCTGAGTAACTTCGTGGAGTGAGTTGCCCTCTCACTCCTTGGTGTCCATGGTGGCTTCAGGTTAGGACTGATACTGCGTGATAAATTGGCAGTGCAACTGGACTCTCACTTGTGTCCCCTGTGCTAAGCAACAACCTTTAAAGCTGTGAATACAGTGGCTTCATTTAGCAAGCTGACCCTGAAAAAGAATCTGAGTTCTCAGATGGGTCTGGTTAGCCTGATCCCCAAGTGGTGGGGCTCAGGTTGAAGGGCTGGCAGTCATGGGACCCACCTTGTTGGTTTCCAAGCTTTGAAGAACAGCAGTGGTGGAAAAGGAGCTCTCAAGTAAAAGAAACAGATTTTGGCACAGTTGGGGGTAGAAGAAAAAGCTGGTTGGTTGCTTGGGGGTAAGCAGCTCAGTCTGATGGGGTTCTCCAGCTGGAGACTGGTGTTAAATGATGGTTTTGGATCCCAATCCCAGCCCTAGGCACTGGGAAGCTGCGCATCTGCCTAAATTAACAAAGGAGAGAGTTCAAAAGGAGCTGAGAGATGCCAAAAGGGTAGGAAATCAATGGAAGATCAAAGTCTAAAGATGGATGAAGGTTGAATTTTCATGGGAGTGTTTGCCTTGAAAGAGAAGATAGTGGGAGAGTTGCTGTCTGTGTCTTTTACATTTTATTGCAGTATCGTGGAGAGGATGAACTCTGCAAAAGGTTGAAAGGTGAATCGTCCCTGTCCTGCAAAGAGCAAAAGTTCTCCTTGCTGTAGCATAAGGAGGTGTGCCTGGGATGGTGATGTAGAAGGATGTGGAAACGGAGACAGTAGTTGGGTTTATGAGCCTGGTAAATTTTGTTTTCCACAGTAAATGTGGTTCCTCTGAATATTCAATTGAAAAATATGAGGGGAGTCATAACTTCTTTCATTTAAAATAAGATGAGCTGATGCTGTACAGTCTGTGAGGTTTTATTTTGTGGGTGTAATGAGTAGGATTTACTGCTTTATTGTCTTGTGTTGCAGCAGGAACACATAGGTAAATGTAGGCTTCACCTGGGAGCAAAAGTTTAAATATACATAAAATAGGAAAACCTACATGAATACAGGTTATTTTTCTAAGAACAAGACTGTAAAATCAGGCCTAAATGTGAAATGTGTTCTAGGGCTCAGCCTTCCACTATGTGACTACTACAGAGACAGTTACTTCATGTTATTAAAGTCAGACTCTAATCCTGTGACAGGAATGCTGGTTTTATAACTGGCTCTGGTGTAAATTATTAGGGAATAAAACCTGTAGCCTGGCTGCAATATTGATACTCTGTTTGTCACTAGGTGACTGTTTTATATTTAGTGTCAAATAAGACTTGATCGGTTTTATTTACAGTCATTGAAATAGATTTATAAAGTAAAACTACATATAATTCTTGTGCAGAACTCATTTTTGGAACAGTTTAGTCTCTGATAGCATCAAGTGATCAGTACTTGAATTGGTCATACATTGTTTGGTCTGGCTTTATTTTAGTTTTCCTTTTTCCCTTACCATGGAATATTCTGACGTTTGTTGAAAATCCCAAGACTTCCAACTTTCCATTTGGAAATTGATTGAAGCAACATAGTTTATTTTCAGTAGAAACTGAATTTAAGTATCTCAGACTGCATGTTTCAGGGCTGCTCTGATGCCTCCTAGGAGTTACCCTTCAGATAACCCCTTCTCCCATCTGGGCAAAGCTGGGGTGAGCTCTATGTAGTTTATGGGGTTCATGTCCTTCCTGTTGTCGGACTTGCCTCATTCATGGAAATTGTTCCATCTTATAACACTTGTTAGGTGCTATAAATTACTGAGTTTAGTTTTTTGATAGCAATATATTTCATTTTTTGGGAAGTAAGAAACCTTCAGCAGAAAGCAGTCATACCTTTTGCAAAAGTTCATGAAATTGATATCCTGAAAATATTCTGATAGAAAAAAATTGATCTAATAAAACAGTCCCTGTAAAGAAAGCTTGTTGAACTCAGTTAAAAAATACAAACCTACAATGCATTGTTTCTTATTGTACACCTGGCATCTCTTTAGTTGTAGTCTTTGAATGGTGAGTTTTGCAATGCTGTTTTCTCATTGAAAAGTATCAATTAATACTAGAGATGCTTGACTGTATTTTCCATCAACACAATGTCATTAAGAAAGTGCCTAGTTAAAATAACATTCACACCCAGGGCTACTTCAGTTCATATGCTTTGCCAATCAAGAAAACACAATTTTGTTTTACATATGTTTACATTTTTTACATCTGAAGTTCAAGTCTGTACAGTGCACATCTCTGGTTTCTTTAGCTTGCATATAAGCATACAAAATCTGCAGGCATGCTTATGGAGATGTCACCCAAATTTGCTATCAGCAAAATGCAAAGACAGTTTTTAGTTTACCAGCTGGAAGAGCTGAGCCAGAAGTCTTTATGCAGGCCATCTGAGGGATG
Source organism: Falco punctatus (assembly GCF_963210335.1). NCBI lineage: Eukaryota > Metazoa > Chordata > Aves > Falconiformes > Falconidae > Falco > Falco punctatus. Next base: position 101,624,594 of record NC_137581.1, read on the forward strand.
CCTGGAGTTGTGGTTGCAAGTCAGAGTACCAAATAAGGTAATAGGGGATCAGGGAAAATCGGCTATGGGTTTTTCTGGTGATTGGATTGTAATAGTCTATGCTTGCTGATCGTGGATAAAAGGAAGGAAACCACGGAATATGTACCAGGGTGATGAACAATCAGCAGTAGAACTTGTAGGCAAAAATTATAGTTAGTGGGTTTGTTTTTTTTTTGGTGGTACAAGTTAAGAGCATGCATCAGAGGAACATGAGATGCAAGATGCAATAGGAAGCATGAAGACCTGGCAAAACTTGACAGTTTAATCTCCTCTTGTTTGCATAGCAGTGCATGCCAAAATTAGGAAATGACTGTAATTTTAAATTTCCCAGAGTGGCTTGTGCCTGAGCTGTTAGCATGTGTGTAAGAAGTTGGAAGTCTGTAGGGAAAGTGGAGGTTTAGCTAAAGGAACTCAAGGATACTTGAGCCAAATGGCAAAACTTTAAAAAGGGAACACTTAAAAAGTTGTTTCTCTTTGCAAAAGCTTTAATATATCTGTAAAATTACACTGTAATCACAGGTACGATGCCAAGTGGCGAGACTGCTTTTAATAGCAAAAATGTAAGTGGGATTTTAATTCTGCTTTTAGTGCAAATCTCAGTACAACCTTAACTACATACTTCAATAGCATATCAAAACAGTTATAGCTTGTTATTAATAATGCAGTCACTCTAAGTCATTGAGCTGGATTAAGACGTAGGGACATTGATTGTTTTATTTTATTTTTCATGAAGTATTTTCTTTCTGGGAAAACACAGTTTTTGAAGGGAAAATTTATCTTATTCTTTGTGAATATGAGTTTTACCTCTATTCTGAGCATAAGACCTTCAATTTATTCAAAGCAGGCTCATTGATTCTAAAAGGAATTATTGGAATAGTTGCTTCTCAAGTCAGCTATATGACCTGTTAATGTAATTCATTGCAACATACTTAAATTGGTGAGTTATAGGCAAGTCTTTATTACTAAATTAATACAGCATGTTTTGTTTCGGGGTGCTGAGGGACAGCTTGATCACTGGAGAATTTGGTATTACTTGCAGAATTTAATAAAAAATACCTCACACTTTTTCCCTTAAATTAGACCTGAATCTGTTGCATGAGTAAGATTAATTAATCCTTCGCCACAGGATGTGAAATAGATATGTCTCTAATATGGCTTATGTATTTCTTAATATAGTCCAAACACATAGCAATTATCTCTTGGGGTCTTACACAGGGAGAACATCAAGAAATACTTTTCTGTTGTGAGGGTGGCTAAGCACTGGCGCAGGTTTCCCAAGGAGTCTGTGGAGGCACCATCCCTGGACATATTCAAAAGCCATCTGGATATGGTCCTGGACAACCTGCTGTAGGTGGCCTTGCTTGAGCATGGGGGTCAGACAAGGCAACCTCCAGAGGTCCCTTCCAACCTCAGCCAGGCTGTGGTTCTATTATCCCGATGTGAGTGTATAGTGCAGGGAGGGAAGAGAAGGCATGGGAGAGTTGGTGAGAAAGAGGGATAATGGGAAACCTTTTTATAAATTTCATTAGACTTTTTGAATATTTTGATTGTAAAGACTGGCTAGCAAAGTAGTGTAATAAACCTTAATGATATGAAGTATAAGGCCAATGGGTGTTTGCTAACAGTAATGGAAGCCAATTTTCCCAGTTGGACAAACCGAAGATGATCTGTCTTGGGGCCTCTATAGGAGAACTACTATCAGTGGACTTTCCAACAGTAAGAAAAGTTTCTCCAAGGTTTTGCAGGCTTACCAAAATCCTATGACTCTCTTGTTTCTCTATAAACACTACTTTCCATCTGCAATTTTATTTTTAGTGATGCTGGAGGGGGTGAAGGGAGAAAGGTTGTCTAAATGTTTTCTCTGTCTTCTCCCTTGGATCTTCTTTTCCTTTCGAGAAATGAATAGGATGACTCATTTCCTAATGTGTGACTTGTTCTCTTGGGATATGGTGAAGCTTTAGAAACCTGGCCACTGTGTCCTGCAGCTTCCTTCCAGCTTGCATGCCCAGATTTCCTACTCGTAGGTGGTGGACATGGTGAGCAACTGTTTCTTACTATGATAGGGAACGGGGATGAGTCAGAGCATGAGCATGGTTGGGGAATTTGGGAAACACTCTGGGGTCACAGCTGGATCCCTGCACGTTCATTCCTGTCTTCCTGCAGTAGTTCAGAGCCCATATTTCTGGAATGACCATGTAGACAATTCCTCCCTTACCATGCTGAAACTTAGGTCAGAAAAGTGTTTTGGATGTCCTTGATCATCATATGTACCAAGGTGGCTCCCAATGCCTTTGCTCTCTATTTTTATTCAACTGATAGCATGATTGTCATCATATACAGCCATAAAACTCTGCAGAATTAAACTAGGGTGTTGGCGTTGTCAGTTTGTCAACTGTCAGTACATTGTTATTTTGCTTATTTTGGGGCAGCATGCTTTTTGGATATTTTTAAAACAGAGAGTCTTAACTCTTTTTAAAAATATTCTCAGTGGTCTTTATAGTATGAGAAATTTCTTAGCCTGAGCTAAGTATGAGGAATGAGGGTATTCTGGGGGCCACACAAGTGACCTTCTTCCTTCTCCCACTCCTACTTCCCATTTTCAACTTTTGACAAAAATTTTGTTTGGTGTTCAGAAAATCTAGAGTGGGATTCTCCTGTTCTCTCCTAGAGCCCTGTTTAATTAAGAAAAGCATTTTTAAATATTCTACAAACAAGAAATGTTGCATTAGCTTTTAAATTGGACATTCAAATACAAAATTAAATGAGATTGAAGTAATCTTTCTCTCTTCTCCCCTCCCCACTCTGCCCTCATCCCCTAAAACACATTTTCTGGCAAATAAGAATTTGTGTGACTTCAATGTGGCTCTTGTACTGAAATGATGCAATGATGCTACATGGTACTGACCCCTGACTATTTTATTTGCACTGCTAGAACGCCCTATTATCTAATTATTATTTTTTAATCTATTGAGATTGCAATTGCAGTAACGGCAACCACACAATCGTATTTCTACTGGATCTTGTGCCAATACCCTGATTCTGGCACTGCAAATATTTAACAAAATATCACATACTTATTTCATCCAGTTTCCAGACTTTTGTTTTTGCCTTCTTGTTTGAGAAGGGTGAGACATAACTCCTGAGCTTTGAAACTTGGATTTTATTTTTTAACCTATTTGTTCAACATCTTTGCCCTAAATAGAAGGATGTTCTGAATTAAAATTTCAGTTCTACTTGACATCTGGTACATTGCTGATGTGTGAGTTTTTATTTCCCCCTTTTTTTCCCCCTCCTGATCTTGCCTGCCTTTCCTCTGCCCTTTCCCCATGGTTACATTTATTCTTGTTATCAGATGTTGGACATTTCCTTCTTCTTGCCAGTCTTTCTGTTCTTTTTTTCCCCCCGCTTTTTCCTTCTGGCTGCCAGTCTCTGTTGTCCGTTCGTCTGTTCATCCGTGCCCACCCCCAAACTCCGATATGACATAAACCCTATAGACAGTAGAAGGGGAGAACGCAGTCAGGTGGTCTGCAAACTCAAATGGAAGCAGGCAGCAGGGCTGGCTATTTTCCCCAGAGCTATTTCTACATTGGGGATGTTTCTCACCATAGGCAATAAGAGGCATGTTAGGTGTGTGCCTGTAGTGCCCGAGCTTGACACACCATAAGGGGGCAGTTAGAATAAGCTCATTGCTAAACCATATGGAACATGTTCTGGAAAAACAAATTGCATTAAGCTAGGGAAAATGCAGCTGTGCAGCACTTTGGCACATGGAGCACAAGTCCTACACGACGCCAATTCTGGTTTGTGTACATACTGTACAAACTGGGAGAGAGCACATAACACAGCGTATGGTATGCCGGATTATCACCTCGTTCAAATCTCTAGGCAGAGTTAGCTACATGTACCTTGTCAACTTTGTACCAGGTCATGACCAGTAACAGGACGATACCTTGCTGGAGCCAGCTGTGTTGAAAACAAAGTCAATGTAGTATGTGTTGAAGCAAGGAGACAGGAGAAACAGTTTAGCCCATTATGATTTTTAAGTATAATCACTTGGTGAAGACTTCAAGCCTGACTTATGCTGAGGGTTGCTGCAACCTCCTTATGGCTACAAGGCTATCAGAGTAGTACAGAAAGGTCAGTAAGAGAACATGGAGTCCTTCAAAATAAATCATGGCTGCCAACCTAACATGGAAACCTGATATTTTAGAACAGGGCAAGCAAAATAGAGGAAAATATCCATAAAGACTGGGGGGTGGAGGGGACTGAGAGCAGCCCTGTGGAGAAAGACTTGGGGATAGTAGTGGATGAAAAACTGGATGTGAGCCTGCAATATGTGCTTGCAGCCAGAAAGCCAACCATGTCCTGGGCCACATAAAAAGAAGCGTGGCCAGAAGGTCAAGGGAGGTGATTCTCCCCCTCTACTCTGCTCTTGTGAGGCCCCACCTGGAGTGCTGCATCCAGCTGTGGAGTCCTTAGCACAACAAAGATACAGGCATGTAAAAGCGGGTCCAGAGGAGGGCAACAAAATTGATCAGAGGGCTGGAATACTTCAGAAAAGCTGAGGGAGCTGGGGTTGTTCAGCCCGGAGAACAGAAGGCTCCAGGGAGACCTTGTTGTGGCCTTTGAATACTTAAAGGGGGATTATAAGAAAGATGGGGACAAGCTTTTTACCAGGGCCTACAGTGACAGGCTGAAGGTCAATATTTTTAAACTGGAAGAGTGGATTTAAATTGAACATAAGGAAGAAATTCTGTATGATGAGGGCAATGAGCCACTGGCACAGGTTGCACAGCTAAGTTGTGGATGCCCCATCATTGGAAGTGTTTGAAGTCAGGTTGGATGGAGCTTTGAGTGACCTGATCTAGTGGAATATGTCCCATCCTGAGGCAGAGGAGTTGAACTAATGTTCTTTAAAGGCCTTTTCTAACCCAAATCATTCTATGATTCTAAAATATTTAGCATCCAGATTTGGATGAGTTTTATTCCTCTGGTGGCTTGTGTTTTGGAAGGCAAAGGCAAGAATTTTGGTAGTGACTTTGTCAGGCTTGTGGCTTTGATTGTTTTTCAACATACTGAAAAGTGCAGGTGGGTCATGATGTGAGCACTCTGCTAACTGTTACGAGAGCATGAGCCCCACATCCCTTTTTTGTGAAGTAGGCAGAAGGGTCCTTTCTCTCCTCAGCAGCACAAAACCTGTCAAGGAGTGATACAACTAGGATGATTTGATGTGAAGGGCTCTTTTGTTAGTGTCTTATCCCTGTCAAAGTTGCCACTCTCACAACTGTGAAGCAAAAGGCCATTGAAAGCAATATGTACCAGCTTTGCCTGGAGAACACATTTCCAACAATGTGCAACAGCTTCATCTTCTAGCTGGGATGAGGAAAAGACCTGATGTAGTCTCCAAATGTTAGGATTCAAGCAGGGAACCTATCCTTAGGAGGAAATACTTAAGCCCTCCAAGTGAAGCTTTCAAAACCAGAGTAGCTTCAGAATCGAAGTATTGAGGTTAGGTATCCATATATTTAAAACATCCTTTGCTGAGAACAAAGTTTAGGTTTTTGCATGCCAGGTATAGGAAGGTGGAAACCATTTTTCTTACCAGACTTGATTAGTGCAAAAGAACTAATAGGGCACAATGAAATAAGGATCAGAGAAAAAGAAAAGATCTAAGAAGATCAGAGAAAGTGTTTAGAGGAGGCCAAGAGGCTATACCAGCAAAGAATGTGAGTGACTGCTTTCTCACTGGATCAGTGATAATCTGGAATCACCATACTGCCAGTCTGATTAGTAATTTACAACTGTGTTCTCCATTTTGTAAAAACCCATTTTGTATAAACCCATTTTGTATAAACTTAGGTTTCATAACCCAAATGAGAAAACCAATGTATGAACTTCTGTCAAAATAAATTCAACTCTAAGATCATCTGTACTTAAATACTAGTTATTTACTGTTATGGTTGTCTATATGGGTGCCTATGCTTGTGCGTAGTGTTGGCTCTAATGTGTTTTGGCTGGTGGGGATATCAACGGAAAATCTGTAGTATGTTCATGCATGCAATGCAAAAGGAGGTTTAAGGACAGTGTGGTACAAAACAGGAATAGTATGTTCGTCTGATCAGGTAAATATAAGATTAATGTATTTAGTTGCTACATGTTTACAAAACAAAAATGATTATTACCTGGTAAAAGACCTTGTAACTTTCTTATATTTGCCCCTCCTTGTGCGTACCCCAAGTGGCTACATGCCTGTCCCAGAGACCACGGGGAACAGTAGTGAAATCCCTGCTAAGCTCTCCCACAGACATACCAGGTACTTCTTGGCCCTATGGCTGCTTTCTTTTCCAGTGTTTCCATAATGCTGGGCCAGGGTGTTTGTGTGTGCACAGTCCAGGCTTGATGCAAGGGAGGAAAAAGAAGGATTTACTCAGGAAACTAAAGTTATCATGGGAATGAGCCCCACTAACTCCAAGGTAGGAGCCACCCCCAGTTGTGTGGAAAACCTGGGAGTGATACAGAATTGTTATTACACCTTTTGGTGAAAAGGATTGAAATCCCTATATGCAAAATGTATATGTTGCTCTGTAAGTAATTCTGAGAGCAGCAAAATAAAACTGGTATAAATAATACTAGACGGATAAAGTAAGTCAGACCTTGTCATTAGGAAAGATGATTCACTGGGTGAACTGTTAGACATCTAGAGGAATATTGAAGGATATAAAGGCATATCTTATTTTCATTTCAAATACCTGTAGCTGACACTGTTCACTGTGTCAGATTCTGAAATCTGATTTTAAGGTTCAGCTTGTATTTCTGTGGTTTTATACGTTTTCTTCAGTACAATTTTTATGGGTTTGATTACTACAGATAAAGCCCTAATAATTAAAATTTCAATTGAAAGGGGATTATGTCAAATGAAAGGGGATTAAGTCAAATCTGTATTAAAAGAAACCTTTCCTGGGAGAATAAAAGTGATAAGTTCTTAGTTCAATTACTTGTTATATGCCAAAGTCATTCTGCACACAGCACAAATACAGGAAGGATGCTATTTCTGTGGAAAAAGTAGACTAGCAGTGATATTTTATTTTGTCATTAGTGAGGAAATATTTTACTAAGCAAATTCTCACTTACCTATGCTTTTTGCTTAAGATACCCTGCAATTCAGCTGATATACTGGAGAAACAATGGAGGTCTCAGAACTATGTGGCAGAACTCAACAAGATGGTGAAAAAAATATCCTGCACGAGTCTATTTTAAGAAGAATAACAAGTCCCGCCTTGCTGTGTGTAGTAGTAGAGAAACTGATTTCTAAAGCTGAAGACTTCCAATGGGGAGTTTGACTTTATCGGCTAACGTATGGCAACATGGAGAATGAGAAAATAGGGTAAAAGGTAATGTCATAAAAGGGAAATTATTTGGCAAGTGACTTCAAGTTGAAATATATCTCTACTCTAAAATAATGCCTTTTTTCCATCCAACAAAAAAGATGAGACACTGTGGAATTTGTTTGGGTTTTTTTTCTTTTCTTCCCTTCTAATGCTCCCTTAGGTCTTACTACTTATTGCTGTGTCCAATTTGGCTATTTTGAAAGCACAAGTTAATTTACAAGAACAGCTTTGTGTTTTCCTCCTGAGATTGAAAAGTTCACCTGAGGTTCTTCTTATTAACAAGTGTAGAAAATATTACACAGGCAAAATTAATTGATAACTCTGAAACCAGTATCAGATGATGAACCCAAATATTTCTGTAGCTTTATGTAGACATCTCTGTGAGGGCTCTTTACACCAAATCTTTGCCCTTGTTTTTCACAAGGAAATGCAGATACAGCTAGATATTCAGATTCTATGTTGAAACGTAGAATAGGTAGTATTTTTTAAACACTTAGAGGAAGGGATACAACATAAAGGGAGAGCGTCAGATTAGTTTTTTTCACCAGCGTTAATGCTGGTTTCTTGGAGTTTGTTTTTTTGTTTTGATCTCTCTTTTTTTTTTTTTTTTTTTAATGGGGGAAGTGGGTGGGTGGGGTTTTTTGTTTGGTTGTTGGCTTGTGGTTTTTTTTTAGTTAAGATGTCACTTCTAATTTGCATGGCTTCCAGATTACTCTGTTAGTCACAGGAATAAATTTATCATTGTGGTAGGTAGAGAAAGGTAGAAAGGAAGCATCTTTTTTTTTTTTTTTACCTTATGTATTTTGTTTTAAGGCTGTTCTTGTCTCCAAATAGGCATGTACCTGCAGACCCTTCAAAGCTGGAGCAGGAGACGTATTAATCTCCTTTCTCAAATGAATATGTTTTGTGTCTTGAAAAATCATTTTTTTTCTGCCTTCAACTTCTTAGGTTGCTGTTCATATGTAAACCAGTGTCAGTCCATAAATTCCACATCAATCATCTAATTTCCTGCAACTCTTGCTTGCAAGAGACGTGAGAAACAGCACAACTTTGCATGGGAAGCTTGTTTTTTCTAATGTTTTGCAAAGTCCACTTCAACTGTCATAAGAATTTACTTATAAAATCTTTATTATGGTTTAGCTCCAATTTCAGTACTGTTCTTGGATTTGAAGTGTACACCGACTCATCAGCCAGAATGCCTTTCTCTGGAACACGTTTTTTCAATTTCAGAGCAGAAACTGCAGTAACCTTTTTGTTTTTATTTTTTTTTTCTTTTTTCTGCAGGCCTGTCTTCATTTTTGTTATCAGTTTTTGTTGCATAGCTACGTTCTAGATTGCAGATTCAGTGATGTCAAAAGATCTTTGCTTAAGACATGTCATTACAAGCAAAAAATGATTAGATTTATTTGAGTCCAAGTAGTTTACAGTTCATACATTCTCAATCCATCAATACTGTGTGTTTTAAACAACTCATTTGGAAGGGAGCCCAGTGTGCTGACTTTATCAGAAGTATTACGTGCATATTTATAGAGGCACATACAGTCCTTATCCACAGCAAAAAATGATCCTGCACAGCCAAGACTTTTTTATATGTTACAGGAGCACTGTCTAGAGCAGCTGGAATTCTGTATTAGAAATCTGAATGTGTGTTGCTTGTGCATGGATATTTCCTGAAGAAAAATACCAGGTTTGCTGTACACACAGGAGGCATTGCTGAAAGCTTCAGACTTGCAGTACATGAACAGAGTTCAGAGAGCATCGCATGGGTGGGCTTACCTGTGTGCCTGAGATGCATTTGCATTGCCAGTGTAGATTGAATCCCTGGTGTGCTGTGCAGGCTGGAGTCACCACTGATGGACATCATCAAAACCATTTGTCTAGGACTACTGAGGAAGCCTAGCTGGAGCTTCTGCATTTCTCTCCTGTTAGGTGTTTGAATATTTGGGGCAAATATACTCTATCAGGCATTGCCAACCCTGGACTAATGCCCATTATGAAATCTGCAGCTTTAATCTGTGTGGATCAGTCATACATGAACATTTTTTTTAAGTGATTCAAAATCCATGTGTTCATTGGATCATGAATCCCCTTAAAACAAATTGCCCACTGAGGATGTAGGAGGATGTTACTTTAGGGCATTCGGTTAGTATCGGGTCTCTCTGGCCCCAGATGAATGCCCAGGTTCATATTATGTGCTAGCAGGAGTCATTCGCATTGGAGTTTCTTGTTTGGTGGCATGATGCTGCCATAACTTCAGCACTCCCTCCAAATTTGGTTTGTATGTAAATAAACTGTCTTTGATTTCTCTACTTAAGAGTAGGTTCTTGCAAATTTAAGTCAATCTAGCTGTTTCTTAGGATGGATGGACTTATAACAAAGCCTGTGTGGCACCTGAACAGATCTCTGTGGTGAAACCTTAGCTGAAAATGTTATTATAATATACAGCTGAAGTAAACCCTTGCAAATGTTTGCTATAAGAAGACAACAGCTGTGGCCTTGAACACACCTTTCAAATGAGCATGCAGTCAGAGAGAAATAAAGTAATTTCCATGTGATAACAGAATATGTGTGAGTATATCTATCAGAGCCTTTGCCTATATTTATCCCCAAAGGCCATCCTCCCCCATGCCCTACGCCTAATGGTTAAAGTATTTTTGTGGTGATTTGTAAAAATCTCCGAATGTATTGCATTAGTAATGTGATTTTGTTTAGCTCTGTGTGTATTTACCTAGTTTTTTGGTCTTCCTATGTCTGAGTTTCTGTAAAACCGCCAAACAGAAGAATCTGCAAAGTCAGGTGGGTATCTAGTTGTGTCCTCAGATAACAGTGCTTTAAGAACTTAAATTTTGACCTGAGAGGAGGGATGATAATTCTTATCCTCAATGTTATACTTGTGTAAGACCCTTTGCACAGCAGATATAGTTTAGATTAAATTACTATTAGGCTTTGTGCACCTGTTATGTGTTTGTGTTACAATGCTTCTGTCTTCTGAGACTGAAAAAACAAGGCAAGAAACAAGTTTATTTTCAGTTGGATGTTTGTTTGTTTTTTTTTCTCTGAATTATGATTAATTTCTGGGATATCTGTGCTAACGGTTTTCAACCAACTTGACTGCAGTTGATCATGAGGAAATAATTGGGTAAAAATGTGCACTTTGAAAAGGAAGACAAGGGTTCCTCACAAGAAAATACTGCTTTTGGTGACACTGACCCTACTGTTAGCCAAATTGCATTTGTTTGGCTGATAGTAAATGGAAGTTTCTTGCTTTGGGAACCCCGGAATGAAAATGGAGAGTAACCCCACACACACTCCTTTTCATCAGTATTCTTAGTTTAAAGAGTCACTGTTTAGTACAAAATTAGTTTATATTCAAACAGATTTATGATATGCCAAAGGACCCTCTAGAAATCGTCATAATTGGAGTGAAAACTTTTGTCTCACCGAAGCCTGTGGACAGTGGTGTTAGATCAATGCTGTGTACTGCGTGGAATTGTGTTCAATATTAGCTAAGACTTAATTTCTAAGATTATACTTTGAAATGATCCCAGTAGAAATAATTATCTCATTATAGGTGGTTTACTAGGTTTTGTATGGCAAACACTTGAAAATTCCTGTCATTGCAGATTAACAGGCTGCTGTCTGCTACAATTGTGGCTGTGTGCTGTCTTCAGTCAGGTAGTAGAGCGAGTTCTTGTGTATGAATAAACTTGAGAGATGCATGAGGCAGTCCTTTGACCTGATATTATAGGAATGGGCAGGCTTTTGAAGGGTGAAACTCACATGTCTGTCTTCACTGGAGCTTGAAAAACAATGAGAAAATACATTTTAAGTCTGACAAGGAAAAAAGGATTTTGTTTTATGAGAAATTAAGGTGTTGAAATTTTTGCTTTTAGTGCCACACCAATGCAAAACACACAACAGATACTTAATTGGAACATAGAAGACAGAATTTTGGAGAATTGAAACTTGAGCCTGAGTCTTCAGTCTTTGTGTTTCACTACCAAGTTACTGTATATTCGGTTTCTCAACACATCAGGAAGAAGGACCGTTCAGGATTTGAAAAGTCTTTGTGGAAAATTTCATTTAACCTTTTTTGGCTTTCCTTTTTTGGCTGTTTACAGTTATACTTTTTTCCCTTTCCGGCTTTTCACAAATATTGGTGAATGCTCCGATGAAATCTCATCTCCAGTTTGATGGAGAAGGTTGCTCTCAGAAGCAAGGAAGTTGCAGTCCATCAGTTCAGCTATTTTTTTAGTAAGATTTCAGCAAAATTTCCAGCATAATATTTTGAAATAATAGGGATTATGATCCAGAGCTGGCTAAGAATCGAAAAGTCTTGCATAATCAAGAGAGTCTTTTTTTGTTTTTTCATTATTTTTTTGTCATGTAGGAAAAAAAAGTAATGATCCCTTCTCTACTCTGAAGGTGCTTCAATGGAAATGTCAGGAATGGTGTCTGTTCTTTAATGATCTTGCTTGTATAAAACAACTTTTTAATCCATTTTAAAGACTGCAGTAAACCAGTAAACTTTGATAAAGGAAAACAGGGTGTGCGTTCCCCTAGAGAAACTCTCTGTGAAGGAAAGAGCCTGTTCTGAGCACTTTCTGTGCAGAAACTTACCTCAGTTGTTCTAGAAGGGATAGACTCATTGTGTTTACTTATATCAAAAATCATGTCATCTAAGACAGAATTTATGTATCCTTGGTACTTCCCAGCTGGGGATGTTCAAGTTTCTGATCTCTCTGTACCAGGGCAGAATGACCTGTGGTGTTTCTTGTCTGGGATTCATGTTCTCCACAGTACCCCATCGAGTAATTTCATACCACAGACTTTAACTCAATGTCAATACATTCCGTGACAAATACTATCTTGCCTGGGAGTATACTACAAACCTTTTGAAGGTGGCACTAACTGTGCTCCAATCAGCTTCTATTTGAAGGTTTTTGTTCAAAAAAGAGGATGATGTGAAAATCTGTGTATCCATGAATTTCAGCATTTGCGTTAGTCATTTTGAAGCATTTAGTAAAGCAACATGAAGCTGAGCTCTTTGGTGTGCAGATTGAAGACCTGAAGGAAATCTTAGGAATTTCAATTTATATGAGCGCTGCTGAGTCCAATCTTATAAATTCACCTGAAATGGTTGTGTATTTATGCCAGAGAAAGTTCCCAGATCATCTGACCAATATAATTTTCTAAGGCTGACCTACTCAACATGTTGTGAGTAGCTCAAAGCTTCTAGTATACAGATTAAATCCACTAAAAACCACAGGAGAGAAGGAGAAATCAAGATTCCTGTTTGGAACAATAGCAAAGAATGGGATTTAGACTTCAGCCTCATTTTGTATTGCATGTGTGCAAGTTCTTGTGTGATGTACTTTGTTTGACGCAAGGAACATCCCCTTCTCCCTCCCTCAAAAAACAGATAAACTTTTTCTTTTCTCCTTTCTTAGTGTTTGATCTGACACCCAATTCTTGAGACAGTGAAAGTGTAACATAGTGAAATCAGAGCAAAGATACCATTTAATTTCACTTTAATCTGGATGAAACAGAACTTTTCAGATTTTTTATTTGTATTGCACTTTATTCCTTTCTTTAGCTTGCTTTCTTTTCTGGAAATTTTAGGGAATGTGGATTAGTTGTGCCCACTGGAAGTATCCAATAGAACAATATCGATTTTCACTTTAAAAAACATCAGTAGAACCAAACCCTAAGTTGTTGCAACACAAAGATGCTGCCAAGTGTTTTATTAAAGACCATCAGATTTATTTTGATTCAAATGAATGGATGATGTAAGCAGGAGACTGGTAATTAGAACTGTGTGAAATGTTTGCATTGACTCTTGAGTCCATCTGAATTGAATAAGATACTGCTTTAAATATACTTTATGCAATCTTGAGTCAATGTTGTTTTGAGCAACAGTGAGGTAGGCAGATTCTTGCCAGATGTCAGCCTTCCTGTTTTGTATCCCGTGAGCCCTGATGACAGGAGGACAGAACAGAAACCCAGCTTTCTGGCACTCCTCAGTGCAAAGAGAAGACATGAAGAAATCCATTTGGTGGCCCTCTGAAAGATGGGAAAAACAGCCAGCTGATGCTCCTGCAAGGCAAAGCACAGCACAAAAGAAACAAAAGCAGAAAGGTTATCAACCTACTCACCTCCTGGAAAGGGCATGAAGATAATTAGTGATTGCATGGAAGGATTTTTCTTTTGGAAAGAGAAATGATAAATTAAGAAAAGATGAAAAGGTTCATTTATTGACAGCGCACAAATGACAACTCTCACTACAGATCCATTTGAAATCAGATAGGGATCTCTGTGTGGGTGGGCAGGAAGAACGAACAGTCCTTCAGGTTTTGTGCATTGCTGGGTCACTAGTGAAGCAGCCAGAACCTTGTTCATGTTACTTAAATAAAGGGGAAAAATACTCCAGTGGCTCAGGAGCCGAGCTCCAGGGTTGGTTTGTGAACATAATGGTGAGGGAAGCCCTGTGGTATTAACAACAGTGCAGTGGTAACTTTTAACATATTTGTTTTCATCCCAGAGCTGAGGTCTATTGGCCATCCACAGCAGGCAGAGATAGATTGACCTTTTCTTCTGTGGCTGTGTTGAGCATGGTGCACGCTACATGCATACCCACCATGTAGAACATGGAGAGACAGACAATTAAATATTGTGGCCCCATGCCTAAAAGCAAGCTAAATCAATATCACTTGAATGGCCATTTTTTTGCGAACTGTGTTGCTGTTAGTTTGTAGAGAAGGATTGGAAACAGGGTTTTTTTTTGAGAACAGATATGCTCTCAGATGTGTTCACATAATCCAAACAAATACCTGCTGCAACTATTTTTTTTTTCTGCAATGAAAGTATTTGAGTGCTGAAACAGATTTCCCTGAAAGGCTGTGGAATAGGCATTGCTGAGGGTCTTCAGAACTTGACTGGACAAGGCTCTGAGCAGCCTGATGCAACAGTGAGGTTTGCCTTCCTTGGAGCAGTAGGTTGGACTAGCAAACCTCCAAAGATCCATCTCAACCTCAGTTATTGTATGATTTTAAACTATGATGGAATCTGAATTAATAATGGCATTATATGGGTAATATCAAAACTGCATTAAAACACTTGCCTGTGTAGGTTTTCATCTCTTAAGGTTTATTTGAATGCTTAGAGTCAGACCTGTATTTAGGTATTTCAGTGAATCTAAGTCTTTTATTCAGCATGGTAGTTAGTGACATTAGACCATTAGTAATACCCAGCAACATCATGTTTAGTTATTTTGGATGAGTGTTTTTTTCTAGACTCAGTACCTTAAAGGACTGTTGATTGTTGGGTTATTCAGGCCAGTTAGTGCCAACCACAACATATGTTTTCATGTTCAAAACCTACCTTCCTATCAAGTATAATACACTCAATAAACTATTCACTTGGGTTTATGTCCCTTCCAACACAAACCATGAACATCAGTGAGACCATGTTAAGGCACTAGCTCTGTGACCTTCCGCCAGCTACCAACAGAATGGGAGGTGCTGTGGCACTCTCTGACAAAAATCCAGGCACTTGTGCAATGTTAGTATTAACACTGGAAAAAACTAGTCTTTTTCCTAGGATGGTGATCTTTTGTGAGTTCAAGGAGAAAGGGGGATGTGAACTCTAACCCCAGACTGATGTTCACAGAGCAGACCCATGCCTTTGTGTCTGTGAGATGTGGTAACCAGTTATACCTGGCTTGGCTCTGCTTTCTCCCTGATACATTATTCTATGGTTCTGTGTGTACTTGTTGCCAGTTTGGCCAGGTCCACAAGTGGAAACTGTTCTGTAGGAAGGTAGTTGATGTCCTCCATTGAGCACAGGCAGTTTCTAGGTTGTCCGCTGGTTTAAACTGCAGACATTGTTGAGAAAAGGGGGATTTAGTTCATAATCATCTAAACCATGATATAAATATTTATAATGTGCAGGACTACTTGTTTATCTCCTTAAGTCCTGAAGAGAATAATATGTACCTTCAGTTGCATTGCTTCGGTATGGAGTATTTGACCAATGCTGTGTACCCCTGTAACATCAGACCATCTCAGAAATGAATTTTCTTCTCACAGATTCTTTTTTCACTCTTTAATGGTCTGTAGCACGTAAATTCAGTGGCAGGTTTCTTGAGGTGTAAGTTGTACTGCAGACTTAGGCCTGGCATCATGTGCTGGAGGTGTATGACTTGCTTTAAAAAAAATTCCCATGAATTTCAAAAGAGCTTTTGAGTATTCAGTATATTGATAAGTTCGTGGCTGCTTTTGACTCTTTGACAGTTGCAGTGTGGTTTTTTGGCCAACAACTGTCATGCTCTGAAACAATTTCCCTGTTCTGTAATTGATCTGGGTAGTTGATGGCCAGTAAAGATTCCTGAAAGTAATTGAGTATCCCAGTGTTCCTATCTGACTGTACTTTGGCTAAAAATTACAAATTGTTTATCATGTACCCTCAGAAAACTCTTCCCTGAAGGGCAATAAGTCCTTGTAAAGTGTTCTGGGATGGGGGAGGAGGAGGAGAAAAGAAAAGAAAATGAAGCTACGTATTATTCTCTTCAGGACTTAAAGAGATAAACAAGTAGTCCTGCATGTGATGTTGTACTTCACTATGATGATTTCCCATTCTTTTTCCCACTCAAATGGCTTTATTGTGTCACCTTTCTCCTAATTTCCTTTCCCCTTTCTTATTGTAATAGTCTGCAGTAGATGCCTTCACAATCTTTACGTCTAAACCGTTGTATATGATACTTATTTTTAATATCTCAATAGGGACAAGAAACATGACCATGCACTTAAAATGAATGTGATACTGCCCCATTTCCCGTGTGTTTTCTGTTGCTCATGTGGTCTACACATGGGATATCTTGGCAATGAATTTTGTTGCAAGCACTGGAGACTTTTTAATTTAAAAGCTTTTGTATATCCTGTGTTCCCTTATTTGAATTTTAACCCACTCCTTAAATGTTACATGTTGCCTGTGTGCAATAATGTTCCATTCCAGAAAGTTAGAGACGCAGGGAAAACCAAGAGAATTGTTAATAGGCTACGTATATTAGTGGAGTGTTGACATTCCACTAAAAAGTGGTTGTTAGAAATATTTTATTAAATGCGGGGTACTCTCTAGGTTTTTGTCTCTTGTGGTCATAATGCATATTGTAATGTTATGTATACTTAAGTATTTGAAGAACTGTAACGTGCTCAGGGGTTCGCTGTGCCTGAATGCAGCAGTGGTTTTCATGCATCAAAGTGTGTCCTCGTGTATCTGCACACATGCAGTGGGTTCTCAAGAATATAGAAGCAGCAGGTAGAAATGGACAGAAAGAATGTAGGAGGACCTGTAAAATCATAAAAATCTAGTGCTTCTATATGGAAATTATGAGGAGGGAGCTGCAGCCAAAATGCAGTTTCAGTGAAAGAAGGCAGTAGTTCCTTCTCTAAATACACATGTACATGAGAAAAGGAGTCAAGAGGGTTTTGTTTGCTTTCTAGCAACTGGTTGCATGTAATGTTTCCCAGAATGCCATGATCCTGAATATACAAATATGGCCATAGGTCAGCATAGGTTTTATTCTTTGATTCCTATTTTAAGCTTACTGCTCACTCTGAAATGTACACAGGAGAGCTGACGGGAGTTTCTAGCACCTGGAAGACAACGACCAGAAATAACTGTTTTGATTCTACTGTGGGCAGGGGATGTCCTTCTCTTCTAGTACAGCGACTTGAACAGAATACCAGATTTTGACCAAAGGTTGAAACGAATATTAATAACGTAAGGGTGCATATCCAAAACAAAAAAGCATAAACAGCTACTACGAGAGTAATGTTTAATTTGTGGAAGATCTATAAGAAAAAGCTAAATTCAGCACCATCTGTTTTGATCTATGCGTGCAAAGTCAGGTAGGTCTTGTGCATGAACACTTTGTGTGTGTGTGTGTGTGATTATTGGCATTCCCGTGTTGGTGTACTAAGTCACTGCACAGGGGATTTGAGACACATTATAAGTGGATTTGAAGCAACATAGAATTCTTTGAAAACAAAAAGAAATAAAAAATAAGATTGTAAAAGCCTAAACTGAAAAATAGAAACTTTGCCCTGCATATGTTTGTATTGGTACTAATGAAACATTTAAACGTGTCAGATTACATTGCCCTGATGACACAATTTTTTCCCATAAAATCTACAAATGCAGATGTAATCCCTCTTTGCCAAAAGCTCCCTTTCTTGCCAAGTACATTGGACCATTCCCAACATACTGGATAAATCCAGCTATAGGTAAATACAGTATTCTCTAACTTGAGATAGACTTATCACATGTCAGTATAAACTCATCACATGTCAGTATAAACCTACTGCATTTTCTCAGTGAGACAGATAGTTTTGAATGACGATTTGTGTATTTTATTTCATGAAAACTTCAAGCAATCTCTGTTTTAACAGAATGATCTTCACAAATTCATGACTTTTGTCAAGGTGTTGCAGACTTAATGCTACTTTTCTATGAAATTTGGTATTTAATTGCACTTAATGTTGCCAAACAGCCTAGAATTCATTGAAAATTAGGCAAATCACTGTTATTATGGTCATTCTCAACACCCAAAATGAGCAGATTTGTTAAATCCCCTTTTAACAGAATCCATTCTGTGGAAGGAGTGTTGGGTTGTGCATGAAGAGAGGTATGGGTGACTGCATGTCTTCAACACATTAAAGACATTTGCTTGTGGGGAGCTTGATCAAAACAGTGAGTTGAGAGGAATATTTAATCTAAATTTTCCTGCCATGAAACCATGATATCAATAGTTACTGTACCTGTTTACATTTGTGTGACTATTTTTAGACCATTAAAAATAGTAGCAAGTTTCCATTACAGTTTTGAAGTTTGATTGCCATAAATGTAGGTAACTCATTTCAAAACTTTGCAAAGACATGAGGACATATGAATACAACCCCATGTTTCTAAAATTTTATGTGAAATTATGGATGAAGGAATTGTCGGAGCTGTGAATGCAAAGGTCGTCTTGTCCTGAGAGTGAATCCAATTAATTTCTGTGCCGAGGCCAAGAAAACTGATTGGCATGTAGATTAAAGCCAAACCCAAGTCTTCTCTGAACATTTACTGACATCCATGAACTCTGACAGTTTCAGGCGATGAATTTTCCAAGTTGTGTTGGAGGGCTTTCTATAAGTTGCAACAAATGAAAAAGGGAAAAAATTGTAGCAGATGAGTAAGGGGAGATTCATGGGCTCATGTTGAGTGTCTTTCCTGACACCGTAATTTCCAGAGCAAGAACAACAACAAAAAGCAACAAAAAAATCCCATTCCTCATCATAAATCAATAAAAAAACGTGTTTCCATAACATTTTTATTATTCTGATAACAACAGCTTGACATTTTTGCATTGGCTCAGTTAATTTTTTCCTATCTATTGCCTGCCAGAAAAAAAAATGTTCCTTACTTTTCAGCCATCTACTGGAAAGTGTTTCTTTCTGATTATTAATGAATGTGCACACAGGATAATTTCATGCTGTTAATTCTGAATTTTGCTAGACAAAGCAGTATAATGATACAGATCATGTACAGAAATGATAGGGTAGGACAGTAAAAATAATACAAGGATATTCTCCCTTTCTTTAAGATGAAGTTATTGATTGTGAAAGGTACCAGGGTGACAACCGTGATGCATGTGACTTCTAAAAAGGTTTCTGCTGGATTCAGTACAGGTAATAATCAATGGAAATTCTCACAAAAACAAAACCCAACCCTGCTGCTGACCTGCTGGAAAAGGCAAATCTCTTCAGTGGGTCTCTGCCTGACTCCCCAGTAGTGCTCTGTCCTTTGCATCTTGGACAAATCCAACCATGGCATCATGTGGTAATTGTGATTATTTATATGTAATGCCCTGGCAAGTTTATTTTATTGACTTAAATATACTTTTCTTCGGACTGGAAAATGGCCTTCAGCCTAATGTGTCTGACTATGCAGGTTTATCTTTAATCTCACATGCCTGGTATTTTCACATACTCCAAATACTTCTGTAAGGAAACAAAAAACTGGATGTAGTTCATAGTGATTGCCATCTGTTTAAATCAGGATTTGTTTAAATCTGATTAACTGTAGGTTTATTTCTTTTATACGTTCTACCTAGAGGTGGGGCCACTCTTTCTCATGTTCAAAAACAATATAACCCACCAAATAATAATAATAAAAAAAAATTAATCCAAACCATTTTCATTGCATGGTGGCATGAGTATTTGTACCAGTACAAAAGAAGGATGGGACTGCTTTTTCCACTCCTGATTTTGCCTTAAATCAGTCAAATGACTGCCCCAGGCACTGGTGAGCCCACACAAAAGAAAAACATTAAAATGTTGAGCTGTGAGGAAAAGAGCTCAGGGAAGCAGGAGTGGGTCAGAAACTTCCATACATTGAGGCCCATACATCATCAAAACGTAAACCAGAAATAAAGTAAGCTTTTCTGAAGCCTGGTGCTTCAGAACAATTTGTCAGAGATAAGGAGTCTTTTAGGTTGAATTGAAGGGTCCATGGCAGTTCTTGCATTAACTAACCAGTTTGTTTACTCCAAATCACAGTGTTGGCTCCTTTTTGTGTGTAACTTATACCTCAGATGGTAATTTTATCCCAACAGTGACTTCAGTGTGTTTTCCAAAATAAACCAAGGAGACTGTGTTGTTGTGTTTGTTGTGGTTTTGTTGTTGTTGTTTTTTAACTTTGTAAAATTTAATCAGCTGAAAAGCCCATTTTTGATGACTTGGATTTGAAAATCAGTTAATTCAAAACACCAAAGCAAAACCTGGGAGTTTGCATAGCAGGCTGGGATTATCCTGCTTCAAGCAAATGGACAAAGGAAGGTGGTCATGGTTTTGCAGATTGTTTTCAGGGCGGTGGTAGGCCTGCGAGGCTCAGACTTGAGCCAGAGGTGCTTGGGGTCAAAGTTCTTTCTTGCAAACCACAAGAGTTTTGGGAATGGAGCCTGGAATATTAATAACCAGAATATGGCCCTTATCTCAAATCTGTGAGACTTGCAATATCTCCTTCAGTAAATGGGAAAGAACAATATTATGCTAAGCTTTAGAGGGCAGACAAAAGCCATACACCATGTGTAAGACATTAGTTGTGTGTGCCTGTGTAGTCACACGCAAACGATTCTGTGCACTGGTTGTGCAAGGTCGAGTACTACATTTATCTTTATCCTGCTTCAGCCTGCCCAGCCACCAGCTCAGTGACTTCTGAGTGAATTCAGGCAGATGTCTCCACTCCCCAGTATTCACTCTCGCAATAGAGAAAGCAGAAGAAAACCCAGGCTTTTCCCTCTCCAGTGGAAATTAGGCGTTTTGTGTCAACTGGCAGAGTGACAATGGCTGCATTACTGGGGACGTGTTCTTCTGCCAGGTCTTCTACAGGGACAAGAAACTTTGGTAGAAGGTATAGATGTCTTGAACTGACACATCTGTTTGCTAGGTAAACATGAGTTGCAGCCCCCATACAATAAACCTGTGAGAGATCAAAATGCCGTCACTTTTTTAAGTGTTTGTTCCATCTGTCTGATTAAAAAAGTGTCTCTTCTAGCAATGCTGCAAGGTGAGAGAAATCCAAATAGGCCAGATTTTCTAACCATAGATGTTAATTTAATGACTTTGGGGCGGCTCAAGACCCCTCCAGTTACATAGGAAATGCACAGATACACTCGTACAGAGCCACAGTGGTTTAGGAAGATGGTCCCTGCCAATCCAATCGATTTTGCACTGTGAGAGAATAAGTGGCATTTCAATCAGATGAGATGAGCAGATCTAGTGCATTGCTGTCACTGAAAGTGATGTACCTGTCTGTCATCCCCTGTTTCCAGCCATGCAGCCCGGTCTCTTCCTAGCTTGGGTGAACCAGTTCAGTTTACTGAACCAGTTCAGTTCACTGAAACTAACTTGGGTGAACCACTGAAATAGTCCAACATACAAAAATAGAGGTGTGTGGAAAGTCATGTGAATTTAATATTTGGACTCTAATATGAAGCACAAGATGGTGAAGTGACATAAGTGTTTCAGTCTCTCCTTCTCCATTTCCCACAGGCTTTATTCTGCCTTTTTCAGGAAGGTAACTGTATGCTGAGAAATACATAGGGGGTTTTGTATCTGAGTTACATTTGCTTGAGTAAAAGTTATAATGCATATACAGTAAGAGGTTGATTCTCTTGGCTGGCTTATGCTTATGCAACTATTTTTGATGAACTGTTGGGTATTTTGTGAGTCTGGTGAATTTGGATAAGGAAATTCTACTTTTTTTTTTTTTTTTTTAACAAATCTGTTTCTTTGGATGAGCTGCACTGCTTTTGTCGTCTTGGTCTGCCAAATGATTTGGTGCCAACTTTAAGGTAATATGCCTTGTCAGGTGTCATGCTTTTCCTTGTGTCAGATATGTGATCTCCCTCCAGTGTAACGTCTGTCTGTGCTAGCGTGGGCCATTTTCTGCAGAAGGGCAAGGAAAGGCAGAAGAGAACAAATCACTGTTTCTCTTTTACAGTTGGACTTGGTGATCTTAAAAGTCTTTTTCTGACCTAAGTGATTCTGTGATTCTGTTCTTGAATACAGGAGTAAGACTTCCTTCAATTAGCACCTTCCCTCATGTTTTCTACTGTCACTTTTGTGTATCCTGCTTTCATAAGGATTATTTTTCAGATGGAGAGAACTGAGTATAGATCCCAGTAACCTCAGTCCTGTAAACATCTGTCAGCTATTCCCTCCTTTACTTTCTTGTAGTAAAAAAACTTTTATTTTTTTAACATGTGGATGTCTTTAATTTTCCTTCTTTGTACTGAAGACATACAAGAGTTTTCTGCAATTCTGATTTTTCGAAACTTTTTAAAATGAAAGGTGACATTCCCAAGTAAGCATATGCCTTCAGAAAGGGAACAGGAGAAATTTCCTCACTCCTCCAGCTCCACACATCCCTTTAATGCTGTTAAGCTCATGATAAGCAGTGATAAGTACAGTTTAAAACCACATCATAATTTGGTACCATAGACTTGAAATTAGGATTTGGGAGATCCTCCCTTTCTCTCCTATTTTGCCTTTTCTGACTGTAAGGGGTATTGAAATATTTTTGAAAAATGTAGATCACATGCTGTGATTAGATGCTCCTCTCTTCTCTTTGAGCCTCTTCAAGTATTTTCACGGAGTGATTTCACACAAACCAATAAACACCTGACAGGGATAACCTAAGAGCCTTTAGAGAAATATATTCACATAAAAGCCTTACTAACATTATACACTATCCTATCAGCATTTCTATTACAATTTATTTGCTACTAGAGGCTCAGGCTTCAGGAAACAATACTGTAGTTTTGTAGTTTTGCTTATTGTGATTGTCAGTTGGTAAATGAATACAGAATTCTTATATATGGCAACATTTTTTTATAAATTAAGTTAGCAAAAATTTTTTTTATTTTTCTGGTTTCCTGGATTTGGCAAGGAGATAGATTTTTCTCCATCCCTACATTGAATAAAAGAGCTTTTTTTTTTTTTTTTCTTTGAGACAGTTCTGCTGTAGAAATATATAATTATGTGTGGGTAGACTTGGCGTGGATCTCTTCCCCTTTAGGGATTTGAAGAAAACAAGTCTTTTCAAATACCCTTAAAAACATACAGGTAAATAATGAGTTCAGACCAAATAACTGCTAAATATGAGAAAAACAGCATATTTTTACTCCTGCTTCTAGCCAGAAACAGATCAGTGATTACCCATATCCTGCCAGTGATATTTTACACAGATCTCTCTACTGTTTTCAAGTGGGAGATCAATGCCTAGGCTGATGGCAGGATGTGGACCTTATAAAGTATTTCCTGCTGAAAAGAGCACTTTGGATTATTGGATAGGCTAAAATGTCACGTAATGAGCTGGATTATGAAAGATGGGCTCCTTCCTACACACTCAGGGGTAAGTGTAAACTGACAGAAGAGGTCCTGATCTTGCAAAAAGACCCTTATAAGGCATATCCCCAGGCCAGTTAGAAATCTCACTAAATTCCAATGAGATCTTTACAGAGACAGCGTTTATGGCAACAGGACTTGTTTGAAAAGGACAGCACCTCAATGCCCAAGCCTGTGAAGGTGGTTTAACTGTTTACATAGTGGTGACTCTTAACATGGGACTGCGCAGTGTGTATACGCTTATCTTACATAGCGAATGCAAAGTAGAACAGAACGAGCTTATGTGGAGATGGTTTCACTTCAGAAATCAGTACCTAGGACATCAGACCTCTAGAGGGGGTGGCAGCCACTGGCCACATGTGTTTACTTTTCTGTGGGGATCCCAGCTGGGTTTCAAAGTGTTTCGATGTATGTGATGCGGAAGGACACTAATAGCTGTGAGTGGGAAGGAAGGACTGGTGGGAAGTGAGGAGGCAAGGGCTGACCTGCTATCTGTGTTAAGTAGAAGTAAGGCAGTAGAAGACGTGAGCATCTGCCACCTAGAGGAAATGGACATGGGAAATTTGGGCACAGATATTGCTACACGGTTGTTCTGGAACAAATAAGCGAGATTATGCAAAGCATTATTTGCATCTTAACACCAGTTACTGAAGTTAATAGTTACAAACCTGTGCAGTCAGGAGTGATCTTATTGGAAAAAATGCCAGAATTCTGCATGCAGTGCACTGTTAGCCCAGTTGACCTGCAAGAAACCACAAAGGGGCTTGAGCTTCTTCTCTCTCTGCATTGTGGATAGAACCTGCGAAAGGAGAAGTTTCTGTGAGTGCTTCTCTGGTCCTCGGTTCTCACTGCAAAGGTGGTGTCTGTCCCACCAAGCAAGGGTGGTTTTTTTTAACTTAAAACTTCAACTCCAAGATGCCTATCTTCAGCCAACAGACCTCATAGTCTTTGGCATGTATTTTAGCTGTGTCCTTTAACCTGTAAACTTCTCTCAGATGTTTTTTAAACTGAGCTGAGCCAGTTTATCTTATACTTTTCTCAGTCTGTCAGGTACCTGGCCTTATTGTCTCTGACCACATTGGGCGAGGGAGTTCAGCTGTCATCTGAGCTGTGAGAGATGATCTTCCTGACAGTACCCGATACATGGCACTGAATGTGGGGCAGCATGGCATGGCAATACTAGAATGGGTAAAATGGATTTAGAGGCGCTATGGATTGGATCATGTAGGGTAACAAAAATTATGGCATCTTAGGGTTGCCTTTAATAGAGCAACCTACATTTGGGATTTTTGTTTGGTTGGCTGGGTTTTCCCCTTGGATTTCCTAAATGGGATTTGTACGCAAGTGTGCAATATCTTTGTAGTTCTTAGCATACTGCATTGGTCTTACTATAACTCTGCATGCGCATAGAAGCACGGGCAATACATCCAATGTGTCAAGGTTGTGTCACATTTACTGTGCGTGTGTGTGGACTCAGAGGCCCTACATGTGCACTAGAGCTGCTCTGCATGTGCTGCTGTGGGGATATAAGGATTTGCCTTATTGGACAATGTAGACAAAAGCTCAGGGTGCTTAATTTCTGCTTAGTTAAAATTCCTGGGTAGAAGTACAGACTATGTCTAAGGAAGTCCACACTTAGTGGGAGAAACTGCCTCTGAGATCACTTGGAGAGAGGAGAGCACAGGAACTGCAACGGTTGCTCCCAGAGAGCTGAGGGTATCCTCCTTGCATCTTCTGATGTTCATTGTAGGCAGAAAATAACTTTCAGCCAGGTGGGTCAGTCTGTCTGCCATAGTGCCTGTGTCACAGCTGATTGGACTTGAGGAGTACTGAGATATCAGCGTGCTCTTTTAAATTATCCTGTCATATCTACTTTGGAGAAGAACAACTATCAAGCTGCTATGCTTCCTTGTGCTTTAGTACATCTTTCTAATTAAAAGACAGTTAATGGTCCTGCAGTCCAAGAGGGTCTTAGAAAGCAGTTAGCAACTTCTGTCTCCTCTTGACTGTATTGTAGCTCTCTGTTGGTGGAGGGGGGAAAAAAAGCAATCTTTAATACTTATTTTAAACTGGAAAAAATGCAAGTTAGTATGGTTTTCTTTCCATATCTTAATTTAATCTTTATAGTTTTCCAAATGGAACCATATGAATATTTTAAAAAGCAGTATCAACTCTCTGCCCTACGAATTCCTAGTAATACGCTTCAGTTCAGAAGATGCCACGAGTTCTAACTTTACTGTTTTCAAACTTGTCTGTTTACCAGGTTTTAAGTCTTTCCTAATTTCTACTTTCTATTATTGGTAATGATTTCAAAAGCTAAGTCAGGGTTTTCTTTTTTGTCTGGTATTTGTTGAGATGCACTATGGACTGTCTGATAAACTCAGGAGTGCCATGAACTTTGTTGACAGATCTTGCAACGCTGCTACCCAGTAAAGTACCTGGGCATGTTGGAGGGGAACAAAGGGAGGTGAATGAACTTAATGCTGTATAAAGCCTGTATAGTCACTGATTTCAGGCAATGTCTAACAAACTGTCCTTTCCTAGACTATAAGTCTTTGAGGTCAGAAGGTTGAAAAGCATTCCAGAAATGGATCTGGCTTGAAAGTTGTCCTTTTGTGTTTTGCTAACTGGAATCAAGGAGCCTCAGTTGTCTCTCCTGTTTTATTTATTTATTTGCGTGTATCTTCTACAGTGCAAAACTGTTCTGCTTTCATCCCTGTAATAGCAGGCCTGAGTAGTTTGCTTGACCTTTAGTGGAGGTTTGTGGGAGGGAAAGATGCCAGAGCTTCTGCCCTGCTGTTCATAGCTGCAGCTTTATCTCATCTTGTGGCTCGGAAGGCTGCTCAGCTTTCGTCAGAGTCAGATGTGAGGCCCTGCAGGGGCATGCTATCTCTCAGCTAGTAAAGGGATGAAAAAGTGGGGGAAAAAAATATCTTAATGATAGGCTATTCTTCAGCTTCTCAGCTACCAGCATAATCTGCCTGGATTGGGAAAACATTTTCTGAACTTTTAATGAAAAAGAAACCTTTCCTCTGTCTGTCTCTCTGTCTTTCTGTTTTTTCTTCCCCTCTAAGTCATGAAAAATAAAAGTGAAAATAGCCTGGCATAGGATGCGCTATACTAAGAAACAAGACTATTTTTCTGTCTTAGGTGGTATTCAGCAATGAGAGAATAAAACCTAAAGTGCCAACGTCATCCAAGCAGCAAGCTGTGTGTTGCTTTCACTTCAGGGCAAACCTAATATACTGTTCAGGTGTGATAACGTATGCTTTCTTGTTCATTTTCCTGTGCCTAAAGCACACAGTGTTAAGCCAAAAAGGACCAGTGTGATCTAACACAGAGCCAGTATGTTCAGTTCTCTGGGATTTCAGCAGGAAGTCCAGAACATGCAGCTTGCTTTGAAGCATTAGTGAGTGTTATAGCTATCCCTGTGTCATGATCATATAGATATTACTCTGAAGTGCTTTAGAACACGAGAAAGTAATTTTAAATATGCCTACCATTGCCAGTTGTCTCTGGGTCAGCTTTGCCCACCCACACTCATGCTGAGCTGTGCCTCACTCCAGCTCTAGGGTGTCATTTGAATAACAGCATCAGAATGGGTTGGCCTTTTACACTGTGTTCATAGACTTCTGTCTGGATTTTTGCATTTATGGGTCCACACATTTTATTTCAAGTTATAATTAATAGATTCTATCTTGGTGATAATCTTGGGGGAATTCCCGCTGCTCTTTGCTGTGGCCCTAGTTCTCTTCCATATATTGGTGCTGATCCAGAGGAATAAACCATTCAGCAGCAACTACAACCCCACACATTTGTTTTTTCTCTTATGTGTACTCTGTTACAGTTTTCCTTCTCCTAACATGAACAGTTTTGTTACTCTGACAGCTTAGCAAAAGAAAAAAACCCTCCTTTACTCTTTCATCCAGTTTTGTGTTCACTTTCTTTCTGGTTCTTAGTGTGTGCAGGATTGCCTTTGTCCTAGCAACAGCAGTGTTTCTTCTCTGCTGGTGCCTCACATTACTACCATTGCTTTGATATGTGCACCATATCAAAGCAATGGTAGTAATATTAGCATGCAAAGTGATGCTTTCATGACCACACATATCAAAGCAATGGTACTAATATCAGCATGCAAAGTAATGCTTTCATGACCACTGATTATTAGTCAGATAATGCTCACAGATTTTAGAGTCTCTTACACCTACATAGCATTGATTTCTTATTCCATGCTATCTAATTCAGACGTGGCTCAAACTGTTGTCTGTTGAGGGAGATGTGGACTTTCTGTTTCTGAAACCCAGTTCACAATAGATGGGAACCATGAAAAACTGCTGGTTAGATATGGAGAGTTTGGGTTCAATGTCTAAGGCAAAGTAACATAGCAATTCCATGCAATAATGTTTGACACAAGGCAAAACTAATTCCCTGAGTAGAGATACTAGGATACCTTGCCATGCAGGCTAATTGGCCCTGCCACTTGCTTGTGTGGCCTAATTACTACATGCTGAAAATGAGAGGCCAGAACTTGACTATACTTGCTACCAAACATTGAGATGACTCCCGTGTCTAACTGTGGTACGCCTGTTAGCAAGATTAGCCAATACAGCTGATTGCAAATTTTGCATGTTTGGGGCCCATGTGAGGGGACTGGATTCACATAATGCAAACAAGACTGCTATTAGATTAACTCTCTGTTCAGCATGGGTGAGATGGGAGAGATCTCGAGTGCTTAATGAGAACATCCTGTTTCTGTGACCCCTATTTCCTTTCCTTTCAAAGATCTGTGGGAGTATTTATGTCAAAGAGAACTCGCAGGATTAAGCCTAAATTCATTAGGAACATTGTCCTCCTGAGTCGTTACATGAAGCTCTGCAGAGCAGCTCTCAGAATTACTCTAGTATGTTGTCTTTGGAGACAAAAAGTCCTTTCATCCAGCAATTCACATTTCATCACTGCAAACTGGTCAAGTATCAGTAACCTTTTATTGCCATGTGTGGATACAAAGAACTCTGCCTGAGATAAATTTGCTACTAGCCCAAAAAACCCCCACAGCACTTGTGTGTAAAAGACATCTATACATTTCTTAAGTGTTTTGGTGAAAACCCAACAGCAAGGACAGATAGACTAGAGCAAAAAGCAGGAAATGTATCATTAAAGTTACGGAATAGGCTCTTATCACCTGTGTCAAGGGCAGAGGGGCATGCATGTGTGAGACTGAACTGAGGGGCAGAGTCACAGTTCCCACTTATTAAGAACAACCACGTCTGATTAGGGGGGTTGCTGTTGGCCAGTGTGCATTTTGAATAAACTTGGGATTTGTGGGGAAATCATTGAAGAAGTAAGGTTCATAGATTCTGAGCAAATAAAACATTTGTCCCTTCCTTACCCTAACAGTGTCCGGCACTCCTTCCCTGTACGTATACCCTCTTGTTCTTACACCTGCTTGACCATGGGAAAATTAAGCAATTAGTGGTGGCATAAAAGCGGAACACCCTTTATGGTGGGATGGAGGGAAGAACTAGCAGAGACAGCACCAGGGTGTGCGTGGTGATGTCTCTAGGTCTGTGTGGCTCTGTAGGAGTTGCTTGACCACTGATTGGTCACTCTGTCATGATTGTCAAAGGGTCTCCTCATGAAAAATGAACACCAAAAAGTTGGCTTCTTGCTACAAATGAAGAAATACTGCACTTCTTCCCTTTCATAAAGTTGCAAGTGCTCTAGGATGGTGACGTAGTACTGGCTGGCCGTGTGGAGAATGTGGTCCTGCCTGTACACCCATGCAGGTATGCATTAAACAGGCAAAGTTTCAGTGGCATGGATTTACCTTTGTGTCAGAACATTGGTATTAAATTGGGGTTAGTTAGGGAAACTGAGGATTTTGTCCAGCTGCAATTCCTGGACCTGGGAGCTGCTGGGGCACCTCTGTCTGTCCCACAGGAATGCTGTCTATTACTGAGGTGCAGTGTTCCCCACTCCCACACAGTTGTGAGCAGTCTTTTCCCCCCTGATGTGGGAGCAACTCTCTATATCTCAAGATTTTGCCTATCACTTTGATAGTCCAGCATATGTCCCAGGACTCCAAAAGTGATGCCAGTAAGAGAATATTTACCATGTAATTATCCTCGTCCCTCTTCCAGCTTCCTCCCCCTTCTTTCCTCTGCAGTCCCCTGGCAGGAGGTCCTGGCTCATATGGGAAAATCCAGGCACTTTGTGGCTGTCACTATCTTTTCTTTCTGTTGTTTGAATAGGCCCTGGCATAAAGGGAGGCTGGAACTGCCACAGAGCAGCACCAAACCCATCAGTTCCAGTAGGCTGCAGTAACAATTACCCCCTTAATCCCTCACCTCCAAACTGCTGCCCTTCAGAGCATTTTCGCATCCTGCCTGCTGCATAAACTGAAAAAATGGTTAGGTGGTACCTTTCCAGCTTAAATAATGACCTACCTGGTCCCTCACTAGGAAAGAGAAGAACACTTTAATAACAGCAAAATGTAGTGGCTGATTTCTGTGTACCAAGACATACAGCGCAGCAAAAAATGTATTTTAATCTCTAATCACGAGGTGATCTTTGATGGTAAACTGCATTGCTTTATGCTAACTGAATATAAAACTTATTGGTATTAAAATCTCATCAGCACATGTGGCAGGAATCCTATTTTTGAGGTTTGCCAATAGAATCACTGAAGGGTGCAATCAAAATCTGCAGAATTAATTCCCTACTCTATTACTTACCTAAAAAATGTCCTTTAATGGATCAATGATACTCGCCTTTCAGTTTATACATTGTACACATAGCACTATTAGATTAAATTTTTCATAAAGCACTGTACTAGCAAACCATTTTTTTATGTATGTGTCCATGATATCGGTATGTATTTCTTTGTGCATACCTATATTTAACATGTTTTCTTATATTTCATTTAAGTTTTTTATGTGTCATTGCTTTAAGGGTAAACTCAAGTATTTGCATATAACTTAGCACTAGGCACTAAAAACCTGATCAAAAATGATCCGCTTAAAGCATACATTTCTGTGGAGATAAACTGATTTGGTCTGGGGCTTTGCCTACGTGGGAAAGAATAAGGGCTAAATCCCCTAGGTTCCAGTCCTGCAGGCATTTTTACGCAAGTATAATTGCTGGCAGGGCAAAGACTTGTTAGGCCTAAAAGTCATAAAAACATTTACTTCAGTAACTCGATAAACAACACTAGCCAAAGAGAAATTAAAAATCATCATGGTGACACTTATCTAAAGATCAAGAGCTAAATAAACAACTTGTTGGGTGACATCTCTCAGATTAATGATTGGTAATAAAAGTAAAAAGGTTTTAGAAGCTTACAATCCCTGGATTCTTTCCACATAATTTTTCTTTTGCACATGCTAAGTGGAGGCAGATTCACTGGTTTAATATCTGCTAGTGACATTGTGTTTAAAATAATGCTAACTGTCTACGTAGGTTAGAGGAAAATGGCTGCTCTGTTGGACAAACGTATCTTGAGATGACGTCAAATCTGGATGGTCTCTGGTGGAAATCTCAAATAATGATCTTGGTTTGCTTTCTCTCAGCACATCAGTTATAGTTAAGTGTTCCTGATCTGCAGGCAAATGTTATTACATGTTAGATTACTGGGCTTGGACTGACTGTTTACTTCCCTCAAATACTTGCCATCACCTATTTTTTTATACTGAATGGCACATGCTGTAGCGTGGGCAGTGTGGACTGTGAAATACAAAGGACATCTTCCCTGTTACTGCATTAAGTTTCTGGCTTTTCATCTAATTTTATTGCCAAAAGATAATGTTTCCAGGCTAATTCTAGTTTAAATGTTATTTATTTCTGTGAAGTAAAAGTTGAAGGAAGATTATTTTTTATTGCTAAGTTTGTTCATTGCCCTTTTAAATTTTTGTTTTAGGGTCATAATATTTTCACATTATTTTACATAAATATAAAATCAAACCTTGCATAAAGATACCAGCTCTGATCATGGCTCTGAGTGCTTCTATTGACTCTAGCATGGGTTTCTCCTGCCTATCTGAAATTGTTTATGGCTAAAGGAAAGGCCATCCTTAAAAGTAGTGCTTTGAGAAATACACTGCTTCTAGGGAAAAGTGGATGAAAACTTCTGGAAAATGTTACTGGTTTTTATCCATACAGCAAGAAAGAGTTAATCAACAATATTGCATCTTGTTTTATCATGTAGCATTTTACACCACTGGGACTATATCCCTAACAATTGCGAATTGGCATAATTCCACTGACTATAGAGAGTTTTGGCAGTATTTTCCGATTGTACATTGTATTACAAGTGGCACATTATTTCAGTGCTGAAGTTTTATCATATCTGAGGAATCCCTTTGTATCTGAAGCAGACGTAACATTCTTCCTGACATGGAAATAAACAAGAAACATGAAGTGCTTACCGCAAATCACTGTAAATAGTTACCTCAGGTTTATTTTCTTCCCAAGTCTGCTGGTTGCTAGAAGACACGACATTTATGTGTGCAAGAACAGACAGTGTGTCGCCATTGTGCTGAGTACGTGATTAATAAAGAAGCCTATTTTTAGCAGCAAAACAATGTGCTATATTTAGAAGTAAGCAAGGGTATACAGCTTTAGCCGTATTAAAATACTGCAGATGATCTTGAGATGACCACAGAAATAATTTTTTGTTATTTTGAGCACAGTTATTCTGGCAATTTAGGTTCATGAGAAAGTCACCAAAAGAAAAACAGTGTATGTCACCTAATTCCCCTTATTCCTTTTGTTGCTAGCTAATTATAAACATTTAATGGTGAACATAAAAGAAATGCAAATAAGATTGGTTTAATTAATTTGAATGTGATTTTTAGATGTCCTGCTTGATAGTTCTGCAGGATTTAATAATGTTGATTTTGTGGTTTAGTTTTTCTTTTGTAATTCATTTATAAGAAGATTGCCTTTCCCCCCCCAAAAAAAAAAAACAACCACCAAAACCAACAACAAAACAACAAATAACCACAGTCATTTTGGTATTTTCTGCTAATATCCAGCCTGACTCCAAGATCCTGTGATGAATACAGCATAGATGCTGACTTTGTGATTGGTGAGCTTTGCTTACAGGGACCTCATTGCAAGATGGTATCCCTGAAAGTCATCAGTGCCTCCGAAGTAGCCTCGCCAAACCCTAATCCTACAGACTGCTGAGCAAGTGGAATCATGCAAGGAGGTTCACTGACATTCAATAGAACTTTGTGTGGACATCAACAGAGCAGTGCTGTCTTTGTGTGTTGACTGGCAGTGCCGAGGCCTTAAATTGTTAGTCTGTACTCTGTGCAGATGGCATTTCATACAAAGTTTAACGTCTCATTTTGGTCATACATTGTTGTAAAGGAATAATCAAATAGCATGGTAAGTGTTTGGTTTTTTTGGTTTTTTTTGCAAATAATGTGCAATTTCTTGGCATTTGCTTTCTTTGGCATTACAGACTTGAAAATCTAATATATTGAAGTAGAAACCATATGTATAAAAATTACTCACAGCAAACCTGTGTAAAACCTTCCCTTTAGAATATCGTGATTGTAGTTGAGGAAAGGAAGTAAACCAATAAATGGAGCTTGGAGGAAAGGGTAAAAACGTAATAAGGCCTTAAGAATTTGGTTTTGTTGTTGTTGTTGCCATTTTTGTTATATTGTAAATTAACAACAGAGACTGTATAGCATTGAAATAGTGTACTGAACAAAAACTGAAAGTCTGTAAGACTTCACAGAACGTTTGAAGAGGCTTAATGAATCTTTAATATGATTTGAAAAGCTTTATAGATACTGGTAGATAATGGATAATCTTTATAGATAATGGTAGTTAGGCTTGTTAGGGTTAGGGCTTGTTTTTATAGACATTTTCTGAAATATTTTAAATAACTATGAATCACAATGGATTTAGAAATCAAGTGTCTTTTTGAGTGAAATTAACTTTTTTTTTTTACTTGATAACGGATATCATGCTTTTGACTTGATTATATAAAATAAGGCTAGGAGGAATTTCATAGCAAGATAAATTCTCATTTTCTCCTCTGCAGTTCTCAGCATTTTTCTGAACAGAAAAAACTATGCCTTTTATTACAAATTTTAATTAATTTTTTGAGTAAAATGATTGAACATTGTTATAATGACAGTGGCATATACAGCAGATAGGAAATGTATGAAGACATGGGTTATGCAAGTATCCTTTTTATACACATAAATATCTGTTTTAGTTTTGCTCTTTTTATATAGAACATACTACATAAATCTAGGATTTTTTTCCACATTTTTAATCATAGAGTTTCCAAATGAAATTAAATACTCCATTGTTCTTAAATTAGTGGCAAGTTTAAGATACCTAGCACTACACTTGCAGACTCAGATCTTTGGTGCGTTAATTTTTCTTTCAAACTAAATGCTGCCTTTTCTGTACTCATTGCTTTCTGACACCTTTTCCCCTAACCTTGCATTCCTGCCTGATAATTAGTTGCATATGATGCCTTTTAAAATAAACTGTTTGGCACTCTACACTGTAAAGTGATAGCACCCATCCATGAAAAGTAAAGTTATTTTGTAACATTTTTTATTGCAAAACAGGAAATGCAATCAAGCCACAGCCATTTGAATGACTTGTTAGGACTTTTTCTACCTAGAGTGTATCAGTAGGATAGTCTCTGTAGATGGAACTTCTGAAAAACAGAAAAAAAACAAATTGCAGGCTTAAGTCAGTGTCAGATGTTAACAGTATTTACATGACCTTAGTGAACATGCTTATCTTTTCTGTTTGTGAAAGAATGATGTTTCCAGGGCACTGCACATTGTCTGCATTTTGATTATGACATTTGTGATTGGCCTAGAGCTCAAATGGAAGAATTTTATTTATTTCATTTTCTATTTTGACTAAGTAAGAAAAAATGGAAACAAGCTACAAACTGAACTTGGGCATAGCAAAGATGATACTGAATTTTCAGGTGGGAATACCAGTTCTGGTTGTTTAAAATCAGGAATGATGAAGAAATTTATTAGTGATGTCAATAAAATTAAATTTTAGAGTGTCCAGGCACAGTTAGATAACAGCAAGGCTTCCCATCAGTGGAAGAAGTACCAACCTTTAAATACGAGATGTAAATGGGTGTAGAATCAGACTGCACCCTTAATTGTTTGATCCTTCCTTTCTATAACATGTGACACACTTGAATCTGATGATGATCTTAATCACTATGTGTTTAAGTTTAAAAAACAGTATGTGTTTTTGGTTTTTTTGGTTTTTTTTTAGGGACCTTGCTTCATTCATGCTTATTTCCTTTTTATATTTGCCTTCCAAATCATTTGAGTCATTTGGAGTTACTGAATGTACTCTGTTGGAGAACTGTGTACTTGGATTTTCTGAATTCTTTTAGTATTACTTTTAGAAAGTCTGAAGACAATGGTAATCTTTCCAATCAGTCTATCAGGAAATAATAACGATTGATTCAAGCATAACATGACATTCCAGCATTAATTTGTGTTTCTAACTCACAGAATAAAAAACGTTGAAAAGATATGGAGGAATGAATAGGCATGCTTGTAACATTACCCTTTAGTAGCACCAGTCAGGAATCTTGAAGTAGGAGATGGGGCAGACCACTGAGTTGGTATAAAATGCCTGAGCATAAAACCTGATCTGCACACCACTCACTGAGTAAAGACTCTCCTCTACTGCTGTCACTCACTGAGCAGCTCCCAGGAGAGCCTAGCCACCTGTGCATTTCACGTACCTCCAAAGCAAACCCTTACTCAGTAACTATCTCACTGTCCTTTACAGCCCTACAGAGCTCTCTAATGCTCAGTAGGTGCACTTATATTGCCCACTGGTGTGTTGCAAAGGGAGAAGGACCAGGAACTGATTTGTTGGGATACATTATGGTTCCAGTGCCACTGGTCCATATCCTGTCTTCAGTGGCAATGAGGTTTACACCAGCTACCAGTCTCAGGTGCACTGCACATTTGTAGAAAGCTTATTTGCTGGAAAACCTCTAAGTGGGAGGAAAACTGCATTGAGCTTACCAGGGGGGCCACTGAGTGCCATCTGCAAGACTCCAGGTACGGATACAAGGGAATTCCCAGGAAAAAAAACACGTTTTTGAGAGCACCGAACCACTGATGTGTACTATGCTTACACCACAGTTATACCACAGGTGATACATGTCCAAGCCTGACTTTCTTTAAAAGGAAGCCACAGCCTGTTAGATACCAGTAGCTGCTGTTTCATATTCCTGTGGTTCCATGTTCCTTGCTGCTTCTGCTCTTGGTGTCGCTGTTGCTGCTGGGGCTGTTGGTGCTATTGTCACCATTGTCATTTTTCACGTATGTGCTCAGGGGGGACATCATACTCACCAAAGCTGCCTTCTGACCAAATGAGACACCTTTGGTGCTGGCCAATGTGAGAAGTCTAGTCTTGCACCTATGAGATCGTCAGAGTTTTATGTAAAGGCCAAGGTCA
Organism: Falco punctatus; assembly: GCF_963210335.1. Lineage (NCBI taxonomy): Eukaryota > Metazoa > Chordata > Aves > Falconiformes > Falconidae > Falco > Falco punctatus. The sequence continues at coordinate 101,660,454 of NC_137581.1, forward strand.
GAGCTGTGCATGAAAAATTAACTAACCAGGATTAATAATTCCTTAGGCTATTAGAAGTATTAAACCTGGTCAGTTAATGTGGAGTTCCATGGCAAGGTAGCCACTTTACTTGCCTTTGGATGTGCAGACAGCTGGCCAGTCTTCTGCCCCATGCAGTTCCTGTCTGTGGAGCTACTCATTGGTGCTACCTCATGGTGGAAGCTGAGATGAGGAGGGAGAAATAAATATCTGACACATGAGAAAGAACCCACCATTTACAGTTAAGAAAATATTATCTGAAATCATTAACTTTATTTTTATTAGGCCCATCTAAGCCCCTTCTGTTCGCCCTCACCCCATAAGAGCTGTCAACTGTAAAATAGGACAGTTGGTCTGGCTCTACCTGGTCTCCTGATCAACCTTGCAGGCTGCAGGTGGTGGGGCTGGAGGCCAGGGACCAGCTGCTGCAGGCAAGAGAAGTCTGAAGGTTGTAAAGTGGAGGCTGTGGGGTTTACAGAGCAGGGTTTGATACATCCTCCAAGGAGAAAGCCACCACTGAAGTACTGGAAGTAGGGCAAGTACTTGTGGGTTTTGGAGTCTTCAGCTAGATAGTTTGTGGCAGCCACTAATAGGCGAGAGCTGGAGAAGGCACCTGAGGAGGTGTGCAGCAGTTTTTCCACCTAAGGTTGCTCTGTGACCTATGTTAAGGCCAGTGAAGTGCACTCCCACCCTGTTGCATTAGCCTGATGCGTTAGTGACTGATGATGGGTAGAACACAAAGGAGAAATTTGTCCTAATCCAGTGTGTTATCTTAAAACCTGGATTTTTAAATGAAGAATGAAGGACAGTAGTCCTGTAGCGTAGACAATTAAAAGTCACAGAACTAGAGTATAGTTTTTGCCTGCTTAAACCACAGTCCTGTTGCTATTCATATGAGGTCATATGAGGGAAATGGTCTAAATGGTCTTTGTCCTTAGTCCTCCAAAACTCTTAACCTTGGGCATCGTCTAACAATAGGATGTGTAAAGAGTGATTATTTCTGGCTTTCAGGTCTCTTCTCCCAGAGGACCCATCTTTGTTCTTTTTGGGAAGTAATTCAGTGATCTAAAAAAAAAATCCAATAATGATGTTATTTGGAGACTATCCACCAGCTTGTTTAGTTTTCTTGTTAACACATCAAATAAAACTTACTTAATTTTTATATAACACTGATGTATGCATACTTCCTTTTTCAGCAAAAGTGGCAACTTTACTTTGCCATAGTTTTATTTGTTTTGATTTATTTTAATACTATTGTGTTTAAGAAACCATTGTTCCAGCTGGGCTTTATAAATGTCCTCTAGTTATACAGTCTGTCTTCACATTAATATGAAAATGTTTCTAATCTTATCACACATAGCTTGACTTGTGTGCAGACATGAATTTTGACATTGGAATGATTACTATAATTTTAATGGTAAGATCTGTCTTGAACCTCACTTGGATGATCGGGGTTCGTGCCCTAGACTGCAAATACTTTTAGTTATGTTTCTAAGCTCTTCTAAATTCCTTAAAATTGAAGTAATACACAAAATACTCTTTAGTTTGTGTGGATACTTGATCTTAACAGCACCTAAAGTACAGTATACAACTTACTCATGAACATTTTTACTTACCTTGGCTAATATATATATAACTAGGTATAGCTTGGTTGCCCCTTGTTCTAACTTTCTTCTGGTGTTATCCCAGGAGCACTAATTATATTTGAATAAAATTTTAATAATATTTAAATAAAACCCAGTTTCCTTCATAAACATGAAGGAAAAAACACTATCTGCTCTTCAGAGTATTTTCTGAAGTTTATGCAATTCAATTTGTGCATGTTCCTTTTCACTGCTTTACTTTAAGGCCTAGTCTTATCCCCAAGTTCCACATCGCTATTTTATATTTTTATATTTATATTATATTTACCTATACTGTTCTGAATCTGTCACAATTGAGAGCAATACACCTATGAATAATGGAAATGTATTTTGTTTATCACGGCACACAGATTTTTACAAAGTATCGAGAAGTCTCAGGGCTTTTGTGATGAAAAAATGAATTAGAACAAAGCCTAAAAGTGGAAATGCAAACTACATAGCATTAACAGATTATTTGAACATTATGTACCATTACTTTTTATTCATTATTCAATATTAGTATTTGCTGGGTTTGAGAAAATCCTAATGAATTGGGATGTGTTGAAAATGCTGCTAAGATTATATTTCTTGCAGTATTGTGGTCCTTCCTGTGCTAACATGTTAGAAATGAGCAAACACTGGGAAATTATGAAAAACACTATCCTCCTCCTAGGCCAAATCCTTCACCAAGGCTGTTCAGCCAGGCAGTAAAAACAATTAAATAAAATGCACAAAACCACATCCTTCAGATTATGGATGCCTGCAGAAGCTGATCCAAATCTCTGGATGCTTTGAGGTCCACTTGTCCCAAAGAAAAAGCCAAAATATTGTGTACAGTGAATACCTTATCAGTTATTTAAGGGAGAGGTCTGCAACACATCAAGTGTTGCAACTCCTGGTTGTCTCTGTGAATGTGAGTAATTTCCAGTTCTATTGTACCATCATGCACAGCATCATGGAATGATTTGGTAAATTCTTGCTGACTGTAATAATGCATATTTGACTTTTTTTTTCCTATATGAAATAGAAATGTCTATACATATATCAATGAAATTCTGTATGACAGACCTGTATACATCTCAAGTATGAAATAGTGAAAAGAAGGGAAAGAACAGAGCTCCTTATTGTCTACAGAGATATAGTAGCTCAAGGCAAAGGTACTTTTTCTGAAAGTAATTTGTGATTAACACTCAAGAAGTTGTTCTTAACATGTAGTGTATTGAGGCAAAATGCCCATTCTGAAAATGGTGGTCCCAGCTGGCAAATTCTGTTAACTTGAGGATGTGTAGGACATAAGATAAAAATCAATGTGCCACAGAAGGCCAGGTACTTGGTTGGTGTTACTGTTAATAAAGAGATGTGAATTTTCAACAGCTCAGGATCTAGACCATAAAAATTTGCATGACTTAATCTAAACCTCTGTGAAGTCAGTGGCAGTGTTTCCATAGGTTTTAGTAGGTGTTGTGGCAAAGTTCAGTGCTGAACTTGCAGTGCTTTCCAGAGCACTGAAATGTGGAAAAGAGGATAATTTGTTCACTGAATTGCCAGTTTTGTTGCTAGGAAACATAATTTCTTAATAGAGGATACAAAAGCACAGGAAAAGTTAGAGTTTCACTTAGCAACATGACTGTTGTGAAGAATTTAGAGATTCAGTCTGATTTGGATGAGATCCTGACCTACAACCCTTACTTTTACTGATATCTTCACTGTTGCCATTGCTGGGGACACCTGTAACTCCCATTAGATTGAGTGGGATTTGTATGTGCTTAGCACTTCTCAGAACTTGGACCCTGCCACTTACACACGTCTTGTATGCCGAATTTGCAGAGTCACAAACCTGGAAAAAAATTGACTATTTTGGTCCTTTTGGGTTCTGGTCAGGCCAGAAATACTGAGAGAGTGGCTTGTCCCATATTATTTCATCACTTCAGCTTTTCTTCCCATTCAGCAGCAGAAAGCTCAACAGCATATGGAAATGAAAAACAATCTTATAGAACTTATCCTGTCATTCAAACCCTGACTCTGGTCTGTTCTCCTGTCTTTCTGTGGCTCTGAACCCACAGGCCTTGCTTTCAGGAGTGGGCTCCTGAAAGTGTTCCCAGGCTGGTGCTAAACATACCACCAGCATGCATCCAAGGAGTTATATTTATGACCAACTTGTGAGAAGTCGAACATACTGCAAAACTGAAAATTTGACTTGCAGATTTTTGAGGTTCAAGTTGTTAGTTCCTGTCTGTATTAGTTCCTCCCCCTGGAAATCCTGATACTTCATTCTCCTTCCTCTGCCGTTGCCAGTGCAGCACAGGGATATTTCTGTACATTGAAATGGTACTGGCTACCAAGAAACCTGAATATTTTTGGCCTGTATTCTTTGGAAGCACATGGATAGTCAAAATGGAACAGGTGGGAGAAGGAAGTATTATTCCTACTTTACTGATGGGAATGAGAGCCCAGAGTATCAATGGTTTCTTCACAGCTGGACAAGAAGTTCATGGGACGATTCCAAGATCCCAAACTAATGCTGTAACCATAGGACCATTCTTGTCTTGGATGAGTGTGTGGGACCATGTAATATCTTCAGCGTATTTGAAGGACAATTATTCAGCCGCTTCTCTCTATTACTTTTCTAATAAAAATCTACACACACATGCTATTTCAGAAGAACTGCAGAGACGTGCCCAATAAAAATACTCAGTGGCATGCTAATGATCGAGCCTAGTTATCAAAAATTAAAAGCCTACCCACCATAGAGAGCTTAAAGTACATAATATAACTTTCATTGCATATCTTGTAACGCCAAATTTCTTCAGAGGAGCCACAGTTCTAATTTACTCTTATTTAAAAGCAAACTGCAAGGAAAACCACAAAATTCCATGAACTTCAGTGATGCGCCCCAGGGGGCATTTGGCACATTACCACTTGAAACCTATTTCATTCCCAGCCCCCTGAAATTGCATCAGCTCCTATTCCATTATGAAATATTAGCATTTGCAGCCTGTACATCCTACTGGAACTGATGAGAACCTTACAGATGTGCTTGAAAACTTGTCCCCTTTCCCTGAGACTTACTGGAGTCCCCACAGACTAATGTCATTCTTCACCAGTTGCTACCTCTTATGCAGAAAAGTTAAAATCTGCTGGTCTCGGTTCTAGAGGCCTGGAAAACATTATTCAAGGTAGCCCCATGTCAAATATGTGGAACTTCTATACATCCCTATAGGACACTATTCCATTTGCCACTATACCCTAGCCAAGCAAAATTAGGATGAATATCATTAAATCTTTTCTGTTTTTATTGGGTTAGGTTTTAGGACAAAAGCCTTGATAAGCAATGTGGTTAGTATCTTCCTAATCTTAAATCCTTTTCTGGGTAGAAATTAAACGAGAAGTCAGCCTGGTTTTGATTAGGTTTTCTTTTAATAGTGAACTGAACTAACAGTAAAAATTAACTATTTTTGTTTAAACAGTGGTTTGTTGGATAACCAATAAGTTTTAGAGGAAAAACTTCCATAGAGTGAACTAGTAACCGTGTAGTAGTTTTGGTGACTTTTGATTTGCTGTCTTTTTTCCCTAGTTTTTTGGTCCAAACGTTTATATTTATGAAGTGGACATCTAACTGGATCTGAAATATTTGGGGTTTTTGATATTAGACGTTCTTTTATTGTCACACAGTAGTTCTTTCTGTAGTAGGGGAATACATAAATTAGAGACTCTTTTGCATATTTTCAGGTGATCACCTTCACTGAGCACATAATAATCTGAAATAAGCATAGAAACTAAGCATAGAAAGCTATAATTTTAAACACCAGACTTTCTAATTTTATTTTATATGCAGATGTGCAGCATTTCTGTAAACTATAGAAGTCCTCCAAAGTGTAAGCCTATCTATGGCACCCTTGGGCAAGGCTAGAATTGCGAAAATTTCAGAGCAAAGGTTTTTTTTGCTGTTGAAATGAGCAGAAAAGCTGTAGGGAGAAATGAGTTTGCATTGTTCAATATACATAAAGGTGCTTAAATTGTGTTGAACGCTAGGGCCAATTTGACTGAACTCAAGTGAACATTTTTGGCACAGATGTGACAGAGCAGATAAAACATGCAGGGGCAGGTGGTTAAGATCAAGCATTCTACTACCAGCGTTAATATTTATATAGAGACTGGATGGGATTTCTGAAGTCCGTGATGATGGTGAGAATCCTGTAACAACTCAAGACCAGTTTTAAATTACAGTGGTCTCTGCAAATAACATATTAATGCAAAATTTGCATCTTTAGCTTCAAAAAGGCAAGAGTCATGAACACTGTTGTAGGTTTTGGGTAAGAACAAGGAAATTAAGTTGAAATAAATCATAAAGATTAAGATTTAATTTGAACATAAATGATGAGATAGAATTTGGAGGGTAGTACTCCAGGTGGCAGACAATTTCCAGGTTGCCTCCTTTTCTCACTTCAAGCTAACTTGAAACTTATGAGCAAAGGTGAGATGGAGTGAATGTATGAATTTTTGGCCTTCAGCTTGTATAGGAAAAATCATTAAAGAATTCTGGAGAAGCTGGACACTTTCGTCTAAAATTGCTTGGGGTTTTTTTGGTAACCTTTTTTTCCAATCGTTTAATTTAAAGACTAATATGAAAAGGTTTTATTTTAGGATTTTGACAGATGGTGTTTTTTAACTAAATTTTTATTAATTTGCCTTTCTGAATTTCAGAAAGGACATTGCAAGAACTTTTTAGACCTGGTTTGGGTTTTTCTCTGATAAAAGTCAGGTTTCAGTGTGAATCTTATTCAAGAGGTTGTAAAATTGAAGATGTATCCACTGAAACTAAAGTTTCTCAAGGGGTTCTTGATTTCTCATCCCAATTCTACAAATAAATGCCTCTGTCATACAAATTCTAGACTCTTCTGCTTCTTGGCAGTTCCTTGAAACAAAATAAAAGGAAAATTTCTTTTGTGGAGCAACATTTCCCTCAATTCACATTTGACTAATAGCCATTTTCAGTTGTGCATTATGCTGAAGCATAGGTTTATTTTTTAAATCCTTCAGTCTAAGCAGTATGTTTTCCAGAGCATTGATTGCGTGACAATGATGGAGACATACAAAATGCTTTCTAGGAACCATGTAATTACTCAGTAAATATGTTTATGTATGTTTGTGAGAGGAGAAATATTCTTTTGTGCTGATTAGTTAGAAGTCACTTTAGTATCCTGTAGCAAATCAGTAATGACTTAAGAATGTGGAAGAGGAAATGCCTACCGATATACTAGCTCATGATTTTATTAAACTTTTCTCCGCAATTCAGTCACTTCATACATCAATGGTAAAGTTTAGAATGGCAGTGTTACATTTATTTGTGGTGTTTAATTACAGATCCCTAAAATTTGTTTAGTTAAATTGCATTGCAGCAGATATGGCATTTTATCTCCAGTGTTACAAAAATCTTTACTTTTGGTCTTAGTGTGCCTGCTTGTCTGTTCAGTGCTCTGTAAACAAAGTGAAACTACACAGTATCTTCAGTGTTCTGACTTCCTGAAGTCGATTCTCTCTGTTACGTTGGGTAAGGCCCTTTTCGAGGTTCCACTGAAGTACAGGAAAGTATTTATGCCCATAGCAGAGGACTTTGATTGATACCATAGGCTGAGATATGTTCACAGCAGGTGGCTACCAAGGCATGCTTTACAAAAATTTATTATGGATAATATGTGATCTGAAAGACAGTAAAAAAGCATGAATTTTGTTAGTGTTTGTTATGAACATTGATGCAGCTCTTCCTTGCACCTACTCATATATTAGTAGCCATCTCTGCAGGCACTAGTAGCACCAGTTGGGAAGGGTGCTTTTTTTTTTCTTTTAATAATCTCAGCATTCATCTTAAGAGACTTTAAAGGTGAAGAAAGACCTAATTTTCTCCTACAAAGTCTTTCTTCAAAGAGAGAGGTTGTCTCCCTCCACTTGGGGCAAGTTGGCTCATATTCTGGAACATGTGGATTTTATGTTTTATATAATCCACACATGTCTTCCTTTGAGCACAGGCTAGAACGATATCTTTTAATTTGTTTGTTTGAAAATGAACCAGTACTGAAAGAGAGTTAGAGTCCTCAGCTTTGTTTCCCTCTTGTGTAATCACTTCTTTCTTTACTGAGCAGTCAATGCTGGCTTTATGCCAGGAGAGCTTTTTCAGGTCATCCAAACCAGGAGAAATATTATTTTTTTTTTAACAGGAAAAAATATTTTTTAAAAAGCAAAAGCCAAACCCAAACATTCTTTGGGAGTAATTTCTTTGTGCCATTTGTATAGACCAAAACACCCCAGGTATATTCATGGCTGGGTAACTGTTTAAACTTGGATAATTTCAAATGCTTGCTCTAGGTTATTTTCCATAAATGCAAGTCTCCTAATTTCTGCTTGTCAATGTATATTTAGGCAGTCTGGGGCAGAAACTTTCTTTTGCTATATCTGAGTATAATGCTTTTTTCCAAAAGTTTGTGTGTGCAGCCTCTTAATATTGTTGTAGGTTAGCACATGAACTCGCTAGTGTATACTATAAAACAATTATTTTGTTCCAATACTCTCACAGCATTTGAGACCAATCTCAAGCAACGTTTCCTATAGCATTTAGCAGTAAAAAAGACTTTTCTGTCTTTTTCTTCCAGATTCTTAGAAAACAGTTAGTTCTTGTTTTTTTTGCCAATTGACATTGGTTAGATGAGATCCCAAACTCTTTTTAGTATGAATGGCCTTCTCTGCTTTGGTCTGGTGGGTTCTCATTACCAAATCTAAAACACACATCGGAGGCAGTAGGTCTCTGAATGTGGATACTTCGACTCCCAGGATAAAAATAAGAGCTCTTTACAAGTAAGGAGGAAAAGCACATGGAACCTCTTGTTTGCATCACATTTATTAACATACCTCCTTGGCAAGCAAGATATTGGCAAAGACTGAGGGCAAAGCAAGAGGAAAGAGCTCTGTGCTGATGAGGCACTGCATGGAAAGGTTACATTTATCAGACAACCCTTGGGTAATATTTATAAGACTTTAAGAGAATATCATGGTGAAGTATTTTTGAAGAAATTTGAGTTAATGGATTTATGTTAATGTATTTGTGATGACTTGGTTGATATGGCTGCTGACTTCATCGACAGTGGGTACCCACCAGAGTAGCCCTTAGGAGAATCAGGGCCTATAATCTTACCACCAGAACCTTTTTCTCAACCAGTTCTTGTCAAAGCCTCTCCACTACAGAAGGGTGTAGTAGTTCTTTGGGTGCAGGATGGTCCTGCACTCTTGTGATCTTTGCTTTGTTCAGCTAAATCTCTGACCTGGTCACTAGATACTGGTAGTTTGTTAAATTTCTAGCTTGTATTTAGGTGTGTTTCCATGGAAATATGTATATCCCTACCATCTGGATTCCAAATCTGGTGATGTAGGGGTAGTTTTTGTTCCTAACACTGAATCAACAGTCCTTAGAGACAACATTACTTCTTGAGTGACACCAAGTAGATTATCATCTCCTGTTATGTTTTGAAATTTTTGGCTCTTGATGGAAACACTGGTAACATATTTTTAATGAAAAATATACCACTTTTTTCAGCTGTAGCTTTTGGAAGAGTGTACATCTTTTTAAATGAATATCTTAATTTTGTTACATTGTGACAGTTAAAAAGATTATACTGTTGGAGACACCTTTATTGCTTGGTATTTTTGTTTTGCCATTTTTTATTATAGTAAGATGGTGTCTAATCAATTTATTGGAAATAGGAGTAGTAGGAAGTGGCTTGGTTAGATGCTGCAGTGACTCTTTAAAATGCTACAGAAGTGTCTGGGTCTCTTTTGCTTGGATACTGCAACACAGCACATGAGGAATATATTTTTGTAGTTGTATAAAAGTCTAAAGTGGTTGTCACAGACAAATAGCACTGAGGTGTTTGAAAGTGTTAAAGAAGGAAAGGCATACATTTACTTCTGAAGAAACAAAATAGATGTATAAACCAGTGATCACTTCTTAAATCTACGTTATGTTGCAAAAGAAGCATAATCAAAAAGGCTTCACCACAACATCACTTTATTATGACTCGTTGCCAACTCCCAACTGTTGCAGTTGGAAGGACTGAATTACCTTGGATTTTTCTTTTCATGTACAATTTGCATATCATAACTTAACGTAGGGAGGGAGAGCAAGAGGAGCAACAAAGGGAACAATAGGGATTTTGTATGAGGCCAGGTCAACACTTGCCCTAAATAATGGTTGATGACTGAATTTCTTATAGTGGGTTACCTACCAGCACCGGCTGGTTTTCATCATGATGGTAAAGGAAAACATTTTGCACAATAAGCATTGGTCCCCTTGTTATGACTTGAAAGCTGCACAACTGCTTTTCATTCCAGGAGAATATGAGTGAAAAATCACCTTAAGAATATGGCAACCCTTTGGTATTATATGCATTACTTTCAGTAATGTATATAATAACATGTAAAGCAAGGGCAGGAAGACATTTTGTATCCCTTTTAATAGGAAACCTAAACCTGTGGATAAAACTTGTTTAGCATAACTACATAGAATTTCCTTGACTGGGTTTGTTTTGGCTTCTCCACTGTCACAGATGTTCATTATTACTGAAAGAAAACACTGTAAATTCAGTAGAGAGTTTAAACGAGGAAAGGGAGAAATCGGAATAAAATTAGAAAGGTTTTTGTTGTATGTGACCTGATCATCAGCTCTAGAAAGCATGTTAGCAACCTGCTGTGATCTGGTTTCCTCTGGGGAGAGCAGTGACGTAAATCCACTTACCCCTAATAGGAGCTGTTGAGATTATTGAGTGATTTGGCCACTGGTCAAATGAAAGGGAACACAACAAGGTGAAAAAAAAAAAGCTTTCAAAGGGTGTTTTCAGGTTTGAAGGAGATAAGATGGGTTTTGTGCCTCTTTTATCACTTTCTCATGCCAGAGTACCTTAGATGTGTCTAGAGGGAATTGGTCCTTGCAATTGCAGTTGCTGAATTCACACGGGAATTTTAGCTGACCTTGTCAACTCTGAGAGCAGTGCCTTAGACAGTGCAGAGACCCTCCCTAGGTTTGAAGACCTCTATTAATAGAACTGTGGCATCTAACTGAACTTTAGTACTGGAGGTGTGAGCTTTTTCACTGTTTCTAGGGTTTTGCTTGCATATGTTACGACTGTACAATGAAGCCTTGAATCTTGCGAGATAACAGAAGCGTAATCCCCAGTACTCTAACAGCGCTGGGCTTTGCTTCTGCTTCAGCAAGCTTTTCATGGATTCCACAGCATTTTTATCATCAGAGCTTTTTTTCAAGCTGTTCTAATGGTATTGGAATTTAAAAATCAAATTGAAAATCAGATGTATGTATTCCTGTAGCTTTGTGTGTGTGTGCTTACTAACAGATGTCTCACTAGTACTGATCTGTGTTCAATCTTCCATATATTATCAGGGAATTTTCTTGCTAATTAGCATTTTTGGTCTTAACAGACCTGTAACTCTTCAAAAGCAAGAGGGACTTTTTTTCATTCAGTCTAGTAACTGCATTGCTGAGTGGTGTCCCTCCAATACAGCTATCAGTTTAGAGGTTCAGAGGAGAAAAGCCCTGTCCCAGGTAGGTATAACTGTATGTGACAGGCACAGAAACCCACTAACACTGTAGTAAAAATTCTCGTTAGCTGTTCCAGTTCAATTCTCATCTAATTTATCCTTGGCTCATGACCTAATCTCATCTTAGCTTACTAACAGAGCAGGGTAAAAACGCTTTACATATAAAATGGATCATAAGCATCTTATGCCTTCAAGGGTTTTGAGAAAAGGAAAGAAAAAGAAAATCATGATGGGAAGGAAAGATGACTATTTCACAGATAAACATGGAAATGTAATTCTGTTAGTAATTATGCTTCTTTTGAAAATGCACTTTTTATTGGAAGGGAAACAGAATGAAGCCTGAAATAGTATCAAAAGTTGTAAAGGATTCAGTGACAAAATAACATGTATGTAAAGTGAATGATTTCTAGAAAAATAGGTGAGGTTTGAAATAATGGCTAGGTAGCTTTTCATGGTATTAAAGGAAAATTATTCTATAACTTCATTTATTTGTTCTTTTCATTCATTTACGTAACAGTAAGCTTTACCTATTGTTGTTATGTTCCACAAACCTCTTTGTTAAGATTTAATTCAATTTTATTAGCATGTTTTAATCAGATAATAGTCATGAAGATTTTTGTTGTGGTGTGGTGTTAGAAGTAAAAATTCTTTGAACTTGCAAAGTTCCTGTCTAGTAAACCTTAGAAATTCTTTGGACATGTCAGTGAAGAGAAAGACAAGCCAAAATATGTGAGGGTAGAGGTTATACAGCAACCAGTAGGACAAAGGAAGGAACAGAATAACTGCTTCTTGAGAGAAGAGGCTTGGCAGAACCATACCATAAAATCAAGAACATATAGCTGTAAGAGCCATTCCAAAAGCACAAGCTCACACTATGGTGGCACCTGTACTTGGGTACATAGCTGAAAACTGAGTGCTGTGGTCTTAATTCACCCATCCGAGGACATTGTCCTTCTTTCATACCCCTTCAGGCCCGTGTCTTTGACAGCTGTTTATCAGGCAACACTCCAGCAGAATGAAAGTGTGCTTTACCCTAGTGCATGGGGAAATGTTATTGTGTTATCATGTGGAGGCAAAAAAACCCCACATGGATAGAACTGAAGTTCCTTGTTTGGTTTGTGATATCTCAATAATTTGGATTATAGTAAGGTCTGCATTTATATTTGCAGTGCCATTAATGTTTTTTTTTATTATTATTTTATTTTTTGGTATCATTTATATCACAGAGGACTTTTGCTTCTGGTGGCCACAGTGGCTTCACCACAGTGTTTCTAATGTAAATATTAATATAATTTCCTTTATGTAAACCAAAGAAAATGTAAGAAGGGGTGAGGAAGAGTTTCAGAAATATCTTTCCTATGGAGTTTCTAGACAACTTGCCTGGATTTTGGGGCTTTGTTGCTTTGTAAAAAAGAGAGATAAGCAGGTGGAGTATATTTAAGCTATTAAATCAAAGCAAATGTACCAGCAGGTGGTCGACTTTTGAAAGTATGAGAGCTGGAAGAAGAACAAAAGGTTCCATTTTCTTTTAAAAAAGTTACCTTGGATTAGACATCTAGAAGAGAAATGTGGAAAGCCAAAGGGGTTTTCTTTAATGAAATTAAGAACTCACATGTTAATGTCACATCTGAAATGGGTCTTATTCGTGGAGTCAGTCAGTGACTAACCTTTTCCAGCAGTCATGATTGCACTAGTATTTTTGTAAAGATGCGAAAAAATCCCCAAAACTTATTTCTGTAAGATATTATATCTCAATATTTTATATCAACATAATGAAGACAAAGAAATTCACTAATATAGGGTTTGCATACATAAATAATTATAAGGTGTTTAGTCAAACCATATGCTGTCTTAATTCAGGTATACTCATGAGACTCTTCATCTTTAACCACCCACAAAGTACTGGAGTTTAATATAACTCTATCAAATGTATTATTGCTTTCAAATAATTTTTCCCCAAGTAAAAGACCATATAAATAAAAGCCCCTCCTTTTTTCTTTTCTTTTTTTTTTTTTTTTTTTTTTAAGTAAAAAAACATTTGTTAAACTAGTAAGTCCTACAGATGTTTTGCCCTGTAAAATCTTTTGACGTGTTTTGACAAATGGCCCTTTCCACTGGCAGCCTCCCTACAGACAAACAGACTGAGAGCAGGGCCACTCCAATCTTCTCAAGCATCAGATTAAACCAGCAGAGAATATTCTGGAAACATTTAATGAAAAATATTTGCTCTATTTGACTAAATAAAAATGTAGTGAAACAATATTTGCTTTCCTTGGGTTTTTTTTCCATGTACTCCTCCCTGTTCCCAACTGGAGCTTTGAAACAAATTCACGCTCAGTAAACTTACTGATAATGTTTATCTGCAAGAAAGCTGTGTCTCTATCCATCTTAAATTTTACATATGATTTGATTTTAATGTCAACATTGGTAAATATTTTTCCCCAACTTAGGTATGGGAAAGTGAAGGGCATTGAGAATGGTTTTCATCTTTGTTGCATGCTAGCCTAGGGTTTTTTTGCAAAATGTTTTGAAAATATTATTTCATTATTAAATACCTCCTGTGAAGAGAGTGGAAGATGTTTAAGTGGGCAAGTCTCACTGATTCTGAGTAGTGAGTTTCCCTACTTCTAAAATGCTTTTCTAATCATTATGTCAGGCTGTAGTTTAGCTATGCTCTTGGATTCTTCAGCCACAGGAAGATCACATGGATGTTCACACAAACTATGTTACAAACTTCTGCTAGGAGGCCACCCCAACCTGGAGGAAAAGACCTGGAGGACAAGACCTGGAGGACAACGTGCACATTGCCATATGTGCATACATTGCTGTCCCTGGGGAGAGAATGAGGCAATAAATTATACAAGACATTATACAATTAATGCATTATTGTGAAGTTAATAAAGTCATAGAGTAGCTGAATTTCCATGAAGCATTGATGCAATTTGGGTCAATTACAGACAAGTGTAAAGATCTGAGGCACCATCTGATATGCAAACGATAGAAAATATGCAAAGATGATGGTCTGTAAACCTTGACATCCAAACACTGCCCTGCTGAGAGTAAGAATGTTACATGGTTGTGTGCCTTCAAACTGGTGTGTATGTATGTGCGTGTGTGATTTATAACACCTGTTAAGGATGACGTGATTCCTTCTCTTTTGCTGTCAGGTGCATCCAAAGAGATGCATCTCACCTCCCTTTATGTTTTGGCAGGGTGTACTAGTAAAAGGTACTACCTCTAACAACAAGCTTTGCTGTGTCTTAAGTCCTTAAGCCTGCACAGCCACCGCTACTCTGCTGCTACTCACTAAGGCCTCTGCTGTAGTGAAAAAACAGACTGAGAGAGAAATACGTGCAAATGGCAGTTCATCCCATCGGAAGACAAATATCTACTGTGGGAGATGAGTCACCCACCGGAGATGCTGCTCCCTTTCTGCTGCTGTAAAGGAGTCTGGATAACTGCCTAACATCTGGAGTGCTAACACTAGGTGTGATGGACCCCTCCCGAGTGAGATCTGCAGAGAGGGCCAAACAAGAGTCAGTTCAAATCAACAGGATGACCGAGCATCCAGAACAGGCAGCAAATTCCAGCAAAGCTGGAATTTCAAGTTGTGCCACAGGTCTCTGAGCTATCTCCAAAATAACAATAGCTGCTGACCTGCAACACATGGAAGACCTACCAGGTGTCCCTGGCTTTTCTTACCAACCAAAGTACAAAATGCTTTTTTGACAAAAAGCCTTGAGATTGTTGAGGTGTCTCACTTATACCTTGTCTTTTCTTTCTCTCCGCTGAGGTGTATTAATTATAAACATAATTTTTTAAAATTTAAAAAGCATAAATTTTTAAAAACATAAGGCATTTTGAGAGCTGCTTTCCCAGTTAGCTTCTCTTAAAAATAAGAAGGAACTAGAATAACAACAAATGACTGAATTGTGGCCACGATTACATGTATATGGTTCATCTTAAATTAGGGAAGAGCTATATACAGTTATGACCTCTCCTGTTCCAGGTTGATTATGCATCTTTCTATGGTTTGCTTTTGGGTTTGGTTTTTTTTTTTTTTTCCTGGTTTTGTTTTTCTTTTAATGTAGATAGTTACTTACCCCGGTCAAAAATCCCATAATACTACTAATTGTTACAGAAAAAAATGAACATTCACATTAGATGTCTATATTTCTCTACTGAATGCTGTATTTATTGTTAGCGATGTATATTTGGTGTATGGAATGTTTAAGCAATGGCACATATTCCTTCTTCCTTTGTCTGTTAATCCAGGGAAGCTGTATATGTTGAAAAACACTCAGGGAATCAATTGTGTTTGCCATTGAAATTAAATCCTAGAGGTGAAAAGTTTCATTTTTCCATATATCAAACTATGATCATTGTTTATTTATTCCTTTGCAGAGAGAGATCAGTTAGAACTGGAAAAAATCAGTTAGGACACAAAAGTATATGCAAGGCAAACCTGCAAAGCAAGATGTCATGCTATGTACTCATTTTCCTGACTCTATAAATATTTGAGACTGCACGTAGTGGAGTGCCCTTCATTTTTTGTTTTGCAATCCGTTTCTAAAATTGAATGTATTTTTATGGCAGTGGTAGAGATTAACTCTTTGATAGCGTTGTTGTGGGTTTCTAGAATTCTGCAGGTATACTCTGGAAATTCAACCTGCCTTTGTACTCATTGATGAAAAAGGTTTGGCAGCTTAAGGAAGCATAAAATGTAGTTTACAATTCTGGGTGACTGGAACAGGCTGAAGTAGTTAATACTGTATTGCACAGCATGTTATCCCTGTTCATTCTTGTTTAGCTTTCTTCAGCTGTTAACAGTCCAGGGAAGTGCAGAAAATTAACCCTTTGTTTAAATAATGAGTTGTCATTCTCTGTTATTTGTTCAGTTCTTGTTTGGTGTTATATATAGTCAAAATTCTTATGGTCTTGTTACTGTTATTTGCACTGAAGTTGCACCAAGTGATGTCTCTAGACCTCTGGTAAGAAAAGACCCCACTTACAGTAGATGGCTGTAAAGTCATTTATTAATTGCTTATGTAGGGTATAGAAATTCGTATACAACAGTACAAAAACCTGAAGGATGGTAGTGGAACAGGCTGGTTCTTGTTCGTGCTGCTGGTGCTGAAGTGGTTAGGCTATAGTTGACAGGTCCTCAGTCAGGTTTCTTGTGCCTCTTCACGGTCTGCATTAGTATCATCTGCAGGTTGCAACCACATGCCAGAAGGTCCAAACAAAGCATATTCCTTCCTTTTCTCCATTTTCGCTGTCTCTTTTGAAGGCTTTGAGTGTTCCTATTTCCCCTTGTACTATCCTATCCTACCTCTTTGTCCCCTCCATTTCTTCTGCCTTAGGATTGCTCCTTCCTATGTGCCAGACCCAATTATCTCCTCCGGCCAGTTGTTCTCCATGCTCTCTATGTCACGTATTCATTATGTATGCTCACTTTTTCCTTGCTGCCATTGCCATCTCTCAGACAGCCACTATTATCACTGCTAGTGAGGATAAGTCTGACGTGTTATTATTTGTCCAGGCAGGAGGTAATTCATCTCACCTGTGTTTCTTGAGCAATGTACTTGAGAAAAATGGTATGAATGATAAAATGAGTGTGGATATTGGGATGAGCTGTCTGTCAGTAATAGGTATGCAAGAAACTGAAAATCTTAGGGAGGGATTGCTATTGTTAGTGTCCTGATAGGCAAAGTATCATTCTCCAGAATCCTTCCTTCAGTAGTTTCGTCAATGCCATCCATCCCAGAGGATCACAGAAGAAATGTCACACCAATGCTGGGTTGCAGTCTCTTGATTTTGAGTCACCCTGTGTGCTCTGTTCTCAGCAGCAGCAGCAGTGATGGGAACCAGCCTGGCTTTTCAGGGCATCACCACTTGTAAAGCAGCCTTAAACCCTCCTGTTTTGCCAAGCTTAGTAACAGCCTATTAAACACGTTTTCTATGTCCCATCATGAATTACAGAGTGATTTGTGTTCTGTAATACAATAATTTATTTAATATTATGTCTTTTGCAATATTTCATACTTTATCAGTGTCATGTTTTACATCCAGTAATCTCTTAAGTTTTGTATTATCCTGTTGCGCTTAGTTGAACAGATTGTCTATAGAAAAACATTTTCATTTTAGCAGGTTTTACTTTGTCACTTTTTCATATTTCTAAATGTTCTTTCTGCTGTTGTACTCTGAGGAGTACATGAGCAAAAGAGACTGTATTAGGAAGTAGGAAGCAGGTCTATAGGAGAGAATTGCAGCACTGAGAAAGGAATATGTCACTGAAGTTCCAGAATGTATTTTTGTTTTCCTTATTTATGAAATACTACTGTGGCCAGGGCATATTTGAAACACACTACATAAAAAAAAGTCAGAAAGTTTTGTACTATTGTAGAAATACGCACTGTTTTGTATTTTTTATACTTTTTATTGGTATGGTTGTAACAGGTATAAACTGTATGCCCAGCGATCTTCCAAGTCTAGGTAGACAAGTAAAATATAATGCAAAATGCATTTAATATGTGGTTCTTATTGTGCTCTCTGGAAATTATCCACTGGTATTTTTCAAAATGATTTCCTGAAGGAATCACACTCCAGGCAAGTATTTAAATGTCGATAGCATTTTTACAGGTATAATTTTTTTTAAATCAGGGGCAGCCCATGACTCCTGTGCAGCTTGTGAGCAGTTGAAGTGTGGCTTTCACAGCAGGTCTGTGTGACTGGTACACCTGTGCAGAGCTGTATTGGTGCACAAGGCACCGGCATTGAGCGATCTGGATTCCTGGCTGTGGAAGACAATGAATCAGCAGACATGGCTGAAGGTGACAGTGACAAATCACCCCAGGTCTCTCTGCTCTGTAGCCAGCATAGCCAAGTCTCATTGCTCAGTCCAATGATGAAACTAGTAGGGTTTCCTCCAGAGGACCACGTTCACAGCAATTTATCCTTGGTTCTTTAAAGCTTGTGGAGTGAGTCTTCTGGCTCAGAGACATACACAGATATAATCCTCTGGCCCAGGGGGGAGTAAGTTAATTGCTCTTGCTTAAAGGAATATTCATTTACTGTAGATCCTCCCACCATTTGGAAGACCCTTCTGGAGTCCTGGCTTGTAGGTGTTTCATTCTTTAAAGCTGGTGTTACGATAAAACTCAGAAAATTGTCTGAGTCAGTAAATGTTTAATCAGTAATTCAGAGAGGTAAGAGTTACTGAAAATTGTGTAGCAAGGCACAGGCGAGTGCCTTGAGGTCAGTGCTCAACAGCATTAGGCAACACACAGCCACTAGTCCAAGGAGGTGGTGTTCAAATAATTGTTCGGGGTATAATTTTCTATACCAAAAGTGCTACAGTTGACTGCGAAAAACAACTTTGGAGTGTGGGAACTACTTTTAACATTAAATTTGCCTCTACTATGGTTTGAATTAATTGCATTTGCTTCTCTGCCTTTTTGGAAGCAGTTTCTGCTGAAATAAATTTCTTTGGCTTGTCAGAGAGAAGTATTAGAGAAAATATTGTGATAACTGGAAATTTAATTACTTTCATTTTGTACCTTTCTACAGATTTTTTTTCCAGTGCTGGATACACTTGGCTGTGATAGGGACTGCAGAATGAATGACAACTTGGTTTCCATAATGTTGGAAGGAGTCTGATGTTCAAAGTTCATTAAAATCTTGTCCTACCTTAGGATCTCTGCTGATATGCCACATGCAAGTAGGATTTTCTTCTTAGACTCTTGAGAACTCTTTTTCTCTCTGTTTTGTCACGCCTGTATTGTTGAATATGTCCTGTTAAATTGCTACCAGGTGTCTTTGGGGTGAAAGCTCTCATGTCAGAATACTCTGGGTCAGGCTGCAAAGGATAAACTTTAAGCAGTTGTCCAAGAAGGCTTGTTCTTGTTCCTGCCTGTCATGCCTCAGCTGCAGAGAAGTTATGCTGTCTTTCTGCTGCTGTTACAAAGACTCCTTATTCTCAGTTATTGTGCATTTAGATGAACTGCCAAAGCTTAGACAGCAGGAATTATCACAGAGAAAGGCTATCACCAAGTCATCTTGAAAGGCCTGAATATCTGAGTTTGTCTCTCTGATGTCTCACTCCCCCTGAATCCATAGGGGTGACTGAAAAGATTGATCCCACAGTGCCTGTGGTCTCTTCTTTGCCTTGGACAGGCAGAATCCCTCTGCTTTCCACAAGGCTTTCAGGCATGGGCACTGTATCCCGCCTGCCCGTGATTTCCTCAGTGAACTAGATCATAGCAAGGCTTACCGAGGAGAGGTAAGAAAGGTATAAAAATGGTGACTAAGTTTTGACTGAGGGCAGTCAAATTCACAACTGGCAGTTGCCATCATATCTCATTGTTAATACAAAGGCCACAGAGAGTCTGAATGACACTGAACTGTCCTTGAAATACTTTATACCATTGCCCCCATGCTAGACGTTTGCATGGAGATGACTGCTGTAGTGCTTATTCAGTGAGCGTGGTGAGTGAGTCACCAGAAACAGGGAATCTCCATCCTGGATTTTGAATGTCTCCTTGCAGACGTGCTGTTCCTGCAAGGAGTGGGGGGACAGGCGCGGGAGGGAGAGCGCGGCTCCCAGGTCTTTATGAACTGAAGAAAGCAGTGCTACTGCTGGCAGCCAAAGGGCAGTTGGAGATTTGGAAACGGGGCTGCAGTAGTTTGTTCCGCTCGTTATGCCCAGTTCTTTCCAGTCAGTTGGTTATCCATTAGCTTAGGAAGTACAAAAATCACCTGGAGGTATCCCAGCTTTTTTAGTGCACATTTAGAAGATGCATCTCCCTGTTGCTCTTGTGACTCTCTTTTCATTTGTCATCTTTCTCATTAGAGAAGAGATTGTTTGCTAGCCACTTTGCCAACTCCAGGATTTATAGCAGCTGAAGAGAGTGTTTTAGGCAGGGAGGAGTAGCTGCACTGACCACAAACTCCAGAACTCTCCAAGAAGTAAATGTACTAAAGGTAATGATGTATCAGTGCAATAAACTGTAGATGCAATAAAAATGATGTACAGATGTTATTGAGTAGACGCAAAATGCGTAACATAAAAATGAAAAAAAAAAAACCCAACCCAACAACTAAATAGCTACTGGAACTTCACAGGTCTTAAATATGCTGCTGCAGACACCTGTATGGTCCAGTGGCACCTCGTACATCACATTAATTGCTTTGCTTGCCAGATAAACCAAATGTTTCAGAGAACTCTTGTCCCATTCTTGAGGCTTTAACGCCAGACTTCAAAACTAGAGGGTAGGAGAATAGTGGAGAAGGGAAGCTTAAACCACTCTGGATTAGTTTATTTGATTTTTAGTACTTTGAATTCCTTTTTCTCATCATTCCTTTAATGGAAGAAAGAAAACTCCAGTACTCTGAGGTTACAATCTATGGACTTTAGTTCAGGAAGCACCTATGTATGTTCCCGAGTCTTCTTTCCTTTTTTAATAAATGAGACCTAAGCAGATGTTTAAGCAGATTTTTTGTGTACTGATGCGCTTATGAACTAATGGTTAATGTTACGGGCTAATAGTAAAGATATGCTGAAGGGCTGTTGCAGTCTGAGGCACAGCAAGTGAAGATATGAAGGGCACCAGGATGCAGAGAGAAGCCTGCTCCTGTTGGAAATAACTTTGTCTTTGCCGAAGAGGGGAGTGTGTGTGGGAAGTGGCTGGTACTTTTAGACAGCCTTACCTTTCAAAGTGTTGTGCTTACAGTTCAGAGCTGCTATAAATTATCTGTGCTGTCTTGTTTTATTAAACATGGACAATCTGCGATCGTCTGTTCAGTTCTCTGTGCTGTGTATAGCTAACCCTTTAGTCATCCTCCCATATATTTTGAGAATAAAAATCCCAGCAGCTGGAGTACATAGCACTGGCCATGTTTTTTGTCCAACAAAGGCTGGAGGAACACGGAGTTCAAATGAATACATAACGTTTTGTTAAATTTCTGGCAACTTTACAGGGACAGACTTGAACAAATGACAAATTGTGCTTGTCAGCATAACAAACTGTGTGTTTCTTGTAATGTACAGTACTTCTGAAAGTGGCTAACAGCATACCCAGAGAGTGTGTGTGTGTGTGTAGTGTTCCTGGGGAAACAGAAACACGCTAGTGTGAAGTGAGGCATGGACTGCTGTTAATGTTTAAGCTGTATCTGCTAGTGTGCAAAACCAGACTTCCTGATCTGTGGCTAATTGTGGCCGGGTAGAGAAGGGAGCGTGGCCATGGAAATCCGCCCAGCAGGGTCGTGGTGCGAGGGCGGTGGGCACAGCCGAGCGCCAGGCCAGCTCTCTGCAGCATGCAGCTGGCGGCGCAGCTCGGCCTCTGCAGCCGGTCACATCGGTCTGAGCTGCTGGGCACAGAACTTCAGAGTGCTCTTGGGAGGAAGTCCAAAAGGCTGCAAGAGGTCCCACCTGTTGTCAAGGGGTATTCTGGGCTCACTGCAGCCTCCCGTCCTCCAGAGGACAAACTGGTCTAACTGTTTGCATATTCCTTAGCATATATTGATACATTTAACAGGAAGATTTCAAGAATTTTAATGCAGCTTTATACAACTTATATTTTAGTTTTGTCAAGTCCCCTTTTTGTGTCTTAGAGAAAAAAGGCTGGTTTTTTTTTTTTTTGTTGTTGTTGTTTTGTTTTTTCTTTTTCTTTCTCTTAGTTGGTTGGTATTCTGCTTTCTCTACTGTTTGATTTAGTTGACAGTGAGGGCACTAGTATTCCAGTTTAGGAATGCACTTTGTCAGAGAAATGATGATGACCAGCTATAGAAATGCAGTCAACATCTTATAAACAAGCATTTCTTGGTAATAGTTTTTTCTGTAATTTCCCATGGACAAAGCTAGGGGTTAAACAAAGTATTAAAAGGGAAACTGTGATCCTCATGTCAATATAACAGTAAAAGCCTAATCAGTGATCCTAAACTCCTTTAATTTAAAATATTATTATGATCTGATTATTTCTTGCAACACTCAACAGTTAAATTTTATACTTAAACACTGTATCTTCTTTCACTAGCACATAATCTACCAGTCATATGTTTTATGATGATGTGAGCATGTATCTTACCAGCAAATGTTCTGGCCAACAATAGCATCGTTTTTTCATAAGTAGGAGGAAAAATATTTTAAAAATAGCTTTAGATAAACCCAACCAGCAGTAAAAGTTTGATTGTTAATGCAGAAGAAATATGCAATACAGAAAAATGGCTTTTCTAAGTAAGTACTTTGTGAATATCAAACCATAAACTGCTACTAATTTATCTACATTATTGAATGGTGATTTTAAAAATAAATTAGAAAAAAATATTATAGAACCAAAATATGTAATTTTATCAAGCAAAATATATGTTTTTGAATTTGTGTAAGGAGAATGTTAATGTTACATGCTGTTTACAATAAGAGACTGAAGCTAAACTGAAATTTTAGTACATCTTCCTACTGTTGGAACAGCACAGAATATTCTTCTCTCATAATTTTTTTAAGATTAATCTGAAGTGATTGTTTTCCGGTCTTTACTTTCAGGTCTGTATTTAACCATGAAAAATATACAATGTGCGTAACCATTGACTACATGCCCGTGAGCTCAATTAGCTGTGTGGCTTCACTCCTTGGCAGTTGGTAGATGGCTGAGGCCATAATCTAAATCTGAAAAGTTGATTTCACTTGCTTCAGTGATACAGAAAGTCCATCATTGCCATTATAATGCAGAAAAAAACACTGTTCTACTTTAACAGTTATGGAAATAGCTTGTTTCAAATAGAATTAATACATTCCTAGAATCAGAGAATGGTTTGGATCGGAAGGGACCTTAAAGATCATCTAGTTCCAACCCCCCTGCCATGGACAGGAACACCTGCCACTAGACCAGGTTGCTCAAAGCCCCATCCAGCCTGGCCTTGGACACTTCCAGGGATGGGGCACCCACAGCTTCTCTGGGCAACCTTGCCAGTGTCTCACCACCCTCACAATGAAGTCCTAGGGGTTGATGGCTAAGGAAGCACAGTATAATTCTGTAATTAAAAGAAACACACAAGACTAATAAAGACTACCCTTATTCCTACTAATGGATAATGCTGTTGAAATGCAGCTTATGCACTTGATAATGCAGCTTATGCAGTTGGGAATGTAATATTTTAGTTTGTCAGAATCTTGTCTCAAAGGAGAGCAATTTTAGAGAATAGAACAATCTTTAAAATTTGTTAGTCATTAATTTAATTATTAGAAAAACTAATTGCAGTGACAGCCTATATAAAGAGGTACCCAGGCTGATAAATCAAAAACAATTTTAACAAGAAAAATCAGTATTTGGGAAAGATTTGCAAAAATTGTTCAACATCACCATTGCATAAAAGAAGAGCAAAATTTTTGCTTTTCTCTCTTACATGTCATGAAATGGACAAAATGTGGAAGGTAAAGGAAACAGAAAATTAATGTTTAAACCGACATGTACTTACAAGGTATAACCTGGAGGGCTTTGTTTACATGAAGTGCCACCTGTGACAGATGGTTTCTTATTCTTGACTCAGCACTACATTAATGCAGTCTCATAGGCTTGGTTCCTTTGGACTACAGGCAGAGCAAATTCATATGCACTAGAAATGTGGACACAGTGAGATAGCATTTGTTTATCATGCAAATATAGGGAGGAAGTTGGTTTTAAGCTTAGCTCCCAGTTTTGTGACACAGTCCAGCATGACCACAGGTGCACGTCTTGGTCTCCTTGTGGGCCAATTCCCACCTACAAAAATGAGAGGTGATCTACTGCTTTTTCCTATCCTTTATCACTACAGATGGTCTGAACCATCTCTGTAGGATAGCAAGCAAAACTGTTAAGTCTGATTTGGGGCCTCTAGATTTTCTAAAAATAGAGATAAAAATTACAGTTGCTGTAGGAGCTTTGATGTTGACTATGACTTTTTTTTTTGTGGTTAATATCATATTAGTGATGTAGTTCATCAGTCATTTTTGTCTCTAAGTACTTTTGGGTCAGTGCTCTAAAGCAATGCTTTTATTGCTGCAACATAATATTGAAATGTGGAAAGTTTCAGGTTTGAATCCCATGAAGACTTCTTGGATGCTACAAAGTTCATGTTGATCCTTGTTCTCTCATTTGCTGCCAAAATGTGAACATCTGTTGTTTGTCAGTGTGCTGGTGGCATTCTAGAGTGAAAAGGAGAATTTGATAACTCAACGTGTATTTAACCAAAGAAGAAACTCACTGCAAGGAGTTCACCTACTGCCCAAAGCAGCTGTAAATGCATCTTACATCTAGAGTGTCTGCAGCACCCTCTGAAGTGACACAGTGTGATTTGCCATGAATAAGGCCTTAATCAACAAAACCTAAAACCCTGAATCAACGTATTCCATTTACTGGGGGCTTGTGATGGTGGTCTACAACTTACTGGAAAGAAGGTCATATGTTCCTGCTGAAGTGAACAAGCTAAACGTGACACTTAATGTGAAGTGTGGTAGGAATTTCACAACAGGCCTTTAAGAATGCCTAAATGGCGGATTGCTCTGTAAACATGACCCTCTGGTAAAAACATAGCAAATCCAGGACATCTTTGCTATATTGGAATCACAGTTGTTTACAGCTAGAGAATACCTCTTGGTTTCTTTCAGCACAAAGCAAAATTAAATTTAAAAAAAAATAATGTGATTCAGTAGGTTAACTGACTTTCATGTGCTTTTTCATTTCCTTCTAATTTCTTTCCAGTCACTGTCACCAGATGTTTGTGTAAAGCATTATGTTTTCATCTCTGGGTGATTAAAATTGGGAATTAAGTCTCAACTAGAAAGCCAAGTAGTCTAAGTGCTTTGTATAGCCCATAAGTCAAATATAAAAATGTAACTATTTATACATTGAAAATAAGAAAATGTCTTTTGATTTACTTCCAAAGTGGATCATGTGGAATATCTATATTGGTTTCAGTGCCTTTCTGTCTTTAAGTTATTAAAAAAATGCACCAACACAAGCTATAAGCTCTCATCATGTGTGCCTAACTTCCACATCATTTTAGCAACATCCAGCCTTCTTCAAGAACTCCTGTCAGACCGATGAAAACTGAAACATTTGGGTGTAGAGTGCATTATGAATATGAAAACTCCAAAGAAGTGTTTTTTTCAAACTTTTTTGTGTTATATGCTGCAGTTGCATGGGAAGTTACTCATGTACCTTGCTGCATTAATATCTTACAAGTGTGTGTTTTCATTACACGTAAAAAAAATGGTACCACTCAGTAAGCGATTTATCATCATAATTAAATACACCGATTTATCTGTACACAGCATCTGAGAAAACACACTTAAAATACTTACTTTGAACTGATGAAGAAAGACATCTGGAACCCCTTGTGGCTGCATTATATTATACATTGTTTCCATCTTATTTTTCTGATGTGTGAGTTCTTGGCAGATTAAGTTGTGGAGAGTGATTCCCCTTGGCTGGAAAAAAGAAAAAAAAAAAAAAAAAAAGAGCCTGAACACTATCAGCAATTATTTAGATTGAAATTATAACCTATAACCTAACCAGAAATCAGTAATGTTAGGCAGTGGGCAGGTGTTTGGAGGCCAGTGAGGTTCAGTAGTTAATAAGTTAGTGCTCTACTGGGCAGGCTCTGGAAATGGACAGCTGTGTGCTTGCTCTGTGCCTATCCCATGTGGGAAAAGATGTTATATTTTATTTGAAGGTGAAGGAATTAAGAGCTGTGCACCTGGTTACTTAGCATGCTTTGGTCTTTTTAAACCATAGTACTAGTTGCAGCGAGAGGGAATGTCCCAGGAGGGCTTGATCTCCATGTCACTGTAGGTCCTGCTGCCTGGGTGAGCGCTAACATCAGCTACAAAATCATTCTGTCCAAAGGAATAATTAAGCCCTCCATTTGTTTAAAATTTGGCCTTGTGCTCAGAAATGTTTATACTGAAATGAAACATAGAAGATGACATGATTCCTATCCCAAAGAGCTCCCTAAAATCAAAAGCAAACTGTGTAAAATAAAAACAGTGGTTATTTCTGGCTCAAACTTTTAACCAGAGCTGGTCTAACAGTTATAAGACGTGGTCCAGCATGTAGCATAATATAATTTATGTTAACCTCTTCTTTATCAGTAATGTCAACTGGGACTTAAAAAAACCTTTTTTTGATTAAAATATTTTACAAATATATTTATGTATGTATACACACAGTATATTTTTTGTATGTTTATGTGTATGTATATATATATTTATACAGAGAGATATCAAATTAGGCACATATGCACACAAACACACAGAGTATGCACTTCAGGAACCTAGGTATTAATAAGATAGTAAATTACTAATGCAGCTGTTAATGCTTTAGTGTCTTCTAACCTCACCCTTGAAATTAGTAAGCCATCTACACACCGGGGTTCCCTAAGCCACTATTAGTAATCCAGCTGTATTGTCACCAGCTGGGAGTTCCCTAAATCTTTTGAGTTCAGCTGAAATAATATTTTTGTAAAAAATTCTGTGTACTAAGGGAGTGGAGCTGTTTTGCACTTGCCTAGATTACCTAAAGTGCTATTGGAAACGAGTCAGCTTGGAAAAAAATTATCAAGTTAAAGATAGAAGTGTGTGAAACATGAAAACTCACAGCATTTTGTGTTTAAAAATGTCTAAGTGAGTCTTGGAAAATACAGAATGACTTCTGACATACCCCCAAATCTCCATTATTAAACTGGCTCTACTATGATTGGTAGTGGTGTTGTGACACTAAAGAGTTGCAATTAAATTATATAGTGGTGTGGTTTTTCACGGGATTTGGGTGCTCTCTTTGAACCTCTTCTGTGCTGATGGACTTTGGTTTTGGGATGCTGATTATCCATTATTTTGAAATGCAAAGTGGCAGAATAGGAGAGAGACTCCCAGTTCCTCTTGTTCAGCTCCCATACCTTTGCTCACAACCTTGCACTAGAACATGTCTTTCTCCTGGAAACATACAGAGTGAGTCACTTCTCTCCACCAGCTTGATCTGTTCCTGTACTTAACAGCCACATCAGTTAAGAATCAGAACCACCACGTCAGACCAAATGAAGGAAATAGATCCGATTTCTTTCGGGGGGGGGGGGGGGGGGGGGGGGGGGGCGGAGGGGGAGAAAAACAAAAAAAAGAGCCACCTCTTACTTGAAATCAGTCTTATATTTACCTTTTGCAAACTTATATTTACCTGAATGCAAACAGAAGAATGAGAACTGAAAGAACAGATGGGAAGATGTGTGTTTCTGTGGTTTCTAGCCCAAGGTCAAGACATCTGGAACCACTGGATAAGATACTTATAAACATCTGAACTCCTGGGAATGTCCCAAAACAATGGTTCCAGTTTTGTGAGGAATTTAGATGTTTCGCAGTTTATTTCTATTCTAAAATGGAAACGAAAGGAAATATTTCAACGTTTCAGTATTAAGGAGGAAAAGGGAGGCCACAGTTAGAGGAGAAAGAGAAGCTTCTTTGAAAAGAGAGGTGACACAGGAGAGTACAGTGCTGTGAAAAATCTCCCTCTGTTCATTAACAGTAAAAAGAACTTAGAGAGAAAATACTTTCTAAATCTTCAACCATTTAAAAAATCTGTCTTCCTCATAATGGAATGTTTTTATAATACATGTAACATACCGTTTATATATAGGTTTCATAGGTTTTAAAGGCATCACCTTGGTTCATGGATGTAGGTAGAAAAGGGAACATGATGCTGAGCATGGGAAGCAGCAAACTTGAGGGGAAAAGATGAACTTCTCTATTAAAACTCTTAGAAGCCAACATGGTTTTCAGACTTTTTGTTTTTGATGAGATGTCTGCCTTGCTGGGAAAGCCTGAGGATGTTTCAGAAAGTTCCAGATCCTTATTCCTAGAAGAGATTTTCTGATCTTTTAGACTGCTGAGCTTCCTTCACATATGTGTTCTTTTTGTTTTATATAAAAGGAGGTGGGGGATGGGACAGGACGGGACGGGACAGGACACTGCTTTATAAATACAAGTCAAGCAAAGTCAGCCTAATGTATGCTGTTTATAGTAACTTATGCAGTTAATGGTTGAAAATGTAACCAGAATTCTTGTTTTGGATTGTTTTGATTTTGTGGAGGACTTTTTGAAATAATGCCAGTAAGCACTGTCTTGTATGGGGAACTGAGGGATGTTCTCTGACCTACGGAATATACAGGTCTGGAGAAAAATGGCAGCATAAGTTTAAAGTCTTTCAGTCCATGCCAGCATAACCTAGAAAGTGAATTAACTTCAAAAACTATTAAGCACAAACTGTGACTCAACAAAGCTACTTACCTGGAAGCATAAATGCAAGTTTCAAAATAACCTTGAGTTTCTCAGTGTTAAAATCTTGGCCTAGGAACATTTATGAAGTGTAGTGTAGGAAAAGAAAATGAACCATAAGAAATGTTTGTTTTAATGAATACTAAACCCAGATTTCTTTCTTTTATACACTCTTCTGTAATTTCATTGCTACTTCTTTGTGCATGCTTTCCAGAGAGCAACATCCTATAAACCATAAGAGATATTCAAGAAGTTAATTAAAACAAAACATTAGGTAAAATTTATCTTTTACAAATACCACATGTATGAATGCTGTCGAACTCATATGAAGAGACATAGAACATATGTGGATGTTATTTCAAATTTTTCATGCCAATTTACTGCTACTTGCAAATTCCAGTGAGTAAATTATGAACTGAAGAATGAAGTCATTTAAGAGCCTGTACACTGATAACCAAAGTTAACATGAAGTGGGAAACAAATATAAACCAGCAAGAATTCTTTATGTCACTGATGGGAAAAGAACATGTTTATATTTCTTGTCAGTGCACCCCCAACATGTCCTTACATGCTTGCCTCTATGTTGTTTGGAGGAAAAAAAATTGCCCGTATAAAAGCTTAACTGAATTGTTTTTTCCACAAGAATAAAAGCTGAACAGTTTTTTGGAAAATGAAAGTCAAAGATCTACTGTCAAACCTGTTCCAAGCTACAAAGATATATAACTGACAAAATAAAAAATAAAAGGCAAATAAAAATTTCCCTTTAAATAATTTCTTTCTTGAAAAAGAAGATATATATACCAAAGAAAATGTGTCAATATCCCATCCAGCTGTGGACAAAATTAAATAAATGCAATAAAAAGTTGATTATTTTCCCAGAAATGTGATTTGCAATCAGTTATTGGTGCTGATCAAATAGTGTATTAGAAAAAAACCCCTTAAAATAAAATTCTACTGTCAACATGTAACCATAATCAGTTATTAACCTTACACATTCACTCTTAATAAGTAAATTCATTTTGCTTAATTGTCTAGTGGACATCTATGGAGTTACTCTATAGTTTTTTGAGCAAGGAACAAATTTCTAGAGATTTGTGGGACAGTAGCACACTCACACTCTTGTGTATTTTAAGGCTATGATTTACGTGATACATGCAAACAAGATAGGATTCCATGTTTCTTAATCTAAACTGATGCTTCATCAAAAGAATTCTTTATAGATTTGGTAAAAGACAACTGCAAGTAATTTTAAGGCACGTGTGAATAAATGTGTTACTGGTGCCTTCTGCTCAGCCTCTGCTCCTCCCTCAAAGTGCAGTGTAGGACGCTGAAGAGCTGCACCCTTTTCCAGATCACTTTAAAGTTTGCATTAAGCAGAGATTAATTTATTTTTTGTACTTTTCTAGCAGAGGATGTGTTCCAGCCTGGGATAAAACTGAGGACAGTGTGTTGCAGAAATATCCTGTTGTCTTGCTTCAACTGTATGTTCACATGTAGCGTCCCTGCTGGTGCACTAGCACAAGTTGGGAAAGCCTGGGATGGGTTGATGTTGGTGTGATATCTAAGAGGCCATACTTCTGCCACTGGAGCCGAGCAGAGGGACAGCTCGCCAGAGCTGCTGGGCACCCTGGCTCCCCTAGTGCAGATTTGCTCTTATCCTGACAAGAATCAGATCATCTTCAAGTACATTCCAGGAGATTTCAGGGGAAGCTTCCTCCCCTGAGGACTAGTCTAAAAGCCTGTATCATTAAAAGCAGGTGTTATGTCTTTTCTAATTAATGGCGTTAGTCCCAATGGTATGATTCAGACCTAGGGTATTTTTGGTGTCCTGAAGTCCAAGGATAGCTGATTCATATTGCTTTCCTGTACTTCTCTGGCCTGGAGTTGCTATTTTCCTGGTGTTACTCAAGCTCAGCCTTTGCTTAAGATGTCTCCTGGTGTATTAGACCATGTCAGACACACACAGGGCACAGCATATTCCTGCCTCAGCAGGAACAATGATCTGGACCCACAGACCACAGGTGGCTGCTCTCATTCCCACTTTCTGCTCCAGCTGCCCTTTGAACTCAGTCACTTGTGTTCAGCCATTGCAACATCCCAGACAACACCCTGGAAGTGTCAGTCTCTGGCTTGTGTTCCTGCAGCTCCCTCCTGGCCATCGTTCTCTTTGCTTTTCCTTCTTCCCGTGAGACGTGTTGGGTGCTGCACCCACTGCCTGAGTTGTGTGAACTGCTCAGGGAGCCCGCGTGGTAGCAACCCATGTAGTGACCTGCTCCTGAGCTCCTGTGTGAGCTTGCTCCACTCCGCTCCCCTCATGCAAAACCTTTATCTCTTCCTTTATCAGGCTTTCCCTGACATGTCTTCTTGCTTGAGTGGCTCAGTATGTTTGAACAGTGGCACCTGGCAGCATGTCACCCTGAGTGTGCCAGCACTGAGCACAGGGATTCAGCTATCGTGCACGGAATGCATTTTGGTGGCCCCTGGGAGCGAACAGAGGAGCCGTTAGGCTTCCTTTGCCTTGTCTCGTGTGTGGAAGTCAGGCATCTTGTCTAGCCTTCCTCAGTGATGGAGAGAGAAAAAAGGCGTGCTTTCCTTGCAGCACTGACACCCCCTCCTCAGATAGATGCTATCACCCCCACCCCCCCCACCCCCCCCACCCCCCATGGCTGGAGGGGAGACCAGAGTGCGTGCCTTGGAATGGCTGCCTAACTGAGAAAGTAACACGGACTCTGGGAAGTCCTTGGCGAGAGTCTCTGTTTCATCTGATTGCAAAATCAATGAGACAGCCTGTTCTGAAGAAAATGGCTTTCCTGTGAAGTTGCCGGTGCCATTGCACTGGCTTTCTGAGCTTTGGATGTCAAGTTAGCAACAATTACAGCAAGAGATCCCACTCGCTTCAAATACTAAGGTCAGTACACACTTGCATTGACTGGGAAACACAGAAAAAGAGAAAAATAAACCAATGGAGCAACATGAATTGTGTTCCTGCAGAATGTAAGGCCATTAGAAACCTGAGTGGAATAGCTACAGTAAAACAAACATCTATCTTGCAGATTCCCAAGATGGAAGCTTGCCTGCTGAAACTTGCAGCCTTTTGGGCTGTAGCCCCTTACTTCAGATGACAGGGCTTTCATTTGCACAAGCAAGATACAGCCCTCAAGGAACTGGCAATATGCCGACAAGCCACTTATTTGGGTAGGATTTTGCTGACTGTGGTAAATAGATGAGATCGGAAAGAAGGGTGGGCTCATGCATGTTTGTGTGTGTCAGAAATACGAGTTCGGTAGAGTGGGAAGCCAGGAAACTGTTAATTTCAGTGAACCACAACATCTGAGCAGAGTGTATTGAATTTTTAATCCACCCAGACTGAAGCTTTGTTTTCTATTTGGGAAACTGTGACAGCAAAGCACCTTGTTCTGCTCAGTGTGTAAAGCCTGTCCACTCCACTGTTGTGCTACTTATGCTATAAAGAAAGCAGAGACTGAGGTGGCTTTTCCAGTTCATAGCTTATGTACCTCTTCACTAAACGCTTGATTTATTAATTGATAAAATGTGTAAATAGTAATAAGTGTTTCTAATAGTATTCCCAAATACACATCAATGCTGCAAAAAAATTGTCATTGCAAATTGCCTTCCAGTTGCTTCAGGGATCTTCCTCATTAAAATCAAAATGCTGATTTCATTCAGTTCTCAGTAAAGGTTAATATCCAAATAAGAAAAAAAACAGGATGAAAAACTGAACCACAAAGCCTGTAACATGACTTAAAAGTAATATGTGGGGTTTATCCATCTTGTTACCTTATAAAGGTGTTAGAGACGACTTGTGTTACAAAGATGCACATAAGAGTTTTTTCTGTCCTCCAAAAGT
The DNA here is from genome assembly GCF_963210335.1 of Falco punctatus. Classification (NCBI taxonomy): domain Eukaryota; kingdom Metazoa; phylum Chordata; class Aves; order Falconiformes; family Falconidae; genus Falco; species Falco punctatus. Next base: position 101,692,858 of record NC_137581.1, read on the forward strand.
AATTCCTGTGTTGGGAGAATACAGAGCTGCCTTCCCAATGAATTTTCAAAATAAAAAAGATAAGAAGCAATGATGGTATCCCAGCTCTTTCTGCAGCAAATGTTTGACCGGCTCACCATGCAGACTGTTGTGTTTCAACATGCAACCCCACTTCCCAAGGAATTTCCATGTATTTGTATTTGGGAACCTGCAAGGGTCAGTGACCTAAGCAGGGCATAATCAGAAGTTACTGAAGCCACTGGGAGTCTTCCTACCTGAATTTCGTGAGTTTGAGATCAAGTCCTATAACCAGATACAAAAGTGACCGCTATAAATCCAAATAATATTCTCTTCACTGAGTGATTGGGGGAAAAGTGAATAAGCAGCCTAAGCAATGAAAAATAATTGTGTTTAAAAACAACTGTCATTCCAAATTATCTGGCATATTGTAAATGAGGAGAACAGGCATTTCTGTCAGACTTTTGCTTTATAAATGTTCTTTTTACTAATACTGGTTTTTCACTTCGTAAAGGTATGGCAGCATTCCAAGCCTTGTCTTGCAGTGAAGTCCACTTTTAAATTTAAGCAGGAAAGTATGAAAGAAATAAAAAATATTGCATTTATTAATTTTTGCTTGTTTCTACTGTTGGGTTGGTACATGGATAGAAACACAGAAACCCAGCAACGATTTTCATATCTTAGTTTCACTACTGTGGTGGCAGTATTGTGTTGCCATTTCTGCCATATATAGCTGCGAATCTAGCTAAATCTGAATGTCAAATCCCAGACTTTGGGTAGTTGAAGGCTGAATAAGACCATGAGGACATGCAAAGTACAAGTATTGGCAACAGTGTAATTCTGGAGGAAATGCACTTTCACATTCAATACCAAATCTTACGTGTACTTCATGCATTATTTATTATTTTGCAGTTAGGACTCTGAGAGATCTTTCAGTCTGGGAAAGAACATTCACTGTTGATCATAAATAAGTTTGAAAACTATGGAAGAGTAAATAGATTGATTGCATTGTTTTTATTGCTTACATATCTGGGAACTACTAATATAGATAATTAAAAATTATACCATAATAAAGAAATAATATGCATAGGTGTATTCATAGGTCTGTAAGATTCGCATTTTCTTATTGTATAAGGCTATTTTAATTTTTACACCATTTCATAGTTGAGATACAAAGGGAAGCTTGAGGATAGCTTTCATACCCGTGAAAGGAAGGAACTATTTTCTAATGAAACAATTTTTAATCAGAAAAAGAAGATTTAAGCATGTTTTAAGAGTTCTAAGTAAACATTTCTGAGTAATCAAAAATAGCTAGCACATAAATAATTAGAAAGCTGTTAAAATGGATTCAATTATTCTTTATATTTAATAAATTCATCTGTTCCAAAGCTTTCTGCATGGCAAACCATTCAATCAGCTGGGAACTAGAGTCAAAATGGCTGTTGTAACATATTTTCTTTAAGGCAGTTTCAGTCCTAGTTGAAAATGTCTTTCACAAATTAAATGTTTTCTGGAGAAAAAGTAAAGAGACAGATTATGAGGAAAGTGTCCAAAATGATCTGAATGCCTGGGACAGAAACAGAAAAGACACAGGTAAGTGTAACATTATTTTTGCCTTCAGGAGTCAGAAGTGAAATGTACTTTCATCCTTGTTTTCTTCTAAAGCCTCAATGTGAACGTATTCATTAAATTTTAATGTTGATTTGGAGATCAAATTTACTAAAGTATATTCATAATTTTGCTAAGCACAGGCCTTTTATTCACATAAGTTTTCCCAGTACCTTGCCAGTAGCACAAAGAAATGTGGAATCAGTAGTGAGCTATATTTTTTTGAAAGACTGAGCTGAGACTAGATAGGAATTAAAAATAGCTGTGTTTGTTGGCTAAATGAATAATATCTGTCATGTAGATTCACAGTATGAATTAGATAATAATCTCTGAAATAATTATCTGCAATTACTACATTACCTTAGGGGACTAGAAAGATAAAAGACTGTGAAAGCATAAATTGTGTGTTACAGATTGTTTTAGACCTTCCCCTTTTGATTTACACTACACTCAGGAAGAACTAGTTTCAGCTTGAGCATTTGCTAATAGCTTTGGGGTACATACATTTGGAAAGGGAGCCAGTCCTGCCTGGCTCCTCCAGCTGGACATCCTGTGAGAGATCAGATTGCCCCCCAGAACGGGGCCATCGCATACCTGGCTGTCCTGTCTGCTGGACATGTCAGGTGTGGGACAACCTGCTTGCACCGTCTGCTTGGGAGGGAGTGAACTTCTGATGTGCAGCCGCCTGGAACCCTGCATACGGTTGGAGGAGAGTGCAGGGCTCTCCTTGCCCTGGGGTCTGATCAGGGCTCCTCTCAGCCTGACAGTCCGAAGTGACAGGATGCCTGTGCTTGCACCTGTTACATGATGCTGGATAGTGGATGCCATGAAATTTATTCTGCACTTCCTGGAATCACATTCTGAACCTTTAATGCTGTGCCCCAAACCCATTTCTTCTCAAAGCTGAAGATGTGCTGGGTTCTGGAAGGGTAAACCTTTGAAGCAATTCCTCCTCCTGCACTCCACCTCCTCACCCTGCCTATAATACAGAGGACCAAATCACTGACCATGGTTTTATAAAAATAATTAATAGAAAGAGACAAAGCCCTCTCCTTGGGTCAGAACTGTCTTGAGCCCTTTTGCTCATCATGACTGCAGCAAGTCAAAATGGTCTATCTTCAGCAATCGACCTCAGGTACTATTCTGTCTCTCTTTTAGAACCAGTGGGTTTTTTTATGTTTCTAAAAGTGCAGAGTTGCACAAAATATGTGTCAGCTATTAGAGGATGGAAACTGACTTGTAACATTCATGCCTTATATACATCATGAAAACGTGCACTCCCACAATCATTTTGGTTAATTAATATTCAGCATCTGACTTCAGCCAACATCAGAGTGAAAGGGAGATAAGTGTACCAAACAAAACCGACAACTGGGCGAATTATAATAATGGGATCTATTGGTTTTGGACATGTTATGTTGTATTTTTCATTAATGAAAAAAATATCATACCTGTCAAACTGACATCAGAATTATTAGAAATGCAAATGGAATTAAAAAGCAGTAGATTAAAATGACACAGATAAGGGTAAGGGGGTAGTTCCTGTGATATAGCAGCACTTTGCCAGATTTTTCCATGCAAAACCAGATGGAAGCTGTAGCGTTATTAATTTTTCAGCAGAATCCAGAGTCTAAGTTGGGAGAGGTATGACTGTAATCATAAAGACACGTTAGCCAATTTTTTGACTTAACTGATTTGCTTGCCAATAGTAGTAGTATGGTTATGGCAAGCATGGCCATCAGCTGCCCAGGACTTTTCCAGATGGTCTCAGAGCATGGCACATGGTGACTAATAAGTGAACAGGTTAATCCAATGTAAACTTGTCCACACCTTCCTCTCCTCTACTCACACCTCAGCAATGCAGTATGGATATTTCCTTACCTAATACTATGAAAGATACCTGCATTAAACATAGAGGGATTAGAGTGATTTAGCAGCGTTGAGCTTGTGCTATGAGAAAAATGTATCACCTGTGCATTTCTTTGCCTGGCTCCCATTTGTGCAATTAAGAGAGTTTTATGTCTTGTCAGGGGTCAGTGACAATTATGATGTGTGTTTTCTCCAGAGAATAACGTGCCTTAATAGTGAGAGAGGCTGTGCCTGTATATGGGAGATAACAAAGTGCAGGAGAGCTTGAATCGGCACCAAAGTGCTTCCTCCTATGCTTTGACCCCACTAACCTGAGCTTCCCATATGCACTCAGCCCCCCAGCTGGGCCAGCTCCTTCCTTGCTTCACTGCTTTCTCCTATGACCAGTTTCTGTCTTTCCTGGAATTCTCCTTAAAATTGCCACAGAGGGGAATACTTCTCCTCTTAGCGGCTCTGGCTACAGGCTATCACTAGTTCTGTTTTGTTGGCTGATGCTGATTTTTGTGCTTCAGCAATACTCCCTTGTTCAGCTACATCTGTTGCATTTCTGGCTTGAATTTAACAGGCTGTCAAGACAGAAGCATCCAGAGAACATTGCTAAATATTTCATCAGGGCTGGATTAGATGCAGGCACAGGTCTGTGTTCACGTCCAACAACAGTATCTTTGCTACCTGAGGGTTTTGTGACATTTCAACATTTCAGCATTTCCCTAACATGCTGGGGTAATACTAATGTCTGTTCTGCTTCATCTCCAACTTTGGGGATTGCAATAATACTGCTTTGTATGACATGATGATGCTATGCAACACACATATGACATATCACCTGTCCCCATGATGTGGCTAATTCAGCCATTTCAGCAAGACACATTAGCAGTAGAAGTTGCATCATTAGCTCACAAAATTAGTGTGTGAGCATTAATTTAATGAGCCTCAGAGGACAAAGGTTGTTCTTCAGCCTCTTGAATGTGCTCCAGTGGAAGAAAAGCACTGAATTTGTAAATGGTACAGGTGTCTGATCTGGCCACTGCATGTGCATTATTTCCTAGGCAGTATTTTCTCCTCAAACATGTACTGAGATTTTTTCCTGTGCAATTTGTTTCTCCATTCATATGTGAAAGCCAAGCTGTGTTCTGTACCTCCGGGTGCAGAAGGGGAGAGATTTGTCTCCAACTTCAGATGCCTACTGTGGAGAGGCACACCTTGGACTGTCATCAGTGTAAGATGAAAGAAATGATCTTTTCTGGGACACAGTGTCTCTAAATGAGTCTTACCTACTAGGTGAACTGAACAAGTCCTTACCTTAGGACATGGAGAATCTGGCTTTAGAAACACCTAAGGCCTGAAGTCACCTGCGGTGACTGCCAAGAGGGTCCAAAACATCTGAATTTAGTCACATTAATGCTCCCTAAGAGGCCAGATTTAGACCTATTGAGTAGCTTAGATGACTACTAGTTGCTGTTACGAGCAAGGTGCTGCTTCCTCAAAGTCAGATAGGCAGGACAGGACCAATATACCAAGAAACTTTTAATTTTGAGGTCTCTTTTGGACTTGTCTGAGGCATGGAGTCTTTAAAACCTAGAGAGTGGCTAGCAAGTGAATTAGCAGTGCTTCATTCAGGAGAGAAGTAAGGGTAAAACATGTATCTGCATATGCAGGGCTTTTTATTTCTTGTATAAACAGAGTATTTTTATTTAGAGTGGTGCAGGTTTATCCCATTTTCTCCTGGAACCATTCATAGCTGCAATCAAAGGGGAGATATTGCAGAGGAAATTAGGAACAGCCACTCCTGTGAGTTCAGTGTGAAGTGATAAGCCACACAGAAGGTTACAAATTAGAGACTCACTTTTTGACAGTTAGGGAAAGTATGAAGGCAACAATCTAGAAGGCATAGCTAAAAATAATAACTTTCAGACACTGGAGGTCCTTGCAAAAATTCTGAAAAAAAAAATGCTATCAGCCATCACTGCTTCCAGAAAGAAAATAAAGGAAATGTATACATGTAAGGTTCTTTTGTTCTTTTCCAGATATGTGATTTTTTCTTATCTTGTGGCTACAGCTTTCCCTAAGATAAAATAATTACCAAGCATAAGGCTAGGTTTCTGACATCATCAGTTGTATCATGAAAGTTGTCTTAAAAGACTCTCTAGGGGATTTGGCTCTGAAAAACTTAATTAGAAAAATCTGCAATTTTATTTAAAATAGTTATGTTTTTGAGAGAATTGCAACCATAGCTTTGATTGCACATAAAATGTTTATTATTTGCACTAAATCCTTCTTAATCTTATTTAAGGACAAGTTGAACAGCTTCATAACTCTAGTTTTCTAATTCGAGGTCTTCTGAACTGTGTGTTGAAGAAGAATGGGAATGCTGTGGCTTTTTTTTTCTATACCACAAGAGTTATGTTCAGTTCTAAACAACATAATCACATTGAGCTGTATAGAGTGTTGTTGATTTAAGAAAGATGTCGGAGTTTCTCGTCACAATGTTTTAGACATCTCTTGTCAAAGTACGTGGCACTTGAATGACAATCACTTTGAATTGTGCTTCTAAGACATGTTCTCTTCAGAAATTTTACATTGCAAAGGTAATTCATTGTTGAATGCTTAATCACTCAACATGAAAATTAGTCTCACAACAATACTTTATTACAGAATTTGCTGAAATAGGAGGACAGCTAACAGAAGCCATATATGCATAGAGCCTCCTGGTAGCAGACGATTTTTAGATTGAGTCTCATGTCTCTTACCCTGAGATTTGTGTGGAACCACTTCTGATGGTTTACTCCAGGAAACTTGTATTTCTTCCAAATGCTTTGGGACAACTGTGGTTAGACAACGCATGCTGTTGATGGGTTAGTGGAACCCAATAAGCCTTATTTTGTCTGCAACTGTATTTATAAATTGTCCCTTGCCAATCCTTTCTGTGTGTTTGATCTTATAAGGCAAGTTTGGCTTCTTAAAAAGGCAAGCTAAAAAGGTCTTTTAACAGAAACCTGTTCTTTTGAACAAACAGGATTTTGTGTGAGATGTGTCTGCAGAAAACACTGATCTGGAAAAATTATATCACAGTTTATGGTGGTTGTAGCTGAGTTGTGTCATAGACTAATGACATCTCTGTGGGTTAGTTTCTTTGTGTAGACTTTTTCTGGCATGATACCATAATTGGAGAATACTTCTACGTGGCAGTGTTGATATTAACATTTTCTAAAGCAGACATACCTGCTTCCCTGTAAAACCTCCACAAACAGACCACAGAAAAACAAGAAAGGTTTTAGGTGTCATAAAGAAGTGAGAAAAGCCTTAAATTTATTTTCTTTGCAAGTCAGCCCTCAAGGCAGATTTCCCTGGGTTAGGTTAGCCCAGTGGAAAGTGTGAGCAGGAGAACTGCAGCCTTCCAGATGTCTGAAAGTTTTCTGTTCTGTTGTACTTTGAGTTAAACATATTGCAAGTAACACTCAAAAGGCCCCAGAGTTAGTGAAACAGTGACATTTAAAAGGGGCTTTGCCAGCATTGTCATATTAAAAGCATTTTCAAGGCACTCCAGTGAAGGCCCAGGTGCTTGTCACACCCATGCACAAGTGCCAGAAAACTTTTCTATGTCATCAGAGGTTTCCATTTCCGTAGGAATCTCTGTATATCATGGGGCTCTGAGGCAGCCAACAAGGATTCAGCCGGGGTAGTGAATGATGAATGGGAAGTTGCTGCTTCCATGTTTTTTACTGTTCAAGACGCATTTTAAGGCTGAATGACAGCTCCGGGATCACACTGTTCCCCATGCACCTCAATGAAAAACAAGACAAAAAAAGAACCCAGCTCAGTCCCCTGCCAGACATGAAAATATCTGTTCAAAAAAGCAGCCACTACTATTCTGAGGGCCAAATGCCGGTTACCAGTAGGCTGACTGGGTGGAGAGCGTCTGAGGAACTCTGCACCTGGACACGACGAAGCAGCAATAACATTCCAATATTGCTGCTGGTGATTTATGAGCTGGGACTCTCATAGGCTGTTTAATAAAGTTCAGAGCCTGGAAGAAACTTATGGCCCATCGTGAGTGAGACCTCAAAAAACCCCCCCATGAAGCTCCTCTCACCTGTTCCCCCAGCAGGTATTTCTTGGTTTCAAGGTATCGGTGACAGCACCAGATGACTGAAAGAAGGGCTTGCAAGCTGCATTTTAGCATGATTGGGGAAAAAATGAACAGGGAAGATAGAGATGGATGAGACCCTCGTACAGTTACATGCTGTGGTAGTAGACATGTCTTTGTGCACTTGCAGAGGCTACAACAGTAAGGTAAACGATTAGGCTGTCTGGGCACTAGTCCCAATTAAATCCCAGTGAAAACTTAAAGCCTTATGTGTTGCTGTACAACTTACATATTAAGGTGGCCCTTGAAAGGAAATGAACTGGAATAAAATACTGTAAAGTAAGTTGCAAATCTTGCGTTATTAGAGCTTTATGAAGAAGAGCAGAAAGATTTATTCAGAATTAGTGAAATGTTTTGAACAGATCTGGATAAAAGACTTTGAAATTCCAAAGGGATGTGCATATGCTCAGGCAAAATGAATCTAGCCAATGCACTGTTTTTTGCCATCTCTTTCATTGAGTTATCTGAGGCTGTGTAGAACAGGGACATCTGTAAGACAAATTCCTGGAAATATGTTTTCCTCATATTTCATGCTTAAATTGCAACTTTCAGGGCAATAATAGGTGTAATATTAATTCTGCATTGTCTTTTATAAAGGCATTACTGGAGGAACAGACTCTCAAACTCCATTGGACTTTGTAATAATGCTTTTAATACATTTTCACAGAAAAGCAGGGGTATCTCTCTGAAAAGGTAAAGAAGCCCATTTTCAGTGCAGGTAGCCAGCTTAAGCTTTTGTCAGGGGAAGGATACTATGATTTTAACACAGTTTCTGCAGAAGAACTTATGCTGGGAAGAATAATCATGTTAATACAGGGAATATACTCAAAGTGACAAAACTCAGTGGCCTTCTGAAACAGACAGGGAAAGCAGTGTAGCTTACCTGACAACAACTATTTCCCTGCAAAGAATCAAATCCCGTGATAAAAATGTGTGAATCTGTGCTATGCTCTCAGACCATAAGCTTCACGTCTAAAATAAATGAGATTCAACTAACAGTCAGACTAGCAGAAACTTATACTGGAATTAATTGCTTGTGTTGGAAGCCCAAGAGCAGGAAATAATTATAGCAGCAGTGCAAAAGATGAGTTGTGTCTCCCTGGTAAGGCTTAGACTCTGCATGACAGTCACACAAACGACCTTTATTAACTGCTGCCACTGTTCAACAGATCTGCTGTAAGTAACAGTGTCTGTTGTCAAACTCAGCCATGGACAGTATTTCAGATTGGTACTTAGATTCTACTTCTGTCATTTTTCTGTGGTAGACAGTATGTCCTTCAATACTGAGGTCATTGCTTACTAGATAATTTTGTCAAATAGGTTATTCAGGCGAATTTCATGTTCTCCAAGAGATTTTTTTAATTTGCTTTATAAATTCAGGGTTTGATCATACGCTTGGTGATTTTAACAAACACAGACATCTCACAATAAACAAACTTATATTTATCTGCTGCTCTCTGTATACGTTTTCCAGTGTGGTTAGAGTTTATTCTCGTGTATGTTCCTACCAGCTACATAAAAGGAAGATCATATCAACTGCTGAAAATGTGGAACAACTTTATGACTGTAATTAGAGGGGCAACCAATAACTATTTTCCAGCATTACAAAAGCCACATACATCCAAGATGCCAGATTCTTAATGGCATCAAAAAAAGGTAGATTCTGTATGTCAGTGTCATGTAAGTGAGATTTTCTTAATGAAGTTCTTCTTTCTCCTCAGCAATAGAGACAAGATGCAGTTACACCCTCTCCAAAACTTTGAAGTACCAGGGAAGAAAGTAAATAAAAGTAATTGCATTTGAGGCACCCTGGATGAATATTAATTAAAATATCAAACCTCCAAGAACTACCAGTTAACCACTAGATAACATCTAATTAGTGAATTTGAAATGAGTGGGTGCTTCATTACACCACCAGACTGATTTAGATGATCAAATGAGGCTAGATTGTTTTCTCATCATAAAAGTTGCAGAGTTGGATAACTAAATGTTAGCAACTCTTATGTTGCAGCTCACCTGTTTCTTGAAGCACTGGTTTTATTTTCAGATTTGCTGTTGATACCACTGAAATTTGGTGCAGAAGAATTTGTGCTACTATTTCAGTAACATTCATATCTTGAGTGGATTGCTAAATTGTTCTAGGATATTGTCTCATTTCTACAATGCTTCTTCCTTGCAACAAGTTAAAACCAAACAAAATAAAACCGATAAATCTATTAAACATAAAGCTGGGAGTGCCCCCATGGAATGAAGTTATATGATGAGACCAGAGTTCTCTGTGCCAGGTAGTGGGAGAGAGACTGCCAAGTAAAGAATGAATGGTGGAAAATTGGTGTTTAAATAATTGTGAAGGAAAACAGAGATTGCAATAGGCTATCATTAAAATGTGGGCTCTTAAAATCAAAAGCTGGTTGTGATTTTGACAATTCGAAGTTGGCAGGTGGCTGCAAACAAAATTACACTTTTCATCTTCTCTGGAAACAGTAGTTAATAACTCTTAGGCATTTCTGGCCTGTGGGACTCCAAAAACAAATCACTGTGCCTAGATGAGATAGTAACGGGCGGTTCATGAAAACTGGTGCCAGTATGAACCAATTCAGAGTAGTGTGGTAATGAAAACTCCAAGTTATATAAAAAAGCTAGTAAATGAAGGAGACTATGAAGGAAGCAAGAGTAAGAAGAGAGAAGCCTGGTGAGATCTATATTGATGGACTTGGCAGTCCTGGGTTAACAGTTGGACTTGATCTCAAAGGTCTTTTCCAGCATAAATGATTCTGTGATTCTACGATTCTAATTAACTGGCATTGGGATAAAAGGTTCTGTGAAGAAGAAGGGATCTTTTGTAAGATGCATTTCTGTCTTTTCTTCTCTGGGGAAAAAAACCACCAAACAACAACCAACCCCCCAAAAAAACCCCAAACCACCACCACCACCAACAAAACCATGGATATGAAAAGTATATGCTAACCAGGTGTAGCCAAAAGTCAAAATACTGCCTGTTTGTGGAAGAGAGAGATGCTCTGGTCAGTACCATGAGCTGCATCCCTGCATAGCTCTCTCATGAACATAAGACAGGAAAATCTATTTCTTCTGGAAAAGTCTGGGGCAGAAAAGAGACAAGTTCTGCCACATTTTCTGTTAACTGACTCTCAGAGAAGAAAAAAAGGTTGGCTCTTAAATGAAATGCTGTCATCTGCAAAACCATGGAGAGCACAGCATGTGTATTTCTGAAATTATTGCAAAATCATTATGTCACTCAACAGATAGGCCTTGATTTTACATTAAAAATGAAATGTTAAACACTGACCATGTAAGTTAAATATGCACTATCAAGAAAAAAAAAGAGTCTGGCTTATCCATGTAATGAACTGACCTACTTGGAGAAATACCATAGAAAATTATTGCAAAAATATGTATAATAAAGTAAAAATCAGAGCTGATAAGGAAGTGTATGTCTGTAAGGAATGGTACTGTGACGAAATATTTGGTAAATTGTCATTAAAAGATCCTTAGCACAGCTAGAGTGTAAAATCTATTTAAAGATGGCATTTACACTGAAATATTAAATGGGAATGGCAACATTTTGTATAACTGTTTGGTATATTTAAGACATACATTTATGTAATCATACTGTTTGTGTTTTTTGGTTTCGGTTTTATTTTTCTTGTATTGTCTTTTTAGTAAAAAATACAAGTGTCAAGGGAAAATGCAGTCTTGCCTCATACTGTCTTATTAGGAAAAAATTTTATTTATGTAGTTAATCTTTTGGTGGAGTTCAGCTTCCTAATTCAGTTCAATTATATTGAAACCATGGAATTAGAAAATAGATGCCAGGTCTTTAGGTATATATTGGCCTCATTAAAGATGGCAAGAAAAGAATGCTTGCACGGGAAAAGAGCAATGGTCAGTGAAAACCCTCCTGCAGTAATGTTTTAAATCTACTAATTCGTATTTTGCTATAGCAAAAGCACTGTCAATAGCAGGCAGAATATGTAATCTGGAAATTACTGCTCCTGCGGGGAATAACAGTGTGGTTGGGTATTATCTTCTAAAGATCCATGGCTTGCCTGACACTCCTGTTTTTAAATACCAAGACTTGATTTTCCCTTAGGAAGTAGAAAGGCAATCTTGCAAATGCCTGGAGACAGCAACTTCATTACCTCATGCGATATATAAATGTGAACTGCTACTATTGTTTGTGTTAAGCTTCACATGTATGAAAAGTAATAGGATTTGAAATACAATAGGAATTCCTGTGAAAAGTTATCTTTTCACATCAGCACAATCTGATCCCTCCTTTCCTGCTTTTTCTTTTTTAAATGAAACAGATACATTTTTGAAAATTTTCAGTCTGTTATGTTTGCTGATTTTTAACTGAATACCAGCATGAAGAGTACAAATTGCTTTAAAAGTGTCATGAAAAGATAAGATTTTTTTTTAAAACAGGCTTTAAATATGGTCTTCAAAAACACATAAGAAACAGGTTAGTATGAACTTCCTATGTCTCTGAGATGTAACTTTCTTACCATTTATGTTAGGATACATTCAGAAGGTCCTTGTTGACATATGAGTTGTAATCTAGGTCACCCCAAGGAACATTGGTGTTAAATTCAAACTGTAGTATCCTGTGGTTGCATCTGAACTTTAGGATTCCCACCCTGCATCATGACTGAGAAAAACCAAAATGTTTAGTCCTGCTGTTTTATCCTGCCTCTTGCCCTTAAGGAACAACCTTGCTTCCAGTAATAATTGCATTGATGAGAAGCTCTACTGCTTTCTGACTGGTACCTTAGCGTGGACAAGATGCGATCCAGAAACACAATTTTCAGTTTTGTTTGATAAAAAAGTAAAAATATTATATGCATTAATTCCTTTTCATTATAACAAACCCAAATCTAGCAAGACATAACATATATGAAAAGAAGAAACTTCTCAACTTCTTATGCAGGCACTGACAATTAAGAAGCTGCTACTCTTCTCTCCACCATTCTTGCTGGACAGCACCTTCGTTGATGGAAATGTGCTATTTTCGGTGTACTGTCTTTCTGTCTACACTTATCTGTGGAGTAACGCAGACCCAGGTGTAAAGCTGAAAGAACAAAAGCCTTGCAGAACTCAGTTTTCTGCTCTGTTCAGTAGAAATTACCTTAACATGTCTCATTCATTAGAATTGTCTGGTCTCTTCTGACATGACGTTAATTGAAGAAGAGCTTTTTTTGGCACAATTTTTCTTGCAATTGATATTTGTTCTTACATGAGTTTCTATCAGTTATCACTTTCCTTAATGTGGTATGGTTTAATGAAAGGAATTATGTGCTTGGGGTCGGGAGATGATATAAAATCACTTTGGAGGTGGAGACTTCACCAGCCTCTAGTGCCCTCCTCTCACTATCCTTTAATCTTTTCTCCAGGTTTTCACATTTGATTGTGTGCTCATGTTGCATCTCCTGTGGTTTGCTGTAAAGCAGTTATCAGAACTGTCTGGTAATACTGCATTGTTATAATGTGTGTACCATGTTTTTCTTAAGCAATTGACTTTCAGAATGTAAGTGTGATTGCTTATCAGAATGTCTTTGAAATTAACTGAAAAGATATACAAATAGTTAACCTCCCATAGCTTGTACAGAGATGTGGCAGCAATACAGTGAAGCAGAATTAACTTCCATTGTTATGTTCATGAACATCAAATCATCTCACTAGCTTTGACCTGGCTACTTCTGTGCTTATGGGCTCTAGGGCTCTGTAAGTAACTTCCTGAAAATATGGCTAAACACTTCTTACATCATATGTCTCCTTCACAGATATGCACAAATAAAATGGTTACATGAGGAAAATGTAGCCTTTTTTTTCTTAAGCCTGACCACAGCAGCCCTGCACTGAAGTCTACAAAGGAAATAAGAGGAAAAGGGAGGAATCACAGAAGCTTGGCTAGGTTTTTTCATAAAACATGAAGAAGAGCAATGATGTCAAGTGTATTTTTAGTTTTCTGATTAACTAATTTCTCATGTTCCCCACAGAAAGGAGTCAGTGTAAGAAGCATGCAGTGTTGACAGAGGAGCAGTGTAGAAGCACTTGCCAGTTCACGGAATTAGGTAGGTGGCCACAAGACAGCTGGGTAAGCCGTCGGAGATGTGTAAGAAAAGAAAGATGTTTTTAGCATCAATATGTTTATGCTAGTGTCTTATGGTGAAATATGTATTAATGAATTTATCTTCAAATAGTCTGTTGAGGTTTTTTTTTCAGCAAAAAGAACTACATGGGCATGAAAGAAAAATAAACAGCAGCTTTCCAGTGTAAGTATCAAACACAAAAGTTCTCACATTTGGCAATCATGGGAGGAGTGATGGAGTGAGGACCAGGTTAGCATTCAGTCAAGCAAGTCTTCAGAGCACTGAGCTCCAGTTGTTGTCTTGGAGTTAGAAATGGAGTTAGAAAAAGGAAAGGAAAAGATATTAATTCTCTGAGCTGCACCTATGTGCCTTTGCAGAACTTAGAAGAGACTTTTTGATTAACTTAGACTCCTGATGAAGTACTTGCCTTCACAAATTAACACTTCCCACACAGAGATCATCTAAACTTTTACTAAATTGGACCCTTGTTTGTGTTTCAATGTAAGAGAATTAAGGTCTTCTGGGGAATAGGTCAGTTTGTAGGGGGGAACAATCCTAAGAATCTGCCAGAAAAACTTATTTTGAATAAGTTCCTGTGCTGCCCCAAAAGTTATGCACTTTTGCTCACATTTGCTGCAGCCCCATGCTGAGATGATGGAAAAAGCTCCTTCCAGCTGTGGGTGGGAAGTGCTTTTGCCTGCACCCCTTGGCCCCTCACAGAACTGGCCATGTCAGCATGTCTCTGCCAGATGGTGGTCACCCTCCTGACACTGTCCACCTGGGACAGTCCCACAGCCCCTTACAGCATGGGCAAGAGGGCAAGTGCAGCCGCAGCAGGCACTGTTGAAGGGCTCTGGGGTTTTCATGGCAGAGCAAGACCTGAATTCCATAAGCTGACAACAGCAGACCACCCTGATATATATGACATGAGAGCAAGAAACTTATTTCTGCCTTGGTGGCAGGCCCTTTTCCAGCTCTGCTTATGATTACAGTCTCACTGTGTTCAGAATAAGCAATGTATGACTTCTAAGTTACTGGATCAAAACATATGTTTTTTTGGGCAGGGGGAAAAAGCTGCTTTTTTAGAGTGCATGTTTTGTTTTCCTTTTGTGTCTTTGGCTTGGAAAACCTGATAACAGAACTAATGTATAAGGAATGTTGTGGAAAACATGGAATGAAATCAACTTTACCTTATTCTTGGATGAACTGGTTCTGACGCATCAGTACAGTATCTTCATATTCCTCTTTCTCTGTTCAGAAAAACATTTCCAGTAAAAAACCTTAGTCTGAATATTTTGCCCAGAGTGTGAGTTCAAATTGTGCCCAATATGGACCTTTCGTTGTAACTCTGTTACAAATCAAAACTTTTGTCAAGTTTCAGAATACGAGCTCATCTTCAAGTAGCACAGGTTTCAAAGGAAAATATCCAGGCGTAGCTAATATCATGCATGCGACTCAGTGATTTCATGAGGAACAGATGTCATTTGCAGTACGAAATAAGAGTAGGCACTTATGTTTTGAATTATTTAAGCATATGAGACCAAAGAACAACCAAAAGATTAAAAAGAAAGTATTTTTGCTGTGTTAATCCAAACTGTATATTCTCATAGTCATTTAAAATCATGCTAGGAAAGATTAATAATCAGCTATTGTTGGCAGCAGTTTTTTTTACTTAGAGACCCCAACCAAGATTATAGTCCTTCTGCGCTGGGCAGCTGTTTGCAGATATCTGGTAAGAGTCAGTCCCTATGCACAGGAATCTGTGATTCAAAAGCACATAGTGAAATGGTTATTCACACTAGGGGTTGCTTAAAGGGAGATGCGTCCTGACTTGCCCACCGTATGGTTTTCTGCTTCCTCTGAAGCCGCATCACAAGAAGGCAGTGTTTCAGAAACTATCTCCTCATGTCTGGCTGCTCTGTGCAAGGAGGTCTTTCCATGCTCAAGATGCTGCTGCACCTACATTGTCCTCTGCTGTGGGGCCCTGTAGCTGTATGGTGATCCTGCTCAGCACAGTGGGTGTGAAAGTGTGCCCGCTGCGGCCCTGCATGCAGCCCATCTCTCTGCAGGCTGCACCATGAATTCTCTCAGGCATTTCAGCTGAAGTAGCACACTTGCTAATTGCATCAGCTGACCCTCAATTATCAACGACAAAGGAACAATATCAGCTAGGAACAGAGGGCTGCAAAGCTGGAGTGTAAAATGAAAAGAGGCATTGGCATAATCATGAAAACATAGCCGGGGTTGATCATCCTGGTTGCACTCAACACATGCAAGTGTTGTGGCTGCTGCTTTCATTATGGCCAAGATTCTTCACCCAAAACTGCTTTTTAAGACATGATAAATACCACTGACTACAAAATGGGTCAGGATAAGATTTTAAGACCAAATGAACATGTATGTACATAAACTGAAAAATAACCGATAAGCTATGGAAATACAAAATAAATCATCTCTCTCCAAACCCCTCTGTACACCATGGCAAGCATGAACAATGTATAGGAATACCTTCTCACTTTGCCTTCACGTTCAATACTTTCATGAGGAGTGCTTAAGACTCTAATTAAATTTGAAAAGCAAACAAATGCAATAAGCATACATCTGATCCTATCAAAATCAAGAAGGATATTCCCCTCCATGGTAATAGGATTTTTATAAAAATCCTTGGTACTTCTTAATTGGGATTAGGTTTAAGTAGGAAGGCTTTCTAATAACTGAAATTAGATTATTTTTGTGGGGGGTTTTGTACTATGATTTTTATTTCCAAAAGACACATTCTGTTAAAAATGACCATTTATAGAATGATCTAGAAAATTACTAAACAAACCAAACCTAGAAAGGCAAGAAATGAAAATAATACATGGAATAGTTATGTTCCTCTGACATAAGGCTTTTTCAAACTGATTGGAAAAATGTATAGTGCTATAAATCTCGTCCTAACACATTACAGCTGTAGTTACTGCAAAATGAATTTTGTCACATATTATAATATAAATTATTGAAATTCTGGGAGTGCAAAATATTCAAAACACTGTATTTAAAAAGGATTTATTTGCCCTTTTAGTTTTGTATGCAAGATATGTACAGAGTTAAAAGATAAACTGAGAGCCAAGAGAATCATAAAGAATATTACAGTTGAGAGGTGTATAGGGAAAGTTCATCTCAGAAGCACAGTACATCTGTTAAGCATAACTCATGAAGTATTTTGTAGACTTGTTAGATTCATTCATTGCTCACTGGCCAACCCTTGCTTAAATCAAAATAAATCTCACTAACTTTCATGGGAACAGGACTGGTACTTCCACAGCTAATGTGTATTTTAGGCTGAGATATAAACAGCCATTTATGTATTTAGAAAGGCATATATTTAAGCATTTTGTGGCTGTTCCCATGAATTCTGTAATCAGTTCTATTTATTTACTAATAAAGTCAGTGATAATCATTCCAGTATAGCAAAAATCTTGCCAAAATCTTCATCTTTGCGTTAGTATTTGCAGTATCCAGTTACCAAGGAAAAGTAGTTCTGCAGCACTTTTTATCTGGTATGAGAATTAAAGTGCATACTTGGTTAATGGCTTTGGAGACAATTTGGATTTTTGTCTGGGCACACATGTTTGTGTCTAGCAGAATGGGCAGGTGCAGGTGAATGTCCCCTTGTGTAAGATCAGGGGAAGTCTTCTCAGGGAACCAAACTCGTACAGGGAAGTCAAAAGGGAAAATGGAGATGCGGGACATGAAACTAGAATTTTTCTGTGAGATTATGTCACAAGTGTTTACCATTCTTCATTAGTCCAACTCCAAACAGTTGGCATTTTTAAAAACAGAGTTGGGCATGTTTTCCTGTCTGGAAAAAAAACAAAAGGATACTTTGAGTTTTTGACTTGATTTGATATCAAGACCAAGTGTTTCAATAATGGAATTTCCTGTAAGATGTAAAAGCTGGTTGTCTGTCGGCTCTTCTTAGAAACCTTCCACAGAATCTCTCAAAACAACATATGCAAGCAAATACTGCTGAAGAAAAATCCAGCTGCGCTGTTTACATCAGCAGGTAACTCAGCCCATGATCTCTGTTCCCCCTTATACCACAGACTAGAGATAGAGGAACATATTTTTAATGTAGTGTTCAATCCCAGTGTTACTAGCCAAAAGAGAAATTTTCTTATGACACTGAGTGATATCTTAAAGGATATTTCCAGTAGACTCTTGGTTTTAATCTACACTCTGTTTCATAATTTTCCTTTCTTTGTACAACTTGAACTTTGAGTACTACTCTGATGCATTCAGTGGTTGTTAATACTTTGATATCTAATTCTTTGTAAATGTACTATTTGTTTTATTATTTGCAAGAATTTTGGGATCTTTGGAGAAGAATCTTGAACTGTGAAATAATATCATTGTGATCTAATTACATATTATTAATTCAACAGTATTCTGTCTGGAAATGAATCATTATACTAAGTAATCAAGATTTTAAACTAATTTTAAAATCTCAGAGGAAATTCTAAAGTATTCCAGAAAGAGATTAAAAGGTGTAACATCTCTTAGCAATGCCCTCCTGTCAATAAGATGCCACACGATCTCAGTTCATTTCAGCCTGTGAGACTGGTGAACAGTTTCATTTAACATAATTTTGAAAGAAACCTTTCTCTATTTTATTTTTCAGTTTGTCTCATTTTGTCCATGTCATTTGTTTTCACAAATTTGTGAGTTAGCAGGATGGAAAAAAGTCTACTAACTTAAGCATAGAAGTCTTTTTCTGTTTGTCTGGTTGTGAACTTCATCCTGTTACAAACTATTCCTATTACAGACTTCCTTATAATAATGAAATGGAATGGCTTGTATTTCATACAATACACCCAACTCTCTTTTAATATACCCTTACTTTAGTTTGTTGGTAATCTTGCTCACTGGGGTCATGAAAGTTTAGAGGACAGCTTCTTGTTTTCAACCATATGTTGAATCCTTACCTCTTATTACCTGTGTATTAATTCAGTGGTAGATTAATTGTTCAGTGGTAAATTTATTGTTCGCTTACTGTGAGAACATTAAAATAGTTCTTTATTACAAGAATGTAAAGTAAGTGAATGAATACACTGGCAGTGTTTATGTGTCTTTGTGCAACTGGAAAAAAAAAAGTTTTAGAAAGTCAGATGCAGCCAACAACATGGTGCAATAGTAAAATTTAACAGGGAAGATAAAAACAGGATAATCTACCCAAAATCTCCATGAGAATAAAGTAAGTGTATCTATTCATTTTAGGAAGAAACAGTAAGGGGGGTGTGTGTGTGAAAGGTGGTATGGTGTTGTCTTTATAACCCATTGTGAGTCACTCAGGACTGGGTGCAGAGCCTTTGCTGTGCCGACAGCTCCCTGATGGAAGGGTCTGCACCAGGGCCCAGGAATCCTGCTGCAGCAGCGTTAGGCCTGCACAAGTACGGCTAGTATGCACAAACCGTTACTCTGTGTTTCTCGTACTCTTTCCCCAAGGTATATTTTCTTTTTCCATTGTCTTTTATCTATCTGAGAATATTTATGTACAGTGCCTAAGAAGAACTGTACTAAAATAAAACTATTGTTTGCAGGTTAGGCCCCAAAATTCTACCATTTGGCTCGTGTGCTGGAGAAACACTTCCTAATTTCTCCACAGTGCAAGGCTGACTTTACAAGTTAGTGACTTTTAGTTACTAGGGGGTGGTTTGAGAAAATAGGACCAAACAAATTAAAGGCAATGTGAGCATAGATAAGCACAGAATGGCTTCAGTGATCAACTGTGCAAAGGAAAACAGAAGAGTGAAATGGAGTGATTGTGTCCTTTTGCAGTGAAAAGGAAGAGTTGACATTAAAACTTGTCTTTTTTTTAAAATCAATTTTCTGGATTCTGTTAATTTATTTTTTGGTCGGACAGAATAAGAATTATTCAATGCTGGCTTGTCATGGATAAATAAAAACCTAGTAAGAGTACTGATGGAAGTTAGTGACAGGTTTTCCTATAGGCCTGGGGCATTTGCAGTAAAAACAAGCAGCTCCTATGTCACCTTGTATTTACTTCAATACCTGACTTTAATTGTAATTATGGTCTCCAGTCTGATCCTGCTCTCATCCGTGAAAAGTGTCTCCTTTCTTTGAAAGATTTTCTGCCATGAAATAAGTGGAAGAAAATGTCAGGTGTGCTCACTGAAAATTCACGGCCTTAAGAGCAAAAATGGCTATTTCACAGCAATCTGCATTTTCAAAGGCATTCAATAAGACTGTATTTAACCATTTTTGACATGACACCTTTGTGAGTTCCGTCATGAGGAGGAGGAGATAACACTGTCATCAACATATTTGGACACAAATACTAACTATCCACTGAGTGAAAACACTTGCTTTTCAGTTGACTTTTCACACCCTGTTCTTTCCCATGTTCAAATCAGATTCATGTGTGCATGAGTGCTTACAGCAAACATGCTTGTGTAGGCCAAGGACTTTAATAATGAAGTACATAATCTTAGTGCTTTTCATTTTAATTTATGTATCAACTTCCATTATTTTGAGGAGCTCCAAAGAGCCTTGCAGTACAATGGTAAATGCTGAGGCAAATGTGCTCAGGTATTGCTTTAAGATCCCACCAAAATCCTGAAGCCACTGGTAACATCCTGATTTGAAAGTCTTTCCCTGTGTTACTTACTGGGTGGGTATGTGTTTATGCATATGCATATTTATATGTCTTTATGTTACTATACATATATATATGTATATATACAGATGCACACGTATATTTGCATACACATATACCTATGTGCATGTGTCTGTGTGATAGGTATGTGATACAAATCTACCCATTTGTCTATTTCTGTGTCTGTTAGTCCAGGAAGAATACTTCCACCTTTGGCTGCTGGCCTTGCATTTAGAAACCTTTTCTGTATATAGCAAGAACAATTGGAAAGGATCTTAGGAGGAAAATGCTAGAAGGAAAGTGAGGAAGGAAGATGGAGAAAGTTTACTAATAAAATTAAAAGTGACAACAGCAGCATACCCATTGGTAGCTTGCTGACTTCATGTAAGGTGCCATGAGAGAGAGAGACCTCCATGGCAAGAAAGCTGTTCTGGTCCAGTCTGTGTTTGTAATCCATTGTTTACTCACTGTTACTTTTCATTGCTGGTTTCTCCATTTCCCTGTGGTTCCCCTAGCTCCCAGTGACTGTGCTTAAGCACTTCCATTTATGCTTTCCACAATATTCTGGATCATGAAAGGCACTACTGAGTCAAACTTCTACTTACAACACTTGGGAAAACCACCACTTTACAGATCACATAGATTGCTATCTACTTAGGTGAAGGAGGTGGCTAACAAAATTGAAAAAATGCTAAATAGCCAAGTTAGAAATAGTCTGATGGTGTTCTGACTAACTAGGATATTAATGTCAGGAAAATATGATATACTATCTTGCTATAGATAAGTTTTCAGTGGAATATGAAGTTACTTGAGTGTTTGTGACTGCTGTGAATTACTCTTACACTCTCCTCTTAGCATTTAGCAGAACAGACTGGAAGATTAAGATCAGGTAGTAAGAGTTATTTTGCTAATTTTGCTGAAGCCAATATTGACATTTCACAATTAGAATTGAGACAGACCTTCAAAATGTTCAATGCAAACTGTAAAAAGCCTTTGACAATTCTGCAGTTCATAAAGTATTGAAACAAGAAACATTACTAGGCCATAAAGAGTTTTAAATGAGGGGTGCTTAGGGCTTTCCCAAAGGTTATGCTTTGCTTTGTCACTAGTCAGATTCCTTCTGGAAATTAGATTAATTAAAACTGGCATGTAAAATAGGTTTAGCCCCCTTTTTTAATGTTTGCAAAACAACCCTGAAATAACAACTTCTCATATACACCTCTTTCCTGTATATGAAGTCATCTTATTTTCAAAAGCCAGGGTAGACTTTAATAAAAGCTTGCTCCTGTTAATAAATAGCATATGTTCTTTTATGCATGTGCTCAGTGTGTGAAAAGAGTTTTCACCTCTTTTTTTGATAGAAAGTTACAAGTGTCTGGTAGAAAATTTAAGGCAGTAAATTAAGATTTTTTTTCAGAAAAATCTGAGAACTCTTTGAATCGTTGAAATCGTAAGAATGATACTTAGCACATATAAATTTTATATTTCTTCTAGTCACTATATAAGCATTCACATTTATATTTCTTGCTTTTATTAATATATTAAACTTATTGCATTTACTAAATTACAACAATCTGTGTTAAAAATCCATCATTAACATTGCAAAGGGAAGTACTTGAAAGCCAGAAAAGTACCAGCTGCTGGGATTGCTGTTTGGATGGCTATATTAAGGTACAGTCTGACATAGCAGAATTACCATAAAATCCAAGGAAGTCATTAGCTTGACACCAGGCTTTCATTTATATCCATAGTCCCCAGGTTTTGAGAAATGCCATCCAGTAATAGAAAGCAAACCATGCTGATATGGTTCATTATGTTAAATTTTGCAAACTTATGTTTTTTCTTTCTGGAAAGTTTATGGTTTCCCAAAGCTTTTAGGAGACTGAATTCCTCTTTACTATGTTTTAATTTTGTGAAGGTGGATGTGCCTTGAAAAATGAGAAAATAAAATGTGCTTTCAGGTCAGAAGGAAGTGTGAAAGTCTATTAACCTGACTATTAAATAAGTGATTTGTTTTCTAGAATCTCAGTGTTGCTTTTTTTTTTTAATTTCAAACATTTTAATTTGCATCCCATGAGGACAGTTGGAATCATCCATCATTTAAACATATGCAGTTATTCTTGATGGAGCTAACTTAAATATTGTACAAATATTCACTGTACTGTAAGGCACCACTTTTCCTTTAAGCTAGCAAAATCTGATGCTTAAAACACAACTGCTGCATTTTAAGGCATGACCTCAGTAATTTCTGGAGTTTTTCCTTAAAAGTTTAACTGAAAGACAAATACGAAGTTTGCAATTGATAAAGCATTACATTTTATTTCCATAAAGGTTATTGAAGAAAAATTGCACTCCTTTCAGCCCAGTTTTCTGTCCGAAAAGAAAGAAGCACATTCAAGCAGAAACTTTTGTGGAATATATTAAGATTAGATCCATATGGTGCAACTGGCTAGATTTGGCCCATATGATATTTCCATCTGACATGCCACCTTTCTCAGGCAAAATGGGAAATATAGCCTTTAAACATGTCAAGAAGGTTATTATAATAATGCTGTAAATGATTACATTTATATTAAAACACCCTGTAACTGCTTTCTATCGGAAGACTCCAAGTCAATCCTTTGACATAGTTATCTTAACATGCTTATTCTGGTAAGAAATGATTCATCAGTAATAATAAAACTGTTCAGGAAAAAACATGGTCCCCTTTTTTTTCTTCACTGGTGGCATATAAACCATGGGGAATCTTCTACACTTCAGTTTGTTCTGCTGTTCACAGCATCCCTCCAAGCATTACAAGGTAGCATTTGGGAGACTATTTCTCTTCTTGACATTAATAACTTTCTCCTATTAAGAAAAGGGCATATATAGTAGGTTTAGTAACTCCCATTGTAATGATTTTGGGAATTTTATAAATAGGTTGGAAATGTATCTTCATGGTTGTGCATCTTCCATGATTCTCATATATGGAAATTTCTTTGTGCAAGTAGTAGTAGAGGTACAGAGATTAAATGCCGCATAGGTGGTCAAACACTGTACCTCTCTATATTTATCTGTTTTCTACCACACCTGACAGCACTGGGATTTAAAGAAGTAGTAAGTTGCCGTGGAAAATTTGGAATAAATAGTAAGTCAATAGTAAAGGGTGATGCTATGTTTCAATTTTTATGGCTAAAACAGAATCCTTTTTTAGTGCTGGGAAAAAAATCCAAACCTCATCATTATTTACATTAATTGGTTTTTTATTTGAAAAAAATATGTAGTGCTTGCTTTGTGATTATGTGTGATGGAACATGTACATACATTTGTAACTGCACAGTTATGTATTTTATACAGATAAAACTGTCTGGTCACTAGCAACAGTAGCTACAGTTAAGAATGCCCAAAGAACTTTTACATTTAAGGGCTTCAATAATGTAAAATAAGAAGCAAGTCTGAATGTGTACTGCACCATAAGGATTGTACATTGGAAGGCTTCTCTGAGGCCAAATAATTCTCTGTGCACTAAAGCCTGATATCTTAATTTATGTCTTGTGAGTTAGTAACACTTTAGTTAAATATTCAAGTTTCTCATCCCTGGGCAGCCCACACAGAAAAGAGATGCTGAATGTTTGAGAGATCTTGTTTTGTTGGACTTCAGAGGACCCACATGGGTAAAAAGCTGTTACTGAAGGGTAATTTTCTTTGGTGCGTATAATGCATATTGAGCGATTTGGGGAAAAAAGTTAAGAATATATTTGCAGCTTAGAAATTATGTTTGGTATCAGGGGTTCTCTATTTCTGTCAGCACAGTAACATAATGGGGTGATAGACACACAAAAAAGATCCGTCTGTCTGCTTCTACAGTCACTTGGCCCTGAATAGGTAAATTCCCAGTTCAGGGTTCTTGAAAATCTATAACAGTTCAATAGTGACAGGTAAGGATGGATTTACATTTTCCAGGGAATTTCAGGGAGGTTAGTGCTTATATTTTGGGACCTATATAGTTGAGCTGTCATGTCTGATTTCCATATAGGTGTAATAGATGGAGACACTATACCCAAGCAATACACCAGATTGGCCAGTGAAAGAAGGGTATGAATGAACCTTAGGACACATAGAACTAGGATGTTGCATATGAATGCAGAAGACTAGGGAATGTCCTCTGGGAGTAAAAGGACCAGGACAAGTAACTCATCAGAAATGGTACAAAGCTAATTAATTTCCTGTGATATTAAGCCTCTTTTTTAGTTACCATTTTTATTTTCCACTTTCAGTATTACATACGCAGTTCAGAGGAAAATGTTCAGAACACAGAATTCAATTAAAAAATAGCTTAAAATCAACTTTTGTTGTATCCATGCCATCTTGTTGAAATCATCCTGCACATACTCTTTAGCTATTGCAATGTACCAGCACAACCATGTGACTCATGTTTTTATATTCCTCTCCATGGGGAAAACCAAATCCAGTTCCTTAACCTATGTTTTGCTTTTTAGTTATGTTTAGCAGAACAACTCTGGCCTAGTCTGTGTTTTGATTTGTATCAACTGAGGTTAATAATTCCTAAACTGCAAAGTGTGCTACCATGTTGTCCTTGTTATTAAAAGCATCACAGACCATTTGTAGAAGCATTTCCCTTTCCTGGTGAAATGCACCTAAATCAGACACTTGGCTCTACCAGCTCTGCAGGACATACCTTTTTTCCTGAGAAAAGTACCTGTCTTCTGTTCAAAAGATGTGTGGTGTCCTCAAGCTTTCTACACTTACAGTTTCGTGGTTGCCAAAGGATGCCAAATGAATTTTATTTCAGTAGCTCTTCCTTGCATACTTCTAAGCAAAGAAAAAGCAAGGGAGCTTAGAACCTAAATGTATTTTCATGCTAGACCTGCTGCTATTGTTTGTCACTATATGAAAGGATAAAGATATATCAGCTTTATCTTCTTTTATTTTCTTTTAACTTTGACCTGAGGTATAAGGGTGGGGGGTTTTATTATTTGAGGGGAAGAAGTTTTTGGGATATTCTATTAATTTAAAAACATCCCCACCACTGCACACAGCCATAAAAACCATTTTGGTGTTTCTCTTTTGCTTCCATTAATATTTAATTTGTGTATTATATAAGTCTACAGAGAAAAAAAAAAACCCTTGCCGTAGAATCTCTTTTGTTTAGTAGCTATATTAAAAATCTAACCTCTTATATAAAATAATAAAAAAAAATGCTGCATTAAGACAAACAAATAGAGAAACTAGGTTTTTAACTTCCTTGGCCCTTCTAGAGTTCTTTCCGTATATTAAAATAGTATAACTGGTCCCCTGTTTATAAATACATAATACTGCTAGGAACATCTACACTTAAATGAAGTTGAAACATCTGTATTGACTTCTGAGATCATGATTTCTCATGGAAAAGTTGGTAATTTCTCTTTAGACTTTCTTCCTGTACATCTCAGAAATTTAATAGTACCTGTTAACATTTGTCTCTTCTGCTTTTTTTTTTTTTTTTGATTTTCAGGAGATTGGTCAGCATTCTGCCTGATCCCTGCATTGTGTTAGCCTTCCAACCTACAGGCGTTCATACAAATGCATAGAGAATTATTTCTAGCATGATATTGATGTGTTTTCATCCTTTGAGGAATGATTTGTTTTTCTTTCTGTCATTTTCTTTAAAAGGATTAAAGCAGCAGGATGGAGGATAGAAAGCAGGAAGAAAAAAAATTCTTTCTTGGTTAGTTGTTAAACATTCTTGCTGTCTGGTTACTGTAGTTTCTTCTTTGTACTTTTTTACACTTTGCATATCTTTTAGTGAATTCCAGAAATGGAAATTATAAATTATACTTTCATGTTACCTTTGTACATTTGTTCTTCTGTTTTTCTTCCCTGTCTGCCTCATTTAGGCAAAGTAACTCGCTGGACCTTGAAATTCCTCCAGTGGTCTGCTTTACACAGCTATCACTCAGAGGCCAATGCCTTTTCTCTTGTAGCTGTTGTTTCATTATCATTTTTTAACTTAGCTATCTCTTTGTTCTTTAGTTATCTACAGTGATGTCAGAAATACAGACCAGACTTAATGAGCACGCCTTTTTCCATTCTCAGTCTCTAAAACAAGTCTTTCAACTTCTAACCACATCAAAAAATCATATAGATGGCTTTTTAATATCAGAAAGATTGTTTATCTTATTTAAATATTACAGTAGAAGTCTGTCGATTTGTTGGTTGTTTGTTTTTTTTTTTTTTTTTTTTTTTTTTCAAATAAAATGTTAATCTGTGGGAGATAACTTCCAAAGCCTTTTAGTTGCTGCAAAACCTTTCTCATTGGTTGCCTTGACTTCAGTGGATTTATTTGTAGATTTAAAGCACTATGCTCAGCATTAACAGTGTTCTTTTGAGAGTAATTTTGAAGTCAGTTCACAGGTGCTCTGTTGAACTGCAAACAAATCAATAGTCTGTTTGAAGGGAAGTTATAATTCAGTTATAATGGCACTTAATGGTGATGGACAAACACCTTACTTGCATCTTAAGAGTTCCATAGCTCCTTTCTTCTGTTAAACCTCCTTGACTTGGTGACATTAATCTGAGACCCTGTATCTTTTATATCAGTTGAGTTTTATTGAGAAATCCAATATATTCAATCCCTTGTCTGATTCTGAGAGCTGAAAATACCTATAACTGGGGAAAGAAAGGCTATTACTTTTGACACAAAAACTTGTTGGATTTGTTCTCCCATTCCAGTTGGTCAAATTCTGCCTTAAACTAAATAATTTTAAAAGTGTTAAATCTCTTTTCATGGGGCAACTTTCTGAATTCAAGTGATCATTGGCACTGCGGCTGAGGATTCAGTCTATTGCTAGACTGGACTGAGGTTGTATAGGCGAGATGCAGCACGCTCTTGTAGTGCTTCTATGTTTAAGACTAAGGAGGGGAAAGGATACGGTGAGTTTGAAGTAGTCCTGGGATGTCAGGGAGTTGTTTTAACTCTTCATGTGTTGTGAGATGTTTTCAAACCATTGAAAACACTGGGGAGTTTTAAGAAGTTAGAAAGTTTCCCAAAATCATCAACAAAAACAAAATATTAAGTGTGATTCCTATAATATTCTCAGCTTCTCAGCAATATTCTCCTTTACTGTGCAGAACGCTAAGTGTTTTCAAATTGCTTTGCACACTTTGACAGATGGAATGTGGCTTCATTTTATCTATGTGGCAAACCACATTGTTTCGTGCAACTTTGGAAAATCTAGAAAAAATGGGCAATAAAAACACTGATAATAGAAGAATCTGGTATCAATGGAGCCATAAATTGACAGGATTTGGACATTTTTATTGCGTGCTAGTACTGTGAAGTTTTGTAAATGATTATCAGTAGGAGTGATGGTTTATGATTTCTGTTTTTTTGCTTTTGTTTCCTCATTCACTTATGTGTATCCCGATACCACAGCAGTTAAAACAACGAAAGCTTTGCCAGGGAAAGTCATTGATAACAAGTGATAAAAAAGTGAAAACAATCTTAAACCCCAAACATAAGGCAACTAATCCTATATATTTGGAATATATTCAGTAATAACTGGCTATTCATTAGTTATCATCAGAAGAGGTGACCTGACTTTCTTCTTGTCCCATTTGTAGCAACATAAGAGTTAATGGACAAAACCACATTTTTTTCCTCACAATTGCTAAGAAAATTTATCTTGTATTAGCATTGTTCCAGTACTCTTTATGTCTGCCAACAACCCTCAAACTCTGGAAAAATATCTTATGTAGTCCAACTTCACCTCACAAAACTTTAGCAAGAAACTTTGGATCTTGGCCACTTTCATGTCTTTGTTGTTCAGGGGGAGGACATTGCCACAAATTACAATAGTTTGAGAACAAAGTTCCAGGTTTTGAATACTGCAGCTATTTGTTGCTTTGAAATGATGAGATTTATTTGGCTTTGTTTTCTGTTTTTAAATAGATTGTACAAATAACAGAAATGAAATGTTTTTGAGAATGATATGGTAAGAATTAAAAAAAAAAAAAAAACAACTAGAGAATCCAGTGTCTGTAAGAAAATATTTTTTAGAAAAAGAATTGCTGTTATTATTCTTTACATTAATTTATCTAAGTATGATCCCAATCTTTTGTATCACATGACTCCTTTCTTCTGTCATGTGCAATAATCTTGTAGGGTAGTGAATGCTGTAAGCCCAACATTTCTGTCAAAAAGCCTTTGGATAATCTTAAAACAAATCAGGTGTGCACCAAGCGTGATGTTTTAGGAAATAAATAATTGCACAACCTAAAGACACAGTAACAATGCATGAAAGCAAAGGTTTACATCAGCTCAACTCAGCAGTGCAACGACTTCCAGCTTATGCCTTTAGAAATAAAATGTTCTGATCTCTCCTATTTTATTTGGACAAGTCTTGTAGGTCTCAGACCTCACTGTAATTGATGGAAGGACCTACGACAGTATGAAATGCATTTTAATTGCAAACATACTTTCTGTTATTATTCCCTAATTCATGTACATGTCTAAAATGTGAAAAGAATAAGAATAAAAATTAAGGATTTTTCACCTGGAAATATTAATCTTTTCTTCCACATTTTATGGACTGTCATTTTCTAAATAATATTTGTTGATCCGTTCATGTGCAAAACTTCACTTATCGACAAAATTTTGCAAGGTTTGCTCCTCCTCTACATTTGCAGCCCTCTGAATTGTGGTTCTTTCTGGTTTTCAATATATATGCCCTGCCACTATGTTTTGTCCTCCACAGTCTCAGGAATGTGTGTATATGGAGAAGCTGATATACTGTTCTGTTTTGCCAGTGGCTGCCACTTTAAAGACATATAGGAGCTTCTCCAGCTTCCCCTTCCAGACCATGAGGTCTGGGAGGGCTTTAGTTGGACCTTAGCTTGGAATTGACACACTGCACACAAATTGGGTGCAATGCTTTTGTAAGTACGCTGCTGAATTATTTCTGATTCTGTTATGGTCGTTTTCACAAAGTATCCTGTTTAAATTATGGGGAACATGCAAAAAGATTTGTGTATGATAACTTTAGCTGGAGCCAATTTAAATGTAGCGTTAGAAGTTTAAATGTTCCCTAAAATTTCCCATTAGAAGTGCAGACTTCTGGAAAAGGTCAGCTGCCTTTTAGGTCAACTTACAATGTTTAAAAATATAACTTTGCGTGTGGTACTTGAGGACGTAAAATCCCTTGAACACCATAATCAAAACATGTTTCTCGTAATGTGTCATTTTTGTAGATAACCTAGCCAGGACACTATGGCTTTTGAAATACCCTGTACCT
Organism: Falco punctatus; assembly: GCF_963210335.1. Lineage (NCBI taxonomy): Eukaryota > Metazoa > Chordata > Aves > Falconiformes > Falconidae > Falco > Falco punctatus. Next base: position 101,722,519 of record NC_137581.1, read on the forward strand.
ACTCATCCTGATGGAGAGCACAGTTTTTTGTTGCAGACCACTGTGAGTCAGGCCCTAAACATGATTTTCTCACATCCCAAACTAGTGACCTAATCTTCAGTATATAGTGTGTGAGCACGCTTTCTCTCAGCTTTCCCAACAAAAACTTTGCGGAAAAAAAATATGTCTCTGAAAAATGTTTTGGCTTGGATGAAACAGCATATTTCGATGAAATTTCATTTAGTTGAGACTGTTTCGACCCGCTCTAATTACAAGCCTCTGTTATAAGCTGGTTGTGGCTTTGCCAAACATTAATGGGTTGGGCTGAAACTTTCCATGATTGTTCTCTGCCTTAGGCTGAATGCTTTGACAGCAAATGTTTAACCATTTCATAGGCCAGAGAAACAGGGGCTCTTCCACCACTGTGAAAGTAACACTTTGGTACCTCTAGTATTTGGAGGAGGACCCCCAAATTTGTCAGGGAGAAAGCCTGGTGCACTGAAGATGTCTTTTGCAGTCCTCAAGGAAATTCTTTCAACTTTAACCTTTGACCGTACCTATCTGGCAGTAAGGCAGCAGAACTTGTAGAAATATTTGCTGATAATTTTTTCCTGTTGCTTCAGCCCTGATCATACTCTGCCTCTAAAGAACTGCCCGACGTGTCAACTCCACCAACTGCCCTCAGCTCTGAGGCTGAATGCAGAGGATGATGCATCGCCCCATTTTCTTGTGAGAAGGTCAGGGCTGATGTACGGGGCAGTGAGGACTGCCACCGCTCCCCTTCAGTGAGTGATACGGAAAAAAATTCTCTTTAAAGTTCTGAAATTGGAAATTCAATTAAAATTGAGCTATCGTGGCTCATGGACTAGGTTCTCCAGAGGGTCATTGCTGCCTTGGTACAAGACTATGTTAGAGGAAGAGCCTTTCTTTCTCCTTTCTCTGATTTCTGCTGTGAACAAAACTTGGCGCACTCTGTGTGGACTGATTACATGAGTTGTCTAAGCCTGTACTGTAGGTACCAATAATGTGAAATTGTAGTATGCTTGGTGCAACGAGACGATTTTAATCTTCTGCTTTCTCTACCCCATACCTTAGGATTATGAAAGAGTTTTAATGGGGAAGTGTTTAATATTTAAAATTACTCTTGAGTTAAAAAAAAAAACAACAAACAAAACTACTGATGCATCTTCAATATTTCTTATAACAAATGACTTTTGTTTGCAAGCACAGGATCAGAAAGCTCCATTCAGTAAAATGTTTAACTAAGTATTAGCTTCTGACATGAACGATGTCATTCATTCACGGAAAGTGAAAACACATTCAGATTCCCCTGGGGCACTGCTTTACCAATATAAAGGCTAATCTACTGGTTTAGCAAGTTATGTTTTAGTGTTCCATCCTCCAGTTTAGACTTTCATGAATCCACCTATTGAAGGCAGCGTTTCACCTGCAGCTCTGAAAGCCTCACAAATGAGGCCCCAGTTCCTCATTTCCCAGAACCACAGTAAAATCATTCTGAAGGAATGATTCATAAAATGCCTTACAACAGTCTCAGCAATATGCTATTTTTTCACTTGCTGTGCCCACTCATTTCAGCTTTACAAAACATCTTTTTTTGTACTTTGCACAGGGTGGCCTTGTACAGTTATGTCATGGAGCCCTGTGCAGGAGAAATCCCTCCTGGTGGCATCCCACACTGCTGGTGAAGGCTGGTCAGGGCTCCATCTGCACTGGGATTTTACCAGAATGGCCTGTCATGAGAGGGAAACTGCAGCGTACAACTTCCTCCAGCAGGAAAGGCGGAGGCTGGAGCAGAGCTGGTCAGAAGGTGTGGGGAATGCTGCTCTGCTGCTGCCTCATGCCTGGGTGGATGAAAGACTGGCTTGGGGTCAGGGAGGTGATTTTAGCAGTGTACCTTCAGTCTCATACAGGAGCTGTATAGAGTGATGAGGTGCTACACAAAACTGTCGTGACTGGTTTGTATACTGGTTTCAAAATTAGTTCATAAGCACAGTTCTTTGCTAAAATAAATACATTTAATTGGATCGTGTTATATCTCTCTCTCCTGTAACATTGTTATGGTTCAATAACCTCACCACTTCCTGAAAATGTTTGCGTTATTGTTATGAGAAGAAAAAGAGTTTGCTTTTGAAAGATTTTTTGAGCTGAAACTGTAATTAGAGCTGATCTGATATTTTCCATGAAGTTTTCCTCACTGAACATGTAGTATCTGTGAAATTGTATTTTTATGTGCAAAAATTTCAATTTTATTACTGTTTTGAATTCCCCAGTAGGAAAATTGAAGGAAAACATTTTAATCTTTCGGGTTGGCTCCTTGAACTGAAAGTGATTCAGTCTGACATTAGTCTGCATCTCCTCACTGTGCTGTACTATATGATAAGAGCTAAGAATAAAAGATTCTACTGTTTTCCCCTGTGGAGTGGATTTCCTCCTGTTGAGAGGTTTCACCTCCTAAAATCCACCTGCAGACATCAGAAGGAAGGCTCCCATTCAAGTGACATGACTTTGGATAGTGACAAATACGAGGAGTTTGTAGTGTTGAAGTATCTTTTCCCCTGTGTAGAGTGGCTCTGTAAGCAGGATACCCACACCCTGCAATTATTTATTGGGTAATGTGTGGAGCAGACAGCTGTGCTGTTCAGCTGCTATGCTGAGTGCTAACATGCTCAGGTCCCCCACAGAACACTGATGAGATGGCAGTGGCAAGGAGGCTGGAGAGTTGATCCGCAAAAGAGATTAATCGCTCTGCTCCATCCTCTGCTCTCTTTTTATTTTTTTTTCCCTTGAGGTTGTACACCTTTTCATGCCAGCATTTTTCCTCTTAAATCTTTAAACTGCTAACTATCATGATATCAACAACTACCCTCTGTCTAGATTTTCACTTTGCTTATCTCGCACAACATTGGTTCATGTATGTTCTCACACCTTAGCAACAATTTTCTCAGTAGAACAGTGCCAAGATCACACAGCTGTGCTGTACCAAACAGCTCCTTGGATTACAGACTGCTAAGAGTCTGGGTATAATTTACCCAAAGTACAGTTCCCATGAGATGTGATACTGCAGAGAGTTTCTGAGTTAGTCACAAAAGTTTTAGACACACACACACACAATTTAATCATCTGTTCTGGTTTTGAATGAGAAAGTTGCACTACCTCTTGCGGACTGATAGTTCAGATTTTTAATTTACCTCTGTTTAAACCAGTATGGAATACCTGTGATTTGTTACCTCTTAAGATTTTAGAGATCATACATGCAGAACGATAAAATGTGCATATTTGTTACTCTGTTGCACAACTGAAACATATTTTCATGTCATGATTATAGATTTATCTCCTTGAAAAGGTGGCTCTCTATCACCAAGCAGGAATCAGTTGAAAAGCAGTCCATCCCAACAAACAGAATGCTAGGAAAAAATACCAGGAGGCCTGTAAGGATGAACAAGTAGCTCCTGGCAAAATTCAAACATAAGAAGGAAGTGTAGAGAAGGTGAAAGCTGGGGCAGGTAACCTGGGAGGACTACAGAGATACTGTCTGAACATGCAGAAACAGGGTTCAGAAAGGCAAGGACCAGCTGGGACTGAATGTAGTGAGGAATGCCAAAGGCAGTAAGAAGGGACACTCTAAGTATACAGCTAACAAAGGGAAGACTGGCAAAAATATGTTTCTGCTGCTAAATGAGGTGGGGGACCTGTTTGCACAAGACATGGAAAAGGCTGAGGTACTGAATGCCTTCTTCACATCAGTCTTTACTAGCAAGACTGGCCTTCAGGAATCCCAGGCCCCAGAGACTAAGAGGAATAATCTGGAAGAATGAAAATTTACCCTTGGTGGAAGGTGATCAGGTCAGGGAATACTTAAGCAAACTGGAAATACGTAAGTCCACAGGCCCTGATGGGATGTACCGTAAGTACTAAGAGACCTGGCTGATGTCATCGCAAGACTGCTCTTGGTAATCTTTGAACGATCATGGTGACTGGGAGAGATGCCTGAGAACTGAAGAAAACCAAATGTCACTCCTATCTTCATGAAGGGCAAGAAGAAGGACCCAGGGAACAACAGGCTGGTCAGTCTTACCTCAGTCCCTGGGAAACCAGTGGAGCAATTTAACGTGGAAACCATTTCCAGGAGCATGAAGGACAAGAAACTCATCAGGAGTAGTCGGCATGGAATCACCAATGTGTGTTCATGCTTGACAAGCCTGATAACTTTCTATGATGAAATGCCTGGCTTGGTGTTTTCTCCTTGCTTTCGCCCTCTGCTTCCATTTCCTTTCCATATATGAACATTTTTTGTGCTCACTAGATCCCCTGAATCACTTGTTTTCCTACTCTCTCTCCCAATTACCTATGTTCCTCCAAAGCAAAGTGAATCTTTTGTATCATATTCTTTATTTGTTTTCCACAGGAATATTAATCCAAAATATTCCTTGGCACTTAGTTTAACAAATGGAGACACCTTATTCATTCATATTTGTTCCTACTAATAATTCCTTTTAAACAGTCTTTCTACAACAATTCCAGCAAAAAAGTAATGAAAACCGCTTTAATCTCTGTAGTCCACAAGCTACTCACCAGAAAAGTTTTCTAATCCCCTTACTGCTCTATGTCTGATCTGCTTTGCTTTCTCTCTCATTTTCCTGCCTATTCTATGGCCATTGCAAGGACTCTCACCCCACATCAGCACTGGAAAACAGTGCCAAATGAAACGCCAATTCTTGTGGTCATACAACACCATGCTCTCATTCACCAAACCAACATAGATCTAAACTCTTTGTGGAAATGATCCATGGTGTGGATCTGGATGTCCTTACATAAGTAGACATGTGGATCTTTATGTCCCACCCGAGGTTACTAGTGCACAGTGTTACATTATTCTAAGAAAATATGACAGCAAATGTAATAGAAACGCGCAAATCTGGAGATAGCCTGGCATAAAATACAGCACAGAAATAATTAATTGGTACCTCATCCTTGGCTAGCTAACACACTCAAAAGTAAATCTATACCTCTACCTTTTTATTTTTTTAATCTATCATAGAACCATGAAATAATTCGGGTTGGCAGGGATCTCTGGAGGCTATCTACTCCAGCTTCCCACTCAAAGCAAGGAAACAGCATCAGGTTGCTGTTGGGATTCAAGGGACGAACTGTTCATTTACTGTATTGACATACTGTTCATCACCTAAAGTGTGTGCAAAAGCATGAGCATTGAAACAACTACTATACATGATCTAGGTCCAAAGCCTATTGGAAGGTCAGTAAGGCTATTTCTGTTCTACTAAACCAAACACAACAAGGGCAGATTGTGCACATCTGACCACATGGTCTGAGCTTTTAATATTTTTAAACAAGCTTGTCTGTGATTTTATTTTTTAATTTACTCCCATTTCTGTCCAAACAGAGAGATTACCCCTTAGGAAGGAAGGAGAAAGAAGATGCAGCAGCAGAGAGCAATGACTTTACAAGCCTCTGAATGCCGAGAAACAGGAGGGGCTAGAAAGGGCTCCATTGTCTTCTTACATTGCAAGGAAAGTGTGCTTATTCTAAAGCTTTCAAGGAATTGCAGGCTGGTAGACTCACAGTGAATCGTAATTCATATAATGAAGTCAGCAAAGATACTAGTGGAAAAAAGAGCATCATAAGATACTTGTGAACAAAAAGAGCATCATAAATTAGCACAAGCGATTTTTTCTCATAAATCTGGAATCATACCACTGACAGCATTTGGTTTACCTCCTCCATGTACAGCTTTTACACATTTGTGACGGAAAAATCATGCCTATGATTTAGATATATGTCAGTTTCTCTGTTGCTTTGCTAACATCCATCATCTCCTAAATTCTGCGGGTTTTATCAAAATACACGTTCTCCAGTTTTGAACCTTTTTGTCTTTAAAGCTACATGGATGCTGGTACTTTATTATACATTCTATTCATGTATACTGTTTCCAGTTTCTTTCCAGCATGTCACTTTATGAGGAAATGGTTTCCTGCGTTTTCCATGGAAATCCTTTTAAAAGTGAGCATTACAATCTTTTCTTTTTGCTTCATTTATGCAATCCTTATTTTGAATCCCATTACATGGAGATAGCTATGCTAATCTTGGTATATTGAGTGGCAAATGGTCCAAAGCACTATTTATTCAAGTGGAATGTCTACAGCTTCTATGTGTAATTTGTGTTTTCATTCCTACTCAAAACCAGCACTTGTATTTGTTTACCCATGCAAACCTTTACCATGTACATCTTCATCCCATGCAAAAGTCACTGGGAAGTTGTGAGTACTCTTCATGGATGTGTGAGCTATTCAGTCTGATAACATGAGGTACAGCTGTGTCAGAGACACAGAAGACAGTTGATTTTAATAGCTATATTTTGTAAAGTCTGGAGAACAGTGATATGGATATCACAGATGAAGAGGATAGTGTAACGTTAGTGACTGATTTGTTCCAAGTATGTTCATTTTGTTTTGGCTTTTAACTTCCATTTAGGCTTTTCCTTCTTTGTATATTATAGGCATCTCACAAAGGAACTTCATTAAGTAGGTTAAATCAAGCGGGAATTTGCTTACATGTAAATAGCAGCATGGATTTCTAAAATATTTAGTCTAAACTGATGACATGAATGACAAATGTACAGTATTTCTCTCTGAACCACAAAATTTTTGGTAGTTACATAAATGTTTGAGTAAAACATTTTCTTCTTCATTGAAAATAGGGAAGGTGCTATTTTGGCTTGATCTGTTACCTGTTACACATGGAAAATATTAATATCTGCTTCACTTGACAAGTTGCATATTTAATTCTCACAAAAATGTTCATAAAAAAAGCTATTTAATTTTTTGTAGTAAGGCAGAGCTCTCTACTTTTTTTGAAATGTATATGAATAACTTTTCACTCAGTAAGAAGGAGCCTTCCTAGAAATGTTCACATTCTGTTTCCTTTTGTAAGTGATAGGAATTTACATTTCTTTGTGCAGATCATTTACATTTCTTTGTACACTGTAATAGGATATTTTAAATATACTGGAATATTCCTGTCAGCATAATAAATTACATTTAACCAAAGAAGTTAATATTTTCTTGTTCAAGACAGGCTGAAATTCATTAAGCAATGAATAACATTTATTTATTCTATAAATTGAACAGCACATGAAGAAAGATAAAGCTTTATACAAACTTGAAGATTGAATGCAATCTCAAAAAATACATTTTAAAGATACCTGTAGTAAAGGGCAAGATTAATTCTGACATCTGCTGGACCACGTGGCTCGCCCCACTCTTGGTGTCTTTGGTAGCATCTCCTGTGCAAGAGTAGTTTCCATATCTCTCTTTGAAATGCAGGTGGACTCAGATGCTGGGGTGTAGTAATGGGTTGCAAGTTCACCAGTATAAGCACCTGGTATCTTTGATGTAGGACCTGTACACTGAAGTGCAGTTTTGAGTGTTTGAGCATAGGGAAAGTTTGAGCGATGTTTGTGTCTTTAGGCGTTCCTCACTGAGTTTGTTCAGGCTTCAGCTCCTCACTTAACACCCCTGAGATGTGCCAGCATGATGTTCCTCTGACAGCACAAGCAACTTCACCATTGGTGTTTTCTCATTTTCCTCTTATTGTTTCTGCTCTGTAAATGAAGGTGAGCTGCCCTTTCTGTCATGATACAGGTTGTGACAGATATCCTATTCTGCTGTGAAAATTAGGCGGTACTTAGCAATTCCCAGGAATTGCCTAAATCTTACCCAGTTATAGAATGACTCTGAACTGCTAATGCAATATATCCCCTAAAAACACAGTCCAAGGATGTAACTGCCTTATGAGATACAAGGAAATATTGCAACAACTACAGGGAAACATTGGTGCTGTTGAACGAAGCATCAGTGAAAGACTCTGGAAGGAAAATGGCCATGCTGCAGTGGGTGCAGAGAAAGGCAAGGAATGAAGAGAAGGGGGGTCTAGGGAATAGCTGCGCTTCACACTGGCATACAATGCAGAGACCTTGATGGGGTCTCTTAGCTTAAACACGATGTGGGGCTGCTGTGGTGGTACCACCTGCAGCAGGAGACCAAACCGCACAGATCAGGGAGCAGAGCTGCCTTTTTGCTCTTCACTCCACATGTGCTGCAAGAAGGCCCAGCCTGTCCCCAGTCATGCAGATGTGCCCTAGGGCAGCCTGGCTGGGTGGACAAAAAGTGGGGAGGATACATGTTTGCTAGTATCAGAGAAGTAAGGGGCAAGGAGGAAAAGGACTTTTTTAACCACAAGGCAGTACTGGCAGAAGACCAGAGGAAAATTTGAAATGGACATATAGAAGACTTTCTTTAAATAGTGATTTGAATTTTGGGGACAATACGGGGAAAGGGGGGCATCTAACTTGTTTCTAAACATAATTCTGGTAATTCATTGAAGCAATTTTCTGTCTTGATGCCTGGATACGTCTTGAGGTGGAATCAAATTTACTCCCCTACTTGGAGTGTGGAGATAAGTGATGTTTATCTTTAGTGATGATTTACTTTACTTACTTGGCCACAAGAAGTAGTTGTACAATTTTGTGGATCATTTTTTTTGCTGTGGGAACAGATAGATATTTGATACCTAGTGGTGACCAAGTGTAGATGTGCATGTGCATTTATGTTCTCTTCTGACAAGAAGGAAACCAGCTTATACCACTCCTGTGTTGCCATCACCAAGTAAAAAGAACAAAAATGAGAAGAAAAATCAGGGGTTTTTAATCATTTTTTTAATACTAGTGCTTTCTGCTTCTTTCTTTAGTAATATTTTTAGAGGAAGAATAGGACAAGGAAAGTGGAATTAATTATGTTCTGAGGGGACGGGGGGGACAGGGACAGGGGGATGGGGGAGCTTAACCAGGGCTATTCTCCTGTTTGTAAGGTTAGAAAAATGAAGAGACTGAACTGAAGTTCATGTAAAATAAATGTGATTCAATTGCACAGCAGGAAAGAGAGGGTGAAGGTGTTAATTAATCATCTGGGAAACTTTGGTAGTTCCTTCGACCTCTTACAGGTTTTGGTTTTTAAATTTTATTTTAGTGGGAGTGATTTGATGGATCATAGAAACACATATAAAATCTTTTGGAGGGATATTTTTATATATCTATATTTCCAGCTTTTTATTAGAACTTTGTGTAATAATAAGTGAGCTAAACTGTTTGCATTGCGTTTCAGTCTTAACAACCTAAGAAACCAGAATCTTTTGTTATTAGGATTTAATCTACACATCCTGTTTATCCTTCCTTTTGGAAAAATCTCAGAGATAACCATGTTAGTTACTGTAATCCTCTTATTTTATGAGACTCATTCTTATGAAGCGTTTTAATAGACCTTGACAAGTATGGTTTAAAAGTTGCATTCACTACAGTGATCCTTCTTCCTACATGAAAGAAGGCCCTTTCTCTTTGACATAAATCAGCAGCATGTCCGTACTAAGTCAAAGCAGTTTCTATTAGGAATACTGTTTTTCTGAACAGTTTTCAAATGGATCTACTGGCATTTCCAAGCCACCTAGCATATTAACGCTTACATATTGCATAAGGCTTCCAAATCAGCTCTAAGCACCTACTTAGCTATCTGGCTGGTTTTTCTGAACTATCCTCTGAAGTAGCCTGATTCTCTCCATCCGTTACAGAGGATGACCAAGCATTGTGCCGGGCAGCCCTGGGAGCCTGCGGTCTCCCTGAAATTCTCTGTGTGCGCATCTCCTGCAGAACTGCACACAGGGCAGACTGTGGGAAACAGCTTGTCCCAGGCCATGTTGAATCAGTTTCTGGTTTTATAAGGCATTAGATAAATCGAGGGACAAGTGTATTTATTTAAGCACAGGGTCACAAAGATTCCTGTTATGATTTCTCTCTGACACCAGTTTGTATCTTCCTGTACTGTGGGGTAGGCTGACTGCACGTACCGGGCTGTTGATGCAAGTTACTACCCTCTGTGCTAAGGATAGCATCGTGGGTGGGTAAATGTGTCTCTGGACCAGATCCTGGCACTCCACATCTGAAACTTCCATCTGTCTCAACTGTAAGTAGACTACTCTCTGAAGATATTCATCTCTCTTCACTGATTACAGAGTGAGGCTGGAAGACTAGCTTTTAGGAAAGCTAAAATTAGGTGAGCCCCAGTCTTTCTGCATAATTAGATTCAGTGGTCACAGTAGGACTCTCCATGGGATACGCTGCAAGTTTGTGTGAAAGGGTATCAGAACCAGCCATTTTGCTGAAAGATACAACTGTCTTTCTGTCAGTGGCCCAGTCTGACCAGCATTCGTGGGACTCCTTTGATCAGAATCATGTCACTTGTTCATAATGTGCCTGTTTCAAGAATGAAAACAGGGACGTGAAACACTGGAACAAGTCCCTTATGGCACTACAGTGGTTCAAGAAGATGTAGTTCCCCATTGAACTCATAGAAATAAAATTACACGTTGGGTTTTTTTTTTTAATGGTTGAAATATTTGAGAACATTTTTATTTACATTAAACACAGAGAAAAGTGGGAGGGAGAGAGGGATGGAGAAAGAGCCTGTGTTGTTCCAGCGCAATAATGATTGTCAAAATGATGTAATTCTCTGCAGGGTGGACATTCCCTTCTTTTACAAGCCAGCTCCTCTGAAAATCTGGTGTTAACTTTAGTGATGGGTACACGCTGCCTTATTTCAAAGTCCTTTGTTTGCCTAAAGTGGGATCATAATATTGCATAACTTCAATTTTTTGTGGTTTACTAAAGATAACCCTTTCAGTTCTGTTATTAAAAGCTGAGTTATTAACAGGAACAAGAAATCATTTCAAGAGCTATTATAGGAACAGCAGGTTAATCAGTCACTTTTCTACAAATGTAACTAGTCCCAAATAAAACACAGTGGACCAGCAAGGGTGATGCAGAATAATTCCACACGAGCCTCTGGGTCACTCTTGGTTTACATTGGACAAAGATATTGTTTCTTCCGCTTTTGCTGCTTTTCTTCTTTTTCTATGCATATTTTCCTTTTCCTTTTTATAATTCATCATTAACTGGTTAAACTTAATCAAATTCTTTGATACCAGAACATGAACTGTCCTCAGTGTGAACAAAAAGTATGTTCCCTCCTCAATGCACTTAAACTTTGCAACAGCCCAGGCAATTCTGAGGGAGGTAATTGGAAACCCTGATTTAAATCAGCACATAAGCATTTTGCATGGCTCATGATGGCTTTTTGAGCAAGGGTTAATTTTGCCCTTAGGAATATTTTATAACCTTCTTGTGCCTTTTCAGTATTTGAAAATAAAGTGATATAATTACCCAGCTGTCAATAGTATTGATCTAGCGCTGATAGAGCGATAATGACACAGGCTGAAATCTTAAGCAATGGCCACACTGCTGTATTCATCCAAGCCTCCTTGCAAGGCAGGTCTTTGCCCCCTGCTATTATCTCATAGAGCAATATCATACCGATACCGCAAGTTACTGTGTAATAGCAATCGTGGCTTCCAACACATCTACCATGTAGTTACCACACACTTAACACAAAATAGCACATTTTATTTTGTGGTAATCCAGTAAGCAGATCACACTGCCAGGCTGTGCAGAAAACCAGTGCTGTGTATTGGAGGCAGAGAACATCTGGCACTTTTTGTGGGAAAAAGCTGATCTGGTAAGAGTGCGATATTCCTCCAGAACTGTTCTTTTCCTCTTCTGCAGCTTAAAACATATCTCTCTGACTTGCTTTAACCTGTTAGCTACTACAGACAAAGACAAACCTCCCTTCTACCAAATTTACAGTATATTTCATACTGGCACTCCAAAAGTTTCAAAGGAAGATTGTATAAAGCTAGTTAATTTGTAAGTTAAAAGAGCATTAATTCAATAGCCAGCAGTCTACGGCTGGAAATAACGGGTAGATACACATCTGTTTTTTGTGTGTTTGTTCCTATCCCCCTATTCTAGTGGACAGAGGGACTTTTTATATTCTAGAAAATTTCATTGTCAGCTTCCTTTCCTGGGCCCAGTGGTGGTCTTCTATGTTTGGGAGCTCACTAAGTGAGACTTAGCAGAGCAAGTGAAGATTGAAAGTTATATGCATGTGCATTTTAATTTAGAAATGAATATTTTTGCAGGTGTGTTTTAAGCGTAGTTTATGGAGTACTTTAACAGAACAGATCTTGGTGATCTGAGGACCTTCTGGAGCTGAGGACCCAGATGAAGGCCATCATCTGTAGTTCTTACCAGGCCATGGTGCTGCAGCCCCTTCTATACAGCCCAGTGCATTCAGTGATGCAGTTTGCTCTAAGTGTAAAACATGCTTCAGTTGTAACGTTTCTCTCTAAAAGTTGTAAAAAAACATCTGGTCTAATGAAAAATATATATTTGCCTTTAACTAGAAAATTTAATATTTTTATTTTATTAGACAGCAGTAGAGATGTTCTTTAAATGTCGGGGATCCAGATCCAAACTTTCCTGGGCCAAATTCTGAGGTACAGTAAAGACTAGCTCACCTCTCAGGAAGCTCGCACCAACTGGGGATAGATGTGGGCTCTTCCCATGCAGCCCATTCAGCTGCACAGGGCACATTGTCACCTACCTGAGGTCACAGTGATTTCATTGAAACCTATAAACACCACATTGGCACCAGGATGTGAGGATTATCAGCTGCCACCTCATTGTCTAATCATAATGACAATGTTACTTCAGTTAACATCCCTGTGTCTCATTTTTTACAAATATATTGCACCCAATTCTGGCTACAGACAGTGAAGCTAGAGGGATTTTGTATCTGTATTGGACAGTAGATTTATATCCACTGTGTTAAAGTAAACTGATAGTTTCAATTATTAAATGCAAGTACTTGGCCAGGCTTCAGTGAAGGAGGCCATTAAAGTTGCTGAGATCCTTTTTATTTTGGTTACCAAAGCCTGTTTCCAAGACCCAGTGTCTGAATCCTGTTAAAGCAGGACTTTCCTTCATTTTCCATTAAAGAAAAAAAGTCTGGATTGGGCAGTATTACCACCACACTCAGACCTCTGCCAAATCCTCTGCTTGGACTGCACAGCTGCCTTTAAGATGCTTGAAAAGCAAGTACTGCCCTGGTATATCTGAAATCCCTCCCTTTTCAAGCGAGGCTGATATTTCTTTTGGAAAGGTAACAAGAAAACTGTTAAATATGTAACACTAGTATGTAGCACCATCTTTAGAGAAATTACTTGCACACCTTAAATGGGGCTTAGTGGGATTTAAGACTCTAAAGTACAAACGTCAAAATTACATTACCCACCCTCTCTTCTAAGCTGCCCATCTCAAATCAGGGTGCTTCCTTTTTTAAGCTGACAGTTCCAATGCTGGACATCTGAACAGGGTGGCAGAGGAAGGTGAGAAGGAGCCTGGAGGAGTGGGCATCCTCCGGACATCCCTTGCTCACAGTGATGGCGTCCAAAACAAAATGCTGTCGCTGCTGCTGCTGACAGTTTCTTAAAACACAGTGCCTGGAGGAGCAGGTGCTCATCGCCTGCTCCTGCCCTGTGCCCAGAGCACAGAGCAATGTGTGACAAGAGGTTGGTCTGATCTGGTAAAGGGTGTTCACTGCCACTTCTCCCACCCAAAGATCACTGTTTTGGCCCTTCTGGTTGGGCTTCAAGATGGCTCTTCCTTTCCCACAGGTTTGAGCCATGGAACAAAAAAGAAGAGAGGACATGAGGGGGGACAGGGCTGTGACAAGAGCTGTGTCCATGCTCTATTTCGGCACCAGTCTCCCTCCCTTAGGAGGCTTGTGCTGAGACACTAGTCATCTCCAATGGCAGTCAGCACCAAAAATATGAAAATTAAACCAGACACCCACAATGTTAGGAGACAGTAAAAGTGGCCAAAAGGAGCTTTGAAACCTCACCGGGAAACAACTCAGATTGCTTGGTAGTCTAAGAGAAAGTTTTGGGATGAAACAAACTGATAATGTTGGATAAGGGCTGTAACAGAAGCCACTAAACTAGCCAAGTTTTTAATTTCTCAAAGAGGCTCTAGACAAATGCACTTTTTCTAAGCACATGGTGTTAGTATAACCCTATCACAGATATCAGAGGAGCCCTGCAGATCTAAAATCTCACAGCTGAAGTAGGCAGTTTTGTTTAATCTGCATTTCAGCTATGTGGCATCTTCTGTTCTGAGAGAAATGAACATTCCGGCATGTTCATCAGTATTATTTCCTGTGGCCGACATCTCCCTGACAGTGACAGATGTACGTGGCTTCCAAGACACTAGATGCCTAAATGTCTCTAAATGCAGATGACAGAAATTCACCTGAACTTTCAATGTCTTAGTAACTTAGGGTGAGCAAAATGAAAGCAAAGTACTTTTGCTAGCTGTTTCTGCTCACCCACTTACTGATCACAGTGTGAGCAAAACCAGGGGTGTGTTAGCTGCAGTGCTTGTCCAGGAAAAAAATAAAACAACTCCAAATTTCCAAGGGAATTGAAAAGAGTTCAGTTTCATCACGAAGAACCCTGGTTGCAAACTGAATAATTCTTTTTTTTCAGAGGTACTTATTTCACCTAGCTAAATAGAAAGCATATTTTAAAGCTGATGGATTCGTTTCAACTGGCATTTTGTTGGTAAATCATAGATCCCAGATTGATTACTCTGTAAAATTTTGAAATATGTTTTCTTAGTGCTGATGTAGTCTGAAAAATGAGGTTATGTATCTTAAGCACCTCAGGCAATAAAAATGAGAAAATTATTAAAATTGCACACTTTTATGTATAAAACATAAGTGCCAATAAATCATACTGTTGCTCCTCCTCATCCACCCTACCAAAGAAGTTATTGTTGCTATTGCTAGCAGTAACTATTAAGTGATTTGCTCCAACAGCTTCTACTTGAAGCATCTACTTCAGCCAGTTCCTGGGCTGAGTTTTTCAGGCCTTTTCCCTGGTTGATGGTTTATTCTTCTTTCACTTGTGATACAACAGAAATGGAGTGTGGGTGCAGCACCCACAAAGAGCCAAGCTGCTGCGAGTGTGCTCAGCCTTCCCGGACACGAGCCCTCAGCTGTGGTCAAAGACTCCAAGGCAATCTAATGGTGTAATGTCTGCGCCATCCACTCTCCTTTGCACCTGAGTTTTCTACCGGCAAAACAGGGCTAGCAGCATTACTTCTGTCTGTGATTTCTTCAGAAACTGCAAGTTGTTAAAGAGCAGTTACTGCCTTTTCATACATGTCAGTGTACTGTGCTAAGGCCCCTCCGAACCTCCTCATGCTGTAAGTGTGCTGTTTATGATGGGTCAAAGAGGAAAGTGGCTTTTAGTAAGTGAAGTTCAGGGCTGCTTTGCACCAGTAAAGTGCCATGTTTCTAACACACAGTTTTTCTATAGAAATTATAAATTCTGGCCAAATTCTAACATTTTCCTCCTTGGTGGATACCTACCATCCACACTGCAGAGTTTGGGTTGTCATAGGGAAGAAGCATATATTTGTATATCATATATGTTATTGCTTATCACTGCATTAGCTGAAATGTTCACTAACAACAGATCTAGAAAGGTAGATGGAGTATTTTATTAAAATAAGCATTTGGAAGGTTTATCTGCTCTATTTTTGGGCATAATTTTCTTTCATAATGCTTCCCTTTCACTACCAAGAAGATGCTCTTACAATGCCCTTAATGCAACCTAAAATTAGGTTCCATTTTATATTGTGGTTTTTGAACAAAGTAGTTTGCCTTTCAAGAGTGTAAGATAGCCAGAAAACTGTCTTGGGATTTGTGGACACCTAGGATCTTTGAAGGATTACTCATGCTAAATGAGGAATTAGAAGGCTAATTGAAGGTAATTTTACTTTTTTTTTTTTCTTCTAAAAGCATGACCCAAGCCTTTCAGTGTGCACAGCAGATGTCCTAAAGATTACTTTTTATTAATATTACACAGTTATAGATAAATTTCACTGTCAGGCTACAAACCTGTGAGTTTCCTGTGTGAGCAGTATGTAAACTTGGCTAGTTAGGAAATATTCACACCTTCAGAGTACAGCATGTGTTGTTAAAAGATCTCTATTAAAATCTTCAGTTTATTAAACTGACAAATGGTAGGAAACTTTCAGACCTCAAAAGCTATGATATAATTTCATTTTAAAACAACCCCACCAAAATCTCACATT
Organism: Falco punctatus; assembly: GCF_963210335.1. Lineage (NCBI taxonomy): Eukaryota > Metazoa > Chordata > Aves > Falconiformes > Falconidae > Falco > Falco punctatus. The sequence goes on from NC_137581.1 coordinate 101,738,639, forward strand.
TCTTGGTGTGAAAGTCACTAAAACTGTACATGTGTCATTGCAGGCAGGACCACAGGTTCGGTCAATCAGTAGCTGTGGTTCTTGTGTTTAAATTAGAGCCTTCAAGGCCTGCAAATATAAAAAAGGGGAACATGAAACCTTCCATTTACAATTGTCAGGGTTTAACCTGTATTTGTGAGTTTCAGATGCAATATCTTTTCATGGATTTTAGATGATGAAAAGACAACTTCTGAAAAAGGTGGTGTTCCCCCCTTGGCCCTGCAGTTTCTAATAGTGGTGATGCTTTACGCAGTGCTTGTACATATTGTTAAGATGTTTAAAACGTTGTCTAATTAATGCATATCGCTAGCCAGATATCTTAGTGCTGCTTACACAGTTGCAATATTGTTGCCTAGGTGATTCCATTCCATTTAGTTCAGTAAAAGCTCCTCTACCATCCCGGCTGGTCTGGCTTAGGGCTCCCATTCTGCAGTGCATCAGCCAAGGTGACTAGGCTCAGCCTCTTTGCTTCCTCTGTCTCACACATGTGGTCAGTGTCAAGTGTCTTGACTGGTGTCGTGGTCTGGTGGGGAGGAGAGAGGAGTTGCAGGCTACTTTCTACAGGGCGCTGATGGTAAGGCGAGCAGGTTGGAGCCAAGCATTTTGCATGCGGCGGTGCAAGATGTGAGGTGAGCAGAGCAGGAGCACCTTTCACTACCTTGAATCAGCCCCCGGGACCATCTGGTGTTCTACATAGCGACGGGAAAGACAAGGGTCACTGATATCACTGACATGGAAGCTTCTGTGCTGGAGGGTCAGAGAGCCGTTCTGATTTGCCATGCCCTTGGGATCCTACGAAATATGGCAAGAAATCTTGGACTTCCTGCGGCAGGGCTTTTGCATTCTGCTACAGAACAATTCAGACTGTTTGTAAACCCTCTCTGCTGAGGAGGACAGGGGGTAAGCATCACATCTTTGAAACTATTTGGAGTTGTTTGTTGGAGACTAATGTGAAAAAGAAACTTTTTGGGAAATGTCAAGATGAAACTTTTTAGCCAAGGAAAATGATTCATTACTTTTGAAAATGTCTTCCCATGTTTTTTAGCCAAACTATGTGGGCAGCATGACCCACACTTAAGTAACTTTGTCACCCAAGTCACCCAGAATTATTCGGTTGACCTTTCTGTTGCAAAAATATATTTGCTCAACTCACCTTCTCTACAGAAAAAAATAATCCTTCCGACAGATACAAAAGTTCTGAGTGATGCCAAGCTATAAATACCACTGTGACAGGCACAGTGTAAGGCTTAGACTAGAACAGGTTGTTGAACTGATATTTCTGAATTATGTAAGCTAGAGAGCATGGAGAGGCACCTCTTTATGGCTATGAAACATTCTTCTAATCTAATCTATGAAACATTTACTCATCATCGCCGTGGAAAAAGCATAGATTTTTCAGTTCAAAGAGAAGTCAAGTAAAAATGCCATCCCAGCAGGTAGCTTGGTGTGTCCAACAGCAATAGGAAATCATGAAATATGGAGTCAGTATTAGAGCTAGGAAGTTGTCTGACAAACTTGCTGAAGAGCTAGGTGGTGCCACTCGGAAAATAACTTCCATTGCTTAGGTTTACTTGTTAACTTTCTAAAGAGGAGGAGAGGTGGAATAAAAAAGTTTAAATTTATTTTTTTCATCAAGGAAAAAATCTGAATGTTTTAAAGAAAATAATACAATTCAGGCCCTTTCCATGAATAAGTCCTTCATTCCAGTATTAAACATTAAGTTATTAAATAAAGGAAAGAAGACTTCTGCTTACTGCTCTAGATGGCTTTGGCATGTTTTGTTTTCTCTGGGCTTCACAACTTATTCCTATTTGTTTATTTGTAGAGATGCCTGTGTTTCCTTATAAGTGGGTGTATCTCTAGTAGCTATTCATAGGCAGAGGTAGCCTCAGCCAGTCTTTGAAAATATCTTACTCCTTGTAACTATTTGATCCTGTAATTGTCTATAAAAGCTTGGATCCAGTGCTGATGCTAGGAATATTTTATTGCTCACCAAGGAGCACTTGTGGCTATGTTTTGATAGCCAGGTTTGTGGTTCTGGAAAAGTTCAGGGATTCCAGAAGGCCATCAGTGCAATAGTATTATTGTATCTTTTTAGTGAAAAAGAGGAAAATACTAGAGGCTAGTGAAACAAGTGAAATACCCACAGGTAATAATTATCAATAATAAAAGAGCATCTCTGGAATAAAAATTAAAGTGTAAAACAGTGAGTGTCAGCTTTAACTTATTTTCACCAACAGAAGATACCAGATGAAGGCATAGGACTCACATAATGAAATACAGCAATAAACATAACATTTTTTATTTCTGGAACACCCATCAGTTTATATTATCAGTGTCATGTATTTTTCTTTTTTGCAATGCTGGAAGGAGTCCACCTATTCTGGATGAGAAACAGAATTGAACACAATCATGTTCTGTAATGAAAGACAGAGATTTAAACAAAATTCTGATCATTTTGTGATTTCAAGCTGAATTCCGAGGTCAGTACTGGAAAAAAACTCTTACTACATTTGATAAATACTGGAATATGTTTTAAAAGTCTGGCTTATTTAACATTCAGACATCTTATGTATCAGAATAACTGAATTTATTCAGAATATTATCATATCATTATTTATGGCCTTTCTTAAGGAATTATTTATCTAGAGTATCATGATATTAATAATGAATAGACATGATTGTAGAATGAAATGTTACTGAAAATGTAGGAAACAATCTCCATGGAAAGGAGAGGAATTGAAAACCTGTGATTTTTTTTTAAGGTATATTCACACTCTCACAGAGTTCCAGCTTTAACCTCATATTACATTGCTGCATGTTCCCTGCTTGGACATAGCCAGCATGTCTTACATTTCCCTTGTTACACTCTTTTATATTTAATACTCTTTCAATTGCTGAAGACCGCAGTAACAAATCCTTCATTCACACCCAATTTATGCATCTTCTGTTCTATCCTAACGTGTACACTGCTCTCATCGCTACGGTATCAAGTGATTCCCAAGTGATATATTTAATAGCCATCATAAGCACCCATCCTCTTAAAGGGGGGATATGTGTGTAACACAATGATTATTTTGTTTTAATTATAGATGATGGGTCCCATTTTTCATGAGAAAAGGTACATTTTTCTCATGTGTATGACAAAAAAGGAAAATAATTGTGAGGGATGGTATCATGCTTGGGCAGGGGACAATGACTCTTCTGATGAAAGCGATTTCTAATGGCTCCTGATTCCCATCAAGTTTTCTTTAATGGCTGTGAGTTGGACCATGAAAGGTAATGTGGCACTACATCATGGGCAGCTCTGCACAGTTGTTTCCCACTCTGACCATATTTTAAGACGGCTGATGGAAGATTGACTTTAATCCAGCCACTGTGCTGTGCTACCGAGCCCTGAGAGAGCAGGTATATTTGTCAGGCTCAGCACTACACTATTACATATGTAACACTGTTGACTCTTAAAATGTATCTATAATACAATATTTTTTCACTGATATATTCACACTAATGATCTATGACTAAGCAAAATTAGACATTACCTAGGATGTTACATTATGCTTTACAGTTTGATAGGTAGTGACTATTGCTGGTCAGTGAGAAACAGTCTGTATGATCAACCTTCCAGTACCTAAAGGGGGCCTACGAGAAAGCTGGAGAGGGGCTTTTTACAAAAGCATGTGATAAGACAAGGGAGAATGGCTTTAAACTGAAAGAGTGTAGATTTAGATTAGATATACAGAAGAAATTCTTTGCTGTGAGGGTGGTGAGGCACTAGAACAGGTTGCCCAGAGAAGCTGTGGATGCCCCGTCCCTGGAAGTGTCCAAGGCCAGGCTGGATGGGGCTTTGAGCAACCTGGTCTGGTGGCAGGTGTCTCTGCACATGGCAGGGGGGTTGGGACCAGGCTATATTTAAGGTCCCTTTCAACCCAAACCATTCTATGATTTTATGATTATTTCTCAGGCAAATGGGTGGTAAAGCACTCAAGTTGTTGTATGATCATTACTGGAGTATTTTTTGTGAAATTCAGACTGTGAATATCAGATGAATGATCACGCAAAAGTAGAGTAAAATTTTCAGTGAATGCATGCTTTTTGCCCAAAATTATACATGTCTGCTCCAAATCTATTTGCCAATTCACATTCAATTTTTCAAGCACTACAGGTCGAAATACTCCATGCAATAAGAACTGGGGTCTGGAAGTCCACCTCACCAGCAAACAAATGTCTGATTGCTTGCTATTCTGTGACTAATGAGACTGAAGAAAAAATCCATATGTTCTTTACTGAGCCAAGCTTCTGGTTCTATTACTATTCTCTCCTAATTCTTTTCTAAACACTGAAGATATTTAGTGTAAACAAATCTGTTTTTAAGATGGAAGAATATGGGTGTTCTTTCTGTTTTCTTATTTTTTTCGAGTCTCTAATATATAACTGTGTTCATTAAAACATCTAATTTTCAACCTTTGTTTATAGGAAAGCATTTTAATGTAACTCCTCAATAAAATGTGAAAATTCATGTCCATCTAAAATTATTCCCTTGCTTATCATTTCCTGTTTAAACTAGATTTCTTTTTATATTTTCCTGACTATATATTTGTTTTCAAAGTTCTTTATATATGTGCCACTTGTTATACTATAGAATGAGAGAATGACAATCTTACAAATGGAATGAGTTATAATCTCTGCAGTGTAGGACACCTATACACAGGCTGGGGTGGGACTACCCTGGACTAGATCCCAGTTTTCCCGATGTCTCTACCTTGCACACTGCAGTCTGGGTGGATGCAGTATTGGCAGCGGCAGCTCTTCCCAGGCTGTGGCTACATGTGAGAAGGAGTGCTTCCACATACTGCTGGTGAGAGGCAGAGAGCAGGCAGAAGTACTACATGGACCAGACGGCTGTGGAGGGGGAATTTAGACTATGTATTTGCATGTGTCTAGATCCTATAAAGACCAGGGGTGATAATCTAAATTCTAAAACGGATCTCTCCAGAGAAGCTGGATAAAGCTTTTTGTTCATATTATTCATCATTCAACAGAGAGCACTGAGGATGTCCCAGAGCTGGGGTTGGTACACCGGCTCTTGATCAGGGCAATGGCATTGGTGTAGGACAGCATCTCGGCATGATGCTGCACTGTATCATGTGCAGCTCTCAGCCTGGTCAGAAAGGTAGGGACAGAGCTGACTGCATGGGGGAGGACAGTTCTCTTGGTCTTGAAATGGAAAGTCCCAGCTTAACTTTTTAACATTGCTGCAAATATTGGCACTTTTCTAGTAGCACCTTGGAAAACGTAACATACTTGAACCAGTTACGAAGACTGAAGGAACTGTGTCCCCTCCAACAAAAGGCTCAAAACCTGCTGGATAACCACTCCTCTCTCTACGGGCATATGAACTGTATCTTTCAAAGACTCTGTCCCCTAAGTTTTGTCCTTGTCTAGTCCTTCTAATGCAGTTGTGTGAATCAAAGGCAGGAGCTAACTGAACTTTAGGAAAAACAAGTAAAAAGTGCTTTCACCTTTTTTTTTTTCTTTTTCAAAATTTTCAGAGCTTATGCAAACATCTGTGTTTGCATGTGTTAAAGGTTTCCAGCCTCCTGAGCACACTCATTCTTCTTGTAACTAGAGCAGCTGCTGTGAAAAGCTCTTTGTCTCACCTGTCAGTATGGCTGACAGAACATGAGAGATGCACCATGGAGTCACTGGCACCCGAGAAAGAAACAGCTGCTCTTGCAAAACAGCCGAAGTCCTTTTGTTCACATCACTTTGTTCTCTCTGCCCCCACCTCTCCACCTTTGCGCTCCCTCCCCTGATGTGTACTCAAGCAGATGTTAAAGGATTGGAAGACCTTAAATCTTGCTGCTCTACCCCACCAAGGCAACTACAAAACTACTTTCAAAATACCCAGCTAGGACATTTTACCCTTATTGGATGAACAGGTAGTTGAAAGGAAACTGAGAGGATGAATGCAGGTGTTTTTGAAGCATTAAACCCGTGGGTGGACAGTGGAAGGACTGATGGATTTGCGCGAAAGGAATAGTATGAGTATTGTGGATTCCTGAGACTGGAGAAAAAAGTAAATTACCAAGGAGTTGTCACATGCATTGCCAAGATGCTTCTGGTTTGGTAACAATTTCCACTCCTTGCTTGCACAGATGAAAGTGATGGCAGTCAAGGAGCCATTCCAGGCCCCAGCAGGAGATCGTGCAACAGGACTGATATGTTCACTTTCACTGACTCTGCTGTCGTTACTTCCTTTTCAACAAATGTGTGTAGTGATTTTGAGTTTACTTCCTTTTCAAAAAATGTGTGTGGTAATGTTGAGTTCAAGACATTTTTCTATATAGCGTGCTTTCACAGGCTCTCAGCAAATCTCAAAGTGTACCCTTCACGCACATGGAGCCTGCCTCCTTTCACCAGATTGTTTCTAACGTGTTGCATTACACTACACTTAGCTATTCAGTGAGGTATTTTGGCATTGTGTCTGCTAGTTCCTGTTTAAAGTAAAACACATCATAGGAATCGGATGGTGGATTTTAATACATCATCAGTATGTTACATACAAAAACTTAATAATATAATATAGATCATTCTTTTCCTGATGTCTTCTGTGTCTCTTCTTTCTGTTCCATGCACTTTAGGCCATCCAGTAAGATTTGACCTAAGACAGGATCCACTTCTTCAGGACTTGTATGTTCCACCTTAGCAGTCTAAATACTAAAGTAAGTAAATTCTTACGTTTGTAAGCAATCTTTTATGAGTAGGTATTTATATAAAAATACCTACTAAGATTATAAACAATATGTTTTTATTCAGGATGCAATGTGGATCTTTCATTAGAAGAGAGTTAATGTAGAACATAGATTAATACACGTGGTATTAGTAAATATTTTTGGGGTTTCTTTTCAGATATTGTTGACATGTAATATTCGATAATTTCCCAACTGACTTTAACGTCTTTGTCAACGACTGACTGTAAAAGACAGGAGCTGTTTTATTTACTTGCAGGCTACAATGTATTGCATGTTACTTTGTTCCAAAGTCAGCAGGCAGCACATCCGAAAGGCTGGCTTGCCTTTTCCTAGTTGGCGCACTCTGGATCTGGAAGAAGCAGAGGGTCTGAGGGTGGGCTGAGTGCTCACTGCAGAGCTGGGGGCAGTGGGAAGAGGGAGATCCCAGCACATGCCTGTGTGCACATGTGCGTGCCTGTGAGCGTGAGCTCACATGCTGCCTGAGCAGAACCTGAGAGACTGCAGGGACAGAGGAAGCAGACATGCTGTCGGCCTCAAGGAGGATGAAAAACAAAGAGCTTTTTTTCTGCAGACTGTAGCATCATTGCAGAGACCCATGCCAAGCTGCTGGGCTGAGAGCAAGACCAGGAGAAAGGATGGTGCACAGAAACAGAGTTAGTTTACAAACCCTTTTGATTTCATTCTGAGTTTCTTTAAACGAAAAAGAAAATCACAGCATATCATTCTAGTTTCTATGCCCATCAAGACCAGTTTTTAGGTTCTCACCCCATTTTGTTATTTAGTGGCCCTTCCTTTAATGACAAATCTTATGTTCTTCTCAAAGCTACAACTAATCAAAGTCCTGTCACAGTGATCAACTCCCTACCCAAAAAAAAAACATGTTCCCCTTTTCCTCATCTGTTGTTCTCTGTGAAATGTTGACTCCTTTCAGCCATTAAAGGACATTTTGCTGGCACATATAACTGACCAGTGTGCAGTAGGTAAAATTATGATTTCTCCCAGCTCATGTGCCATGATTGTAACCTGCATTTCCCATGGCAGTGAGCAATGATGGACTCTCCCTCACGTAACATGCTGCCTTCTGGTCCAAAAGGCTTGACAGCTGGTCTGGATTTGTTCTGGTCTATACAAACTCTGCTGCAGTTTGAACAATTCCTATTCCTTTCATTGCTGTCTATCAAGAAAGTAATTTCTGAGTGGTACCCACTTGGATGAAAGCAAGGGGTAGGCAGAGCCAGGGGGAAGGTGTCAGAGCAGCACCCTGCACAGAAAGACAAGGGAAGGGGCTCCCCATGGATGCTGAGAGAGGGAACCTGCTTCTTCTTTTCCTGTTGTTTCTGTCTCTTCATCTTCATCCCATCTCCCAGAAGCCTCCCACCGTCAGGAGCAGCTCTGACCATCTCACCCCCAGGTTGGGGGACAAGGCCAGGCACCAGCAGCAGCACAGCAGCCAGGGGCTGAGCTGTGCTCTCTGCTGCAGCTGCGGAGCTCTTCCCTGCAGCTTTCCCTTATTCTCTTTTCTCACCTTTACTATGTATTGCCACACTGGTTTGGCCCTTTTGATTCATCTGTCTACCTTGATTCATAAGTGCTGGCTGTTGTGTTTGTGTACAGATGACTGGCTATGTACTATGCATCCCTCAAATAATTTTGCTCTCATTCCCCCATCTGCACACACTCCTATGTTTTGAATCAGCCATGTGAGTGAAAATCTGGAATAAGTCTGTTACACTGTATGATCTAAGGTAATTTACAGAAGCATCTAATCCCTTCCCTCTTTGTGGTTCCTGGCTGTACGGTAATAATATCTTACTAAATGCTTTATACAGCTGAGTAATCTGTTTGCCTATCTCATATCTGTGTGTCACTGCTCTAAGCCCATGCTTTTTTTCCCCTTCCATGTCACATGTGTGTCAATTGATTTGTCTGGCTCTGTTTCTTGAAGACTGCCGTACTCGCTCTTTCCCCAACACTGAAAGACTTCCAGTGTCCTCCATCCCACCTTACTGCATCTACTCTCAGCCATTGTAATTCTCCTTTCTTTATCTATCTGCATGCTTCAGGAGACACAGAAAAGCTCAGACCAACTGGGAGAGTCCATATGAACCCACAGACCTGTTGTGTTCTACACAAACACAAGATGATCTGGTGTCTCTTTCAAGGGTTAGTATCTCTCTGGTACCATGCTCCTGTGCCTATGGATCTCTGGAGGACACAGCAAGCCAGCAGATACAAGACAAGGCTGGGAACTGTTTGGGGATACCCAGCAGAAATGTTCACTTTGTTATCTATATGCCTCTCTGCCTCATCTGTGAGTCTAATGGAAACATTCCCCTGGAATGCAGTCTGAAAACAGTGTAAGAAGGTTGCCAGGCATAGGCGGGGAAAGAATGTGAAAGTACTGTGGGTTGTGATTTATTTATTTATTTATTTTCTCCTGGGGAACTACTCTGTCTTTGGGGCAGTCCCTTCGGGATTCATTCAGAAACAGTGAACTGATGCTTAAACACATAACATATCTTTGGTGGAGAGATTAAATTCTAGGAATGAAAGCTGATATTTGTATATCTAAAATAAAGACCTGAATTCCCTAGCTGCTGTCATGTCACTTGGTTTCTAGCCAGGAGGTTAACCTACAAGCTTACTGTGGAGGTTTCCCCTTAAAAGGGTAACTGTAACTTTGCATGGCATGTCCTTTATTGGAAAGTTTACTGGAACAGGGATTTACTTTACACAGGAATGTGGGGGTTTTAAAGCTGTTGTTAAAACAAATATTTGGACCAATAGACAAGCTACAGTAGGTGGAATCATATCACTAAAATGTGCTGATAATGCAGATTAATTTATCTCCTACAAAAAGTAGAGCATACACAGGCAAACACTTTCAACGTTTAATTTCCACCCACTGAATGATATTATTATTGGTCTTAAAGGCTACCTCCTCTTGTGAGGCAGAAGAGGTTTTCTAGATTTCGCCACATAAGCTTTCTTGTTGAACAATTCAGTACTGGCAACTACAATAAGCTCTCTCTTCCTAGAGAAATAAGCATATTCTCCAAGGTTATGTAAAAGGAATAAATTTAGGACCTTGCAATGTCACATTTACCAATCTTTTTACAGAGGAGGACTTAACTGACAAGCTTGGTGCCTTCAACTATTCTCTGACTCTACAACTAAGGAATTATTTCTGAGGTTAGACGCATTACAGGCTTTCTGTTATTCATACTGCTTATTTAAAGTGAGCCATTATTTTCAGAACTTGTAAAATTTAACAGTGTTTAAAATTTGACTACTTGCAGAAGCTCCGCAAGCTCCTTAGTAAGACTGTCAGGTTAGCAGGACAAGGCGGATAGAGCCTAGGCCGAATAAGATATTTCAGCTCTTCAAATAAGGGGAGAATACTTGGTGGGGAAAGTCATTACACAAGGAATGCAATGACAAAACAGCACACTATTCCAGGGTAGTACTGGACATTTCACAGGATCATAAAAATCTTGGCTTCCATTCCTTAAGGGCCTTTAAGCAGCTGAGTGATCCAACCACATTCAAGTGCTTAGCGGAACAAGTGCTTTCTTAGTGTTACATTAGGTTTTGTAAATCTAACATATAAAACTACATGACATACATTAAAAAAAATAAAATATTGTATTTCTTTTTATTTGGGCAGAGAACTGTATTCTTCTGTAACTGATGGAATGATCAGAGACTTTACAACTGTACAAATACTGCCTGGCTTCAGAGAAAATAACTGTTTGGATGCGTAGTTTTAGTGTGGGCTCCTCTCAGGAAAGATTTGGAGATTATTGAATTATAAAAATTAGGGCTTTTTAAACTTGAATAGAAAATCATTCTGCTTTTCAGTCACAGTGAAAAATATTAATGTGTTTGCTCCAGGTTTTTATTTGGCTTTTTTAATCTTTTAAAAGTCTAGGCTGATTATTCATGTTGCTCACAGCAAATCTCCATAAAGTAGCAAAATCACTAGGAAAAACTGATTTTGAATTTAAATGCTCCTTATTCTAATGTGAGCATTATCTGGTCCTGGAAACGAGTTATAGCATGACAGATGTTTTTTTGGTCAGTTGATCCAAATTTGGAAGATAGGATTTGATAACAGTTTAGTTAGACCAGTTTACTAATCAGTTATGGACAATGGCACCTCTGTTTAATGTGAAGTCTAGAGAAGGTAATGTGTGGTGGGGTTTTTATTCGTATTTAGGATATTAGATAAGCAGAATGGATTTCATGATGGCAAACCAGAAGACAAGAAGTATGCCTGCACATGCCATGTTTATTCCAATTCAACCTTTAAGAGCTTGCTTTAAAAATCTTAGATTTGTAGTTCTATCACAATTCCTTTAAAGTGGGGGAAGGGTAAGCAAGGTATGAACTTAACAGTATTTACATTTGAAGACTAAGCAATTTCTGAAGAGTGTGGTAGGAACTAGTTATTGCAAGAACTATTATTTAGTTTAATTGATCCCAGCTGGGCTTGGAAGAGATTCTGGCCAAAAGCATGCAAATGCTTGCCAAAAGCCTGTCATATTTGATAGCTCACACTGCTATGAACTTGGCTAAGAGAGGTCAGACACATAGCGAAAACTAAGCTCTCCTCTGCTGTATCCAGGCTAGCTTAAAAATGCAGATATGTTGCCAGCTGACTAGCAAGCCTTTCTCCTTTCAACCTTGTTTTAAGAGGCCCCCAATTTCTTGGAAGTGGGGGAGTGTAACACTGCGAAGCAATGGGAAGATGTTCCACACATGGAGCGATGGGCAGACACAGCTGCTCTAGGATCCTCTGGGCATCTGTTTTCATTAAAACTTCACTTGTGCATTTGACCTATCAGCTGGATTCAGAACATGTCACTGGTAAAGGTACACAGTGTTTGTAACACCACTAATGAATCAACCTTGCTTTAAAAATCTCCCTCTGTCAGAAATATTTTTCTTCTTCTTCTTCTCCTCTTTAGGATACCTCCCCCTAAGGCTTTTGCTAACTTTGCAAAAGATTAGAAAAGTTTGAGTAACATAATTTAAGCCAAACCATTGCAACAAATATCATATATTTATTACAGGAGCAGGCACAATAAATCTGATTAATTTCACATTGCTTTCCTTCCTTGATAGCTACCGAAATAATTTAGGATAGAACAATAATTTTAAAGAAAGAAGAAACATCTAATTAAGGGCAATCAATTTTTGAATCAACTGTGCCTTTCCTCTTCAACTCACTTAGCAAGTATAATTATTTATGTTGTTTGAAAGAGCGAAGCAGGAACCTCTTTCTTTGTGGAGATCTATACACTAGGTTTCCTCTGTCCATTTTCTCTGTTGGACCATAACCACCCTGGTGGAACCCTCTCAGCCTCTCCAGAGAAGCAGTTCCACTTTGCCTAAATAATTAAATATTCCTTGGACCGGAGGACTGGAACCTCTACAAAGGGCTTATTTTTTCCCTTCTTTATTCTTTGTTTCCCTCTTACTCAGTGAATATTTAATTACAAAGTGGAAAAGTCCAATAGGAGAGATGAAGTCAGGGAAGATCCTCTAGGTCAGGGGAACTGGCTTTCAAACAACAATGTCCCACTGGATTGAAGCACAATTATCCTTCCATAGCTGAAGAACTGGCTGATTTAACCCAAAGCACTGTCATTCTGTTTTTCAGAATAAAGACTTTCAAGGAGCACTCTTGGTAAAAATTAAACAGCTAATATGAACATGATCTCGAAACTTATAAAATACATGTTACATGGGTTCATTACTATTAAATCTGGCAAGTAAGAACACAGTGTAAGAAAGTGGGAGTTTTACCTACCATAGGGAATAAGTAATGGGTATGGAGGTTCAGGAGTCCACTCAAGGGATGTGAATCATCTAGGCCACTCACTGATTGCAGTCAAAGCTTGCTGCTATCTGAAGTTCTTACTGAATCAAAAATAAACTATAAACCTCTGTCCAGCTCCTGTGAAAAAAAATATGTAGTATCTTTGTTATTTTTAGATGGCATTATTACCAGAGAGGCAGTCTAGGCAGTTGCAGAGAACTTCCCTCTGGGTCTTCTCTCAGTTGTTTTCAGAATCCACCAAGGATTCATTGCAACATGCTATGACACTGTTCCTGCTGCTGTTGGTAATGGATTAAGAGTAGTACGGAGCATTATGAATTTAGGGAGAGTGAATGGCAGGGTAGGTGCTAGATGCTGTGCTCACAGAACTGGGGGGGCAGCAAAAGCAGAAGCAAGAAAAAGCCAACAAATGAGCACTCCAGTGTTAAAACACTGAAGAATCAGATTTGTAAAAGAAAAAAGGGTCATTATATTTATAAACTCAACAGTCATTTGACTCATCTAACAGCTCAAGCTACTGAAAAGATCTACTTCACACTGGCCACATTCAGGCATTAAAACCTTGGATGTTTGTGACAATTATGCTAACTTGAAACCAGCTATGTAGCACAACCCTCTTGCCATCCTTCTTGCCTTGCAAACCCACCGTCCAGGTGTTAATTTTACAGTGAAAGACTGAAATGTCATGATTATCTTACAGCATTTCTCTTTAACAGCACCTAGTTAAGTAGAGGGAACATATTTCAAAGAGGAATTATGATCTGGGCACAGACCAAAATCAGTAACATTTATTTGTTAGCAACTTTATTGTCTAAGCAGAGAAAGACACTGTGATGGAAACACTGGGAGGTCAAAGTTCAAAATCAGGTACTCTAATGGTTTTGGGAGTCAGATACTAGAAATGGATATTTAGATGCTAGATGAAGGTGTTTATAATTGAATCAAGTTCCCCTATAGAGTACAGCACCTTTTTGAGTTGGTCAAGTGTAGAAGGGTGACCCATGATAATGAAGAGAGGCGAAGCAAGGGCTGACCTAAAGCTTGGACTAAAATGGTGTGATGGGGGTGGCTGGGCAGAGCCAGGCAGAGATACAACACTGATTATTTCATATCCTCACATACACTGCATGGCTTGCAATTGTGCCTAATCTAGTCTAGTTCAGGCTTTCAATACTGTGGGTCCCTGAGCATCTGTCCATTTCTGTAGTTTCCTGGACTGAGGTAAAGAATGAAAAGCAGCGCAGATCCAGTTCAGGCACACAAGAAAAGACCATGACGTTGTGAGACATTTTTGTGTGGTGTTAATGGTAGGAATTCAGTGGGCTAATGTCCTGCTGGCATTAGCAACACTCATGGTTGCTTTAGGCTACACCAGTAGCTTATACCAACTTCTCTCAGGCACCAAGTAAAAAAAAGTAAGCATACTTAAGATAGTTGTCACCACGTCCTGTTTAACTTGGGCAGCCTCTTGGCATTTCTGCCTTGGCTCATAGTCATGGTTGTAGGCAGAATGATTGCAACTGTTTTAGATGACAAAGTATTTCTCATGTAGGGAGCTCATTTCATGACTAACGATGTTTAACTTTAAGAGAAGCTGAAGTTTGCAGTAGTACCACTTTTTGGACAAAAAAATAGTAAGTAGATTTTTGAACAAAACTTACCATCTTTGGAAAGTTCAATTGAATGATAATTTGGTCTAGCTTTTCAACAAAAATCCAGAGACCACAAATTCTTTTGCAGTTTCTACTTTGGTTTTGAATCTGCTTACAGAAAGAATACCATTAATTATCAAGAATACCATTTTGGAAATCAATTTAAAAAAAACCCGTCTTTCCTTCTGTTTTAGAAAATTGACATTAAATCAGTTTTGTATAGAACAGAGATAATGATGATGTAAATAATTATACAGAATTCAGTGCATAGAACTGATACTTAGAACAAACAGGTATGTTTTGAATAACACTGTTTAAAGAATGTTAATTAATAGAAAATGAATTTAATGTTTAACTCTCCTACCCTATATATTACTAAAATTTCTTGTGGTCCTCAGTGCTTAGAAAGATAAGCAGTAAAATGCTGCAAATATTGTCATAGTGCAGCAGAGTCAGAATTACAGCTTGTTGATTCCAACCCTGGAAAAAGTCAAGAAAAGCTGAGCCTGCACCTAGACTTGCACTGATATCAAAGGTGACACCTTTCTACTTTAGCGACATCAGGGCTGTGTTCGAAGTAAATATTGTGGTACCTTACACATACTGTTCTCTAGAAAAATTTAGTCTTGTAGTCTTGAACCAGCCAGATACTAGAAACAATACCAAACTTCAGCTAACTGCACTTCAGTTAGAAAGGGCTGCACATGGACTTTCACATTCCCTGAGGAGCACAACCAATGTGATGACTGTCAAGGAAAAGTAAAAGGAAGCTGCTTTGTTATACATGCTAGTTATCAGCTTACAGAAAAAAAAAGTAAATTATTAATAAATAGCAAATTAATTCTCCTTCAAGTGGGAGGTAGATTAAAGCTACTGAGGAGCATCCACCGCAGTAGTTATGTTGCTTTGGGAGGATAATGCGACAATTCATTAAGGTCAGTTAGAGAAAGGAGGCCATGCTATTCTTGACATTTACCTTAAATTGTTGTTCAAATGTCAATCCTTTTTTGCTGTAGTCTCTGTATAACAGAGGAAGAGTTCATTAAGGCTTAAAGTGTAAAGGTAGTGTACACTACTTAATGCAAAAGGAAATCTATTTTTCTTAAGTATTCTATATAAATGTTACAAATTAAGACTATTTTATATGGTTTTCTAAAAAAAAAAAAAAAAGGAAGAAACAAAATGTTCCTCAGACAACTGTACTTTAACAGCTTCAGAGCTTTTACACATAGTTCTTATCTTCAGGACCACACCATGCCAGTGAAGTGCAGATGTGACAACAGAAGAGAGCTGCAGAAGAAACTCATGAGCTGCAGTTGCCTGAGGCAGGTACAGGCATGGGGGATGGATAAAGCCAGATGCCCACTGGTGTAGGGATACCGAGTGAGGGTTGCTACAAGTCCAGGAAAATCTGTGAGGACAGCTTTTTTGTCTGTGTGCACATGTAGTGCTTTAAGCATGCTGGAACCAGTGACTTGCTTCTTTAACAGGGCCTCTGTTGAAGGGAGAAGGCAACTGATGATATTCACAAAACTTGTCATAACTTTACTTCTTAGAAGGATTTTTACACCTTGCATAACTCCTCGAGGAGCAAGGTTGTGCATAGCATGAATACAGAGAGTAAAACCATGTCCATACTAGGTTGTTGGACGACTACCCTGTCCATTGGTTTATGCTTTAGCAATTACTCCAACTCTACCACAAAAAAAATTTTCTTTTTAATTGTATAGCCCTGTCCTCTAATGATAAATATCAGTTTTCATTCTTTTGTCTTACTTCAGTGGTCACTGTTAACCATCAATAGCATGTAAATAAAGCAGACCATCTTGCATGTGTTGTCTGCTAGAAAATAATAGTTTACACTACATTAAAAGTAATAATGTAGTCTGACAATGAATTAAACTGACCTTGTGGATCATAGTCTGACCTTTTGTTTTACATAGACAACATCAGTGTTGTCAATTACAGATTAATTTTCATTTTTCTATATTCCCTTCTCTCAGCTCCAGGGCAATAGCTTGAAGTAGTATAGAGGGTTTTTCTTTACTACTACTCACTTTGTAATTTTTGCTTTCCTCCTCTTTCTTTTATGTCTCTTGTTTGGCTTTTTAATCCTGTCACTCAATTTTTTCCTCTTTCAATGGCACTTGAAAGATATTAAATTTCAATAATGTTAATAATTTTAATGATTGATATTTTAATGACATGTGTTCTTCCTTTCATTTCAGTTCAGAGACTGAATGTTGGAAATCATGACCAAAGAACAGAGTTGCGTGAGAAGTTAGCTACCACTGGTTTAATATTCGCCTAACAGGTGAACAAAAAACTTAATCTGAATTTTCCATCTGGGTGTTTTATCTTTCTGTGGTCTCTTTCCAATGAAATTGCACCCTTTTCCTTTCTGTGGCCTTCATATCAGCCTTTGCAACTTCTAACCAATGGATGAAGGAAACTCTTACTTCTTCAAACAGCTCTCCCTATTTTAAGAACCTACATATTCTTAAACTAAATATTTCCTAAAATACAAGCTGAAAAGACCACTTGCCTATGAAATGCTGCTGGAGGTGTTTTCAGAACTGGAATTACAAAGCCTGGGTCCAACTAGACCTTCTCTCTGTCTTGCCTCAGGTGTTCAGGGGTGTCAGCAGAGCCCTTCCACAAAGCACAGCCATGAAGTCCAAAGGCAGAACACTAACCTAGGCCATATGAATTCTATTCAAAAGTTTGAAAGATAAATATATTTCTTTAACCAGGATTTTAAGCTAAAATGTTAAAACTGAAAAGGTCAACTATGAAAAGGTGCTGGCCTTACATTACAGTAATGTAAAAACTCAATTACTTTAATAGCTGTAGTACTTGAACAAATTCAGCTATATTAAATTATATTTTCTTTCCTGTTTTCTTGATGGTATGCACTATTACGAACTTCAGCTATATAGCTATTAAATAAAGATATTTTTCACTGTTCAGGTATGAGTGTTTAAATGGTGCTAAATTTCCAGGTACATAGATGAGCTAATTAAAATTTTAAAAAGTTTTTATTCTAATGGTAATACATTCTGAATCAATTCACAGTTCAATTTCTGAACTGGTTTGTAAAATTTTGCTTGAGTACTTCCAGGCACTTGAAAAAACCATGGTTCAGTAAAGTCCATAGTGTTCTTTTTCTGAACCTCATAAGTTAACCTCAGCATTATTAATTTAGCAATAAACTTTTGTAAGAACTGCAATTTCATTTGACAGTATAGTTTGCAATTTTATAGGCAAACCAGACATTAAAATTCAAATAGCTTCTGGTTTTATGGAAAATGGCAGAAAAAACAAGGGTTTTTTTTTGACCCAGTTACTTCTGACTTCAAGTCAAGATGGGTAGGCATTAGGATTGTTGAAAATCAGAATTAGCTGACATCAATTAATATTTGACATCAGTTATAGGTTAAAACTGCTCATAGGATGATAAACAGTCTGGTTTTGCAATGGATATTTTAGTTCACTGGATGCAAAGACAAGTAAAGGAAGCTCCAATATACTTATTGCCTTGTACGCTTGCTGTCCTCTGTGGCCACCCCAATGCTGTAGTACCTAAAGGGGTCAATTGGAAGAATCTTTTCTGAGCATCTCTGTCTGATTCTCTGTATCTACAGCAAGGAGCCAAGTATCAATTTTGCTCAGAACTACTTGGAGTACATGGCTTACTTATAATTTATGACTTCTTATTTCAAGACCAAGCATCTTAATTGTGGATATGTTTATTTATTTCCATTTTATTATCTACTATTTTTTTATTCTTTTGTTGTTGTTGTTGTTGCTAAATACTGGACAAAGTTAATTTCAAGTATTGGGTTACATCTTTTTTGTTTGTAGGTATTAATTTTTTTCTTTCAAACTCTGTTTACTTTAAAACTAATTGCACGTTACTTTTAAAGCCTAGATTCCTTCTCAGCAATCAGAAGCTTTTTCAAACAACTTCTTTTTTTTCTGTTGCTGCATAAGAAAGAAAAAATTACGTTTACTTTTGTAATAGCACCAGGTAGTAGTACTGTAAAACTTGAAAAGCATTGCCAGGTCTTCCAGCTGTACTTCCCCCCATTAGTCTTACTGATCCTCCTATTCTGCTCCTTCACCTCTCAGATAACTAGTGATGTTTCTAAATTACTCTTTTATCAGCAGGGATAATCTTTTTACATCAGCTTTGTGGCTTCCCATTCAGCCCAAGACGTGTTTGCCTCAAATATAAACAAATCCAAATTTTGTGGTACACTTTGTCCACACAAACTGACGTAGCTTTTTGGATAGGTATGACACCACTGCAGATCAGCACTGTTAGTACCAGACATTTTCTTAATCTTTTTGACTCATGTCTTGACGTTTTACTTGACGTCCAATATTTATTCTGCCACTTCAAAGTCCTCATAATGCAAAGGAATATCTCAGATTCCTGCACAATTTATCTAATATGCCTTATCCACAAAGGAAAAATAGTTTTATACTGCTGTAGCAGCCTGTGGGAGACTTTTCAGCTTCTGGTGACTCACCAGCTCATGATCAGTTTTGCAGCTCCGACAGTGTTGAGGTTGCTGTAGAGGTTGGATATGGAATGAGGGGATGAAGCCAAATGGTGTTGGTAAGCCTGTGCTGGTTAGGAGGGAGCTGCTTGTCCAGCAGAATGGTGAGGTACTTGGGACATCCCCGTGACCACTTGTTCACTGTGACGCATCCCCAGAGCTCCTGACATGACATGGGCTTTGTGGTCTCTGGACACAGGCAGCTCTCAGAAGGGCTCCTCAAGCGGTCCAAGACACCACTATGAAAGTTAAGAGAGAATCTCCATTAAAGAAGTTCAGGTGAAGGGTACTGCTGTCTAGCAGCCAGAAGCCAGGCTTTCCAGATATGTGTGCTTTTACCTTAGTAAAGTCCTGAAGTTGACAGTTTTATTTTTAAGTGCAAAGCAAATATCCACTCAGAACAGTGAATGTTTCTTTATTAAGATTAAGCTGTTTGCAATTATGAGAAAGTAAATACTGATTTTAGAAAATACACACTGCTAATTTCCACCTGCATCTGATTCAGCTGTGTGCCAAATACCTGGGTTTCAGCACCTACATATTTCCAGGATGTTTTTCAGAAGGCAAATGAAAGTTAATTTTAAATACATTATAAAAACAACAGGTGTTTGGGATTATTTTCATTTACGTTCATGCCACTGCTACAGGTTAAATAAGGAGATTGGTGAGAAAAGTGTATGGACAGCAGTTAGGGAAAAAAGGGGCAAAGTTTTTATGAATTTTATTATCACATCAACATTATATTTAATGAGAGTTTTAGTCATATCTATAAATATTTAATAATATAATAAAGTTTCATAATAATTACATCATGTGTGACAAAGTTTTTTTCTTTAGTCAAACTTGGAATGGGAATTTAATAGTAAAGACATGAAATCAATTTGCACCTTATGCCACACTTTTTTGTACAATTAGATTATCTGTTGTTACTAGTAACATGCCATATGTGTTTAATACTATAAATTGGCTTACACTCCTTTTTGGAAAGTCAAATGCCAATTTGTCTTCCAGAAGGTATCAAGTGTGGCTCGTAATGGTGTTTCTCACAGGTGATGAAATGAAGCATGGAAGGTTTTGCTAGAAGATACACAAGTGTTTTCCATGCAACTGGAAACACGATGTGACTGCAGCCCTCCAATGTATTTTGACCTAATAGATGGGAAAAGGTGTCTGGTGTTCAGATATCTTTGCTCCTGGCTGTGTTTCCTCCTAATGGGAGACCTTCCCCTGAATGGAATAGGGTTGGCTGCAGAGGTATGTGTAGAAAAACTGTTGAGAATTTAGTCAGAAGTTTGAGAAATTGTTCACCACCTCTAATGGCAAGTGATACTCTACATGTGCATAGAAGGAAAAATAAAATCTCACAATAAATGTGTGATTTTCATAAACCAAGATGCATTAGTTGAGAAAACACATTGAACGTGTTTTTATGTATAGTTTCATACATCTTGAATTTGGAGTTTATTATGACTTGCAGATTTAATGTTACCTGGTCTTTTTATCATTTTACTTTCCAGAATTGAATGAAGGAGTTTTGTTTTATAAACGAAGCATATCTCAAGCTTGATTGTATTAGAAGTATTTATTACCCTTGAGGTTTAAATCAACAACCCCGCTCCCCCAGTGTAATGATATAGCATAAAACCCTTGCAGAAATGCTGTATTTGGCTTTTTTTCCTCTATCTACACACAGGTTTAGGCTATCAAATGTAAGAACAGGATCTAGAATCTAAGTATGTTAGCCAGATGAAACATGGTGGGGAGTTGAGTCTTGTTATCATTTAGATATAAACCCAAGTTATAAAGATGGTTCCTAATTCTTATTGATTAAAAAAATAGCCTTCCAGGTGACAGAACCACTTCTGTGTCTTGTTTCTATATTGATGCACTGTCTGACACTCCGTCTGTACTGCTGCTGCCAGTCATGCCTCAGGGAAACTTTGAGTTCAGAGAACAAGTTGTCCTGTGTTGGTAAGCAACCGAGTTTGATTATACAACAATTTGTGCACGTAATCAATGGAGAAAGTCTCCATAAACCTGAGTTTCCTTGCTAGACAAGTAACTCATTCCAGCATTGAGCCAAAAATCAAGTCGATGTGGAAATGTGGAAATGTGGACTGGAGGACGAGCTTGATCTTTAGCTCATGACTGCAGATATCTGTATGAAGTGTGACAGTATCATGATGCGGAGATAAAAGTACCAAATACTCAAAAATCAGAACACAACACTCCATTACCAGTTATAGAGCAATACAAATTAATCTACAGCATTAAAAATTCAAAAGGTTACACTCTGCTGGGAAATAACACCTCTATTTTTTATCAGAAAAAAGAGGGAAACTCAACATCCAATTGACATTATTCCAAAGCATTTTAACATTTCAAGAAAGAACTCATTTTGTACAAGACTTTCCAAAGAAACTTGTATTTGGTAGTAAGAGGAAATGAAAAGCCTTCATTCCACAGCCAAATTCTCTTCTGTTTTGCCATGTTACCTCATAGAAGAATGCATGGCTCTGGGAAACCCAGCTTAGAAAAACCTTCCTATTGGCTTGTTGTTACGGAAGATTGCAGGATATTATGAGCTTTTTGTGCAGATTAATTCATTGTTTGCAATGAGAAAAGGGAATTTTCAATAGTACAAACTGAAGCTGAAACAAGAAGTAACACAACTCTAATAAGACTGACAGATGTTACATTAAAACTGTAATCAGACATCTAAGTGTCAGTTGAGGATTTGAGTCTTTTCTACCTTAAATAGATGTTTTAAATTTCATCTGACTCTTACAGGCTCATTTTTCACGTAGGCCATCAGCAATACAGCTTAAAATTCCTAGTCTGTTTTGGAGTACAGTGCTGCCAGAAAATGAGAATAAAGTTTGTTTTTTTTAAAAAAAAAAAGTTTACAACTGGTGCAAAGAAAAGGAGGGCATGTAATAAAAAGAAAATAATTTGCTAAGCCATACTTTGGTATCCTTAGTTGCATAGGTTAAATGGTGGGAGACCAATAAATGTGAGAGGAATCAAAGGTTACAGAAAACCAGAA
This sequence comes from Falco punctatus, assembly GCF_963210335.1. Classification (NCBI taxonomy): domain Eukaryota; kingdom Metazoa; phylum Chordata; class Aves; order Falconiformes; family Falconidae; genus Falco; species Falco punctatus. The sequence goes on from NC_137581.1 coordinate 101,760,541, forward strand.
CTGCCATAGCTGAGTCTGTGGCACAGCTGGTTGGCGCTTTCAGCTGTTAGCCAGCTGGTGGTTTGAGCCCACAGGGATGGCTTTGCACCTTTCCTCTGCCCATGGCAGGGCTATTGGAACGAGATGACCATTTTTAAGGTCCCTTCCCACCCAACCGGTTCTATGAAACTATGAAAAAGGATAACTAGACTACATAATGGATGAGTCCACAGCCAGTACTCCCAGTTCAGGTGCCATACAGGCTGCCATGCAGGGTTGTTGGGTTACTGGTGAGGACAATGGCCCACACAATCTCTTACCTGTGTACTGTGGGAAATTGCTTCTATTTTGTGTAGCATGGAGAAGATGCTCTGGAAACCCCAGCTGGCAGACAGCTATAAAACAGCTTTAAAGTCGTTCTAACTTGTGGAAGAGCATCAGTTTTACACAGCCATAAAAAATCTGGAGAAAACAAGAGTAGCAAAAAGCTGTATTTCTCTTTCCCTAATGGGACACAGTAACCTAAGGGAATGTTTGGCCAGTGCCACAAATCACTGTCTAGGGTTTAAATCAGGGAAATTATGTAAGCAGACATTTGCTTCATATTCCTTGTCCCTTCAAATTTAATGTGAATGGAACCTTCCATTTTTGACCAATTTCAGATCTTATGAAGAATTTTAATTAACTATCTCCTGTGTGATTGAACCTCTATTTCTCTGCCTTATCACTTGAAACATAATTTGCTTCTCAAAGTTATTCAACTTTAAAAATTTTTAGAACCACCATCCAAAATTAATGGGTATGCACTCATGTGGAAGATGCAGGTCTTGTGTGTCTGAAGGTATTCAGTATTAGAATATCTGCTACTGTGTTTACTTTGCTTAAAACACAGATGTCCTTCAAGAAATCTTATAATTTTTTTAAATCATTATGGTTACTCTGGCTTTTATACTTGATTTTTCAAAGCAAACTTACTGCTCAAGACTAGGGTATTACAAAAGTGATGAAATTGTCATGGCAAGAACATCACATTGATGATAATCTCATTCTCTCTCCTGAGGAAATGCTATTTGAAGATAATGCAATACATGAATACTGAGATAAGTCATTATTCATTGTTGGAAGCCTGACCAAAGGATTTAGTACCGCTTACTACTATAACCATTTTTATGGAAGCATTTTTTCAAAGAAGGAAATAATCCTTACCTCCAGCCTAAACTGGGGGCTACTGGTTACTACTGACTTCACACATAATGTCTTTTACTTGAATTTATTGATGTAGGCAAGTTCCTACATCACTTTATACTTACCGAGTGACTTTTTTTCTTCAGATTTGCTAAGAAAGGGGACTTGCTGTATAGTCTGGGGAGAAAAAGCAGTGACAGCATTTGAAAAAAAGCAGACAACCTCTTTATGTCATTGTTCTAGAAAAGTTTTCCACTAATTCGTATTTTTCACTTCATAGTGACAGGTAATTAATTGAAAATGTTGATGTAAGCCACAGAAATTAATCCTTCTATTTAATGTATGCATTCTCAGTCAGATAAAACACTATCTGTAAAGGAGAGAAAATAATCATACTTCCCTATAACGTTATTTTAATCTTTTCAGGCTTATATAAATGCCCTTGTCCTTTCTCATATTCTTCATCGTTAATTTCCACATTTGTTTCTGTGGAATTAATGACTTCATATAATTTTGTTAAGAGACATCTCAGTGTACTCTGTAAAAATTTCAACCTGACCCAATATGTGTTGCCATCAACAAAAAATTTAATCACTTGCTCAAGTAGAATGTAGGACAAGTCAGTATTCTGCACTGAATCTCAAATTATCTGGAAAATTAAAACCGTAGTTTTTTAATATAGTTCATAGTTGCCCTGGAAACATAAAAATGATCCTGTTTTAGTTGATTATATCTGAAAAGGACCTTTATGGTCATCTGTAGTATGCTTTTCTATCTGCCCAGACTTTTCAGAACTGTAAACTGCTAATAGATTGTTTTGGATGGGTCTGCTAAGATGAGTTTGAAAGGTATTGATTCCTTTTTAAATTTTCAAATTTTATTTCAATTTCTCTGGTACAAGTTACAATTTGAAAGAAAAATATTGAAAAATAAGTTTTTAATTGAAAAACTGAAGATATAGGAAGTACTGACTGTTGAAGAACTTCACCATCAAGTTTCTGGAATTGTGACATTTCAACCAGTTGATCAGGCTTTATTTTAACAGATGTATGAGAAGTTTCATTTTAAAATTCCTGATCACTCTTAAATTAAATGTTTAGCTAATCTTGTTTAACACAGAATAATGATGATGGCTAACACATCATGTCGTCATTATCATAATTGGATAGTATCTCCTTACCCTTTATAGAAGTGGACTAAACTACGCAAGTTTTGCATTTCCAAAATCTTTCCCAGCTTTACTAAGCCATTAAACTGTCATTGCAGTGTTATTTTTTTCAGTTTTAGACAGATTTTTGGAAAAAAGAATAATTCTGAATGTTGGTGGGATTTTCATGATGCATAAAGAAAATACACACATTTTGTTGCAAAACATGGGAAAACTTCAAACCCTTAATGCCATCAGGGTGTGGTGGAAAGGCTGGGAGGAAGAACAGGAGATGGGGTATGACTACAAGCAATGACAGGGACTCATGGGACTCTCTCCTGGGTCTTCTGAAATATAGTCATCTTATCAGGGATGCTACAAACCCCCATTTTTTCTTCCTTCATGGCACTTGGGGAAGAGGTAGCTAATGAGATTGTTTCTCATCCCTGGCAGAGTGGGGAGAAGAACCAATTCCTCTGTCTCATTTATCTGGAGAATTTTCCTCTCCCTACCTCTCTCACCAATGTGGCTGATGTTTTGGGTTTTTTTTTCTGAGTCTGCGGGATGTTTTGAGGGTGATATATATCTCTGTATGTCTTCCTGTTGAGCACAGAAAAAAAGATACCATTGCAACAGAGTCATGGCCTTGATTTTTGTCCCATAAGTGCCAAGGACAGGCTGAGTTTCAGTGCAGACTGTGCAGGTGACCTGCTCATAGGCTTCCAGTGGCTGGGTTGCACTGGTGCTGAACTGGTAGAAGGTGGATCACACTTCAGTTTTCACTTGTGACTCTTAAGTGCTTTCTGGAGCTGTTATCTGGTTTTGTGGCATTGCAACCTGTGTGAAACACCCAAATTAAAAGGTTGATAAGTTTCATTTTATCTTTGGATAGAAAAAGAGCAGGTAACTTTTAGTGGGAAGGCAGAAGGCATAGTAGCCTCCTCTTAGATGAGTCAATTCTTTTCAGCTTTTCCATTTTAGTGCTTCAGCGTTAACATTCTCTGCATGGAACTGAATATTAAGATATGAGTAAAGTGAAATAAGCAAACTGTGAAGCTCATATTAGTTTCATCATTGGAAAGAATTAAAATGAATAAGAGTTGTGACGTGAGGTAAGTCTAACTACAGATTCAGCAAAGCCACCAAGAGATTTATAAAATTGCTGTTAAAATCTACCTTTCTGTTTGGTATTGACTAAGACTGTATGCTTTGTAGCAAAGCTAGTGATTCTTTTTTTCTTTCTTTTCTTTTTCCTTTTTTTTTTTTTTTTTTTTTTTAGAAAGGTCCTATCTTGCTATAAGAATAATGCTTTCTAAAAACCAGGAATTCTAGCCCTGACCAGTCAGATATATACCAGCTAATGCAGACAGGCCTGGAGTGACGGGACATCATTAAAGACAGTTACAGAACAGGTAGAGGACAGACAAAATGAGATGATGGACTGTCACAAGAAGATTATATAATCAGATTTTGTTAAAGGAGAATGTATTTAAAGCCACTTTCTGAAAACCAAGGGTAGACAATGTCTTCAGTATGCTATTAAAATACCATAGGATCTATAAAAGCATGACAAGTGTATAGTGTACAGTTTGTTGGTCACATCACATTTTCTGGCCAGTTTTTGCCCTGATCTGTTCTCTTTCAGAAAAAGAAAGCTGCTAGAAAGGCATAGGAGCAGGAATGCATACCCTAAAATGGACCTTAATGCACAGAATACTGCCTTAGTTGCATGTGGACTTTAATCATAGCAACATTATTCTAATGTAAAAGCCAATATGGAAAGCATCAGAGAGAGAATAGGTATTTCTTACACTTCAGCTTCCAGCTACGTATCCACATGTTGCACTATGGGTAGCTGGAAACAGACAGGGTGGTAAATCCTAAGTCAAAGAAATTTATTTGGCTTAGTTACAAACAGGAAAGAGTGTTGTAGCCTTGCTGTTCCCTTTTTTGTTTGGGATTGTTTTTTTTGTTTTTTTCATTCCTTTCCCCTCCCCCGCCCCTTACCCAGGTTTTTGAAACCTATGTTTTTTAAGCCTCAGATTTCAAATAAAGCCCTTCCTGTTAGAGCAAGGGCTATTAATAAAAGCGAGATACCTTTATACATTCTGACAGTGATAGGTCGCTGTGCATCAGTGCCACTTGCAGCCTTGGTACATATGAGGGTTTGATCTTTGATTATTGTGCAGCCAGTTTACACTAGTCCCCCAGTTGACAAAAATCCTAGAGATGGATCATTCACCCTTACCCTCAGTGTTACTGAACCGGATTGAAGTAAACCTTTGTCATTGCTGGAGGGAAGAAAAAAAAAAAAATAAAAAGGAAAAGAAAAAAGAGAATGAAGTTCTGACTTTTCACATCATCTCAAAGAAGAATCTGTATTCATTAAAAGTAACATGTCCAGAGAATGCCAAGAGTCCTCATGCTTCTAGCTACTTGACTTTCTGTAACTTTGACTTTTATCTAACTTTTAGTTCTCGTATCTATACTTGGTTTCGGTAGGTGTCCTGTATACTAAAAAAAAAAAAATAAAAATCCATCCAGCATGCCTTGGTATATAGTCAGAGCCACTACTAGTGAAAGACAACACTGATGACAGGGAAGAAGAAGGTTAAAATTAAAAAATCTTGCAGGCAGGAACAAAGGTATGAGCATTTGCTTTGAACCCGGGAGCCTCACAAGCGACCATGCCAGTGCATCCCAGGTGTGGGCCACATGAGCTGGGGAAGGAATGCGGCTGTGAGAAGTGTGATGACAGGTCCAAGTCTGTTCTGCATTCGTCCCAGCATGCACTGGTGCGTCTGTTATGCATTTACAAAAGGTTTGCCTTATTCTTGCTTTCTCTTTTCCTTGGTAGAGCTATTTAAATAAATTCAAGCAAATATTGAAACCATTATCACAACAGCAGCACAGAAACTCTTTGAAAGAAGGAGATGGATGTGGTCTTGACCATAAAGTAGTAGCACTAACTCTCCCTTAGAGCTGCTATAATGGCACTGCCCCGGTCTCCGTGTGAATTTTCTGTCTTCAAGCAAAAATGAGCAACAAAGCAATGACTTGACAGTTCACTTGTGTGTGCTAGGATAAGGCACTCCTGAAAAAAACCCCACATGTCAAAGGCTCTGGGAAAGCACATTTACTGCTGCGCTGGTGGAGTTATGAGGTGCCTGCCAGCCAGCTGAGGGCAGGAAGGGTACACTCAGCAGATGCCCTCAAGGCTGAGGTCCACCACGGCTTCCTCCCAGCAACAACCCGGGGTTTTCCTCTGGGGCATACCAGGCTGTGTGGGGTGATGCTGTAGCTGCAAAACTTGTCCTGATAGATCATCAAAACAAGGCCAGGCCTCCCACCCAGGACCCATACATCAGTGTATCTAGCACACCATTTAGACACTACCTTTTAGAGCCAGACAGAAAAGATAAGTTTACAACCTATATATGTGGGTGTATTTTCCATCTATTTTCATCTGGCAAGAACTCTTGTTAGTTTTAATAAAGAAGAATTGCAAGCAGCATAATGTATATTTGATAGCATTGTCAGCCTGCTAGATATCAGGCAAATTGTCAGTGAGACCTGTGTCCTGACTCAGAATGTAACTGTGTTCAAGAGAAAAAGCTAGACATGGGATATAGAAATTGTGGAATCACAGAATCATTTAGGTTGAGAAAGACCTGTGAGTTCATCAAATCCAACCATAAACTCTGCAAAAAAAACCTCTGTAAAAAAGCGATTTGTTCACCTCTGTGTGAAGAGCTCTAAATAGTGAGTGCAGGACTTTTAGGATATTGTTAGAAAGATGGAGAAAGAAATAGGAAAGAAAACAAGAGCTTGCTTGGATTTTGCTGAGTTTTTTTTATTTCGGAAGGTCCAGTTGCTATAGAGAAATGAAGAGCTATGAAGTGAAATCATTGATAAAGCCATCTTTTCAAAATTCCAGATAAGTGTTAAAGGTTTTGCAGTTTTAAAAGAAAATAAAAAATAAATAACTCCCAAATCTCAGGCTTACTCAAAGACCTGCAGAGTCCAAAGGAAAAGCTGGCTGAGTTTAATATTATTAGTAACCTGCTTGGGTCCATGCTCCTTGCTCCAAAACAGGGGCTGTCTGTTACTCATGTCACTATAGGCCATATGGCACCCGAGTCGGAATTAGGAGCAGCACAGGAACCTAGACAGAATGTTTTGGTTTTCTTTTGAGAGCTGTATCATGCTGTAACAATACTGTCTGTTGTATGTTTTTCAGAAACACGAGGTTCTGAACTCTCTTTGGCAGGTTTTTGATTCCTTTATGATCTTCAGAAATCTATAGAGTCAAATCTGAGTGGCCTAGTTCAGGTCATGCAATTGCCAGTGTTGAGCCCTTGCCTTATATACCACGGCTGAAAGGAATCATATGCTCCTCAGATGTTTTTATTTTTTAGTTTGTGTGACAAGATTCCAAGTTAATCTGCAGTAATAACACAGTTTTATTATAAATGTGATAAACTGCTTTTAAAACTCAAAGTCATTGTTGAATGGCTTTGGTTCAATGAACCATTGGAGGTTTCTGGACTTTGACTCTCAGCATCTATCTCTTGTGAAGGCAGAAGCTTCTGAATTTAGGATTACACCAAAGTAAAAGGGAAACTGAAAAGTAAACATATGTATGACTAGAACTCAGACAGGGTGGTCCACAACCTTGTTGGTCTAAGTGTTTCTGTTTTGCTGAGCATAGCAAGCTAGGCAATGTTAGTGATTGCCCTAGAGTGGAAGGGCCCCAGTTGTTGAGTCTGGGGGCCTTCAAGTTGGCCACCAGCCAGGAGAAGGCAGGGAGGAAAAACAGTTTTTAGAATGAGAGAGGAGAGGGGCCTAGGAGAGAAGCAGCACATTGCTGAGCCAGCCAGCAACATAAGTTTTTGCATTTCTGTTTTTATTGTGGCTTTGAAATGCACAATGTTGCTGCATCTTTGAAGACAGGTGTGATTTGGAAATCACACCTAAAACTTGATTCTGCTGGTAGGGCCTGAGCCTCCTGTTCCTCTCCATCCACAGAACACAAAAAGTCAGGTCAATCCCAGGGATCTCTTTTCTGTCCTTTTCTATGCTGTCTCTACCTACATGACCATGGCTGTGTAGCTTCTAGTAGTAAAAAGCCACATGAAATGGTGATACATGACCATGGTGATATGTGACTGTTCACACAGTCCTCCTGTATGAAACTTATGAGTAATCTGACTGGATCTTGAATTTTTGTCAGATAGCAAAAGCACAGAAGCTGGTAAAGGCAAGACTATTTGCTCTTAAAATTGATAAGGTGAGCTCTGGGTGAAAATATTTGGGACCGGGTTTTTATGAAATAGTCTTCTACTTGTAGAGAAGGGGATATCAAACAAAGCACTTCTTGCCTTTTTTTAAAAAAAAAACACCACACAACCAACCAAACACTCACACACACACACCCACCCTCACCCAAAATAGCACCACCAAACCAAACCCTTGCACAAGGAAACCTCAGACTGTAATGAAGTAGAAATTTTTATCTGCCTTGGTCCTCCATCCTTCCTTTCAACAACCTTGAATTATTCATAGTCCCCATTCTGTACTGGACTAATTTTTCCTTTTTCATGTGCTTAAAAAAAATATAAATTAAACAGAGGATTTTTACTTAAGAAAGTGAGAATAATTCTACTCTTAAAAGTATCATTATGGATTTTTTCTTTCACAAAGCATCCATCTCCTCCATTAGGATGATTAAAATCATTCTAATGTAGTGCCAACTTGGGGATTGTTCCTTCTCTCAAAGAACTATTGTAAACACTTAATCTCCTTTGTTTATATTATTCTCATGTAGAAGGCTGCTTTCTGTCTCTGGACTTGCTAAACCTTTATAGATATATCAGCTCTTTCATCTTTTTCCAGTGCCTGTTTTAGAAAGGGATTAGATGTGACCCTGAGTAGGGTAGGACTTGCTGCACAAGTGGTAAGGTTATCAGACTCCTAGCCCTTCTCCATGCCATCGCTTACTTTCACCTTGTTAAGTCAAGTTGCTTTTAGTGTTTTTTCTGTTCTCTTTTCCTGCTGTGTGACAGTAGTCAAAACAAAGATTTCTTGAAATATTTACAAATAATGATCTTCAGCATAAAAGCGCCCCTCAGGTTTTTGACAGCCCATCTTTAGCATATAGCATATGACAGAATGGGTGGCTTTAACCACATCACTTCAGTGCTTCCCTGCTGTGTGTTCCCTTGCTGCCTCATTCTCCTGCTGCCATAGCTTGGGCATGACCTACTCCATGGTCAGAGAGGTGAAGCAAACAGGAACTTAAAAAAAAAAAAACTGGTAGAGAAAAGCACAACACCACATCCTCTGAGGCTAATACCAGCTTCCTGACGTTTCTGGGGCTTCTGGGGGAAATCACATTTTGCCAGGTGCTGAGCAGCTTCTAAATGCAATGATTCCACTCACATCTCTTCATTCACTCATCAGCCAGGACTTGATTTAAAGACATTTCAGTACTATAATCATATATGTATTCTGTATAATTTTATCATCCTTATTCCTTAACCAGGATTTTTTGTCTCATCCTGATGTTTCAATCTTTATTTGTAGTGGGTTTATAACTTATCTAGTTAAAGTATTGGCTTTACCATTATCAAACAGTAACATTGCTCATTTCTTCCATTTGTTTTCCACAGCAATATGTTTTCGAGCTGACAGAGCAGAACATTGACTAAGTCTGTGAGTGTGAGGGAACTCATCCTGCAAACAGGCTGAGATGGGGGAAAACTGACCGAGGACTAGTGGGGCCAAGCGTCCACTAAAGCAAAATAATGTATGATATTCAGTACCCCTTGAGGACTCTGCTGCTGCTTACTGTGTCCTGTGAAGTTCTCTGGGAGAGGTTCGTAAGTGCCACAAGTACCTTAAGGTATTATCTCTTTGACTTTTAAATATTTTGTACATGTGTCACATTACCATTCTCGTTAAATTTGCTTTCTGCAGCACAGAATACTTACTCAATTGATTCTTCCTGTTACAATCAGCATATTTTTTCCATTGAAATCAACTCTAATTGGATTGAATCTCAGTGATAAAAGCCAAATTTAAAGTTGTTTATATGCTGCCAGAGAAAATGTTCTTTAGTACAGTAAATCTGGTTGCACACAGATGACGTTACTGAAATAAATAATCCCTCACAGATGTATTAATTTCATAATCTAAAAATGCTTTCTAAAGTGTTTTACAGTGACAAATAAAGACCAGCTTGATGATATGGTTTACAAGAACAATGATAAACAAAACAAATCTTAGTGCAAGTCTGTGAAATATATTTTTATATATAAATATGTAAAATAATATATATAAATATATATATATATATATTTAGAACAATAGCCACTTCCACTTGATCAAAACTTTTAAACACATCTTTTACTATAAAATTTCTCTCTATCCGTATTTATAAACCTAGTTATTTTGAAGAATTATGGCTTGCCTCTAGGTGCTTCCCATCCCAATCAAAGCTTAGATGACCTGCAGGAAATTTTGTTGTTTTCTCGACACTTGGAGTAGCTGGCATTCACCCTGGTGTTCTAAGGTTTTACTGCCAAGGGAAAAAAATATGACATGCATCCTTGTAAAATTTGTGCTGCTTTCTTTGGCATTCCCCTCTTTCAGGGCCTGAGTCCATGTGGTAGTTCTGCTTTGTTTTTTCTAATTACTAGCAGCTGAGAGAGTTTGTGTCCAGGGGGAAGAACTTTAACCAGCTCTAACAGGTGCTCCAAGGCCAAAGCTTTTATGCAATAATGTGTCTTAAATGAGATGTTCGCTGCACGTGACCAACTAGTGATCAAATGAAACAAAAATGGACAAGAAAATACAAGAATGTTTGTCTAAATACCTACATTTTCCAAGACACTGTGCTGAAACAGGCATGAAAGAGTGCTTATCTTTAATAATTTTCTTCTTTGTTTTTTCCAAAGTCTCTGAACAAATGAGTTGAAATCTGTTATCTTCATGGGCATGTCCAACACACTGTAAATGTTTTGGTACTCTGGAGAACATGTCTACCTTTCCTGAAATGCATCCTTTAATTGGCTCTTCAGATATTCCTGGGATCATGGAAGTGGGCAGCTTTACCTAATGTTCCTGAAAACTACTTATGAACCTTTTTCCTCTGGAAATTTGTACATCAACATCACTCGTTATGCAATGAAAAAAAATGTTTGGAAACAATTGAAATGTTTATAACAGATGATAAGAAGTAGAGAATACTTTCTACGCTTCTATCACAGTCAATAATACCTACGTGAATTTGAGATAATCTCTTTTACAGTATCCTCTGAGTGAGGTCTTGACTGTGCACTCAGGCATTATTTTCACTTATTGCAAGTTATCCATAAAGCCAAACATGTAAGTTATAGTACCTGCATTTAATTCAACTCTGGAGGACCTTAGTATATCTGTGTGGTGTTTCAGGCCATGTGTGTGCAGTATTTTCATAACTGGGCACAGGGACCCAACAGTTGCCATGCTGTTTAGAATGGAATGACCTTGACATTCTTTCACGAAGAATCCAAACCCCGACTTCTTCTGTCTTCTTAAAGGAAACCTTTATCTAAGCTCTATGGCTTACCCTGCTCCCTCCAGGAAATGCTGGTGTGGTGCCTGCTCTGTGCTCTGGGTCTGTAGCATCCTTTCTCCCTGGGGCTGGGATGGGAGCCCCACTGGAGGGGGAAGCTCAGAGTAGGTTGCAGCAGGCTGGAGTTGATTTGTCCCTTTGCAATAAATATTTCGGGAAAAAAAGTAGGGAGGACAGTGCAGAACAAATCAGTGTAGGCAACAGAGACTGAGTAATGGGAAAGGGCTGGCTTTTCCATGATTATATGCTTATATGTTTGTGCATAAGGTCATGTTCATACGTGCTGATGCCTGTTCATAGCTGTATGGTTTAAAGCTGTTGTGACTTCCTGAGCCTGGAAATGGAGATGTAGTGTAAATTAGACAAAATTACAGCAAGAAACAGCAAATTCACTGAAGACAACGTGATTTATTTTTAACATACTGAAGTCTTTGGCAATGTTTTCCCCTTTCATATTAGTGAAGATATTAACCTACTTACTTAACAGAAGAGGTTCAGGAGACCTGAATTCTAACCTTCCACCCAGCTTTTAAAATGTGAGTTCAGTTCTGGTGGTAGAGAACACAGCTGGTTGACTCTGACCATGCCCACTGCTCAGGCACAAAAGGTGAGAAAAAAGAGATCTTGGGGGCTGGTGGAATGCAGATCAAGGAGAATGAGGCAGAAAAGAAGTTAATTTTATTTTCTGGGAAGGGGCAGGGAGAGGATGGAAATTATGAGCATCTGGTCAAGTATAAAATATGTTTAGCAAATAGCTACAGATTGAATACATCAAGAAGTGCCAGAGTGGCTCATTATCTGTATCCCATTGAGGAGATATGGCAACTGGCTGGTTCAGGATTTGCTGGCAGTACAGTGAAGCTGTGCACCGCTTGAGTCTCTGCAACAGCCAGAAAGAAGTTTTTTTCCAGTGAAATCCTGTCTGTCCCCTGAATGATGGGACCTGCCCTGTTCTGTCATCCCCCTTGACTCAAGCTGCAGGCGCTCTATATTTGGCAATTTATATGGGGGTTTGATGATTTCGTATGGAAGCTTTCTGTCATATGGCTGACTAGGGTCTCAATTTTTTGTCTCACAGGTTGATGCCCACTCCTTGACTGAGTATGGTTTACTGCCAATAGAAATATTAGCCTTGCTGTTGTTGCAATTTCTATTAAATTCATTAAAATATTATTAATACTAAACCAAACTATCTACGCAGAAATCACTGTCATGTTTCTCTCAGCAGATGTACTGACTTTGTTAGCATGATAAATATATTTTGTAGCAAAAACAATAATTCTGCAGACCAGGGCAGGATTCCACTGCCATCCCTACTAGAGGTAATCAGTCAACCTAAAGTAGTAGTAGGCAGTCACACCATGAGCACCACTGAGGTACTGTGTGGTCATAGGTTTTGCTGGTTCTCATGGGTGTCACTAAGTCTTTGAGAGCAATTTGCACTGGAAAGTAAGCACCTGTATGGATGTTTTAAATACAGCTTATCTGCCTTTGTCATACAGAGTAATCGTGGGTTAGCACAGGACTAATATCGCCTAAAGGCGATACATTCTTCATTTTGCGGGGTACTGTCTTAAGTTAATGGTGTAACCATGCCCCACCTGCTCTCCATATGTGACCCAAAGGTAAAAGATTACCTAGCTTGGGTGAAGTTTGTGGAGAACAGAGTCAGAGAAGTGGAAGGGTGAGAAGAAGTAAGAGAAGCAGAGAAAAAGTGAAGAAGACTTGGGAAAACAGCACTATGAAGTTTAATCTGTCTGGTCCAAGTGGTGCAGTTTGCTTCTACTTTGGAAGTGATGTGTGTTAAACCTTTAGGAAGCATGGCCTTGTAATGCAACTTGCGGATCAGAGTGAAGTGTGTGAATGGATTCACTTTTGTTCACCTCTTTACACCCTTTGTCACTCTGTTGCATCATAAAGATCAAGAATTAGTTATTTACTCCGGTTTATTCAGTAATAAGAATTCAAGTAGACCTGCTTTAAAAAGAAATTTAAAACATTCATGTGCAAGTAATTCATGATAGGCTGTGTCACATAAATGGTGATTGAGATGAAAATGTCTGGAACAGCAACATGAGGAAACAAAGTAAATAAGAGAAAACCCAAATAAACATAAACAGTGATTGATAGTAACCAAATACTTTCACTTCCTATCTTGCCCTAACAGTTACTAGGCTTTAGCTGCAGCAAGCAAACAAGCAAAAAAACTTGCAAGGGAGGGGGTATTGTCCTAAAGACAATAGGGAGGATGCTTAAAGCAGGATATTACACATACTTCTACCTTCAGCTGTGACTGCACCACAATAGGAAAACATGTCATTGCTTGCTCCCGTTTACTCTTACTGGTATATGTCATTGCCTATTCCCGTTAACCATTACTTGGGATTAGTAGCTATTTGACACAAGGGCGTAGCTTATTAAAGAGGTTCCTGCAAAGAAAAGGTATCCTGAACACTGGTCAACAGACACCAACACAGGGAACTGTGAACTATTAGACAGGCATGGGCTGTGTCTGTGTTCGCAAGTATTTCAGAGCAATAGGAGCAGATCAATAGATCAGAGCACGTGGGGCCAAGGTCTGTCCCCTACATGTACCCCGTATGAGGCTCAGGTTATAATTTGGGTTTGATTGAGCCCATTCCCTTTGACTGAACGTCCCCACTGTGCATATAGTTTGGAGCTGCCTAAAGAATCAATTACTGTCCTAAACCTTTATGTTCGCAGCATGGTTAGTGCAAACATAAGACATAACTTGTCGATCATGCCATGCCTACATTAGCAATTATTGTGGTCCTGTAGGAGCACATCCATAAAGCAAACAGCTGGATTAAGCCTATACGAGATCTGTCAGTGTGCGGCAGTTATTTTCTCTTAGCTCTGGTCTGGTTCCAAGAACTAAGTGCTGTTTGGTAGGTAAGTGCATGGGATGTTTTCCTGGAGGTCATCTCCCCATGTCTTTTCACGTGAAAGGAATACAACTCACGTGCTCCACAGACCCTCTCCAAAGTGAACCAAAGCACAGTAACTGGTAATATTTAGGAGACAGACTTCAAAACTGCACTTCTGGTCCAACTCAAATGCTAATGTAGAGGTACCCTTTAGTCTTCTCTGGAAGGAATGACATGCACCAAAACTACTCTGTGAGCCCAACTCACATGTGGTAAACAGAGGCAATCAGGGGCTTTCTTACAGAATTGCACTGCAGCTCTGAAATTAATGCTAATATACACAAAGACAATGAGAGAAGCCTCAAAGCAAAGAAGGAGAGATCCAGAAGAAGAAAAAATACTGGCTTGTAGGCAGAATTGCTAGTGTTCTGGCAAAGACAAATACAGAAATGACTCTACTGGGGAAAAAATAGGGAACATTTGGAAGAGAAAGCACAATAACTGGGGAAAATTGGCAACAAAAAGCAATCTTAAATTAACTGTAACCTTGTGTTAAATCTTCTGTTTTGTTGATTCTCACTTCAGATCTATGTGATCACCTGAGAAATTTCTTAGTTTCTAAATAAAGCATACTCTTACATTAAAATAATGTAAAAGAGAGAAAAAAATATTTTGTTAAGATCAAGATATATATAGGCACCTGAACTGTGTTTGTGTGTGTTGTATTTTCAGAGTGTAATAACAAATATGCTTTATAACTGTTAACTACTGAAAACTGTCTGTTAAGCAGGATACTGTGTGCTTTGCTTTAAAGTGTACAAACAAAACAAGTGACTACAAATCTGCAAATAGATTTATGAAAGAGTTAAGCAGCTAATAAGGACTAAAGTAATGCTTTTAGAATATTCATGCAGTAAGTTTACCTATTGCAAATGAAAGGAATACAAAAGGCAGAGAGTACTGGGGTCAGGTCTATGGCATTCTTTTCACTTTTGAACAAAAAGCTTAGCAAGCAGTAGAAAGTAATGTTCCCATGTAGGGTCTCCTCCCACATTTTTGTCTAATAAATGATAAATGAGTTAGCACTTGTCTCAGAGGTGGCATTGGTAGACTCTTTCCTAGGCATTGTCATATTTTCTTCATCTTGTAGGAACTCAATATTTTGCCAGATCTCTATGTGAGACCCCTTATATTTGATTGGAATTAGAAAACTGTGATTAAGGGAAAAGTTCCTACATACATGAACACACACTGACCTCAACAGCATGATTTTCTTACAGAATCAGGTTAAAGTATTGTTCTAAATTACTTATATTTACAGAAACTTGGAAAGGCTCATTTACCTTACTGGCATCCTACTGTACTGTGCTGGGCATTCTGCTTTCTCTTAAAATTTGCCATCTGTATTAGAATACCAACTCCTTTTGAGTGTAGGAGTCTGAATTGTCAGCTAAAGTTTATCTTCATGGTGTACCGACACTCAAACAGATGGCAGAAAAAGGCTAATGATAATGGTTCACACTGGATTTCACCCTCTACCACAGGCATTTGTTCTGAGCATTTTACATTTTGGAAATCTGTTCTATCAGAGTTATTTAGTGATAATGTCATCAGTGAAAAGTCTGTGATCATCTGCTAGGTATGGTCAAATAATCAGTGGAAAGGACAGGTGTCAGGTAAGGATAAAGGAACAAAAGAGTCCTTTTTTTTAAGGAGATGTTTCTCCTGCTTAAAGCTATAGGAGCTACCTGCCTGCTCGCTTCCTGCCTGCTCTGTCCCTCTGGCAGGAGGCACCCTGCCTCTCCCGCCCCATCAGGGGGTGAGCCAGAAAACCTGGGGACATGGGAGTTAGGGTCGCTGTCTTGCCCATTCTTGAGTATCTACCTTGACTATTATAGACACCATATATCAGCTAAAATGTCCTCAGTAGAAGCTCTAGTCAAAATATCTGGATGCACGTAAAAGCTAGTGATTACTTCCACTCAGTTTAAGCCCTATCTCCTGCAGTGTTACTGCACAGAGAGAAAGTGAGAGGATGTGTTCATCCCATTTCTTCTTCTCAGTCAAGTGATCAAAATAGTGTAATATAGGTTTATACCAAGTACTATAGAATTTGTTTGATTCCAAGTTCATCTGTGATGCTTCTGTTGTCATGAAACATTTATTGGAGTTGTGCTTTTAGAAACCTGCAGTACCATCAAGTCTCTAACCAGTGTTATTGATCTCTCAGCAGATACAGGAGTATTCCTCTAAGGCCATATCTGACTTCTCTTTGGTGTGCTGAAGAGAGAATATGTGTGTGTGGGGGGGGAAAGTGGATCTTTTTTTTTTCCTTTCTTTAAAGAAACAGCTATTGGCAAGCACATTAAATTATTCCTTACACATAAGGCATGTTTTCTGTGGAGGCCTGCCATGTTTGTTTCATATGAAGAGAATCACACTACTTTTTTGTTGTTGTTTTTTTTTTGTTCAATCAAATGCAGGAAATGTCTGCTCATACCTCCTAAGCTTTCCTCCCACAGCAGTGATTAATCACTCCCTTTGAAGTTCTTACACTTTTACAGTTAGAAGGAAAGTATTGATAACTGATTACATTCCAGTTCTTCAAACACAGCATATATGACAGCAACAACACACATAAGTAATTACTTTGCTTTTAGTGTGACTTGCCTGTAATTCATGTTAAAGTATCTGAATACTTGGACTCTGATGTTACTTTGGGAGTTTGGAGATATTTCAATCGTTATTATAGAAGACTTCTATACTCAGAATGGCAGTGAGTAAACTGTTCTTTAAAATATGAGTCATCAAGAGTATGCATTCATTCACATAGTGATTTTAAATGTATTGCAGCCAAGGCCATCACTGTTCAGATGCACTTTTCAATTTTTATTTTTCTGTATGTGTTGCAAGGAATTTTTTGCTTGTCCATAGAACTTTGGGTATGATTTGGTATGGTGCTATATTTGATTCACAAATATAAGTTATGGTTAAATATTTAGGAAACAACAAACAAGCTATGCTGGCTAGCTCTATCACTCTTGAAGGGGTAAATTAATTTCCTACAGGTCAAGATAAGATTTCCAGTTTAAAAGGCACAGATTAATACACTGATAGGCATCTTATGAGTGCTTTGTTCAAAGCAACCTGATCACAGACAGCAGTCACTCAGGTGGGAAGGGCCCCCAGGAGGTCT
This sequence comes from Falco punctatus, assembly GCF_963210335.1. Taxonomy (NCBI): domain Eukaryota; kingdom Metazoa; phylum Chordata; class Aves; order Falconiformes; family Falconidae; genus Falco; species Falco punctatus. Next base: position 101,777,553 of record NC_137581.1, read on the forward strand.
CTGGTCCAACTCCCTGCCCTGAGCAGGGACAGCTCTGGAATCAGACCAGTCTGCACAGGGCTTTGTCCGGGCAAGTCTCCAGGCTCTTCTCAGTAGAGCTGCTATTTAGCCATTCAACCTGCAGCCCACATTGATAAAAATCAACAACACATCCCAGGTGCTGGACTTCACATTTTCCATTGCTGAATTCCACGAGGCTCCTGGTGACCCATTCCTGTAGCTTTTCTAGATGTTTCTGAGTAGCAGCCCTTTCATTAAGCCTATCAGTTGCACTGTCTGGTTTGGTAGTGTCCTCAGACTTGGTGAGGGCACACTCTGTCTCCTCCTTCAGGTCGCTGGTAGAGATATTGGACAGGATAGATCCCAGAACAAGGTCCTGGAAGAATTCCATTGGTAACTGGCCTTCAATCAGGTGGCCTGGCCTCTAGCCATTACACTTTGAGCCTGATAAATTTTTTTCACTCATCTAGAATTCATCCGTCCAGTATGTAACATACTGACTTGGGTATGTCAGTGCTGTGAGGAACAGCATCAAATGTAATGGTGGAAATGAACTCGAATTCACTAGTGCCATCATGTGAACAGAGTGATACTCGGATTCCTATTTTTTTAACAGGATTAACTGAATTCTGTTCTGTAGACTGGATTTCTTAAGGCAGGCTGAAAACTTATTTACATTTCAGTACAATATGTAGTCTTTTTTCTTTACAAAACTTTTGACTGCAGCTGTGCGCGTACTAGAAATCAGCTGTCATCTGGAGGTCCTGTAGAACTTCATATCATTTGTTTCCCTCTTTTCATTAGGTAGTATATATCCTACACTCTGGCTTTGTGCCAAATATCATTACTTATAATAATAAATAACACGCACATTTCATGAAGAAATACTCCCAACTTTTCCCAAATGCTGAGACTTGTGTACCTCTGTTAAAACTTAGTGGATTTTCCAAGATTTAAATTTCAGTATAACTCATAGCAGAATTTCTTCAGTGACTTCTTGACCATCTATTGCTTGTAAACTAGCTTTTCTTATGAGTGATTTTTTGGACTATTTTTCCTAATTAGAAGAAAGTGCTGAGACTCTATCCTGTAGACTATGAGTTACAGGTGTCTCAGATTCTGTAATAAAGGGTAATGCAGGAAGGATCATGTCTCAAGTGCTCCCTGTGGAAGGGAATGTCTCACCTTTTAGCTTCCTCCATCAACACTTTGGAATTTCAAGTTACTGAATTAAAACGGTGTCAGAAATTCACCACCTCTTTCTGAAATTTCAGGTGTAGCAGTTAAAGTATCTAGCACTCTCTTAACACCCTACACTGAAATAATAAAAGCTCTCAGAAACAAATTACTGATCTCACTGAATATTACTGATTTTCTGTCTTTAGCATCATGTGGGCCAGAATTTTTTTGTGGCGTTTCATCTGCTGGATAGTTACACCACATGACATCCCTCTGTACAATTTACAAATGTTTATATATATTGCTTGAAATGTTATGTAAATAAAAACTAACTCCACAGCATTATCATGATTTATAAAACTTACACTGGGATTTAGAAGCCTATTTTGCAGCTTTGTGTGACTGCACAATTTGCAGTGCAGTACAAAATGGACCTAGAACTGAGTTTGATCTGTGCTAGCATGGATCAGCTACAGGCTAACTTCTGTCCAAGAAAGTAAAGCAGCTGTCATACTCAGAGTAAGAAAACAGCTCAGAGTCAAAACGTTGCTATTAAAAAGCTGTTCTTCATGCTTCCCTTTTCAGCCCCACCACTCTACATTGGGAGGCAGTGTAGCACAAGACAGATATTACCATTTTAACTTCTTGATATCTTAGACCACTCTACTAGAGAGAGAAACCAGTAAAAGTGAGAGGGAGCTAAGCTATCAAGTCACAGACTTCGATTCCTGCAGCACTCTGGCTTTTCTCTTGGTGGCCTCCTGTCCCAGCCCAAAACAGGCTGCAGATGAATCTTTTCATGAGTTTGTTTATGCCCTGCATACTAATGTAGATAGTATAAGCACTTCTAATATACATTGCTTCTAATGAGATTTAAAGAAATGTGATTTCAGAGATTGGTTCATAGAGAAGGGGAATGAGTGACTCCGAAAGGGTGAATGAAAGGGAGCATAAACAAATGCTTACAGGAGAAGAGCAGACTGAGTGCCTGGAGCTTTGTATGGCGGTGGGGCATGTTTTCTTCAGGCACCCTAAAATTCTTAGTACAATCTAAATGTGAAAAGCAATGTCGAGACTTATTAATGTTGTCCTACCGCTCAGCTGTATGCAGTGTAAGACAAACATTAAACATGTTCTTTGGCACCCTGATGTTACTGTCCCATATCCCCAGGATGAGGTAAATTTAAAGACTTCATCTCGTTGGCAAAGAAAACAGATGGGCTACTCGGGAACTTGTGAATTATGCTTGTTCAGTTTTTCCTTAAGACTGATTGGACTAAAAACTGTGCTGCCAGTCTTTACGGTGTGACCTCACGCATAGCCAAGATTTGGTCATTTTGTGTTTTGTTGAATTTCACTTTGGAAAGCTCATACCGTGATTTGATACCTTGACCATTTGAATGCTGATTACCACCCCACCACCACCCCTTTTTGTCAAATCACATGGAGTAATTCTTGAATTTTGCAATGGTTGTGAGAAAATAAATGTATTCAAAGGGCCAGATATGTTAGGAACTGTAGGAACTGGCAGAGCTCCATTGACTTGCTGGGGTTATGCCGTCCCAGCATTCATAAAGGTCAGATGGTTACAGACTAGTGAGAGTAACATGACATTTAGGGCTTTGGCCATATTCCAGTTTCATGTGGTCAACTTTCCTTTTTTTTCAGAATTTGGGGTTTATTGGCTTATATCTAATTACCCTTTGTAAATATTCCAAATAATCTTTTAAAATGTGGCCTACTTAGATAGCAAACCAGAACATTTGGCTTGACAAAATGTGTCTGTGCTTTACTCTTGTAACACAATGACTTTGTACAGAGTCCTTTCTCAATGATTTTCAACATGTAGCTTTTATAGTGTGTTGTATTTGTGAATACTAGTCTCACAAGTGTGTGAGCAAAATGGAAAGTCTGCCAACTGAAATCAGTAGTTGTCATGCAAATGGGAACTGTGAGATGCTTGTGAACCGTCAGCCAGGTTAACTAATTGAGGGTACAAAAGAAATGAAGAAAAACATTCAAAGGAAGATTCTTACAGCTTCTTAGATTCTTGGTTCTGAGACTGCAGATGAAGATTTTCTCTGACTTCATCTGAAATTACAGAGAGAGTCAGGATGATATGACATTCTACAGAACAGCAGCACCTCTCTTAAGGGCCTCATTTTCTTGAAGATGAGAACAAAATTATTTAGACTAAATTTGGCTTGTCGCAAGTGTCAGAGTGGCTCACTCTTCCATGATTTCATTCATCTGCCAGGGTAAAACAGCTTTTGGATTCAGTAGCTGAGACGGAACAAAACTAATGATGATTATTTGTATAATCTAAAGCACTTTCTCCTCCTTTCATTTGGGAACACTTGCACTCTCTCTCTCTCTCTGTCCCTGAGTTCAGCTGAATAGCAGCCAAACTACATCACTCAGTTATCTCATTAGTCTTTTATAAAGGGCAAGACAAACAAATGAGCAACGCTGAAGTATGAAGGGCTTAATTTCAAGTCGGGGGGAAGGGTTTTTCTGTGCTTGGAGATAAAGTTGAAAAAAATGAACTTTAAATTAATCTGAGAAACACAAGAAAAATATATTTAATATTCCTGACTATAACATGAACAGGAACAGAAGAAATTTATTTAGGTTTTTTCCTCAGAGTCAAATTAGTAGAGTAGCAGAAAATAATGCATATAATTTTTTAAATTAATGAATACATTTGGAGCAGAGTTTTCTGGAAAATGGTATGTCTGACTCCTTGTGTAAGGCAAACCTGTGAAGCTTTCTCAGTAGCTTCTGTGTCCATAGCCATAACTTCTGACTTTTTTTCCTAGGTTCTGTAGGATTAACTAGATAGTGAGACCTCAAAAAATGTAAATATAAATCTCTCTTCATCTTTCAAAATTTAAAGACTATTTCAGGAGGTTTTTTTTACCAATCTCATTAAAAACACAGTAGCAAAACCAACACTATTTTTTCTGTGCATCTTTTCTCAAAAATCTTCCTCTTAGACCCCAAGGAAAAGGATATACCACATAAATAACCCAAATACAACCCAGCATAATCCCAACTGAAATCAATCAATTACCTGCCCGCCCCCCCCCCCCCCCCCCCCCCCCCCCCCGCCCCCCTCTTTCTTTCAGAATATTTTGGCTAAGTCTATGTTGCTGCATCTTTGGTTGATTACAAGTAGTTACCATTATGGTGGAGATTTTGTTACAAAGGCATCCTGTTTACATCTTGGTTTTGTATCTAGTCTCAACAAAATTGCTACAAGACTGCCACTTGTGTGAAAAAAAAAGGTGGGTCCTTTAGGCATAAAAGAATAAAAAGGTGAAGGATGATGAATCTTGTGTTATTATGGTCAGTAACTCATGCTCTGTTAATGAAAGTCTTTATGCTTGCCTATTGCACATTGAGAATAAGCATGCTTACATGTTTTGAAGAATACGTGTTTTATTATAAAAGAAAAAAAACCCCAGTTGTTAATCCTTACATGATGATGTGTGCCTACTTCAAATGGAGATGTACAAGTGATGAATTATAGCAGTCTCAAACATCTGAGAGCAGAGCCTGATACTTTTTTTCTAGTTTGGTAAAGCGGTCACTAATGAGAAGCAGGCCTTATGGTACATTGCATCATTACAGAAAACTGTAACATGGGTCCCGAGTACTAAAATACACCCAATATTGAAGTAAAAGTATGAATGGGAATCAAATTCTGTTAAAACTTCAAAAATTGTATGCTATGCTGTTGGTTCACTGACTAGCCTTTTACTCATATGCATATTGTAGTTTCGCAAGAAAGGCGGGAAGAGACCTCACAGCAGAGATTTGCCATGTGAATTAGTGTTTGACGTCATTAGAAGTAGTGCTATTTTCATTTCTGATGCAAAACTAGGTTTTTAAAACCTACAGTGTTCCCCGTGTAGAGTTCAATCCAAAACTGATTTATGTGATCTTTATTCTGGAAAGATGTGGAGAGGGTAAGTGTATGTACCATAATGTATTAGTAATAGATCAAAGCTGTTGCTCTACATGCGTTGTAAATTTGTCTTCTCATTGCTTCAATACGTTGCAGGTACTGTACAAATAACTTTTGGATAGTACTGTGTCTGAGGATAGTACTGTGTCTGATGACGCAGACTGTCCTCAGACACAGTACTGGAAGTGCAAAGTGGTTTTTCTGGTCTACAAGTTTATTAAAAAAAAAAAAAAAAAAGAGAGAGAGAGAGATACAACTTGCCATCAGGTGGTTCTTGTTCCCAGTGTGCTGGTAGTTTGGACTAATTGTCAGCTGCACATCTGCAGCAGATGTTGTTGCTCTCTGCTGCCTCCTGCTGCCCCCCACCCACCCGCCGGGGGAGATGTGACAGGGTATTTATTGGTTTGGTGTCAGGTTTATCAGTAACAGAGGCAAATACAAATGTGGTTACCCGCAGATAAAAAGCCAGACTCGGGCTTCTTCTGTAATAGGAAGCAGAGGATAAGGAGATGAGCTAAGCATGGAAAAGGAGGCAAAAAATGAGACCTGGAGGATCAGGCTTGCAGGTCCTTCTGCAGGTGTAGAAGCGTAAGGGCTGGGATAACCATCACTGCTCCTAAGTGGAGCTGACTTTGCTCCCTAAAAATAGCTTGTCATCCTTGGCTGGCCTGAGCAACAGGGACAGCACCCAGCCCGCTTCCCAGTGCTCAGCATAGGTAGCATAAGTTAAAAGTAGCATGGCCTTTCCTCTACCCGACTGAGGTACACAGTCCCCATCTAGCTGTCTACATTCCCTGCCTCCTCCCAGTAACAGTGAACAACATTTAGTGGTGATAGTGGAGCTGAAACCTTGAGGAACCACATTAAGAGAAGGGAGGACAGCCCACAGTGCCTTGCAAAGTGTGCTAAGTGATTAAGCAGCTGCTTTTGCAATTTCCTACTAAAGTTAAGCAAACCAGGCTGAACTGTGATGTGGCCCAATGTTCTGCTTTTACAATAAAGATTGATAATTTCTTGGTGTTTTCTGTTTGGTAATTTGTTTTTAAGTATTTATCTATACTGTTCCTCAACCGCATGCTGTATATCCACACCCATCGTTCATTAGCTCTTCTGTACTGCCAGGAGGCTTTCTTAGTTATCCTTTTGCCAGATTGTTTCAGTACAGATGTGTTTCAGAGCTTTTGGTATGAAAAGCCAAAAGAAAAAAATCCACACTACTTTGTTGCAGTTTTCCAGGCTGTGAATGGCAGCAATGGTGTCACTGATGACAGCATCACAGCACAGAATGTGTCATTATCGTGTACCTGGCTGTGTTTCCTCTGGGGTGCTCTGTATTTTGTGTCATGGTACCTTACTGCAGACTGCAGGGAGGAAGGGAAGCAGTACTTTTACTCCCTCTTATTTCTTCCCCCATCAAATTGGTTGCCTGTCACCAGCTGGAGGTGAACAGCCCTGCCTGCCTGGTGCCTCTCCAAAGGACAAAAACAAATGCTGCCTGTGCCTGGCCATCATGGAGGGAGGAGGGTGCAGAGGGAATACTTGTTTATCAGAGGCTTGGAAATGGCTGGGGGTCAGAATAACTCAGACTTGTCTGTGTGTTAGTGTTCAGCTCTGCTTAATATCAGACAGCTGTACTGCTTGCACAAGGCACAACCTCAGCAGATCAGCTATCTTACTTTACCATGCAGGAAAAGGCCAGCAAGGATATTTTTTTAAAATGGAAGTGTGGTTCTGCAATTTATAAACAAAAGCTAATCAGAAATCTTAAATAATAATTCCACTTTAAGTTGTTTCTTTGTTTTGTTTTCGTTTCAGGGTTTTTTGGTATCCTTTTTAGTGCAGGGTTTGTTAATGTCTGGTACAGTGGGCCAAGAAAAAAGGAACAAGCCTGAAAAAAACCACATCCTCTCCTAGGACTAGATTCTTCCTTTGGTTGTGATTCCTATTACCTTCACTAGATATTGTCCAAGTGGAGCTAAGCACAGAACTTGACCTGCTGATTTTGCAAGCCTAAGTTTAAGTTTCGTATGTGCTCTTATCCAATTAAGCAAACAACTACTTCTACCGTGAGATAAATGGTCTCCAGTGAGAGATGTCCTAAGCCTGTACTTGGCTGCTGTAGCTTTTCTTGTTTCCCACAAAACCCTTTGTCTGACCACTGGGTGTCAGTGAAAGACTGTGAAGTAATTTTCTGTAATTAACTGTACAGGAGTTTCTCTGCAGCTTTGTGGGTGTTCTTTAGTTAAGGTGGCCTGGGCAATTTCAAGCAAGCTGACTGACACACACCAGGTGTGTGTAGTAACTAGGAAAACCAGCTCAGATCAGTGACTTGCTCCTCAATCAGTTCATTATTTTATATGAAATATTTCATACTATCACGGGCAGTTAAGAAATTAAAGAAAAGACGTTTATCTTTCTTCTTCAAGTAAACCCACTATTCCCACCATAATACAATCACACGGTAGAAAGCTGGCATATTTTACTCTATTGATACTCCTTGTGCCTTAGCCACCAATGTGAAACCGGAGGTCCAAGTTCTGAAAGTTGCTGTCCTCACGCAATGTGGTCAGGAGGAAAATGCCCTCATAAATGTATGAGAATTCAGGGTGCTCCATACCTTAAAGTGAAATATATTTTTGAGGCTCTGCTCACTTTCACCAAAGGGAAAAAATTCTGCTGTGGACCCTTCTGCAGACTGGTCTTTGACTGTCTGATATAAGATGAGAGATAAGTTGAAAAGTCAGTGACAGTTTTTTAAAACTGAGGAGAAAAGAGAGTTCAGTTGAATGGAATGGGTAAATACATGCATCCACATAATAGCATCTTTATTTGCATATCACATTTATTTTATGTTAAAATTGATAACAATTTTCAATACGTCGAAGGTGTAACGGCATTGAACAGGCTGTTGGAAGGAACCTTAAGAGTTTTGGAAACTTGGCAGGAAACCAGTGGCCTTTGGGAGCTGGGCAGGTGTCGCAAGGGTTGGGGGTTATGTAATAGGCACATTAATTGTATACTGCTGTGAAAATGATCTGCTGTCAAATAACTGGGTTTCAGTGTCAGCCTGGTACTCCCTCCTTAGGCTTCAGAGTTCTCTGACCATTGAAATAAGTTAAATAATAGCTAAATGCTTGTGATCTGCTGCTCCATACTGCTGACATGTTCAGGAGGGTATTGCTGCCTTTGTTTGAACACCACTTGTATTTTAAGGACAGTTTGCAATATTAATGAGTGTAAAAGACTCTTTTAAAATCATCTGCTTTGAAGGTCATTCCTTAGAAAAAATATCTGCAGCAAATTCTTTGGTCATAGAAATAAATATATATTTATATTTATATAGTATAACTATAAAAGAAGAAAACAAGATTTGTGCCAAAAGTTTTCTTTTGCACACTACAAAATGGAATTTCCTTGAATTTCCTTTTTAGGTATTTTTACTATTTACAGAGGGGCTATTAGAAGGCACAGATACTTGAGGTCTCACTTGAATCATAGTTGTGGTAGAGAGCTGCCCTTCAAGCAAGGATTTTTCTGAACTTAAACTACCATAAAAAACATCTTAATTTTGTGCGCTGCATGTACACACAACTTGTGTTTTTAAATGAGGGAAAAGTAACAGCTGAGCACTGCTGAATTTCTTATTTGTCCCTGTGCTCTGCACTGTGCTTTGCCCACTGCTCAGGGACCGCGCGGTTGCCGCTAGAGGCCCGTCTGTGCCAGCGGGATACAGCGGAGACATTTCACAGCTGCTACCCCTATCCTTGCGGGCTGAAGTTGTGCACATGGAAAAGAGTTGCAAAGTTTCCGTTATTTTCAGTGATGTAACAGCAGGTCTGTAGGTCAAAGACAAAGTTTCTAGGCAACCCAAGTGAAGAATCAGTGTTATTTTACATGTATTGACAATAACGTACTTTTACTGCAATTAAAACCAGTATTTTTGCTTTATTCTAGAGCTGAAGTGCTCAGCCTGTACCCCCTTAGGTGTTCTAGTGAGATGAACTACATGTTTCAATTATGAGAATTTCAGTGATACTGAAATATGTTTAACTGATGCTTGAAAAGTCATGCTGTTCTGACTAGAATGCTCACTTTTTTTTTTTTTCTTTGAGAAGTTTTTTTTTTTTGGCAATGAAATATGAAGATTCTTTACTGTTCTATTGTCATTTATAGCAGTTAGAATGTTAAATATTTTTCTGCTTTAACAGGATATAGTATTGATAGTGTTCTGTGTGTAACATGCTCTCAAATGTTTCAGATCAAAGTCTATAAACTTAATGCGTTTCAACATTAAGGATTGCAGATAAGCTGGAGCCACTGTGCATTTACAAAAGCAATTTTATTAGACCTAAACAAATTACATCACAAGTTAGTTTTGCATAGTGGCAGAGTCCCAGCACTCTGGCAAATGTGCATATTAAATTTGCAGCCCAGAAAGCTAATATAATTCTTTTCCTAATAGATATAATCTAGGGCTAATATTTCTCCATATATGTAAAATATGAAAAATTTGTAAAACAAAAAAAGTTGCTCAGTAACAACATCATAATTTATTATTGTTGTGCATTACCTTAACATATTATCTCCACAATGACTTCAAAGGTGAGCTTCCACCCAAGTGAAATGAATGAAGGTCCAAGTGTTTCAGAAATATATTCATTGGGAAATATGAACAGGCTTCTCACCTGTGCAATGGTACAATGCACAACATTCTGTCCAATTTTATTCATTTTTAATAAGAGTTTCAGAAATATATTCATTGGGAAATATGAATAGGCTTCTCACCTGCGCAACGGTACTGTGCACACCATTCTGTCTGATTTTATTCATTTTTAATGAAAGACACCAATGCAAAGACTTGTGGACTTGAGCTAAAGCTGCAGTTTGAGAGAGCTTGTCCAGTGGCGGGGCTCAGCTTTAACTTTGTGGTGATAAGAAAATCAGTGTGAAGGACCACCAGCTGCTGGGACCTGGGGAGCAGCACAGGCTGCCTCTGGGAGCACCCATCCTCCCTCCATGACCCAGCCGCCCCCCCCCCCCCCCCCCCCGCCCCCAGCAGGCAGGGACACAGGCAGGGTGGCTGCACGGCAGCTGTGGGAGCAGCTTTTTCTAGGCAGTGCATCGCTTCATGTGTTGGGTTTTTTTTTGTTTCTGGCTTCACAGTGACATGGCTGCAGGGCTTGCTGCCCTCTCCCCAGCCACAGGACCAGGGAAACGTGGGTTTGCTGCTGCTGCCTTCTGACTCAGCCTGCATCTCCTCATTTGTGGGGAACGTGGGAGCCCAGTTCTTGCTACATGTTGGTCTAGTGTCCAGTAGGTCAAGACCTCATGCTCTTCCAGGCCTGCAGGCACCATGCTTATGTACCTACATGGGGAAATATTGCCAAAGAAGGGAGTGTTAAGATGATTATCAGGACATTTGCTGGGCTGGGTTCCTGCCTGGGTGGGAAGGAGGACTACAGAAATCAGGACAGTAGCACTACCTGCACCCATGGTGCAGGTCTGCAAGTACGCCTCGAGGCAATGTCTGAGGTTGCCTCTGCATCGGTGAGACAGCAAGTGTGTTGTCTTAAACATAATTCTGTGGTAAAGTTGTTGACCACATGGAAAACAGCATCGACAAACTAGAAAAGAAATTTTTCTCACTCTGAATTTGTTGTGTTATACTCATTCCTGTAGGGCACTGTTAAATTACATCAGATTTTTCAGGAAGAACCCATTGTTTCCAGAGAAGGAATCACCTCATGCTATTCTAGACATCTGTGACTGGAGACTTTTACTCTACATTTTATACTGAGGTCAACCATAGAAAAAATCTAGTCTAGAAATGAGTCATGGACTTTAACAATGAAAGCAATTAATCACTGGACCACCCTGACATGGCTTGCGGTGGTCTTTTCATCACTAGATTTTTCTATCAAAGTATAATGTTTTTATAAAAGGCATGCACTTATTCCAACAAGAATTAATTTGGGAATGTCCTATGACCTGTGCTGTAAAGGAGACCAGTCTCAGTTACTCCAGTGGTCTCTTCTGGCTTTATGATTTATGAATGTATATGTTCGCATCTATTTGCTTCAGTAGTTATTTAAAATTTTAATGTTTGTATTTTCAGTGCTTTCTTTCATAAAATTAAACCTTTTGTGGCTGCGGCTCTAGTCATGTTTCCCTAAAAGCAAACAGCATAGAAACAGTTATTGTCTTTGGCTACTTTGAGACTAAATAAATAAATCTTTTAATTAAATCTAAAGTATTGGTGAATGTAAAAGGGAATAAGAACAAACATACAAGTAATTTAGAAAGATCAGATATACAGCCAGCTAACTTCAAAACATAGTATTTACAAAGGCCAAAAAAGTAGCTTAAATTTTAAAAGTGGAATTAAAACCCCCCACAAAATAGCTCTGAACAACTTTCCAATGTTAAATTAATTAAACATTTTTAATTATGCCATGAAACCTGGGGATTACTAAAAACTGACACAGTCTATAGTCTGCTTTAAATAATACTTTGTTGTTTAGTATAAGTAGTAGGGACTAAAGGCAGTTTAATATAAATATATATGTATATACACATGAAGATCCACCTTAGAAAAAAGAGAGTAAATCTGTCTCATAGGAAGTAATCTGATTATTTCTGAGGTAAACTTAATATTTATTAAAAAACAAAACAAAAACACTCAAAAGCCCCAAAACTGTATATCTAGAAATGTAAATTTTATAGAGCTGACAACCTGTGGCTGATGTGCACGCTTTCTTCCAGGTGAAGAGCAGGCATGGCAAACAAAAGCTGGGACTGGTCCATAACTGTCTGCTGGGTCAGATGCCCCATTCTCTGAGGTGGGAGGGAGCAACACGTCTCCAGGATGCAATGTATCCATCATATCGCTTTCTCTCCGCAACTGACAGGCTGATTGTAAACCAGATAGCAGGGAGGCTGCTCTGCCGTTGCTGGGCTTGATAAACTAAACCTCCCCTGGGAAGTGCCATTAGCATTCAAAGCATGCAGTGCAGCGTCCTGACCTCACATATATTTTCAGAAGCGCTTCATGGAAAGACGTGGAGTGGAGGTGGCTACCTTGGCCTCTGGCAGAGACCCGCTGCCCTGGGAGCACCCTGTGCTGCTGCTTGTGAAGAGCAGCGTCCTGCTGGCAGGGTGTTAGCCAAGAGCTGCCTGCCAGACTTGGATGCTCAGGTGGTGTAAGACGGGGAATGACACTGATGAGTGACAGTGCTTTCTGGCTGCCTGAGGTTCTGCCTACCACTCAAGAGCACTCAAGGGCCTTTCTGTGACATTTATCAACCTCCTTTACTCTTTCAGTGAAAAAAGTTCTGGCAGTAGGGTGTGGGTCAGGCTTTCAAACCAGTCTTCAATGGTTCAGTATTCTGTTTCAATGGAAAAGATTAGGTACACCCTAGTTAATACTGCTATATTTACTGATGAGGTGTGGATTGATAGGTAATGTGTAGGGACATAAGGAAGCTGTGTTTTCCAGTTTTTCTTGCTCATTTGCTACCTCTCTATCATTTACTTTCAATTAAAAGGTTAGTGGTATAGTTCAACCACTATGGTATGAAGTTCCTGCTTCTCTAATTGCAGCTGAGGGACTATGGATAAAGAAGTAATCATGTAGGTTTGGATAAGGAATAGCTATCTTCTAGCAAGTGATCTTTGCCCTGAACTCAGCCAGGGACACTGAAGATTGTGCTGTCAAGAATGTGTCAAGAAGAAAGTGAAAATTAATATTTGCATCTCAGTAAAACTTACTGGAATAATACACATTTTAAGGTTTTAATTGAATTTCATATGTTGCCAATGTATATACTTATTTATTTCAGAAGAAATAACATCCTCTGGAAGTGAATATTTGGCCAGTAATACAGGCCTGCCTCTGAGAGCATATCCTCTGAAGGAGCTGCAGATCACAACACCCAGGCAAGCAGCTGCATGCAGAAGGGTTATTTTCTTGGGCTTTCTTTTACCTTTTTAATCCTCTTTTCTTTGCAGCTCTTTTTTTAAAAAAAAAAAAAAAAAAATCCTCTTTTTTTACAGCTACAGAATGGTCCTTTCTTTATAGGATATACAACTGTTTCTTGAAAAAGGATGTAATGGCTGCAAGCTTTCCAGGTCAGTTTATAAGTAATATGGATAATGTGTGTTTAAAACTTCCCATCTGATTTGGTAAATTTTGTCTTACCAGGCCACCTGAAATTGGGCTAGTTAATTGGAACAACTGGTTCCATAGCCTTATTATATACAATGGGGCTGCTGCTTCTCTCTACTGAGGTAGTTTGCACAGATGTGAAGGAATATAGTGGGTCAGCTGTACTTTTTTGTATGACATGCAGGTGTAGATACAATAGGAAATGTTTTCGCTGACTTTCTTAAACTGCTCAATAGGAAGCCTAGTCACATTAGTTAAATTTAGCGTGTCAGTAGTAGCTCTAATTTGCTCAATGGCAGGCAATTGAAGCATTTTTTTCGATGTTTGGCTTTGAGATTCTAAACCCACTTATTTCCTTGTTTTATCTTACTCATAAAACTGTTCATTCTTTAAGACTGCTTATATTGGTTTCATAGCCATAAGGTTAGTAGCTAGGTTCTCCATGACAACGTGGGTGGCATTCAGGTATCTGAACACCAGAGTGGCTTCAGGTGTTCATTAGTGACACTAGATCCCTTCATTCTGAGTAATTCAATCACTTCTCAGAATAAAGTATTAAAATATGTAATTTTCATACAAATGATCATTTG